>NC_050578.1:108008828-108635100 GCF_011100635.1 Trichosurus vulpecula | reverse complement strand
TCTAAACATCACATGACCTGGGCTTTTTTTTTTTCATTATCGTGTTGGGACAGGAACACAACAGTTAAGAGTCTGTTGAAACAGTCTTCCTTTCAATCCTCAACTCAGTGCTGGTCTTTGAGGTAGCAATGGAGTCTGTCTCCACTTTGTTGCCAGAGATCCCTAAATGCACATCAGTCATGAATCTGAGCATATGAATCCTGCTAACTTTGAGAGATTTGTACTGGTAGTTTCATATCATGTCTCGGACGGTGGCTATGTCAGTCTGAAGCTCCTTCTCCCCAGAACCGATTTCTTAAACAAGGCAGAATTCCAAATTGCTTTGGCTATCTAAGGTGCAGTCCAAATCTACTGGGTCCCTTCTGCTTCCCTAGGTAGTGTTGAGAAACTGAACCCCTCCCAGAGTACTTCCTCCATTTCAGTGCCTTTTCTAAGATGTCACTCATGGTGACCTCTGCACTGTCCATCTGAATAAAGAAGAACTCACAAGTAGAATTATTTCTAACAGAAAGCCATTGTTTGATTGCAGTACCAGAAGGGGATTACTTCTTAACCAAATCCAAAGGGCTAAAGTCAAATTTCTAAATGGGTTCATTAGAATCCAAGGGATTGAGATCTGTGTCAACTTTGACAATATGGAGAAAATAAGCAGTAATGCTGTCATTGCGTATAGGTTCCTGTCCTTTACTAATGTACTGCCAGCAAATGAGGCCAATTGGGCCATGCACCCCATTGGCTTGTGCTATGCTCATGACTGTCATAGTCAGCCTTCTATGTTGGTTCATGTGAGATGGGAGGTAGGAATCAATTTTGTTGTTGTTGTTGTAATGGTCTCTACTTGACCCTTATGATCAAATTTTGAATTTCCATTAGAAGGGTTATTCATTTGGAGTGGGCACTGTTCTTTCTAGTTATACAAAGAGAATCAATTGCTTCCCCAGGCTGGAAGTCTTGACTTTGAAGTTTTGTTGTGGTTTTTTCAAACCATAATGTGAGCTGAGCTCCTTTCATGAGTGACAAACACTTTTTCCTTTTGTCTCTTTTTTTGGATCTCTTCTTTGAGCTTCTTCTGATACAAAAGTCCCAACTTGAGGTACTCTTAAGAACTGGTCGGCATAGATATAAACCAGAGTCTCAACACTGCTACCTGGCTTTTTTAAGTCACCCCAGACAATCACCAAAGGTGGGTGAAAGTTTTCCATATCCACATCATGATTAATCAAAACCATCTCATATATATCCATGTCATCACTGGTCACATGGAATTGCCAGATATGAGCCAGGATGATGGGTTATCCAAGACCATCCATTATGGAGATTTCCTTAAAAGCCTTTTTTCTCCTCTTCATGTTGTTCCATGGGATCTCTGGAATTCTTGGGAAAGGGAGCTTAAGGGGGTTGGTATTTGAGTTGGATACTCCTCCTAGGGTCATTCTGAGGCTCACTTCAGACCCCCTCTCCCTCCAGGCTCAGGTACAGCCCTGCCCCAATGCTCTGATGGCCCATCCATGACTTTCACGCTCAGGCCTATTTATTTATTTTGATACTTCCATTGTATAAGCACTATTTTTTCCTGTGCTCACAAGAAGAGTTGAGACAGCATCTCCATCTCTGGTCAACAGTAAGACTAAAATAATGAATGCACTGCCACTTCTGGGGATTCATAATAGCTTGAGTAAGTCTATTTGAAGCCCATAATTTACTATAGTATAGAATGAGCACTGAACTTACAGTCAAAAGATCTGGGTTCAAATCCAAAGTCTGTCGATTATTAGGTGTATAATCTTGGGCCTTTACCACTCTGACCCTCAGGTTCTTTATCCATACAAATAAGGAGGCTGGAACAGGTGATCTCCATCAGCTCTAACTTTCTGAAGGCTAATTTTTTGGTTCTACTATTTAAAGAATTATACAAAATGAATTTTAAAGAACAGTTCAGATAAAGGCATTAAAAACCCTACAGTTTTACATTTCTTTAAGTGAACATGAATATTATTTTCTCAGCAATCCTTCTATGGCTTTCAAATAACACAGTAGACATCAGATACTTTGGTAGATTCATGACTCCGTGATGCTCCCTCCACTGATGCAAATCACAGCCTTTCTGCATCTTCTTAGAGTGACGGCGTTGTATTGTGGATAGAATGCTGGCCTAGGAATTATTAGGAAGACCTTCAAATCCTTCTTCTGACATTTATTAGTGGTGTGACACCAGGCAAGTCACTTAATAATCCCTTTTGGCCTCAGTTTGCTCATTTACGAAATGGGGGTAATAATAATGCTTCACAAGGTCATTGTGAACTCAAATGAATAATTATACATGAAATATATTTTAAAGCTTTATAAATATCAGTTATTCTCACATTATGCTATTTCTATCCTTGTTGTCCCATAAATGCTCCATAGTGGTTCTATCCAATAGCCTGGAATTCTTCTTGTAGTTCTTTTAAATTCGCCAATATACCACCTTGACTAACTGTTGCTTGTCTCTCATTGTTGTTAAATCATAATAATAGAACTATTTCACACATAGAGAGAGCTTTAAGTTTTTCAAAGTTCTTTGAGTAGGTTATCTTTTTTTTAAATAACTGAGTACTTTATCTTATGTGAACCTCACAACTTCCCTATGAAATTAGGTACTATTAATTTTTTATCCCCATTTTACAGATGAGGAAACTAAAGCTGAGAGTAGGAATGATTGTGTTTGAGCCCAAAGGCAATAGGGAACTGATGGAGTTTACTTAAGAAAAGGAATTGTGGCATAGTAGATAGTGAGCTGAACTTGGAATCGGGAAGATCTGGTCTCAAAAGTACCTTTTCAAATATTTCCTAGCTATTTGACACTGGGCAAGTTACAAAGCTGGTAAGTGTCAACAGATGTGATTTGAACCTAGGTGTCCCTGACAACCTAATGAACCCAGGGTTCAACTTATTATATCATACTGCATTTCTGTGACCACTTATAGCAACAATGTGGCTTGCAGCTGCTGTGTCTGTGGAAGACCAATGACATCAGCACACAGAAGAGCTGCTGGCACAGTTTCTTTGATTTGTTTTTCTAAGGAAAGCAACTTTAAGGGGTTAACAATCTTACCTCGATTAAACATATATATATATATATGATATACATATATATATATATATATATGTATTAGATAGATAGACAGATAATTCATTTAGTTCAGGGCAAAAAACCAGCACCCTGAACTTCAGAGCAAATATAAACAGAAATTACAAACAGAAAATGCCAGCAGATCAAATAACACAAACCAGTAGACAGGCTTCTAGCTTTCTGTCCAACATCTCAGTACATAGTTACCAGGGAAGCACCAACATCTGGGTTTTCAAGCTGGAGGGCTCTTAACAATGGCTACCCAGAGTCTTGTCGAGTCAAATCACACGACACTCTTCCAGTCAGTGAAAGCCCCAAAGGCAAAATGCCAACCTCTGAGTTTACATACCCTGTTCAGGGTCAAAGGGCATCACAACCTATGTGAACTAGGCTTTCCCTTGATGTAAGCGGGTCATCAAAGACTCATGATTTAATCAAAGAAACAAAGGCCGGACTCATCAAGGGCGCTTGATTGCAACAATGCTCCAAAAGAGAAAACAGTAAAAAACTGATTACCATTACACCACTCATTTCTTTTTGTAATCATATATGCCTTTAATAATGTATTTCACATAAATTTTCATGGTGCTATATGATTGCTAAATGAAAAAAAAAACTTGGCTTGAGAAAAGGAAAAATCACAACTCAAAGGACAACGGAAAGATGAATGGTGGGCATAAGCAGTGGGAGCATGCTCCTAACAATTGCATTAAACATCAATTTTCACATCAGTCAGTGACTATCTGGTATTACTTCCCAATATGCAAATGTTACTTTCACCCATCAAGATATTTACAAAAATCATAACTTTCAATCAGACACTTTCTGAATGCACCCATTTTCAATTTTTTCAATGCCCCTATTTTCTCAGAAAGCAATGAGAAACATTAATGATTTGAGTTTTGATATGGCTAGGCACTGTTCTCTGGATAAGTAAGCCTGTTAAGCTTAACTCTTACTCCATTGTTCAGGGTACACATTTGGTATCCATATGGATCATTTTAAAAAACTAAGACTTTCTTTCCCCATTTTTATCCATTTGGAAGAACACTCCTTTCAACTTTCTTCCAAGAGTTTGTGGTTTCTTGGGCTATTTATCACTCTTAATCTTAGATCATCAGGTTTTTTAGGTCTTTGATAAGTAATTGATTAAGTGATTTCATAGCATCGTAGGATTTAGATCTGGAAGAGAAATCAAAGATCAACTAGTCTAATCCCCTCATTAGTAACAATTAAAGTTGGGTTTCAAAGCCAGGACTTCTGACTTCAAGTTCAGTTCTCCTTCATCCCTTTTTCCTCATCACCAGAAATGGCAATAGGCTCCACAGTAATGAGGCCAGATGGTTGCTGCAGACTGGGCCTCATGGAATGGCCATGCCTCAATGGGGTCACCATAGTCTAGAATCTGGTCCTCATTTGGGGAGAGGATCAACAGCTTCATTGGTTTGTTCAGGGGTAATTATGCTTTAATAGGCTTACTCACACAAACCAAATCTCAGAAGGAACTCATTTATAAATCAAAATGCTAATTAATTTATAATGGAAGATATAGTTGGTCTGAGAACTGGGACAGGTTATCTGTACAGAGCACTCTGTGGTTTGTGGATAAGTCTCCTCGAGACCCCAAATTAAGATCAGAAAGTTGCTTAGGGAGCATAGTGCAAAGGAGTCAGATGAATTGTAGGGATATTCCTCTCAGATCATGGTAGACTGAAGAATTGTCTTGTCCATTCTGGAGAGATGTTTGCTAAAGAACTAGGACGTGCTGTCTAAAATCAAATTACCCGGGTGGGGGGGAGGGGAGCAGCAACGTGGAGTAGCGAACAGAGCACCTGCCCTGGAGTCAGGAGGACCTAAGTTCAAATTCAGCCTCAGACACTTGACACACTAGCTGTATGACCTTGGGCAAGTCACTTAACCCCAATTGCCCTGCCCTCCTCCCCCAAAATAAATAAATAAAATTACCCTCTTCCTTTGGGTAGTGCTAGAGAAATACTCACACTTTTTACCCATTTTTTAAAAAGTCTAAGCAAACCACCACCCTTTGGTTGGTAGTGGTCATCACGACATCACCTTTTATCATTTCAGTCCATTTACTAGCCACTCAGAATCACCATCTTAGTTAAAGGCCTCAACAGCTCTCACCTGGAATCTCACCTCCTAATTATTAGCTGGGAGCTAGAACTTCAAGACTTCTTAAATCCTCACAAGAACCTGGTAATGTAGGTGCTGTTATGACCTTCATTTTATACAGAAGGAAACTGAAAGTAAGAGAGGATTTAAGAGATTTGTCTAGGTGCATAGGTTCTCAAAGAGAGCAATACCACCCCCTGGAGGGTGCTGGAAAGATGGGGGGGTAGTAGCCTTGGGTGCAATTGGGGGGGACGTTGAGTAAAAATAAGGGAGTGGTAAAAGCATAAGAAAAGAAGAGAAGAGAACTCCGAAAAACCATTCGTGGAGGTTTCATCTGTTGTGTAACAGAATTAAAGCCAAATAAACACACAAAATGCAAGTTATAACCAATCAATGGTCAAGTCCTCGAACAGGTGCTAACAAGTGTTGGCAGGCCAGTGTGTCCCCGTGTTGTTGGGAAGTCAAGCATGCATTGGCAGGAATATGTGCATGTAATGACTTGCTTACAATATACCATACTGTATGGTTACATGATGCAATATTATATCATCAAAATCTCAGTGCAGGAAAAAAAACACAACTTAAATTATTCAATTTAAGATGCATCTTTTAAAAAATCATATTTTTTTCAAATGATGCAATTTTTTTAAGCCATTAAAGAGTTAAAGAAAGTAGATTTCCAGCCAGGCACTGAGTAATTATTTTGAAAACAGGGCAGTGCTTTCCCGCTTCCTGGCCATCTTGGCGGGCAGGTCTCTGGCTGAGGGTCCTCCCGCACGGCAGGCAGGAAGATGGTAGCCACAAAGAAGATGAAAAAGTGGCTGGAGTCCATCAGCTGGAGGCTCCAGCTAGTCATGAAAAGTGGCAAATGCATGGTAGGCTACAAACAGACCCTAAAAATGATGAGGCAAGGCAAAACCAAATTGGTCATCTTAGCCAACAACTGCCCAGCCCTGAGGGAATCAGAGATTCAATATTACCCCATGTTGGCCAAAACTGGCATGCATCACTACAGTGGCAATAACATTTAATTGGGTACAGCATGTGGGAAGTACTACAGAGTATGTACACTGGCTATCATTGATCCAGGTTATTCTGATGTCATTAGAAGCATGCCAGAACAGACCAGTGAAAAATAAACTGTTCAAAAGTATACTTTAATAAATGGGCCAAAACTTGTTAAAAAAAAAACAAAATGGGGCAGTAGGTCAAATAAGTTTGGGAACTTCTGGTCTAGGGTCATGAAGCTAGGAAGCGACTAAGGCAGGATTCGAACTCTGGGCTTCCTCCCTCCCTTCCTTCCTCCCTCCTTCTCTCCTTCTCCTCCTTTCCTCCCTCCCTCCCTCCATTCCTTCCTTCCTTCCTTCCTTCCTTCCTTCCTTCCTTCCTTCCTTCCTTCCTTCCTTCCTCCCTCCCTATTCTATCATCCACACAGATGTCAAAGTGATTTTCCTTATGTGCAGATCTGATGAAGTCATCACTCACAGGATCCTAGATTTGGAGCTGAAAGGGCCTTTTGAGCTCATCAAGTACAACTGCCTCATTTTATAAATGAGAATTGAGTTCTATAATAAAAAACTATCTCAGTGAAATCCATAATAATGTACAAAATTGGTCTAGACATACACATTGGGAGAGCAAAGTGGATGAAAAGCATTTATTGTCCAGGATGTGGCAGGCAACTTGATGGGGCTCTCATCTTATATGGACATCAATATGTACATTTAGATAAATGTTTCACATGGACAGGTATATAAAGCACTGGGCCCTATTCCTCTTGGGAAGCGGTGCTGTGCTTTTACCGATCCCCAAACTTCCCACTGCTACAGAAGTCCCTCTGTTTAACACAACTATTTTCACAGAGATGCAATATAGTTGTGAATTATGAAACAGCACAATCTCAGAAGAATTGAAAAATAAGAACCCCCCCCCCCAAAAAAAAGAATGGAAAGAAATACACAGTGGTGGCATCCTATTACTAATAATGACTTGTTTAAAAGAAGTGGTTCAAAAGACCTCTCTGTATGATCAGGAAAAAAAAACTGGACTGCTCAGGAAGTGCGAATGAGAGACAACAGATGAATGGCCAGAGTAGACCGATGCCCCATAGCTACCAAAAGAATAAGTGGAGGGTCTTCTGGGAATAGAGGGGTTTCTTTGCACTGAATCTATGCGTAAATATGGATAAGAATGAAACAAAATAAAGAGCTACGGGTGGGTTGTGAGTTAGATTAGTGGGGATAGGGTCCACATGAATATGGATCCATAGAATGAAATGTCAAAGCAGTCCTACCATTTTCCAACACTGAGAGTGTTACAAGTCAGACCTCATCCAGGCTCAGGGTGGGAATCAAATGAGATACTCATAGACCATCTAGCAGTGAACAAAAGGAGGGTTACTTAATCATACCATGGAAAGGATGTTCTGCAGGAATACTGTGTTGATTCAGGTGAATGCAGCTTTCCTGCCTCTATGCTGGCTAAGTGGGCGCTAGTTAACCCCGACTGAGGTGCTGTTGACTCCTCGTTCTGTGGTTTTTGTAAACAGGCCATCAGGAAAGCTATATCAATGGTTAGGACGTTCTTCTTTGCTTCACTCGAGTCTCAAGTGTGATTTCAATACAATTTTAATTCAATTTAATTCAATACAATTTTAAAGGGAAGAAAAGTAGGTTAGTTTGTGTGGGGCAGGGCTATAAGAAAAACTAGCCCAGCCTGTGTGGAAGGGAGAATAATAGGTACTATTCCTCTACAACAGGGAGAAACACGATGCACTATTAAGATTGGCCTTACTAACTAAAAAAAAAAAAAGTATATCCCAGTTCTGAGGCTAAGATTCTATCACCTCATAGGCCAATTAGCTTCTGAAAGAGAAAGCCCTCTGTTTCTCAGGCACTTATTGCTCCTTTGAACCCAGGTACCTGTCTTAAAAATGTACACCGTTAGTTACAATGATGACCAAGTAAACATGGTTGGATTAGAGCTTAACTATCAGTGTTATTGGAAAAACCGCTCAGTGCTCATGTCATATTGGCAACAGATCAGTAGTATCACCTTTGTAGATGATAATAACACAACTCACCTTTTTATATAGTGCTTTACAGCTTACGTAGCATATTATAAACACCTTCTCATTTGATCCTTATGACAGCCCTGGGAGCTAGCCAGGACCTACATTCACATCAGCTGATTCCAAGTCATAAGAGCATTCCACTGCAACATGATAATTCCAAAGAATATGGAGTGTGTGTGTGCGTGCGTGCGTGCGTGTGTGTATGTGTGTGTGTGTATTAAGGGATGCCTAGGGCTGGGATGTAGTTAAAGAATGCCACTATCTGAGACTCTGGAGTACATAAGCATAGTATAAGCATAGTCTTAGCTTTAGTGACTGTTCCCTACATATCTTATATCAGCAGCAATAGCTCTCTAAAATACTTCTGACCTTCCATACATATTGTGCAGTAATAAGGAAGGAATCTAATACATCTTGAGCACGGAGTTTGAGAATGACGTACACGCACATCTCGGTTTCCAACTTCATCAACAAAAAGAAATTAAGCTGAGACAAAAGGCTAATGAAAAAAAGATTGCAACATGACAACCAGACATATGTTGCAATCCTAGGCAGTCATAATAAAATGAATAATGCCAGTTTATGAGGGGCAGCACAGTATGGTGGAAACAGTTATGGACTTGGAATTGGGAGCTTTGGGTTCTAGTTTAAAAATTGGTGGCAGGAGTCCCGCCTGTTTTGTGCTAGGGGCCGTTGCCAGGCTAGAGGGCAGGCCTGGCACGTCTGCTCACTGTGGAGGGCAGGGTTGACTGTGTGGCCCACTGTGGACAAGAACAGAACCTCTTCCCATTTTTCCCTTCCCACTCTACCCCATTGATGTCATTTCTTGACAGCTTCTCCTGGTGCTTTCTACACCAGTCTGGCCACCTCCCAGGCACAGCTCTAGAAGAAAGTCCCAGCCTGGTTCTTTAAAAGGGAAGGGGAAGCTGTTTGCTCGAGGGAGGGATGAAAAGGCCTAACGCAGGGGGAATGGTTATCAGTCACTTTACCTGTTGATCTCTTGCCTCCCTCTGAGAAATATTTTCCTCATCTAGCTGGTTGGTGTGCTGATTCTGCAGAAGGAGACGTGTTTCATGTGGATCTTCTTTCCTTCTAAATGGATTCTTTTAATCTGTTATTAGTAAAGTTGGTTTAGTTGTATTTTATAAACCATGAGTGCATCCTCATTAGATTTTAATTCTTGGGCTTGAAGTGAGTGGACTGCCCTAGTATAGGCCCGACCCAGAATACAACTTCAGTTGCATGTTACTGTCGTTCAGTGTTTTTCAGTTGTGTCCAACTCTTTGTGACCCAATTTGGGGTTTTCTTGGCAAAGACACTGGAGTGGTTTGCCATTTCCTTCCCCAGCTCATTTTACAGATGAGGAAACTGAGGCAATCAGCAGTTAAGTGACTTGCCCAGGCTGGCACAGCTTAGAAGCGTCTGAGGCTGAATTTGAATTCAGGTCTTCCTGACTTCAAGCCCTGCACTCTATACATTATGATGCCACCTAACTGCCTTTTAGTTGCAGTGAACATCTTGAGGCCAAATTTGAATTTAGGTTTTCTTGAATGCAGACCCAGCTCCCTACCCACTGAACCGCAGGACAAAGGAGAGAGAGTACCCAGGAGGAAGTGCTAATGGCTAGCATCAAAAACAATATAGAGATTATAGAGTCAGACAAGGAAAATTCACTGAGTTTCTCAATGAAGAGACTGTTGGTAACTTCAGAGGGAGCAGATTTAGTAGAATAGTGGGACTGGAAGCCAGGTTGAGGGGTTGTAAAGCAAGTGGATGGTGTGGAAAGGAGGAAATAAATGTAGGTGGCTTTTTAAAGGTGTTTGATACTGGGGAAGAGAAACAGAATTCTACATCTGGAATCAAAGGATCTGGCTTTGAATCTGGATTCTGCCACTAGTTACTTGTGTGACCTTGACTGAGTCATTTGACTTCCCTGAGCCTGTCTTCATTGGTGAAATGAAGGGATTGGGTTGCATAATCTCGAGTATCCCTTCCTGATAAAGGATGAGAGTTTGAGAGGATTTCAGGGTCAAGTAAAGGTTTTACAATGAGGTAGACCTAAGCATTTTTATAGGCAATGACCACAGGAGCCAATAGATGGGGAGGAGATTGAAGGTAAGAGTGAGATGAAAGAAATGACTGATAGGGTAAGATCCCAGAGATGGGTGATGGGGAGGGCAAGTAGAGCTGAGGATAGGGAGGGAAGAAGGGGATGAGCATTTATATAGTGCCTACTATGTGCTGGGCACTGTGCCAAGCGCTTTACAAATGGCATCTCACTTGATTTGGTTGGCTTTGACAAGGTGAAGGGCCTCCATTTCCTTACTGAAGTAAGGAGGATAGAATGGGGACAAATTTAGAGGAGTTTTGACACACAGAGCATGATCAATGAGCGAGCTCATGACAAAAATAAAACTCAACACAACAAAATAGACTTGAAGCTTTTTTGTGGTTGCAAAGAACTAGAAACAAAGTGTATGCCCATTTATTGGAAAATGATTGAACAAATGGTGGCAGTTTAATATAATGGAATATGAGTGAGTCATAAAAAATAGTAAATACGAGAAATTCAGAGAGCCATAGGAAGATTTGTATGAATTGATACAGAGCAAAGAAAGCAGTAACCCCACTGGAAAGGGATTAGACACAGTCTGGGTCTCAGTTTCTTCACTTATAAAATGAAGTACTTGTTTAGACTAAATTAGGGATTTATAAATGGTGAGGGGAGGGTCTCTGAAATAAAAAAAAGTTGATAAATGTATTTCAATATACTATCTCCAATGATAGATTTCATAACCTTTCTATGTCTTTTTAGGTTCTTTTTATTAGTTTCCAAGGTCAATACTAACGATGATGGTGATGAATCATCATCATCATCTTGTAACTGAACCCGTAGAGTTGAACCTGTCCTAACTTAGCTAGGCTGGTCCTCAAGTGATAGACACAACCTGAGAAATCTTGAGCTTTACTGTCACAAACTTGAAGAACATAGGATCATCTCCACACCACCAGGAGGCATCAGAATAGGACCTGAATACATACAAAAGTACTGAACTTCCACAAAAGTCAGTTAAACTGTGACTTTCATGAATTTGGTGCCTGGAGTCAAAAGTAGGGGAAAGGCATTGATTGGTTCATGAGAAGTTGAGATTTTATCATGACTAGCTCTAAAAATAAAACTTCATCAGCCTGAGAGTTTGGTTTTATTTTCACTTGGCTCAGTTCCTAGTGTGGGGTATACCTGAAGCTCACCAACACACAACATCTGTATTGGCAGCATGTCTTTTTCTTTAATTAGGACACTGTTACTCTCTCATCCAATTGAGGGAACCCTCTGGAGTGGACTATGATATGCCTTTAAGCCTCAGATTTTCAAAACACTTTTAATGCTATGTGACACAAATGAATCCATTCTGTAAAAATAAAATTTTCAGTCTTTCCTGAAGTGGTAGCCTCCCTTCTAACAATCAAATCACATGTGGCTCCATTAGTGAACACTGAAGGTACATTAAGTGTTATGCCATAGCTCAGGTCTACATGAATCAAGTTCAGTCTTGGTGACTTCTCATATATCTCTTTTTTGATCATGCCCTCAGCTAGGTTTCCCCCTGGGAACCTCTGGATTTGGCTTGTTTTAATTCCTCCTGGTTCTCTCTTGGGGCTATCAGAATATACCTTATTTCTACATCTCCACAAATATGGATAAGAAGGACTTGTTTCCCGTAGAAAGATTTAGGCTAAACGTTTATATTGGAAATAGGAAAACCTTTATTTTTTTCCCCGAAGAACCCTCCCTTGTGACAAAGAATTATGCAGGTAAACAAAACAAATCAACATGCTGGCCATGCTTAACAACATATGCCTCATTTTACAGCTGTAGGCTACCACCTCTCTGTCAGGAAGAGGGAGCCACCCTTCACCCAAAATAAAATATGTAAATTTAAAGAATGAAATTGAGATTCATCATCATATTGATTAGAGTTCTGATGTCTTTCAGTGTTGTTTTCCTTACACTATTGTAGTCATCATGTAAAATGTTGTTTTGGTTCTGCTGGCTTCACTTTGCATCAGTTAGTGCAAGTCTTCCCAAGTTCCTGAATTCTTCATACTCTTTGTTTCTTATAGCAAAATAGCATTCTATTACATTCATGTATGTTACATTCATCAAAATTGATTTAGTGATCTGCGGGTTGATGGGCACCCACTTCTGGTTTTTTGCTCTCACAAATAGTATTGCTACAAGTATACATGGGACCTTTTCCTTCTGTCTTTGACTTCTTTGGTGTATATCAATAAATCAATCAATACACATTTTTTCAGCACTGACTAAATGCTGGGGATGCAAAAAGAGGCAAAATATGCTCCCTGCCCTCAAAGAGCTGACAATCTATACGTCTAGTGGTGGCATGCTTGAATCAGAGTGTGTATAATTTACTGGCTTTTCTGCTATCCAAATAGTCCCATATAGTTTTCTAGAATTGTTGATCAAATTCCTAGCTTCGCTAATAGTGTATTAATGTCTCTGTCTTGTCAGAGCCTGTCTGACATTTGCCATTTTCATCTTTCATTATCTTTGTTAAACTGACAGGTATGTGGTGAAACTTTAGAGTTCTTTTAATCTGTATTTCTCCTATTAGTAGTAAATAATTAGACTTACCGATCCATGACTCGTTTCTGCCAAATGTCTTTCTAGTTTCACCTGAGGTTCTTGTAGAAGAAGAAATCTTTGTCAGTCATTCTAACTTGGTTTCTATATTTGTGTTCACTAATACTTACCCAGTACCATGTTCACTTGCTCTGAGGTCTTGCTGGCCTCCTCTATTTCCATGATCACTTTTCTATTGATTAACCAGTATCGTCTGTTTTTGATGATGATTACTTTGTAATGCTTTGATATCTGAATTTCCACTGAATTCAGCAAAATTTTTTCAGGCACCTTGTGCGTCTTAAAAGGTGCTTAATAAATGTTCATTGAATTCATTTAAAATCTAGAAAATTCATTAAGATTTAAGGGCTAGGCACACTGGGGATACAAAGACAAAAACAAAACAGTTCCTGCCTTCAGGGAGTTTACATCTTACTGGGAGATACAAAATGTGGACTAGTAAGTAAGAACAATATGGAGAAATGTTTAATGGAGAGGTTTTACCGTGGATAGAGAGCCAGCCTCAAGCCAGCATCACTTGGGTTAAAGCCCTATCTATGAAACACTGGTTGTTGGATTTGAGGCGAGTTGCTTAACCTCAGTGTCCTAGACAACTCCCTAGAAATATAAGTTGCTGAGAAGGCAGAGATTAACATCTATATGAGTTTCCTAATTAGGGAACTTTCTATACCAATGAAATCATAAGTCTAGGCCCTATACTAGAAGGAGAAAAAGCCACTGGATTTGTTAGTTAAGAGACTTTTGGTATTTTTTGACATGAATTGTTCCTTCTTTCCTTCCTTCCTTCCTTCCTTCCTTCCTTCCTTCCTTCCTTCCTTCCTTCCTTCCTTCCTTCCTCTCTCTCTCTCTCTCTCTCTCTCTCTCTCTCTCTCTCTCTCTCTCTCTCTCTCTCTCATAAAATAAGATACAGAAGAAAGGGAGAAAGGCAGTCAAGGACAGAGAAGGGATGAGGAGAGGACAGAGTACAGGTTAGGGTTTGGTGGGACGAGGATGGGAACGAGAATTCAGGAAGGATACCACATGGGTTGTGTGGAGGAGTATGCCTTCTTAAATTTGATACCTCTGCCTTTTAAACCTAACACACACACCCATTCTGAGTAAAGAACTTTGACATTTGACTGTAAAACTGCTTACACCACCACTTGAAAAATCTACAGTTAACTCAAGCTGAAGGATATATCAAGTTTCACACATTCCAAAGATATCTTTGCCAGTCTTCACCACCTGAGGCACCAGCCACCTGCAGCTAGCATACTTAGGTGACATATTAAAGAACACTTTCTCAGGAATTGCTTCAAGTCACAAGTACCTTCCATTGCCACCATTAACACTGGTAGCTAGATGTGACAAAACAGCAAGGCATCAGGAGGTGGCCACCTCTGGTAGTTAGCATCTTAATACTGGATATAAACTGCATTTTTGAGTTTTGAAAGCCCAGGAATCTGAGACTTCCTATAAGCATATGCCTGAGCCTCCATAGAGCTGGAAGGAAATCTGCCTACCACCTTTCCATTTCAGAAATCTGCCTCTTGCCTCCCTATTTCTGAAATCTGCCTATTGCCTTCACATTCCAGAAATCTAGTGTGCAAGGGTAAATTATAGAATATTTATACTACCACAGGGTTATTGTAAAGATCAAATGAGATAATGCATATAAAGCACTTTGTAAGCATAAAGCATGATTATTGTCATTGGATGTGGCAAGCTCTGATGACCACTGGAAAAAAAAAGAAAGAAAGAGGAAATTGACCTCATATTACTAGTCAGAAAATGGCTGGTTACCACCCTGAGAGTTATATCAGAATTAGCTGTCCATCCATGTAAACTTATACCATTGATTGGTTATCTCAAAAGTCAATATCAAATTAAAAGAAAGGATAACTTTAAGAAGATACTACATGAGATTACAATAGCCTCATCCAACCTATTTAAATAAACTCTTGACTCCAGGGAGGAGAAAAATGGAAAATGGATAAAAATAAAGACATGGACCCTGATTATCATTTCTTAGAGAAGTCTAATTAGCGTAAAGCAATTGCCACAAGGTAAAAACCAAGACTTAAGAAATGACCTCAGTCATTCAACACTGGCTTTCAGTGCCTAGTTCTCTTTGTGAGGAAGTATAAACAACATTTGAAGAAATCCATGCTAAATAAGTGACAATTTAAAAAGTGTCCAAGGATCAGTTTTCAAGATTTCAAAGAGGGGAACATTCTAAAGGAATGGAGGAGCTCATAAGCGGTATTATTTTTTTTTAAAAGGGTAACAGAAGATATCAGCAGCCACTGGATGCTGTGTCTTCTTTCTTGTGGTTTATGCATGCATAGAGCCAGTGGTGGGATTCAGCCAGTTCTCACAGGTTTGGCAGAACCGGTACCTAATTTTAGGTTAAGTTCAGCAACTCGGCTGTGAGCAGAGGCAGGTCTCAGTTCAGTTTTGTGGAGAACTAGTTGTTAATTCATTTGAATCCCACGACTGCATAGAGCATATCCTTAATGAAAACATAAGAAGGGAAGAGGCCAGCTTTACAGTGGAAAGTGTCCTGGATTTGGAGTCTGGAGATCTAAATTCACATCCCAGCTCAGCCACTTGCTATCTGGGAGGCCTTGGACAAGTCAACCTCTGAGTTTCAAAAGGCCTCTTAGGTTCCTTTCAGCTGTGATCCTATGATCCTGCATGACCTCTTCATCTTCATAATCAGGTAAGTGACTAAAGTGTAGAGAGTATAATATTAATCCATGCATGCTGGAGCAGCTGGAGTTCAGAACTCAGAAGTCAGGAAGACATGGTTTCAAATATTGCCTGTGGAAATGGAAGTAAAGACGTTGAAGTAATAAATCAGACGGTGCAGCCAGAAGATAGAGTAATTCAGTTTGTTGGAAGTATAAAGCGCATAAATGGGGATATTATGAGATAAGGTTGGGAGGATATTGTGGCCCCAGAATGTGAAGGCTCTTGAACGCCAATCAGTGGAATTTGACTTTTCCTTGGTAAGTAATAGGGAGCCATTGAAGATTTTTGAGTAAAGTAGTGGCATGACTAGATCTATGCAGTGTGGTATATCTAGTTCCACAGGTAACATGATGTAGTAGAAAAAACAGTAAACTTGGAAACAGGAGAGACCTATCTCAAATCCCTCTTTCTCTACCACCAATCGAACTTCAGCATTGAGAACATCTATTTAACTTGTCTGCACTTCTGTTTCTTCATTTCTAATATTAGACAAATACCTATAGTAGAAACTATATAGCTTTGTGAACAAATATCAAATGAGACAATGGCTATAAAGTGTTCTGTAAACCTTTAAGAGCTATGAAAATTATTCTGGCGAAATTAAGAAAGATAGATTAGGAGGAAGAGGACAAAGGTGGACAGACTTGTCAAGCAGTTCTTGTAATGGTCTTAGGCGCATGTTAATGAGAGCCTTCTGATAGGGAGGGACAGGAAGAAGAGCAGGGAAAAGGTATACGATGAAATGAAGTAAGTGGTTAATAAACGATTAGTCATCAAAGGTGAGGGGAAAGGAAGAATCAAAAAGCAAAGTTTTTAGCATTAGGAGACCAGTGATATCAATGACAGAAAGTAACCTAAGGAAAAAAAAACTGGTTTTTTGGGGGAAATATAAGAAGTTTTGCTTTTGCCCATATTGAATTTGAGGAACTGCTGGAACTTCCAGGTGGAGATGCTCTATATGCAGGTGGGCACGCAAGTCTGGACCTCAAAAGAGATGTCAAGGCTCTGAATGTAGAGTTAGGAGACATTTGCTAACAGGTCATTGAAGATATGAGAATGAATGAGACTTCCTTGAGTAAGAATTTAGAGAAAAGATGAGAAAACAGACAATGACTGGAAAGAGAATGAAGACCCTGCAAAAAAAGGCAGAGAAGGAGTTGTCAGAGAGGCAGAAGGAGAACCAGGAAAAAATGTTTTCTGAAACCAAAAGGGGAGAGAGTAAGAGGGGATGCCCTACAGCATCAATGCTACAGAGAAGTCAAGAAGAATAAGTACAGAAAAATCTGGAGTTGGTGCCTAGGAGGCTTTTGGTAATCTTTGAAAGAACAGATTTTCTAGAGTAGTTGGGACAAGATTGGAGAGAGACAGGAAAAAGAGGTAAAAGGCTGGGAAAAAAATGTGTTGTAAAGGAGGTGAACACATAGGACATACACGACTTTTTCCTTTTTTTATTTATTTAATATTTTTTAGTTTTCAACGTTGATTTCCACAAGATTTTGAGTTACAAATTTTCTCCCCATTTCTATCCTCCCCCCACCCTAAGACTGATTTCTGATATTCTGTATAAGACTGTATATTCTGATTACCCCTTTCCCCAGTCTGCCTTCCCTTCTGTCACCCCACTTCCCCCCTTATCCCCTTTCCCATTACTTTTTTGTAGGGCAAGATAGATTTCTATACTCCATTGCCTGTATATCTTATTTCCCAGTTGCATGTAAAAACAATTTTTTTTAAAAAAAACATTTGTTTTAAGAACTTTGAGTTCCAAATTCTCTCCCTTCCTCCCTCCCCACCCACCTTCATTGAGAAGGCAAGCAATTCAACATAGGCCACACATATATCATTATGCAAAACACTTCCATAATAGTCATGTTGTGAAACACTAACTCTATTTCCCTCCATCCTATCCTGTCCCCCTTTATTAACATTTCTCCCTTGACCCTGTCCCTTTTCAAAAGTGTTTGCTTTTGACTACCTCCTCCCCCAATCTGTCCTCCCTTCTATCATCTCCCCCTCTTATCTCCTTCCCCCCTACTTTCCTGTAGAGTAAGATACTCAATTGAGTGTGTATGTTATTCCCTCCTTAAGGCAAATCCTATGAGAGTGAGATTCACTCATTCCCTTTCACCTACCCCCTCTTCCCTTCCAATACAACAGCTTTTTCTTGCCACTTTTGTGAGATAATTTACCCCATTCTATCTCTCCCTTTCTCCTTCTCCCAATATATTCCTCTCTCACCCCTTAATTGTATTTTTTAGATATCATCCTTTCATATTCAACTCACTCTGTGCCCTCTGTCTAGATATATGTATATTCCCTTCAACTACCCTAATACAGAGAAAGGTCTCATGAGTTACAAATATCATCTTTCCATGTAGGAATGTAAACAAAACAGTTCAACTTTAGTAAGTCCCTTATGATTTATCTTTCCTGTTTACCTTTTCATGCGTCTCTTGATTCTTGTATTTGAAAGTCAAATTTGCTATTCAGCTCTGGTCTTTTCATCAAGAAAGCTTGAAAGTCCTCTATTTTATTGAAAATCCATATTTTCCCTTGGAGCATTATACTCAGTTTTGCTGCCTCCTCATTTTCCCAGCCTGTTACTTGACTTTTGAGCTCTTTGTCAGGGTATGACTGCTTCCAGAGGGGAGAGTGCTCTGTCCCAAGCTTCATAGGTTTTGTGCTGCTGTTTTCAGAGCTACTTCTCTTCTGATGTGGTATGATGCTCCTGTCCTGGCCTGTGCTCTGGTCTGTGAGTGCAGGCACTCCTTTCTGCCATGTAGCCACTAGGAGGACTCCCTCTCCACAGCCACCACAAAGCTCTGCCACACCAGCGCTCCTCCTCCCCCAAGAGCCACCAACCAAGGCCAATACCCAAATCCAAGCAGGGCAAAGCAAGAGAACACTGCCTCAGCACCAGCAAAGGGATCTCTGCACTCCTGCTCTGTTCAGCTGCTTGATTCCTCCCACCATGTGGGCCAGGGGCTCTGGAAGCAGCTGCCACTGCTGGTGCTGCTGCTGCAGCCACTTCTGCCACCCCAGGGCTGCGGCAGGACCAAGCACTTCCCTCATCCAGATCCAGCAGTTTTCCCACTGACCTGCTATGTTGAGGGTTGAGAAGTCTGGTACCTGCCACAGTTCAGTGATTCAGGGCCTTGAGGCTTGCTCTGCCCTGTCTACTCTGAGCCTGGTCTGTCTTGGCTTGGCCTACTCTGGGCTGTGCTCCACTCCCAGCATGGTGTGATAGACCCTTCCCAGCACTCATCCAGACATCTTGGGCTGGACACTTGCTTCCCTCTGTTATTTCATGGGTTCTATAGCTCTAGAATTTGTTTAGAGTCCTTTTTCACAGGTGTTTGGAGGGATTTGGGGGAGAGCTTAAGCAAGTCCCTGTTTTCCAGCTGCCATCTTGGCTCCACCCCCCAGACAACTTTTTTTTTAAAAAAGCTTTTTATTTTATTTTATTCTTTATTCTGAAATTAATGAACAGCAAATAAAACAAGAATTTCCATGTATTATTTCCATGCAGTAGAATAGAAAAGAGGACTATACATGAAACTGTGAATTATATAGTTTGCTTTAAAAAAAATAATAATCATAAAATGTGGTTTTCAAAAGCTGTCCTGCTTGTCTGAGAGATTCTCTCTGGCCTTCCTTCTATTCCCTTACATGCATTTAAAAATGTTTCAGAGATCCTTTTTTCCTTTTTTTTAAAAGAGATGTTAAGGTTGTAAATGCAGATTTAGGAGACATTTGCAAGCAAGAGGTCCTTGATGATATGAGAATGAACGAAATTTCCTTGAGTGAGAATTTAAAGAGAAGAAGAGAAAAGAGACAATGACAATCCCTTGGGGAACAGCAACCTTTTAAACAATTTTATTTTTAGCTATTCTACCCATATCTCCTACCTCCTTCTCCCCCTTGTATTAAAAACAAGACAATAGAACTTATAGCAAATATGCATAGTCAAACAAAATAAATCTCTTTATCGGCCATTTCCTCAAATATTTGTCTTAATCTGCATCTTCAGTCTGTCACTTCTCTGTCAAGAGTGGAGTCTCCTGTCTTATCATCCATCCTCTTGAAGCACGGTTGGAAATTGCATTGATCAGAATCTTTAAGCCTTTCAAAATTTGTCTTTATAATCTTATTGTTATTATGTTATGTGAACATACAATATAATTTTGATGGGTCCTGTTCACTTTGCATCAGTTCATACAAATCTTCTTAGGTTTCTTATAATGTATTAATATTCTGCTACATTCATATAATATAGGTCATTTAGCCACTCCCAAATTGATGTGTATCCCTTTTTCTTTCAGTTCTTTGATATAAGAACAAAAACCTTTAAAAATATATTTTAAAGTTTATTTTTATTCTGAACTTAAACACCAAACAAAACGGGTATTTCCATAGACATAGCAGAACAACAACAAAAGATTACATATGAAACTATAGATTGTGAGTGTGTGCAGATTGTTTCTCACGTATGTGATAAGCTCAGTCTGTAGCTTTCAGAACTGTCCTGCTTATCTATGATTCTTTCTGGATTTCCTTTCTTCTGTTCTCTGCATTATGTTAAAAAAGATGCCTGAGTGATCCCTCCCTTCCTCTTCCTTCCTTATCCTGTTCCTCTTCCTCTTCCCCTTCCCCTTCCCCTTCTCTTTCTCCTTCCCCTTCCCCTTCCCCTTCCCCTTCTCCTTCTCCTCCTTCTCCTTCTCCCAGCCCAAGCTCTGCTTGTTCGTTGTTTGGGCCCTGATGGCTCAGAGTGAATGTAAATAGCAATTGTTTCTATTTTGGCCAGAAATCCTGAGGATCTTCCCTTCCCAGACTGGTTTTTTTTAACTAGGTAGAAGAAGACATTCTTTGCCTCATTTCTTACCTAACCTTAAGAGGGCCATCTCCAGCGGTCCTGATCTGTATCCTGCCACTAGATCCAGATGACTCCGGAGGAGAAAGTGAGGCTGGTGACTTTGCACGGCCCTCCCTCACTTAAATCCAATTCACTTGCATGTCCTGGTATCACCTCTCTGATACCGTAGTCCTCTTCCAGAGCAAAGGACAAACAGCAACACCTAACCTTAATCATTGAATTGGCACTGCCTCAATCAGACTGAGACCTGGGAAAGACCTTAGCTTAAAAAGGCCAAGGTCTCCCACTGCATCTGGGGCCATCTCCAGTCATCCTGATCTATGTTTTGCCTCTGGACCCAGATGACTCTGGAGGAGGAAGTGAAGCTGGTGACTTTGCACAGCCCTGCCTCACTTAAATCTAATTTACTTGCAAGTCATGACATCACCTTCCTGTTGCATTCTCTTTGAGAATGAAGGACAAACAACAACGTATGGTCAAAGAGAACTGCCTGTGGGCACTGAATAGTCAAGAAACTTGTCCATCATCACACAGCCGACTCTTTTAGAGTCAGGACTTGATTCCAGAATGCAAAGCCACTCTTTATCCACAAAATCACACTGTCTTGTGTGCATATGCATGAAGAAATTAATTATTTTTCAGAGATTTCATCTTACTGACATAGCCCATGTAGGGGAGAAGGGTGAAATCTATTAAAACCAATACAGTATCTCCCCACCAGCATAGTATACGGTATAGAGTGCTTAATAAAGGTTTGGTGAATGAGGGAGTTTTAGAAGGGCATAAGTCTTCATTCCTACTACCAAAAGGAGGGCTTTTGTCATTGTTTTATGGGGGAATGGAGGTAGGAGAAAGGAAAAGCTGTCGTTAATCCTGGACAGTAGTGTGGAATGGTTACTTCTAATGTCATTATCTTCTTATTCCTGTGTAAAGCTGGGAAGCAGTACGTATATTACAGCTACCAAAGAAGCCGTAAATAATTAGAATGGGAAAAAAGATATCCAATCAATTTACAGGTCTACAGATTAAGTATGCTGCTTATATTCTTTTTAAAAGAGGTGACATGGTATAGCACCTAGATGGCTGGCTGTGGAGTTAGGCAGATTTGGGTTAGAACTCTGGCTCTGATGGTAGCTGAGTGACCAAGGGCACTAAACTTCTCTGAGCCTCAGTTTCCTCATCTGGGAAATGGGGCTAATGTCTTTCCTACCCATCTCACAGGATAGTTATGAGGATCAAATGAGAAAAGCTATGTAAAGTGCCTTGCAAATCTTATAAAACTTTATAGAAATTTTAGCTACTATTACAAATGTGATCTGAGATCCTTCAAGAGACATCAGAAGTTATGAAACATCGACCTAATATTAAAACTCCAACTTTATTGGATCTTCCCTTTTATCTGTGGCTATCAGAGCATATTTAAGGTACAGTTCTTCTTTAATGGGGTGGCTAAAGATAAACAAACTCAAACCCAAAGAACTCCTACAAAGAAGCTAAGACCAGAGAGACTGTCTTTGGCTGAGTTAGGAACATAATTCAACCTATGTTCCTTGTCATTTGATAAAACATTTTCTATGATGGAATCCAAAGACATAGGTACATGCACAGCTACCCCATGACTGACAAGCAAATGTTCTGAAACGTTTTTTTAAAATCTATTTTTTTGAATCTTTTTTTATTTGAAGGGGAAAGGCAGGGCAATTAGGGTTAAGTGACTTACCCACAGTCACACAGCTAGTGTGTGAAATGTCTGAGGTGGGATTTGAACTCAGGTCCTCCTGATTCCAGCGCCACCTAGCTGCCCCCCTGAAACAACTTTTTATATGTAAATGTACCTTTCTGAGGAAGAGAAAACCACCTTTATTGTCTAGAAATCTGCTCATTAACAAGTTCCGGAGTACTATATTTGGTGAGGAAGGCCTTGGCAAGTTTTGTAAACTGTCTTCACCTTGCAATCAAATGCGATTGTATTTACAATTTCAACTTATTCTTCGGTTATGTGCATTAAGTAGCATTGTTTCAACAGCCCTCACTGTGTCAAACTGTTATTGCTGGCATTTAAATGCAAGTGTGAGGTCAAGAAGAATAGAAAACACAAAATAAAATTCTCAGCAGGAATTCCTGCTATCCTCTTCCCTAGTCCTAACATTTGATTTCCTGAGGAAATCTTTCTGGGCAGATGGAATAGCTTGAATTTTGCTCTTGTTTCTGATGGTGGCTTCAAAAATACTTTATTAGCGTTCTGTTCAGCAGTATCCATTCCATTTATTTGAGTGAACTTTTGTTTGGTAAGTGTTCACTTGCAATTCTTTCCTTTAATGGGTCAATGGATTTGTGATCTCAGAGTACAGTTCCTCCAGCAGTGCAACCCTTCTCCTTTGACCCTTGTCCCTTTCTTCTCATAAATCCTCCATAGGGGGTCTATCCAATGCATTGGTTTGCCTTCCTCTAACTTTCTTTCTTCTTTTTTTAAAAGCATTTATTTCATGCATACCAATCTAAAACTTGGACTGTTCAGTCATTTTTCAGTCACGTCTGACTCATCATGACCCCATTTGGAGTTTTCTTGGCAAAGATACTGGAGTGGTTTGCCATTTCCTTCTCCAGCTTATTTTCCAGATGAGGAAACTGAGGCAAACAAGGTTAAGTGACTTGCCCAGGGTCATACAGCTAGTAAGTGTCTGAGGCTGGATTCCAACTCAGGAAGATGAATCTTTCAGATTCTAGGCCTGGCTCTCTATCCACTGCTCCTCCTAGCTGCATGCAAAAACTTGAACTACTTGTGTTATTCTTCATTCCCATCACACATGTGGCCCACCTGCTTTTCCCATCAGAAGGTACTAAGATAAAATCTTTTAGGCTATTTCTTATGCACAAACCAGTATTGGAAATACGTTGCAGACTACCTATGCCCAGCATATATTGCGCTTATCCCTGCCCTTTGTATCACCCACAATTTTGATACTTTGGAGATTGTGGCATTCCATGATTCACAGACATATAGCATCACCGGGGGAATATTAATGTTAAAAAGTGGCTTATCACATGTAAGTGCCACTTATATGAATTAAGCTATTTATTAGTAGCACTGTGGCTCCCATGTACTTAATGAAAATCTTTGCCCTTGGCTTAATCTTGGAGAGGAGGCCCACAGTGAAAAATGTTAAATCTTGAAATTTTATTCCATCCTGGGTCTTCATTACAGAACTTTCTTTTAGAAGAACAAAAGCTATCAGAGGCATCTCCGTTCTGTGCTCTCATTTTCACCATGCTTTTTGAACCTGGTGCCTGGATGCCTTAAAGAAGGAACAAATCGCCACAATATGCAAAAGAGTGTGAAGCAGCCTGACAGTGTTCATCTTTGGGTGGTCCAAAATTGCAAAAATAAATTGTTTATGTGGTACTGAAAATGGAGGTTGGGATTTAATTAAAAATGGCTTCAGGTTAATGACAGGATGAAGATCAATGTCATATAGCAAAGGACGCTTCTTGCCTTTGCAATAATTAACACTGAACAATGAGTGGAGTTCATATTATTGTAATGAGATAGGCTATGGTGTTCAGCCAATGTTAGGTGGTTTCATGTGGTTAGAGGTAAATAAGTAGGATTCCCTAATAAAAATGATGCCACTAGATATAATATGGATATCATTGTGACCCAGGGTTAATGGTAGGCACCATGATTACATAAAAAGATTTTACAGAGTAGGTAGCAACCAACTTTTTACAAATCTGGTGTAATGTAGGGGAGAGAACTAGAATCAGACGACCTTGCCTCAAATGCTAGCTCTACTACTGCCCATGTGGCCTTTGGTGAATCGGGGACCCTCTCTAGCTCTCAAGTTTTCTGTTAAACGACAGGGGGGATGGACTAATTGATCTATAAGGTCATTTCCAACCTTCAGTGTTATGATCCTCTGAAGTGATTCAAAAATGGCACCATAGAGAACTCCAAGGCTCCTTCCCTGTAGAAAAGACAGAATTTCCCCAGTTCCTGGATGTTGGCTATTGTTATTATCAACTGTGCATAAATCCTTCTTTTCCTGAATGGTACCATCCTTTGTGTAATATATCATCCATTTGCCTCATTCTGATAATGTATTACATTAATATATCATTAAAGCAACAGATGTATTAGAGTAATACATTATGAGAACAAAGCACTGGGATAAGGCTATATTTCTCAAAAGATGGCACCAGCCAGGGCAGAACAAGCCTAGACACCGAGGTAGCTGAATAGGACAAAAGGTAAGCCAGGACCACATGGTTTACCAGCATAAGTGTAGATGCTTGATTTTATTGGGCTTTTGATACATCAATTTCATACCCCTGTCTGAAAAGAGTTTGGCAGAAAGGAACTATCCTATGAGTGGAGAGGACTTGCAGATAGTCTCTCTCTCTCTCTCTCTCTCTCTCTCTCTACCTCCCTCCCTCTCTGTCTCTGTCTTTGTCTGTCTCTCTCCTTCTCTGTTGCAGTATTTCTGGGAAGGTGATCCTCTGTGCATAAACATCAGCCTCACTGTACAAGGTGGTAGTTGTGAAAGGATATAGTACAGAATGCCAGCTATAGTGACTTTAATGATTGGTTCCCACAAAAAGTGGCACAGCTCTCTCAACACCTTACAAAGTACTCAAATTTTAGGACAGGTGAAATCGAATTTTATAGAAAGCTATAAACATTTAGTGAAAATACTAAAGGAAGATCAGCATGTGTGTGTGTGTGTGTGTGTGTGTCTTGCCTCTAGGATAAAAGTCAAACTCCTGTGTTTGGCATTTAAAACCTATCACAACCTGGCTTCAAGCTTTCTTTCCAGATTTATTACATAGTGCTCCTCTTCATACACTCGATGTTCCAGGCAAGATGGTGAACTTCCTGTTCTCCATACATGAAATCCTATCTCCCTCCTCTGTGACTACACAGGCTGTCCCTTCTTGTATGGAGTGCATTCCCACCTTCCCATGTCATGGAATACCCAGCTCTAGTCAAGGCATGGCTCAAGCCTTTTGGACTTTTCTAACTGGATGTCTCAGAGAAATCTCAAACTTCACATTTCCAAACCACAGTTCATTGCTTTTGACCACCTTGCAGCAAAATAGAAAGTGAAATCTGCATGTTTACACTTTAGGGGTGGTCTTACAAGGACTTTCTCTCCTCTGCACAGATTAGATTTCTTCTACTGTATTGTAGGAGGAGCAATGACATACAAGTTCTTAATTAACTAAGTTTGCCAGGCATGGTGTTACACATCTGTAGTCCCTGCTGTTAGGGAGGCTCAGGCCAGTACACTGATTGAGTTTGAGAGTTCTAAGCTGGAGTGGGTCTAAAGCCAATCAGGCATCTGTACTATCTTTCCCAACAAGGTGAGGCCCTGGATGTAGAGGGCCACCAAACTGCCCAACGAAGGGTGAACAAGTCAAAACTGGAAAAAATGGAGCAAGTTTAAGCTTCCATGCAGATTAGTATTGCAATCAGCCATTGAGTGGCCACTGAATTTCTAGCCTAAACGAACTAGGGATACTCAAAAAATATTTCATTTTCTTTTTTTCCGAACAACAAACATTTATTTTCTCTCCTTCCTTCCTACTCCCCCTCCCTCAAATCAAACAACAACAATAAGCACTAAATGAAAATAAAACCCTCATAACAAATATGCCTAGTTGAGTAAAACAAATTCCCATAATGGTCATGCCCAACAATGAATGTCTCATGATGCAATTAAGTCCATCAGGACTTTGCCAGGAGGTGGGCAGCATCAGGATTTGTCATTGTATTGATAAAAATTCTCAAGTTTTTTAAAGTTGTTTTTCTTTACAATTTTGTTGTTATCATATCAATTGGTATCCTGGTTTTGCTCACTTTATTCTGCCTTATTTCATTAAGACCTTCTGAATTTCTTCTGGAAGTGTTCATTTAATCATTTTTTATCGTACAATAACATTCCATTACATTCATATGCCACAATTTGTTCAATCATTCCCCTACAGGAAGGTACTCTCTTACTTTCCAGATTTTTACTACTACAAAAAGGGTTACTATAAATATTTTTACACCTATGCATCTCTTTCTTTGATATCCTTGGGGTTATATAAATTCAAATTCAGAAAACATTTAATAAGCACCTATGATCTCTTAACCTCTGTGCTAGGTGCTGGGGGAACAAAGACAAAAGTAGGGAGCTTCTCAAGGAGCTTATGTTCTACGGAGGAAAATAGCTAATACTTTGTCTTGTATATTTTGTAAAACACTTTAAGGAGTTCTCATCTGAGCCTAAAACAACCCAGCGAGGTAAATACTAGAGTTTTTTTTTTTTGAGAATCAGAGAATATGAGAAGAGGAAAGGGCCTTAGAGATATCATCAATCCTAACTCTAATTTTGCTGATGGAGGAGCAGAACCCTAGGGTGGCTAAGCGACTTGCCCCTAGTTCATTCAGCTGTTAATAGCAGGGTTAGGACTACAATAAAGGTCGGTTGATTGCAACTCCACTGTTTGTTGTTATTTAGTTGTTTCAGCTGTGTCTGAGGCACTTTGTGACCCCATTTAGGATTTTCTTTGCAAAGATACTAGAGTGGTTTGCCATTTCCTTCTCCAGCTCATTTTTTAGATGAGGAAACTGAGGCAGAGGGTGAAGTGGCTTGCCCAGAGTCACACAGCTAGTAAGTGTCTGAGGTCACATTTGAACTCAGGTCTTCCTGACTCCTGGCCTGGCACTCTATCCACTGCCCCACCTAATTGCCCTCCACTATACCATGTGATCTTTAGCTTTCTCTTAGGCTTTTGGATAGTCACAGTTTCACATGGTTTGCCCATCATCTTATTTCTGCTCTTCCACCATCCAGTTCAGAGTGAGGTATTGTGTGGGGTGTATGATACGTGTAAATAGGGACACTTGGGTAACAGGAGGTGATAGGCCCAAACCACAGCATGGCAACCATGCAGTGCGATGAACCCCATTGTACCATAGGGGAAATGGTAATGGTTTGGGTGTCATAGGACCTGGGCTTGAATCCAGACCCTGCTGGTTACCATCTGTATGACTTTGGTCAGGTCACCTAACGCCTCTAGGGCGGGGTCTTGTCTCAAATGGGTGGGTTAGACTAGGTGGCCTCTGAGATGTCCTCTAGCCCTAAATCTGGGACACTGAGATCCCTTATGAATTGCCATCCTCAGCAGCCGTTAGTTCTCCCTGAAAAAAAAAAAAAGACCCTGGGGAAAAAAAGAACAGAGAGTTTCTAATGAGCAAAGATAGAACAGACAACAAGAGTTGTTGCTGAACATCCCACTAGTAATTAAGTGGAAGGGGTAGGGTCCAGGTTAAAGCCCAGGTGGTGGCTCCTGCACTCTTAGTGATCCTGAGAGATAAGATTAGTCACCTGGGTGCTTCCTGTCCCCCCAACCAGGGTGCCCTGATAACATGAACATTTCTGCCCTTTCCACAAAAGCCCAACTATCACTTGCTGCTCCAAAAAGGGTCCACCAAGGAAAAAAATATAATCAAGTTAGGAAAGTAAGACAAACAGGATAATTTTGTCACTGGCATGCTACTTCTAATAAATACTTATAAAAGGCAAACTATACATAACAAGTTCATGGTTTCATATATAATCCTCTTTTTTGGGTAATTTTTTATATATTGAAAAGATTGTAGGTTTTTTGATGATTAAATTCATAGTAAAAAAGAGAAAATTCAAAAGAAATAAAAAAATAATACATTTGTCTGTAACTGCAGTAGTCTTCGGTCTGGGGAACTACTCCCTGCTGGGAGTGGGGACATCCTCTCTCTTTTTTTTTTTCTGGATTACAAAGATTATTTGGGCTAGTGGTGGACCCAGACCAATAAATATGATAGAACTTTATATGCACTGAAACTATTGTGATCGTGAGTCACACACTACTTTCCTTCCACTGTAGGGATGGGATGTTTGTCTTTTAAATGAACATTTTTCATCAAAGGAAACTCCATAAAAAGATGACAAAGTATCCCAGGAGAGAGAGAATAGATTTTTTTCCCTTTGAGCCCCACCTCTGAGTGAGTTAGTGATCAGAATACATACCAAACTGATTCCAGTCCTAAAGGCCCCTCTGCAGTGGGGGCTCATTGCAAAGTACTGCCAACCTCAAACAGCACATGCAGCAAATAGCTGTGTGAGAATATATAATTATCTCACAGATGAACTCAGGTCCCAGGCTGAGTGTATGCCCAGGGAGGAGAAACAATAGAGTCCAAGAACATGGTTCTCTCCCAGAGGCTCTCAAGGGGAAAAAGGGTGGTGCCCCTTTCAAGCTCGGAGCATTTTCAAGATTCCCTGACAATGTGTCCTTCATCTCTAAGAGTTTAGCATTAGGTAAGAGGGCCAGTGTTCATATTTCAGCATTGTAGCCCCAGCTCCCTGGAGGGGCACAGACATGTCTATCCCCTGTCGTGCCATTATTTACTTCATCGATTTTTTAATATTTCATAAAATGTGCCCATCTTGATGCTGGGAGTGTACATCCATCAATTAAAAATTAAACAACAGAGGCAAAGCTAGCCATTGAAAGAATTCAGCTCAACACCATCCATTACTCTGGCCAAGCCCATCAGCTGAAGTCCGGGAGAAAGATAAATAACTTGTACTACTTCCTAAAGCACTGCATGGAGCATCCCACTTAAAAAAAAAAAAGCCTAAAAGCATTTATTTTATTTTAAAATACATTTTATTGTTGCTTTTTACTTTTATATCATGATCATTTCTGGAAATACTCCTGCCCCACTATGGCCATCAGAATAGAATCTTCTCTTTTATAACAAAGAAAAGTAGTTAAGCAAAAATGCCAAGAATGAACAAGTTGGACGGTATGTGTGATATTTTGCCCAGGTGGTAGTCCCGTATCCCTCACTGTCTCCCAGCTTCCCTGGCTTTCTTCAAATCCTGGCTAGAATCTCACCTTCTTCTAAAAGAAGCTTTTCTCCTCAGTGCTAATGTTTTCCCTCTGTTGATTATCTCCAATTTAGACTAATATGGAAACGTCTTACATGATTGCACATGTATAACCTATATCAGATTGTCTTGGGGGGGCAGGGTAGGTGAGGGAGGGAGGGAGGGATAAAACTTGGAACTCGAAACTTAAAAAAAGAATGTTAAAAATTGTTTTTGCATGTAATTGGGGGAAAATATTATTAAAAAAAAGAACTATTATCTCCAATTTATCCTATATGAATCTTGTTTGTACTTAGTTGGTTTTGTGTGTGTGTGTGTGTGTGTGTGTGTGTGTGTGTGTGTGCTCTCTCCCCCATTAGAGTATATCCCTGAGAGAAGGGCTTCTTTTTCCCTTCTTTGTATCCTTCGGTCTTAGCATAGTGCCTGGCACATAGTAGGTAATTTAAAAATGCTTGTTGACTGACTGAAGACGGAGGGAGTCAATCAAAAGTATTTATTAAGTGCCTACTACCGTGCCAGGCACTGTGCTAAGTGCTGGGGATACAAAGAAAAGCAAAAAAAATGGTCCCTGCCCGTGTTACACCCAAACAGAGGCCCACTATTAATCCCCTTTATATTTTTGTCTTTGTCTCTGTCCACACTCTGTAATGGCTTGAAATAGCTTAAGGCATAGTTCTGGGTAGATTGCCCAGGCCTAGTCCCCTGACCCCCCTTTCTCTTGATTCAGCATTCTGTATATTCTCTCTACATCAGCATTATGTGCAAGGATCAGTTTCAGGGCAGGGTATAAGTTTATCTTAAGGAAGGACCACCCTGTTACCAAATAGGGTCCCCACACCCTGGGTTATGGTGCAACTATTCTGTTGACCAAGCTAGGTCCCTCCACCCAGAGCATAGCTGATTAAGTAGGGGGTACTTTCTGGGAAATTCCACCTTGCACCCTCCACCTAGTTATAGGAAACTGATCACGACCTAGGAGGGACCCCTTTGTCATGATATGGTCGCACCCCTGTGTCCTTGGGCCATATTCCCAAAATTAGCCCTGAGCTACGGATCTAACCAATGGCTAATCTTTGCATCTGTAAGTCATCGCTTCTGCTAGCGACCCTCCCTCATTGTGTAATTGTGGTTTTTGCCTTTGTAAGCCTGTAAGTCCCTCGGTTCGGGACTGCCTGATTCGAGTGCATACTCCAGGTAGTCACGCACTTGATCAACAAATCCACACTTAAATTTACCTTGAACCCAGGTCTCGTCTCACTGTTATTTTCTACACAACACCCTCAAGGAGCTTACAGTCTAATGGGGAAACAATGTGCAAACTGCTATGTACAAACAAGCTATATAAAGACTTCTAGGAAATCATCAACAGAAAGAAGGGACTAGAATTAAGAGGGACTGTGAAAGGCTTCCTGTAGAAAGTAGGAAGTCTGTTTTATTATCTACTCCTGTAATGGCAAACAAAGTGGGGCTTTTTGCTGTTTTTTCTTTTGTAGTGCCTCTCAACACTAAGGCAATCAGGTGCCTGTGATTGAGTCTTGTCTTTGTTTGAATCAGGAGTCTTTGATTGAATCAAGAGTCCTTGATTGGAAACAGTATATATGCTCTGGGGTTAGCATTTTGCTTGGGGCTCACTCGTTGGAAGAGTGTTAGTGTGATTTGGCCAGATGAGAATCTGGGTAGCTGTTGAGGAGCCCCCTGGCTTTGAAAACCCAGATGTTGGTGCTTTTCTCTCTGGTAACTGTATATATATTGCTATAGTCAGACAGTTGGAAGCCTGTCTGTTGATTTGTGTTATTTTTTCTGTTTGTATTTTCTCTGCAGTACAGGATGCTGACTTTTTCCTCTGAACTAAGTGAATGATATATGTATGTTTAATTAAAGTAAGATTGTTAACCCTGGAAACAGCTATCTTTCCTTAGTAAAGCAGATCTAAGAACCTGCGTTGGTAGCCATCCTGCGTATGCAAGTGTGGTTGCCATTACAACTCCTTGGGATCATGATTGGTTTTTCCCGTGAGTCTGACTCTCTTTTAGTGACCCTTTCATAATCATTTCATTAACATTGTTGCAATCACGTATATTGTTGTTCAGCCAGTTTTACCTGGCATCAGTTCATATAAATCTTTCCAAGTTTCTTCAAATATCCTCGTATTTATCATCGCTGCATGATGATACTGTTACACAAATACACTATAGCTTTTTCGTCTATTACCCATTTGATGGGTACCATTTTGTTTCCAATTCTTTGCTACCATGAAAAGTGCTGCTATAAATATTTTGGTATATATTATAGAATCAGAGAATTCTAGAGTTGGAAGTACATCTAGTTCATCTAGTCTTAGCAGTCATTTCTATATACTAATATTTCTAGTGTACCATAGGAAGCAGCTAGGTGGCTCAGTGGACAGAATCCTGCACCTGGAGTCAGGCAGACCTGAGTTCAAATCCAGCCTGAGACTCTTACTAGCTATGTGGCCCTGGGCCACCCTTAACCTCTGTTTGCCTTAATCCACGGGAGAAGGAAATGGCAAACCACTCCAGTATTTTTCCCAAGAAAACCCCATGGACAAGTGTGGTCCATGGGGTCATGAAGAGTCAGACATGACTGAATGACTCAACAACAAGCAACGACAATTGTATCATACCAGACAAGTGGTTGTGCAGCCTCTGCTTGAAGACCTCCAAGGTGTGGGAACCTACAACTTACTGAAAAAATCCATTCCTCTTTTGAACAACTCTAATTGTTCTTGACATCAGTCACAAACTGGCTGGTCTGCACCTTCCACCCGTGGCTCCTAGTTCTGCCCTCTGGGGCCAAACAGAGTCAGTCTAATGATCCTTCTTTACACATGACATCTCTTCAGACACTTGAACACCATGCTGTGGCATTCTCCTCTCCCTTCAAATCTTCGCTTCTCCAGGCTAAACATGCCCAATTCCTTCCATTCATCCTAATAGGTCATGGACTCGAGGCCCTTCTCTATGCTGACTGCTTTCTTCTGGATGCTCTCCAGTTTACCAATGTTCTTCCTTAACCGTGATGTCCGGAAGAGAACCCAGTGCTTTGGATGAGGTCTGATGAGGGTAGAGTACAGTAGGACTATCACTTCCCTCTTAACGTAACCTAAGATTTCACACCTTTCTTGGCTGCTGTATCATCTGGCTGACTCATATTAAGCTTCTAAAATCCCCAGTCTTTTTCAGAGCAACTGCTATTTATCCATGCCTCCATAATCTTATGTAATCTAAGGCTCAAACCTAGTTATTTTCATAAGGTTGACAGCGAATAGAAGGCCAGCCCTGGAGACAGGAAGACCTGAGTTCAAATCCAGTCTCAGATATTTATTATCTGTGTGACCCTGGGCAAGTCACTTAACCCCATTTGTTTCCTCCTCTGTAAAATAAACTGGAGAAGGAAATGGCAAACTACTCTAGTGCCTTTGTCAAGAAAATCCCAGATGGGGTCACAAAGAGTCAGACATGACTGAAAAGATCAAACAACAAATCCTCTTTGGTAGAAAGAATGATTATTCGATGCTTCTTGCCCAGTGTGAGTGGTGTTGATGAGCCCTTGAGAGGAGAGTTTTTCCTTTCTTTTTCTTTCCCTTGTCTTCTACTTTCAAGAGAGATTTTGCTCAACTCTAGGCTATCATCAGCCCTGGAGGCAGAGAGAGATTCTGGGAAGAAGGCAGCACACAGAGGAGCTGGCACCTTGAGCATATTCCTGTTTCTACCTTACTGAACTAGGATCTTCAGGGCATTTCCCATTGGGTGAGCTGAGATACTTTACTCCTAGTGGGTGAGTTCATTCACCTTGTGTATTATGTGGTATATTCTAATCTGTATAACTTCTCTGATTTCTATTTTTTTATGGCTTGGATAAATAGACTTATTCATTATTATTACATATTACATATTATCATACTCACTATTCACCATGTTTGATGGTGTTTTGTATAAGTGGCATTTGGTGGAAAGGGAATCAAACCTTTAGATATAGTTTGGGACACTCCTTTCCCATTACGGAATAGAGTCTAGGAAAAATGCCTTAAACCTAAAAATTATTTCTCTAGACTAAATTCTTTTGGGCAGATAGATATAATTCTAGTCTATTATCCCTCTCTGAGGAGAGCCGTGTGGGCCAGCCTTGTGGTATCATCCTGTTGCTCCCCCCTGGCATAAATCAAAGCCTTCTCTGGAGAGGAACAGAAGAGACTATATCTATTAATACCTCCTTGTGACCTGCATTTAGACAGATCCATGTAGACATCCATATGTATAACCTACATGTGCAAAAGCCCTCCTACCCTACACTTGTCTAGTAGGGATGTTATTATATCTACCTACAAGTACACTTTACATTTATCCCTATAGGATTTCACCTAGTTATATTCTGCCTAATATTCCAGCGTGCCAAAAATCCTTTTGGAGTCTCACTTTGTCACCCAGTTTTGTGTCATCTGTGAATTTGAAGTGCTTGCCATCTGTACCTTTGGCCTTCTTAGGGCTCTAAAGCATTTATTAAAAGCATCTATCTTCATGTAGTATTTTACCTAGTTTTTTATTGATAGGCTATCTTCTGCCCTCTAGGAACTTATAATCTAAGAATACGATCAGCTGTTACCATTTACCTTAAGAGATTTTAGGCTCTAAGGTCAACCCTACAATGACAGAAAAACTATTTGAAAAAACAATATAGATTTCTCTCACTCTTTCAGGTTCTCTTTGTATTAGGAGGGCAGAGTTTATAATTTCAAAGAGGATCATATATATGTCTGAAAGGTTCGCAACCGCCAGATATAAGAAACTCTCAAAGTAGGAGGCAGAAGAATCAAAGCATATATTTAGGCTCCACAGTAACCAACCCATGAACCAGCATCCCCATTTTGATATATTGATCAAAAGCTTCCAGGCCCAATAAGTCCGCCTCACGAGAGTAACCAGGAGGCCACAGAGAAACATAATGGTGTAAAGCAAAATCATATACATGCTTCCCCTCTATGGTAAAAAGATTACCCACTAGCCTCAAGTCCTTGTTCAGCTTCCTCCCGTAGGTCAGCTCTGCTACCGGCAGCTCCTCTTCAGCTTCAGCTGTGGCTGTAGCTGTAGCAGCCTCTGGCTCCAACGGATGCTGTTTTTAACCATCCGGCTTCTGCAGGGGAGTATAAGGCACGCTGGGGAAAGCACAGGTTCTTTCGATCTGCTTAAGCAAGGTGAAGGGGTTGACCAGGAAAGCACAGGTTCTTTCCATCAGTTTAAGCAAGGGAAGCAAGGTGAAGGGGCCGACAAGCTTACTCCAATCCAACATACAAACAGCATTCAGTTAGTTCAGGGGGAAAAGCCAAACTATTCAAGGGCACTTGTTGACTAAGCGCTAAGGAGCCCATTTTTGGTTACCAACACACTCTTATATGAAAATCTAATTGTGAGTACTTTCATTATTATACATAATTTCTCTTTTGTATCTGTACTGTCTTAAACAGATTGAAAAACTGAAATTTTCAAAAATGGAAAAATTTATTTAGACAATGTTAGTTAATAAGGGACAGAGAAGAGAAATTAAGATGTGAGGGTGGAGAGTGGAGGCCATGGGGAGGGGGAGCCATGGATGAGAACTAAAGATGCCATTGGCTGATTGGATTGGTTATGTACACAAAACCTCACATCTAGAAGGAGGCTCTTTCCCTTGCCTAGTCTGTTTGCAACAAATTAAAGTGATGGATATTGTATAATATTGCTTTTAAAGTCACTTCCCATTTGAATCAAATAAACACAAAATTAAAAAAAAAAACCAGTAAGTCTGCAAACAGAAACTGTTGTATCCAAAGGTTTTGTCTTGAATCCCTAAAGGAGGCAGTGCTTGGGATAAAGAAAAGATGAATAGGTACAACAAAGTCAGCAATGTGGGGAACAGGTTAAAAAATAAAAAAAGAGGTGGTCATGGCAGGAAGCTGTGTAGTATAAAGCACTGCCAGGTACAAAAGAGGAAGTCTGTAAAGCTGGAAGCAAAAACTCTGTCTCAAGGTCCTTGATAAGTCAAGAATCTTTTTATCCAATCACAGAGGTCAGGGAATGACCAGAATGGCAGGTTAAAGCTATGCAGCCAAACAGACCAAGTCTGACTATGAGCTAGACACTGCCTCCCAACTCAGTTCTGCATTGGGAAATCTCACTGATCCAAAAAGGGATAGAATTTCTTTATAAAATATTAGACATTGAAAAAGTTCTTTATTTCATTTTATTTTAGCTTTTGGCTCATGGGTTGTGTGTGTGTGAGTGAGTGTGTGTGTGTGTGTGTGTGTGCGCGTGCACGTGTGTGAATGTGTTTTGTTTTCCATGGTTAGTATGATCCCAGCAGAAAAGGTTGTTCCTGGAAGTGGTTATTTCACACACACACACACACACACACACACACACACACACACACATACACTCACACTCCCCATGGCAAGGCTGCAGTGGTACTCAGAGATCTTAGGGTCACAAGCCACTATAACCAGCATGCCACTCTTGTGGTGGACTTGGTAAACTCCAATTCCCTCTGCTGCTTCCTTCTCCTGCTGATGAAGGTCAGCTTCAGGGTATGCTTGTCATCTATTGTTTAAGGCTGAAAGAAAGCTGCCAAACACTATCAGGATCCATTCCTGATGGGTCTTTTCTGTGCCCTACAAAGAAGATGCTTTTCTCGTGTGAGGTGTACATGGTCAGGATCCCCATCATGATATAACAGGATATAACACACATGGCAAGGACAAGGAGGCTGGAAAGGCTGCAGGTAGCCTGAGACTAAAGCCACAATGGGAAAGAAATGGGATAGTAGAGATGATGAGGTATATAATGAGGAGACATTTGTACTTTTGTCCTTGCTGTATCTTCCAGTAAAAGCTAATTGATTAAATGTGATTGGGTTGCTAATCACTGGAAGGTATTGATGATTTAGGATAGATACTAACTGTAACTGGTGATTGATATTGGGAGAGAACACAGCAGAATGGGAGCTTGAGCTGCCAGCATTAGAGAAGAATGACTTAGACCCTGAGGGTGACACCCTAAACCTCAAAGGGGAGATGGAGACTTGTCAGGAGACCTGACTCAGTACAAGCGAGAGTTGGGCTAAGGATCTTCAGAGTTTATAAAAGCTACATATAGAAACAGAATGGTTTAAAATAACAATTAAGGACCAAGTCACTGCCACCAGAAATTATGGAAAGGTTGTATTTAAAGATGCTGGACTTATTGATAAACAGGTTCTGTAATGAAGAGATGGGAATTGGGGAACTTTTCACTCACTGCAGTGGCAAAGATTTCTCATCTACTGCAGGGGTTCAGAATGTGTAGTCCATGACTTTTTAAAAAAATATGTTGATAACCACAATTCAACATAATTGGTTTCATTTGTCATCCTATGCATCTAATTTTGCTCATTTAAAAACATTCTTCTGAAAAGTGTTTGTTAGGCTTCACCGCACTGACAAAGGGGTCCGTGACACAAAAAAGGTTAAGAAGACTATATCTATTAAATTCCTAGAAAGGCATGATTAGGTGGCTAGAATTATACATGAGAAGATTGCTATCCTATATAAACTAACAGATAATTCAGGTACAAATACCAACCATCCTCAGGGTTTCAACAAATGAACTATACTAAATCTAGAGCATCATTACAGACAGAAGTAGTGTTCAAGGCAAGACATTTCAAGGCAAGGTGCAAACATTTATTGTTTACTATGTTTCAGGCACTGGTCCAAGCTCTGGGTTTACAAATACAAGCAAAAGACAGTCCTTGCCCTTGAGAAGCTTACATTCTAAGGGGGAAGATAACGCATAAAAAAGTCTGAAAAGTGGGGGGAGGTAGGGAGAAGGGACTCATGCCAAACCATGATTGAGAAATCTGAAAAGTCAAAAGCAGGACTAGGAGGGAAATGAAGTGTAGCTGGTGTGGCCCATCCCATGGATAGAGTCTCCTGGAAGGTGAGAAAGTGACTGGCATGATGGTGGAGGGATGGTCCAGGGTGAGAAGGCAGCTGAGAGAGAGTTAAAAGTACAGCTGGGGGGGCGGCATTGAAGAAAATCATCCAGAAATCATATTGATCCATACAAATTTAAGAATGACATTTTTCATAGATGTTGGTATACCAGATGTGGTATATTTCATTACAAACTACCTGGAATGTAAAGCTTTCAAAATGTGGACATTTTTCATAGGTGGTATACCAGATGTGGTATAGTTTCATTGCAAACTACGTGGAATGAAAAGCTTTCAAAATATAGAGACCTTGAGGTAGAGGTGAAAACCATGTGGTGCAGAATGAAGTACATGCTATCATATCTCCTACTGGAGTTGTCCTAAAAATGCTTTTCGGTGTATCTACAGAAGAGAAGCTGACAATTAGTATCTATCCTAAATCATCAATACACTTGTTTCATCCACCTAGACAATAGTCTGCAGAACATTAACGATAAGAAACTAACAGTGGGATAGTAATCTATCCTCAGATCACTTTTCTCTGAAACCCATAAAAAATATGGGAGGAAGGAGATAATTTTTTTTTAATTTATTTAACATATTTAGTTTTCAGCCTTGATTTTCACAAGAGTGTGGATTACAAATTTTCTCCCCATTTCTACCCTCCCCCCACTCCAAGGTGGCGTATACTCTGGTTGCCCTGTTCCCCAGTCAGCGCTCCCCTCTGTCACCCCACTCCCCTCCCATCCCCTTTTCCCTTCCTTTCTTGTAGGGCAAGATAAATTTTTACGCCCCATTGCCTGTGTATCTTACTTTCTTGTTGCATGCAAAAACATTTTTGTTTGTTTTTGAACATCTGTTTTTAAAACTTTGAGTTCCAAATTCTCTCCCCTCTTCCCTTCCCACCCACCCTTCCTAAGAAGTCAAGCAATTCAACATAGGCCACATGTGTATCATTATGTATAACCCTTCCACAATACTCATGTTGTGAAAGACCAACTATATTTTGCTCCTTCCCAACCCATCCCCCTTTATTGAATTTTCTCCCTTGACCCTGTCCCCTTTCGAAAGTGTTTGTTTTTGACTACCTCCACCCCCATCTGCCCTCCCCTCCATCATCCCCCCCATTTTTTTTATCTTCTTCCCTCTTCTTTCCTGTGGGGTAAGATTCCCAATTGGGTATGTATGGTATTCCCTCCTTAGGCCAAATCTGATGAGAGCAATGTTCACTCATTCCCCCCTCATCCGCCCTTTCCCCTCCTCCCACAGAACTGCTTCCTCTTGCCACCTTTATGGGAGATAATCCATCCCATTCTATCTCTCCTTATCTCCCTCTCTCAGTATGTTCCTCTCTCATCCCTTAATTTGATTTTATTTCTTTTAGATATCTTCCCTTCATCTTCAACTCACCCTGTGCCCTCTCTCTCTCTCTCTCTCTCTCTCTCTCTCTCTCTCTCTCTCTGTCTGTCTCTCTCTCTCTCTCTCTCTCTCTCTATATATATATATATATACATACACAAATAGATATATACATACATACACATTCACCCATATATATATACATAAACATATATGTTTGCATATTCCCTTCAGCTACCCTAATACTGAGGTCTCATGAATCATACTCGTCATCTTTCCATGTAGGAATGTCAACAAAACAGTTCACCTTTAGTAAGTCCCTTGCAATTTCTTTTTCTTGTTCTTTTTCTTGATTACCTTTTCATGCTTCTCTTGATTCTTGTGTTTGAAAGTCAAATTTTCTATTCAGTTCTGATCTTTTCACTGAGAAAGCTTGAAAGTCCTCTATTTTATTAAAAATCCATATTTTGCCTTGGAGCATGATACTCAGTTTTGCTGGGTAGGTGATTCTAGGTTTTAATCCTAGCTCCATTGACCTCCGGAATATTGTATTCCAAGCCCTTCGATCTCTTAATGTAGAGGCTGCCAGATCTTGGGTTATTCTGATTGGGTTTCCACAATACTCAGATTGTTTCTTTCTGGCTGCTTGCAGTATTTTCTCCTTGATCTGGGAGCTCTGGAATTTGGCGACAATATTCCTGGGAGATTTCTTTTTGGGATCTATTTGAGGAGGCGATCGATGGATTCTTTCAATTTCTATTTTGCCCTGTGGCTCTAGAATATCAGGGCAGTTCTCCTTGATAATTTCTTGAAAGATGATATCTAGGCTCTTTTTTTGATCATGGCTTTCAGGTAGTCCAATAATTTTTAAATTATCTCTCCTGGATCTATTTTCCAGGTCAGTGGTTTTTCCAATGAGATATTTCACATTATCTTCCATTTTTTCATTCCTTTGGTTCTGTTTTATAATATCTTGATTTCTCATAAAATCACTAGCTTCCACTTGCTCCAATCTAATTTTTAAAGTAGTATTTTCTTCAGTGGTCTTTTGGACCTCCTTTTCCATTTGGCTAATTCTGCCTTTCAAGGCATTCTTCTCCTCATTGGCTTTTTGGAGCTCTTTTGCCATTTGAGTTAGTCTGTTTTTTAAGGTGTTGTTTTCTTCAGTGTATTTTTCAGTATTTTTTTGGGTCTCCTTTAGCAAGTCATTGACTTGTTTTTCATGGTTTTCTCACATCCTTCTCATTTCTCTTCCCAATTTTTCCTCTACTTCTCTAACTTGCTTTTCCAAATCCTTTTTGAGCTCTTCCATGGCCTGGGACCAGTTCCTGTTTTTCTTGGAGGCTTTTGTTGTAGGCTCTATGACTTTATTAACTTCTTTAGGCTGTATGTTTTGGTCTTCCTTGTCAGCAAAGAAAGAATGCAAAGTCTGAGATTGAATCTCGGTGCGTTTTCGCTGGCTGGCCATATTCCCAGCCAACTAACTTGACCTTTGAGTTTTTCAGTGGGGTATGACTGCTTGTAGACTAGAGAGTTCTATGTTCCACGTTTGGGGGGGAGGTGCCAGCTCTGCCACACCAGCACTGCTCCTTCCCCAACCCCCAGTTCAGACTGGGCTTAGATCTTCAGCAGGCTGTTGCACTCCTGCTGTGATCCGCCACTTAATTCCTCCCACCAGGTGGGCCTGGAGCCAGAAGTAACAACAGCTGTAGCTGCCCCACCTCCGCTGCCCCCGGGGCTGGAAGCCGAACCTCGAACTCCTTCTACTCCCGTAGCTTTTCCCACTAACCTTCTCCGCAGTCTTTGGTGTTTGTGGGTTGAGAGGTCTGGTAACTGCCGGAGCTCACTGATTCAGGGCTCTAGGGCCCCCTCCGCCCGGCTTCTGGTCTGGATGGTCCACACTGTTCAGGCTGGGTTCTGCTCCACTCCGTTCCCAGCTCCCAGCTCCGTGTGGGATAGACCTCACCCATAGACCATCCAGGCTGTCCTGGGCTGGAGCCCTGCTTCCCTCTGCTGATTTGTGGGTTCTGCCGTTGTAGAATTGGTTCAGAGCCATTTTTATAGGTTTTTGGAGGGACTCAGTACGGAGCTCAAACGAGTTGCTGCTTACCAGCCGCCATCTTGGCTCCGCCCCTGAAGGAGATAATTATTAAAAAGAAAATAGTGATTCACATTCATATAGGGTGTCCCAGAAGTCTTAAGGCAGTTTTAAATTATTAAAGCTTAAAACTGCCCTAAGACTTTTTTTGTGTGTGATGGTGGTAGGGGACACAAATATTTATCAAATGTCTACCCTGTGTATTTTTGGGGCAGCTGAGTGGCACAGTGGATACAGTGCCAGGCCTGGAGTTGGAAAGACCTGAATTCAAATTGGGCCTCAGATATTTACTAGCAGTATGACCCTGGGCAAGTCACTTAACCTTGTTTGCCTCAGTTTCCTTATTTGTAAAATGAGCCAGAGAAGGAAATAGCAAACTACTCCAGTATCTTTGCCCAGAAAACCCTAAATGGATCACAAAGAGTCAGACACGACTCTCAACAACAACAAAAAGTATGTTTTACAAATATTATGTCATTTGATCCTCACAACAACCCCGTGAGGTATGTTCCATTTACAGATGAGGAAATAAGGCATAGAAGGCAGTGTCACACATCTAAATATCTGAGGCTGGATTTGAACTAGGTTTTTCCTGACTCCAGGCCCAGCACTCTCTCCTGTCTAGTGCTTTAACGTTTGCAAAGTGCTTTACAAACATTTTTATTAGACCCGAAAATATTACTATTGTCCTCAGGCAAAACCCCCGAAAAACTCGCTAAAATAGTCAAATGTGAAGTTTATGCCTTTATGCACTTGCAGAGCAGTTGCTGCTTACTTTCTGTCCCCTTTCCCCTTCCTCGCCCCACTAGAATTTACTCCTTTTCCTCCTAGGGATGCTTTTTTGCTTGTCAGAATCTGAGAGTAGGAAATATATAAAGGGGTCATTGAGTCCAACCTAATAATTTTTTCAACTAGAACTTTATCCCTTTATTCTATGAGTACAGTCGTTACCCACTTCCAGGTTGATATTATCAATTGCTTTGCCATTATCTGTGGAGAAGATGTTGGCCCCGCCATTTGCAGGAAGCCCCCACTGACACAATATTCTTAATTAAAAAATAGGATCACCGGCACTGGTTGTCTCTTGGAGCAGCCATGGGAAGGTGAATGTGGCCAGGTTCCACTACCTGACATGGCATGATATCAGAGTTCTGACTGCAATCGAAATGGTTATGAAGAAGCATCAAATTTTGTAGTTTGGTGGCCTCCATTGCCAGCCTTAAACCTGGTGGTTATAATGAGATTTTGAGAAAACTAGTGAAATATAAACTCTTAGCTCATGAATGAACTAAAATTGTCCAAGGCTAACAATTGACAAATGTGGGTCATGATTACCTCTTTTTGAAAGCACTTTCTTCAAGACAAGGTGGTTGACTCTGTTGGAAACCAGATGGGTATTGACAAAGAATCAGATATTTACATTGTCGCAAATGAAGAGGAGAAATAATCTGCACTAAAGCTTTGCAGACTGCGAAGTACTTCATTCTATAATTTAAAAAACAAATGTGATTACCATAAGCACGGATATAAGATGTCATGACTTTATTTATCCTGTTTGTCTGCTGTGAAGGAATTTGCCTATATGAAGGCACCCTATGAGAGGAAATTTCTAGTTCCAACACCAATCGATTATAATTGACATGCACCGGGCATAGAATTCATAAATGGTTACCCTTTGTGCCAGATACATCACATTGAAGATCCTATCACAGTATATAATGAAGCCATGGAACTAACTATTAAACTTGCCAATCATGGACTAATTCATGGTGATTTCAATGAATTCAATCTAATTTTGGATAAGGATGACCAGAAAACCATGATTGACTTCCCACAAATGGTCTCAACATCTCATCCAATTGCCAAATGGTATTGACAGAGATGTTAAAAGCGATTTCTTCATAAGATGTTCCAATTATGAAAGTGAATTTTGTCCAACATTTGGAGATATCAGGAGGGAGGACTGTCTTGTTGCAGAAATTTCTGCCAGCAAATGTACAAAAGAAATGCAGGAAGATGATGAACTACTTCACCTCCTAGGTCCTGATGATGGGAGTCTTGAAACAGATAAAAGATCTAAATGGCCTTCATTACTTGAAAAACTGACAGAAGGTAAAGACGACTAAGTTAGAAAATGGCAGAAACTTCATAGATAAATCGGATGATGACTCCTAAAGACCCGGTACAAAGGAGTATACAGATGTACTGTCCAAGGATAAGCATCAATAAGTGGTATTTTGAAGTGATTGAATTCAATCATTCATTAGGAGAAATTCAGGAGAGATTGTTGAAGGTAAAAAGAGAAGTTGCATAAAACATTCTGCAACTGATTTTCACGAAGAGGAAAAAAGCACCGAAAATATCACCAAGGGAGAAGATCGAATGCATCAAGGAGAAATTCCTGCTGATTCTCAGGAATATGAAGTTAAATGCCCTGATCTGGTTAACTTGTCAGCATTAAACAAAGAACTCAGGCCTTTCAGGGATGAAAACTTGGAACAAACGAACAACATAGAACGAGAACCGAGGGTGTTACTTCTGCAAGCAGTATTATAAGCTGTTCCACAATTCCTCTGGAGACTGGTGAAACAGAAGGTGAAACGTCAATTGACCAAATGACAAAAGGCTAGAGTTAGATGATGGTTTCAGAAGAGAGAGGCAAATATGTCGGCCAAGAAATGGAGAGAAAACACACACAACACTAAGTCAAGCTGAGAAGCAGTTAGTTTTGGGGGATGATAATTGTGACTTTTCTTAAAAGTGTAGTTTATAATGTATTGGTGGGGAAAGTGTGATATGCTGTTTTTCTGCAATTTTGGTTACGTAAATGTACGCATGTGTATAGCTATTCATTTATAATGGGAAAATCTCTATTTTGAATTAATTTTTTTTCAAGAGAATGCAAAAATTTTTGCTAGTTTAATGAATGGAAACTTTCAGAAAGGGATTTGGGGCAATATTACACTGAATTGTCACTTGCGATCTTCTGGTAACTAGAGCATTTCAATCCTGTGGAAATTTGACAAAGAAACTATATTCTAAATACACAGCTGAAATATACCCTTAGAGTAACAGAATCACTGACTCATTGGAGTTGAAGGAAATCTCAGAGTTTATCTTGTCTAACTTTGGACCTTTGCAACATTCCCACAGGTCATTCAGTGTCTACTCGGAACCCACAAAATAGTTTCGACATGATTACAGAAACTTCTCAAGTTATAATTTCTTTGAAATTGTTTGCAATTATAACTTTCTATACAAGTGTGACTCAGAAATAAAAAACAGTAAAAATATTTTCTTGGTTAAACTACAGTGGTCCAAGAGCCATGTCTCTATAACTCACATGAATAATACCTAGCATGGGGCTGTATCATCAACTCCTATTTATTGAGTACATATGTATAAGGTACATCATTGGATATTTGGAAGTGTCAATCAGCAAACACTTATTTTATGCCTGGCACTATGGTAGGCACTGAGGATTATTGAGGGAAGAAATCATCGTGGAGAAGGGTTCATCTTCCTCATCACTGCCACCAATAACTTACCAGAGGCCACCAACATATGGGTAAGGCATAGGAGCCCTGGGAATGGCAGCACCCTCTTACAACAACAGTCCTGGAGTTCTGACCATCCCTTACTGTCATCATACAGGTAAACAAGCATTCCCACCAAATGCCACTCACAGGGCAGGCAAGCCAGCCTACTTGACGCAACCGGGTACCTTGGGGAAGAGACAAACCAGTGTGTGCAGACAAGTCAAACCACCACCACATTAACTATCAGTTCCTTTTGGACCCTGACAGACACAGCCAAAGACCCTGAACCATCATCCTAGGAAGCAGTACCTGTAGTGATTAGCCTGGAAACTTCTCTTGCAGGTCCGATAGCCACATCTATTGAAGACTGAGAAAAGAAAGTTCTTGTCTCCAGGGTCCTTGGCATTGCCAAATGGCTCAACACCAGAAATGGATATTTTTATCCATGGAAGTGACATTAAAAATGAGACATTACCATCCATTTTGCTGTCATACCTTGAGGACCATGGGACCTTTAAATCTGACTTGCAGCTGAAACCTTCCATGTGGGTTCAATATATCTCCTATTAGAAAGTGAGCTCCTTGAGAACAAGAAATGTCTTTTCTAGACACCCTAGAACTTGTACATAGTAACTACTTAATAAGCACTTCATTTATTCGTATAAAGACCAAGGAAAGAAATAATCCCTGTAAGAATGTGGATAGATGCTGAACTAAATGCATTCGAATCTGATGACCTACCTTGCCACATAAGTGGAAGGGGGCTGCCAACAAAATGACCACCAATTGACACTATCCCTTTGTTTCCTTGATTGCTGATAAGATAATTCATGGTGAAATTGCTTAGTAGAACCACAAACTTTAGTTGTAATCCAGATGAAAGTGAATATTTTCAAAAATATGTCATCCAAATGACAAAAATAAATTAAATATGGCCTCATAAAAACAACCTACAGGATCAACATTCTTCATTTGTACCAGAAATTGTAGAGTACCGGTAGCCCACTCTTCTCTTCTTGTATGAGCAACAGGGCTGATCTTGTGGTCAATAAACAGACTCGAGCCATGTGATATAAATCTCAGGGCCTGATGAGCAAAGGAAGAAAAGTAGAATTTTCATTCAAACGTCATGAGATAAAGGACTTCGTTTGGAGTTTTAGAAAGAGGGGAAACGGATACAATCTCTACCAGGGGCCCGGTGCTGGCCTCTAATTGAGATCCTCAGTGAAAACAGGTAGTTGATCAAATTCTGAAAGCATTCATTTAAGCAGAACCCACTGTGAGCAAGGCATTGGGCTAGGGTTGGGATCTGAAGACAGAACTCCCCAACAGTCCCCACCTGCTCACGAGGAGCTTGTATTCCGCTGAGCGATACAACACGGTCACTTGGGGAGGTAGAGAACATCGCCACCCAGGGTGACAAGGGAAGGTATCATCGCAGTGCAGGAGGCACCCGGCGGGAAGCTAAGGAGATTTCTCCTATGAGGCAATGATGAGGGAAAGCATCCAGCTTGAGTAAAGACAAGGAGGCAGGAGTTAGGATGTATAATGTTGCTTCTTTTTTTTTATATCTTTTTTTTTTGAAGGGGGTAATTTGGGTTAAGTGACTTGCCCAAGGTCACACAGCTAATAAGTGTCAAGCGTCTGAGGCCACATTTGAACTCAGGTCCTCCTGACTCCAGGGCCGGTGCTCTACTCACTGTTCCACCAAGCTGCCCCCTATAATATTGCTTCTTGAGGTCTCTTTTCAAACCTAATTTCCCCCCACCTTGTTGCTTTAGAAAGAACACTCCCTAGATATATTTTCTAGTGCAGGACTTTGCAAGCTTTTTACTATTTTTTTAGAAACAAGTTTTATTTGGTTTGTTTTTATATCATAGTCATATCTCAAGAGGAAACATATTTGGGGGAGAGAGCACCGGATTTGGAGTCAGGAATTTGAAATACATTTCAGGCATTTACTAGGTGTGTGACCCTGGGCAAGTCACTTAACCTTTATGGGCCTCAGTTTCCTCATGTGTAGGGAAGGAAGAAAAGAAAATAAGCCATGCTAAGTACTTCACAAATATTATCTCATTTGGTTTTCACAACCCTAGAAGATGGGTGCTATTCGTATCTTCATTTTACAGTTGATGAAACTGAGGCAGACAGAGCTTAAGTGGCTTGCCCAGAGTCACACAACTAATAAGTGTCTGAGTCTGGATTTGAATTCAGGTCATCCTGATTCTAGGTGCAGCACTCCGTCCACTGCACCACCTAGCTGGCTCCATGTAAAATGAGTATTGGACCCTATGAGCTCGAAGGTGCCCTACACACACACACACACACACACACACACACACACACACACACACACGTATATGTATATGTGTATATGCATATATACATACATGTGTGGAGGGAGAGAGAGAGACAGATAGAGAGTGGAGGAGAGAGACTGAGAGGGAGGGAGGGAGGGAGAGAGAAAGAGAGAGAGAGAGAGGGCGCACCTGTGTTGCCTCCACCCTTGCACAAATGAGCATATTCCTGAATTAGAGAAAAACAGTTTGTACCCATAGTCCCCTACCTCTCTATCCAAATCAGAGGGGTTTTTCCTCATCTCTTCCCTGGGGCCAAAATTGGTCATCAAAATTATATAACATTTGGCTATGTAATAGGGATTTGATTAAATCTTGAAAGAATTTCTTGGGTAATCTCTCTTAGGTAATAATGTAAGTGAAAAGAACACTACTCTATTTTCCCCCATCAAGACAAAACCATATTTATACTACATGCTCTATTTTTCCTGTTGTATATTTACACAGTCACTTCCCTCTCCCTATACCTCCTCCTCAACAATTATATTCCATAATAAAAAAGAAACACTGTTCTCTTGCATTCTTGGATCATGGGCATTGATCTGGAGGTCACCTAGTTTAGACTCTTCCATCTGTAAGACTAGGAAATTGAGGCAGAGAGAAGTTATTGTCCACAGATAATGAGTGGCTGAGCTGGGACTAAGATTTATTTCTGGAAAACTTTGTATTACCATATGACCTTGGTCAAGCCACTTAAACTTTCTGAGCTTCAGTTTCTTCATCTGTAAAATGGAACCATAATACCCGTAGCATCTAACTCACAGGGCTGTTGTGAAGATCAAATGAAATAATGTATGTATAGAGCTTTGCAAATCTTAAGGTGCTGTATGACTATCTATTATTATTACAGAGAGTCTTCCTGATTTTCCTAGTTATTAGTGCCTTCTCTCTCCCCTCTTGTTTTTATCCGTTTGCATTGTGTCTCCCAGTTGAAATTAAGCTTCTTGAAAGCAGGTACTTAAAAAAAATCTTTCCCCAGTACTGTGATGACAATGAGGGTGGGCCTTTGTTTTTTCTTTAGGAGTGCTTCTCAGCACTAAAGCAGTCAAGTACCTTTGAGTCTTGCCTTTCAAATGCAATGGCAAACAAAGTGGACTTTTTGTTGTCCTTTGAGTGCTTCTCAGCACTAAAGCAATCAGGTACCTTTGATGAGTCTTGCCTTTGTTTCAATCAAAAGTCTTTGATTGGACCAAGAGTCTTTGATGACCTGCTTAAGCCAAGGGAAGGCTTAGGTCACATGGGTTTGAGTCCCATGTTTGTGACGCCCTCTGACCCTGAACAGGTTATATAAGCTCTGGGGTTGGAATTTTGTTTCAGGGCTCTCACTCACTGGAAGAGTGTCATGTGATTTGACCAGACAAGACTCTGGGTAGCCATCATGGAGCCCTCCAAGTTTTAAAACCCAGATGTTGGTGCTTCTTTCTCTGGTAACCGTATGCATTGCTATGGACAGATAGGAGCCTGTCTGCTGATTTGTGTTTGTTCTCTTTACATAATGTATGCTTGTAATTTCTGTTTGTATTCTCTCTGAAGTTCAGGGTGCTGGCTTTTTCCCCTGAACTAAATGAATGATATATGTATGTTTAATTAAAGTAAGATTGTTAACCCCTTAAAGCTGCTTTCCTTAGAAAAGCAGATCAAAGAACCTGTGCTAGCAGCCCTCCTGTGTGCTGGTGGCATTGGTCTTACACCCCCACAGCATCTGCTAGTAGCATTGTTGCTACAAGTAGCAAGCAAAGTACTTTATCCACAGTCACTGCTTATTAAGCAGTTGTTGAATTGTTCATCATCTGGGATAAAGAGTCTCTATTTGACAAAAAATTGCTGGAAAAACTGGACAGCAGTTTGGCAGAAATTTGGTTTGTACCAAGATTTTATACCATATACCGCAACAAGTTTCAAATGGGTAAGTGTCCTAAATATAAAAAGTCACATCATTAAAGATATTTAGAGGAAAATAGAAGAAACTATCTCTCAGACTAGGAGAATTCTTAACCAAATAAGGGAAAGCACTGATCTTAAAAGCTAAAAAAAATTTTTAAAACCTCCTTTAATTACGTAAAATTGAAAGGCTTTTGTAGGAATGACAGCAACACAGTTGGAATTAGACAAGGATTGTTGAAATGGAGGAGCAATCTTCATAGCAAATATTTTTGAAAAAAAGATATGCACATATACACACACATATATGTGATATATAGGAAATTATATCTACATTTATATAAGATATATAGGAAACTAACACAACTATACAAGGACAAGAGTCATCCCCAAAAGGTAAATGGTGAAAGGACAGAAGCAGGAAGTTTTTAAAAGAAGAAATGCTAGTTATCAGAAACCATATGAAAGAATGCTCCAAAGCACTAAAAAGAAAAATGCAAACTGAAACAACTCTGATGTTTCATCTCACACCCAGCTCGGCAAAAATGACAAAAATGAAAAATAGAAGGGCTGCAGAAAGTCAGGCTCTCTGCTGCACTCTTGGCAGGACTGTGGATTGGTCCAAACATTCTGGACAACAATTAAGAACTATTCAATAATACAATGCAATAAAATAAACATTTATTAAGCACCTATTATGTGCCGGGCCTGGTGCAAAGCACTGGGGATACAAATAAGAAAAAGAAAGGAGGTCCCAGCTCTCAAGGAACTTACATTCTACTGGGGAAGACAGCACACAAAAGGAAGTTGAAAATCACAAGTTTGGGGAGGGCACTTGGTCAAAGCTTCTTAAACTTTGCATTGGGACCCATATAGGGTTGTTAATTGAGTGTGGTAGTTGTGAAAAATTTGGCAACAGTAAAAGGTTTCTGGATGCACAATGACCAAAAATTAATTCAAAATCAAACGCGTAATGAATCCAAGGTGTTTCTGGTGGCATTTGCTTGTGTTGCATCAGCAACTTCACTGCAGCCTTCGTTCTGAACACACAACACACATACTTTGCATGGCAAATGCCATAATGCCAATGAACTGCTGCCAGAAAGACTTCGGCTCAGATTTGAGACTATTGTATGTTATGAATTGCAGTGTTTTTACTGTATGTACAAAGTTTTCTGCTCTTACGGAAGTACAATAGTTTAATTATGGAAAATAAAGACTTTTAATATTTTACTACCATCATTTCTCAGCGTGTGAGTATCAAATTAGTATATCTTTGGATTGTATTGTGTTAGAATGTTTGATTTTTAAAATTGCTGTTATCTCCTCCTTTGATAGAAACATGAGTGTTTGATTGCAGCAAGTAATGACAAAAGCTCTTTAATAATATTTCTCCACCATCATTGCTGTATGTGTATGTAAGTGTGAACATCAATTTTTAAAATTAAGCACAAATATAATTTCATAAACTAAAGCTGGTATTTAGCTGACAAATTATTAACAATATTTATCTTTTAAGACAAAAATATTTTTCAGTTATGGATAAGTGGCTAAATTTAGACAGATGAGGTAAAAATACTGATGACGATGTGGCAGAGTCTTCACTACCAGGCTGTAGTACACCTAAATTGACAAGAAAAATAAAATATGTCAAATCATTTTTGCAATATGGATGTACTCCTAACAATGATGATTGTGTGGAAAAACCTTTTTGCTTAATTTCTAATGAAGTTTTGACTGTGGAGAGCATGAAACCAGCCAAGATAAAACAACATCTTAACACCAAGCATGCAGCATAGTGCAATACACTAAAGGAATATTTTGAACAACTTTTAAAATCTTCAAATAAAGAAAAAACAGTGTTTTGAGAAATTTGTTACTGTCAATGAAAAGTATTTACTTGCATCTTATGAAACCTCTTATTTGATTGCAAAAACTAAAAAGTCCTACATGATAGGAGATCTTGTGTTACCTACTACTATTAAAATGTCAGAAATAGTTCATGGGAAAAAGTATGGGAATGAAATTCTTGAAATTCCTTTATTGAATGATACTGTTTCCAAAAGAATTTCTGAAATGAGTAGTGACCAATTCCAGCAGCTTATTCCAGGCTTAAAGGCAAACCAAAGTTTGTAATTCAATTAGATGAAACAACTGATATTTCTAACATGGCACAGTTGTAGCTTTATGTAAGTTATGTTTATGAAGGAAACATATGTGAGGAATTGTTGTTTTGTTGCCCTTTGGAAGGGCACACAAGAGGGGAAGATATATATCTAAAAAAAAGATGAAGTTTTCAAAAATGAAGGTTTACAGTGGAAAAAATTACATTGGAGTCTGTACAGACAGCTCTGGAACAATGATGGGAAGGAATGTTGGATTTGTAGCAAAAGTTAAAGCTGGTGGCAACGAACATATCACTTTTACTCACTGTGTGATCCTTTGGGAGGCACTTGTAGCCAAAAATATATCACCAGTGTTAGTTTTATGTGTCACGATACTATCAAAATAATTAACTTCATTAAAAGTCATGCCCTTAACAATCATTTGTTTTCAAACTTTTGCAAAGACATGGACTCTGATTACAAAAACTTATTACTACATGCAGAAGTCAGGTGGCTTTCAAGGGCAAAGTTTAAACAGATTATTGAAATTGAAAGATGAAGTTGTTATATTTTTTTAACTGAGTAGAAATCCAATTTTGTTAATTTTTTTTCATAATGACTTATGGCTTTCAAAACTGTCATTTGTCAGATATTTTCAAAAAAATCAATTTAAAGGAAAAATTTTCAAGAAAAAAATTATAACATATTTATGTTAAAAGACAAAATTGAAAGTTTTACTAAAAAAGTTAACATGGAAGAATAGGGTTAAAATGGTTCTTTAGAAATGTGTACACTACAGACGATTTTATAATTGAAAATAACCTTCCCAAAGATTTAATTATGAGAGTTATAACTGATCATCTGAAGTGTCTGGAGATACAGTTTCAGAAATACTTCCCTTCAAATTTTGATTCTAAAAAACTAAGTTGGGTTCATAAACCATACTCAATTGAAATAAAAAACCTCAGTCATTTGCCATTAAAGTTCTAGAAGAATTTGCCAAGTTATCAAGCAACACAGGTTTAAAACTTGAGTTTCCTAAAAAATTGTTAAATGAATTTTGGCTTGGGATTAGGAGAGGATTTCCAACAATTTCTGAAATGGCCCTAAACATACTTCTGCATATTTATGCGAAGCAGCATTCTCAGCATTGATGATTATAACATCAAAATATCAACCAACTCTGAAAAACATCCTGCAGTATCAAATATTCCCCCAAGATTTTATTCTTTGGGTAAAAATAAACAAGTATATAATCTCATATGTATGTAAGTTTGCTTTCATCTTTAATAAATGGTAAAATTATATGTATATTATATATTATGTATATTATATATAAACCAAAGAATTGTTTTAAAATAAATTTCTTTATGATTTATTATCAGTAAATATTTGATTTGTATACCTACTTCAGACACCTATACAGCCAGGGTTGAATAAAAATTTCTCTGATGAAAAAATGGAAAAAGTTTAAAAAGCTCTGGGTTAGATGGCTGAGTAGATTGAGTGCTGGGCCTGGGATCAGAAAAACCCAAGTTCGAATTTGATTTCAGACACTCACTAGCTGTGTGACCCTGGGCAAGTCACTTAACCTCTGTTTGATTAATCCACTGGAGAAGGAAATGGTGAACCACTTTAGTATCTTCACCAAGAAAACTCTATACAAGGCCATGGAGAGTCAGACATGACTGAACAACAACAATCAAGCTAAGAGATATGTTGAAAGTGGAGTTGAATCCAAGCAGTGGGAAATGAAGAGTCGGTTAGGCTTCTGAGCCCTCTTTAAATGGGGGCTTTCAGGGGAATTTTTTTCTCCACCTTCCTGTCCTCCAATCAGAGGGGCAACTGTGGATACTGATGAGGTATGAGTACCAGAGCTGATGCAATCTCTGTGAGGATGAGTTTCCTGGTGAGGAACTTTTCCTAGGGGTGGGAGTGGAAGTAGGGGGAACAGAGGGGTGGGATGTGGGGTAGCAGTGTAATGATGGTGGTGGAGTCAATTCCAAGCAGGGCAACTGGTGGGAAATGAAAAAGTCACTAAACCATACAAATCCTTTGACACAACGATATTAATACTAGGCATAGACACTAAGAAAGCAAAGACAGAGGAAAGGTCTCATGTATACAAGAAGGTTTATGGCAACACTTTTTCTATAATAGTATATTATTAGAAGACAAGGTGGTGCCCACCAATGAGGGAATGGCTGAAGAAACTGAGGTATATATGAACCAACAGAAATGAATATAAATAATTCAGAGAAACTTGATAAGAGTTACATGAACTGATACAGATCAAAAAGTAAGCAGAACCAGGAAAACAATTTACATGATAACCATGATAATTCAAAAGAAAATAATACTGAAAACTTTAGAACTCTGATTAATACAGTGGTCAATCATAAGTTCAGAGGACTTCTCATGAAACATATAGCACATCTTTTGGCAGTAGTGATGAACCACAGCTGTCCCATATTTTCAGATATGGACAGTATTTTGATTTGTTTTTCTGAATGCATTTATTTGTTACAAGGAAGGGTTCTTGGGACAGGGTTGGAGGTGGGGAGAGGGGTCCTTGGAAAGTGATAGTTGTGGAAAAAAATGAAGAGAACATACATAAGACATTTAAAAAGAAATAAAAATGTGGACCATGATCACAGCAGTATTCCTTTAAAGAGATGTAGGGATCGACCAGCTCCATATAGACTTGTATATGTCAATTTGTAATGTCATTTCTCTAAACCAAATTGTATGATTGTGATACCATGCTCTTTCTACTTCTTTTCTCCCACTGGGAACAGTTGTTCCTTGTATCCAGGGTCATTCCAAGGTGGAGTTTCCCTTGCTAACACACATTGTCTTGTGCTCTTAATAAATATTACAGTTAGCCTCAGGGCCTCTCGTGCTATAGCTCCCATTTCTTCATGCTCAAGATACCACACATGGTAATAAGGGTAAGAATGAACGAATGAATAAGTGAATGAGTGAACGAAGCATCTATTTGGCACTTACTGTGTGCAAAGCACCGTGCTAAACCCGACAATATTGTGTCGGCACACAATATTGAAAGGTAAAACTGTGGGAAACTGATGTTGGTAAGAAGACTTTCATTTATACCACAAGTCAAGATGAGAAACCGTGTGGTACAGAAAAATACAAGGCCTTCAAAATAAATCACTGGGAACAGAATCTTCCAATAGTGGTTGCCACGTTGCCACTGTGGACTTCGATGATGTCTGTGCTTCCACAAATCGCATTTCTGAGGATTTGTTGTTTAACTTTTGTAATAATGCGCAAAGCCTAAAATCCAGCAGAAAGCTATCTGCCTTTCCGTTTTCCATCTCCCCCATCTACATCACAGAAATGTTGCTGATGGCAAATGAGATAACATCATATGTTGTGAGTGAATTTGGTTATGTCACTGGAGTTTTCTTTGTTGCAAAACTGAAGGGAAAAGAAAGCAAGTGAATTCCTAAGTATATTTTGAGGAGTTAGAAGTTTTCCATCCACTTCTTTACTAGACTGGTCCCTGGTAAAGCACTTTGCTTCTTATAAGAACAGAATGATAGCTTGCAGTGCACAATTAGGAATTCAGGTACTCAAGACAAATTCTATTGGGTAAAAGGTGTGTATTACAGTCTAGGAGACCATGTTCCCAGGACCTCTCTCACCTTTGGGCTGCCTGGTAACCATACTACCCTTCTTTCAGATCTGACCTAGTGTGGTGAAGTACATTCTTTGCCACAGAGCAGCCTTGTCTCTGTCCCTGGAATGACCCTCTTCCTGGGCAGAAGGCACTGAGAGGCACCCCCTCCAAGAACTGCTATGCCTAGGTAAGTATTCCTTCTTCACCAGAGCAGCTCTATTTCTACTCCCAGAGAAACCAGAGCTCTGAAATACCCCTGTTCAAGGGAGGATCACGGTTGAGGAACAGATTCCCTACCTACTGCTTCTTCCCAGACAGAATGAGGTCTGGAGAAGTATGCTCCCTCTCTAGAGAACAGAAGTCCCTGAAGGAACTCCTCTCCACTGGCAGAAAATAGTTCAGGAGATCACACTCTTGTTCACTGCTCACACCCAGGCCTTCTAGAGGCTTTGCTTTCCTTCTGGTCTCAGCTGACCTAGATGAACCACATCTCTGTAGTGTACCATTCTCTTACATGCTCCCTATCCAAAGACTCATCTGCCATGGTTCTATCATCTCCTTATCCTCCATGGTATAGGAGATCAACATAAGAAAAAAGAAAGAAAAGAAAAAAAACCCCTCATTTTAGCACTCTGGAACAAAGGCCTGGTAGTCCTATCCCAGTCTCCTAGTATCTCTGGTAGCCTCAGAGAAACTGCTAGTTAGTTACAAGCCCAGTCCCTTCCTATGGCATACCCCCAGTCACATCCTTCCACATCACCCTTTGCCCTTTAAAGCGAAATTTTAGCTACCCTATTCCCTACCCAACCACACCCAGTGAATGGGAAATCAGGTTTAATATATAACTAGGTACATGTTCTAAGAATTCATAAACCAGGTTTGGTCTTTGTGAGTAAACCAATGCCAAATATGCAGCCCTCAAGTCAGAGTGGGCGCAGTATCCTTTTCTATTTAAGGATGAAGCAGTGCTAGAATTGCGAAGAGATTTTCTTCTTCACCACAGGGATATTCATTCATTGCCTGTAGCTAAAAAGGTGTCCTGCTTTGATTGATTCAGAGGTGAAATTGATAGAGCACAAAGAATATCAGGAGAATGGTAGGTAGCCTGAAGAATTCTTCCCCTTTCCCTTCATACTGGCCCCAGCCAGACTAAGTTCATGGACGAAAACTTCACTAAATCAGTGTTACTTCTAAAGAAGGAAGCCCATAATGAACTCTAAACCCTGTCCCCTATGCCATTCACAGACCCAACACATACTATTTCCCAGAAATCTTAGTTTCAGTCAAAAATTTCCATGAGAACCAAGTTTTTAAATTTCTACATAACCCTAGATTAAAACAAAACCATTCCATCTTCAGTCTTCAGTGATGAGACAAGATGGAATAAACACAACAGGTAGGAGGGGCTGTACAGATTTGCAAAAAGAAAACACAGTAAAAAAAATTAGACACACACACAAAATCAAAACAACCCTCCGTGGGCCAGACACTGCAGTCAATGTGATCCGACTTCTGCTCAGATGCTTTGTGACACCTCCGAGCAGTTCCAAGGCATCACCAACTGAGCTGTTAATGAAGAGATGTCTGAGAGCACACCTTGACCTTGTTCTTGCAGAGAGAGTAAAAGGAGCCTCACAAACAGAGTATAAAGTCATGATCTGTGTGTGGCAGTGTCATAATTTAGATACTAGAATAAACCACAAATGGAGGATCCTTTTAGAGGGTAAGACAGATTCTTCCTCATTTTGGAAGACGACCAAATATTCAGCCAGAAATACGCATCAGACATAGCTATTTTATCATAGTGGAAGAGTCAATAGATCTGGGTTTGAATCTCAATTTTTATGTTTATGGGCTGGGTGACTTTGGGCAAGTCCCTTAGCTACCTGAAGTTCCAGTCTTTTTATCTTTTAACTGGAAATCGTAATATTTGTACGACCTACCCTAAGATCTCAGAAGATGAAGGAGATTTGGAAAGTAAACAGCTTGTTTAGAAAACACAGGTCAGCCTAGCGGAGGCAGGTAGAGACAGGAGGCAGCCTGCACTTTTTACAAATACAATCTCAATTGCTCCTCACAACAACACAGTGAGAGAGATGCTATTATTAAACTCCATTTTACGGTTGAAGAAACTGAGGTCGTTAAGTGACTTGCTCAGGGTCACACAGCTAGGAAGTATCTAAGAGCAAATTTGAACTCGTCTTTAAATGCCGGTATACAAATACACCATCTAAAAGTAAAAAGGTGGATGAGATAGAGATCCCAAGGCTAGGAGGCAAACTTGGCCTCCTTGTTTTTAACTGACAGTTGGTGGGATGTGAACCAGGGCTTGGGCATGGCTCCAGAAAGGACAGGTGAGGTAAAGGGGGTTGCATGGAGTGACATTGCATGTTAAGATGATATGGGGAAGCTGGGTGGTATAGTGGATAGAGCATTGGCCCTGGAGTCAGGAGGACCTAGTTCAAACCCAGCCTCACACATTTACTAAGCTGTGTGACCCTGGGCAAGTCACTTAATCCTGAAAGCCTCCAAAAAAATAATAAAATGAAAAGAAAATGTGTGAGGAAATCCAGGAACTGAAGGAGGGGCAAACACAGAGAAGATTGGCAGAAAGTGAAACAGATGCAACATTATTCTAACTTGGACCGAAAGAAAGGTGCAGTTGAGTTTGGGAGAGAGATTACAACTCTCATTGAGACATGATACGCAATGGTTGGATGGCTCCACTTCTCTTGGCCATTTGCTAGACCGTTCTGGCTACCAAAAGCAGAGCAATTAATAATTTTCAACTTGTCTCAATGATAATTTAAACCTTCAAACTGTAGGAGAATCAGTGAGGATCGTTGTATTATTTTGAATTCAGTTCCTACCTAAAGGAGGAATTGACAGTTGCTGAAGGAGAAATGGTGGGAACCCTGGGACTGTGAGTGGGAACAGGGTGGGGAAGTGAATTCTCACCACTCCCCAAGGTTCCCTCCATTTCTCCTTCAGTAATTATCTTCTCTCTCTTTTTTAAAAATATATTCTTTATTTTATTTTTAGTTTACAGCACTCAGTTTCACAAGTTTTTGAGTTTTGAATTTTCTCCTTGCCCCCAGATGGCATGTATCTGACATAGGTTCTACATATACCTTCACATTAAACTTATTTTCCCAATAATCAAGCTATAAAGAAGAATTATAACCAATGAAATGAATCATGAGAAAGATAAAACAAAACCAAAAATAAAATTAAAAAAAGTGGGAGCAAATAGTATGCTTCAATCTGCATTCAGACTCCATAATTCTATCTCTGGATGTGGATAGTCTTTTCCATCCTGAGTCTTTTAGTAGCTCCTCTTTTTGGTGAGAATCAAGAATTTTTTTCATAGCAGAAGGAGTAGAAAGCTGGATATAGTCTGCTCTGTGTGCTTGATTTGGGAAGAGCAGATTTCCAAGGGTCCAGAGAAAAGATAAGTGGGATCCACAGAACTACAATTTTGCAGAGAAAGTCAGTTTAAGAACGGTGGAGAGCCCTCCAGGACGAGATTCTGGAGACACAAAGGAAAACACTTCTAACGAGAAGTAAGAGGGAAAATCATCTGAGACCAGTGTGGATGCATGTTGAAATCAATGCCCAATTTAAATTTTAGAAAGACATGCACAGAAGATGAAATCAAGGTCAAGTATGGTCAGGAGTGCTACAGCTCAGAAGTAACTGAGGCCAGAGAGAAACCCTAAGAAAAATAAACAGGGTAAGATTTTTAAAAAATTTTTTAGAAAAGGGGAGAATTAAAGGTGAGATAAGACCACTTCTTGGAATGGATGAGAAGATGATAACCAAAGATAAAAAAGAAAGCAGAACTATGTGACTTACTTTTGTTTCTCTGCCAAGGAGAATAATAATTTAACTGGAAAGAACATAAGAAAGATGTCTTAAAAGTGAGTTGATACTAAAGATAAATGGGGAGATAGTAAGAGAACACCAGCTGCCCTCAGTGAGATAAAGTCATTAGCTTCAGATGAATAACATCCTTAGGGACTGAAAGAGCTGAAAAACCACTGTTGAAAGACCATTGAGAAAGGGGGAAGGGTAAATGATGTCCCAAGTAAAGAAAAAGAGGTAAGAAGATGAGTTTGACTTTTATTTCTGGCAAAATCCTACAAAGCATTATTAAAAGAATGGTCAATGAACATCTAGAAAGTAGAGATCACAGAGCCAGCATGACATCATCGAGAATATGCCATGCCAGACTAACCTCTTTTTTTTTAACAGTTATTAAGTTGGTAGATGGGAAGAATGCTACAGATATAAGTAATTAGGTGGCACAGTAGATTTGGCATTGTACTTGGAGTCAGGAAGTCCTGGGTTCAAATGGTACCTTGGACACTTACTAGCTATGTGATCCTGGGCAAGTCACTTAACCTCAGTTCCCTCACCTATAAAATGGGGATAACAATGGTGTCTACTTCACAGAATTTTTATGAGAATCGGAAGTATATGTAAAGCGCTTTGCAAACCATAAAACACTCTATAAATGCTATTTTGGCGAAGCATTTGATAAAGTATCTCACATTATTCTTGTAGAAAAGACGGGCTATCAGGGCTTCTTAAATTTTCTCCACTCACGACCCCTTTTCATGTTTTGGCAGCATTCATGGCATTGTGTGGCCTCAGGGCCTGCACGGTGCAAAGTGCACACGCTTCGTGTTCAGGAACAAGGCTGCAGTGAAGCTTCATGGTACAACACAGGCAAACGCTGCCAGAAACATCTTGGATTCATTACTCATTTGATTTCTAATTAATTTTTGATCCTTGTATGTTCAGAAACCTTTTACTGTTGCCAACAATTTAAGAAGTGCTGGGCTAGATGATAGCATAGTTTGGTGAATTGGGGACTGGCTGGTCACCTCAACTTCATGCATTCAATCAGCATCTATTGAGTGCCCACACGTGCAACAAATGCACTCTGCTAGATGTTAGGGATAAAAAGACAGAAAGGAAGCATCATCTGGCTTCTCGAAGCTTTGGAGGCACGATGGTGGCATGCTCCCTGGATTTGCATTTGGTCTTATGTTGCATAATGTTTTTTATTGATGACTTGGATGAAGGTATGGTCTGCTCATGAAATTTCAAGATGGTAAAAAGCAAAGAACGCACTAGCTCCTACACTGGATGATAGCATCAGGTTCCTGAAGGACCAACAGGCTCAAACAATGGGTTAAATCTAACATGACAAAGTTGAATAGGGACAAATGTAAAGCCTTATACTTGGGGTTCAAAAAAACCAGCTTCTGGAGGGGAAACCTAGATAGCAATATGTCTGGAAAAAGAAAGATCTGGGGGTATCTGTGGTCTGCAAGCTCAGTTAGAATCAAAGCAATGATATGAAAGCACTGAAGCTAATATTCCACATTAAGACTGCATTGAGAGAAGCATAATGTCCAACTAGGGTGGTGAGAGTGCTTCCATGTGCTATCTGATCAAACTACATATAAATTGTTGTGTTGAGCTCTGGGATCCACAATTTAGAAAGGGCGTTGATAAAGCTAGAGAGCATCCAGAGGAGGTGAGCAGGGTGATAAAGGGCTTCAAGATTGTACCACAGGAGAATTAATTGAAAGAACTGCCCATGTTTGATGTATGAAAGAACGAACAGACTGGGCAGGGGGGTGGAGAATATTTTTGTTGTTTTCAAGTATTTTGAGAGAACTTGTTAGGAGCAATGGGTGGAAATTAGAGAAGTCTATTACCATAGTAAGTATTGGGATCCTCTTCACGGTAAAGGCTAGATGATTCACTTGCCAGAGGGGATTCTAGTCCAGGTCCAGGTTGAACTAGATTGAAGTCATCTCCAACTCTAAGAGCTTAAGGGTCAACATCAATCTGTGCTGTGAGGAAAGCTCTTGAAGTACTAAAATGTGAATTGTTACTTTCAGAACCAAGTAACTGCCTCATTGCTAAAACTGTACAGAAAAATTCAGCTTCTCGAAACACAATTTTCTCAAACAGTGGCTCACAAACATTTGAGCATCTGGAAACAGAACCATTCCTTTTTTGGTTGGGAATAACAGATAGGTTTAAGGAGGATTTACGATTCCTCAGCTCAGCTAGCCCCCAAATAAACACATGAATCTGTTGTTAGATGGTTCACTTCTGGGTCCCCAGCAAACATTTCAGAAAAGGCTCCTCAGACAGCAGGCCTGTACTCTAAGCCTTTTCAGCTTGGTCCAATATAACAGGGCATGTGTTCCCCTGGCGTAACATCACACCTTCCTCCCTTTCCCGTCTCCATCCCCACCCCCACCTCCACCAAACTTTTTTAAAAAAGATTTTACTGAAGTGTTTCAAGCAACCCTCCATGACTATAAGTTACAAAGCATCTGGGGGTGGAAGCAGTTTCTCACTGGGAGCTCGCAATTTTGATGAAGAGTCATACGTCCAGTAAAAAACAGAACAAAAAAAATATAGCTGATATTATTTTTTTAATGTAGGTTTTTAAAAACCTATAAAGTACAACTGCCACTTCACAATGACTCCTCTTGCCCTTGTAACAAAAAGGTACAGTTAAACAAAACAATTCTACATGTAACAATGTATGCCTCATTCTGCACCCATAGTCTACCATCTCTGACAAAAAACAGGAGACATCAGCTAGTCTTTGAGAATTTAGGGTCACCTCTGCTACAGTAAAGCATAAGAATAAGATTTTAGTAGAAAAAATTTTAAAAAGCCAAATAAACATATGATATTCCAGAATATTATGAGATCATGAAATAACATATTTTTATACATTCCCCACTTTGATCAAGAAAGAAGAGTTGTGCTGTTTTTAAATGATGTAGGGTAAAGGGAGGCTCTTCCTGGTTTTCTCTTTTTCCTGGAGAATCCAGAATTTAATTTTATACCATACAGCTATTTTTTTTTATTTGGAAAGTCCAGTCAATAACCCTTCCTGTCTCCTTTTTCTTCAAAGCTGCCTTTATCAGTGGTTCCTTAAGGTCATCCCTGAAGACACATTTAACTGGGACACTTTGGATAAGTAGCCACATGACCACAGGACTGCCCAGGGAGCCACTGCCTGAGGGGAACCTAGATATACTAGCCAGGCAGCTCCAACCCTGTGCTGTCCTATGTAGTTACACGCAGGCCAGATACCAAAAAATATCGACAAAGACAGCGTTGTCTATCCATCCCCTTTCATGTATCCCTGTCCAAGTCTCTTTTCCTATTCATTAAATATAAATGACATCTTTCCAAGGTCTATCATTTCCCTGTCCTATGCCTTCCTTGTATTTCTCCATAATATGGTGTCCGACTAAATGTGTTACCCAAGGGACCTTCCAGTTCAAAATGTGTCACAGGCAATATAGATATCCAAGTGAGTCACACACTGAAAGGAATGGGAGCAGGGGTGGGAAACGGCCTTAAAATACAGAGTGTATTTCAAGTACTCATTCCTGGGACTGAGGGCCTTCTGAGAAATACAGATTTCATGCTGGGTAGGCAGAATAAAACTCAAATTCTGTCATGCTGGAGCTACTAGAACTCCTTCTAGTCAGAGACTGTTTTCTTTCCCAAATGTGATCAATTTATTTCATGTTCAAGAAATTTTGCTTTCCAGTCCCTCAACTCCCTTTCTGACCGATTTATAGATAACATTTATATTACGCAACGACATTAACTCCTTGACCGTATGCATTAGTGAAGAGAGTTTCTATCCCAGGAATTACCCACTCAGATGAAATCAAAGATCTGGACCACACATGAGCACGCAGACACGCACACACACAAACTCCATCAACTTTGTGGCTTACAAGGAATGCACCTATCCTCGTAAGATGTCATTGCGTCTTATTACCCAAGCCCTGCACTGGAGTCAGGGACAAGAGAAGAGGAGGAAGAAGAAAAAGGAAAAAGAAAGAAAAAAATGTTCAACTCATCAACATAATCCTCTCCTCCTCAATTCAGTCTAGTAATTACAGGACTTTCTTCGTGTACACATTTAAGCTAATTACATGTTTATATATCTTGGCTCCCCCTAGATCATAAGCTCTATACACTTCTGTCTGTTCTTTATTATGTGTCCTGACTGCCTGGTGCTATGTGATACTTACCTACAGGCACTCAAATAAAATTCACCGACTGATTTATCTCAATGATTGCAAGTAGAAAACCAAATGAGATAAGTCACATATCTAATCATATAATAGATTTAATCAGTAATTTTTAATTTAATCATGGGATGTGATTCTTATTGGTATAAGGCTTAAGCTTGCAGAACAATACTAAAGGAGAGGAAAAAATTGGAGACTTAGTGACATGGAAAAACCAAGAGCCATTTTCTCAATAGTATTTTTCAACAGAAAACTCTATGTTAAAAATAAATAAATAAAAATAAAACAAAAAAAAATCTAGATTCTTCTAGTTCATTTTTAAAGCACCTGGAATATTTGGAGACATTAAAAGCATCTCTTGTTTTACAGGTGAGAAAACTGAGTCCCAGAAAGGATAGGTGACTTGTCCAAGGTCATATGACAGTGATGGATCCAAAATTGGAAGCTAAATCTTCTGGCTGTATTTGTTTCTTTGGTACAGGTAAGTTCCAATGTGGAGATTCCTTCTGTCAATGAAGAGCTTTGGCTCACAGTTTTAGAGAATTGCCAGGGGTCCATTAAGTGACTTGGCCTGGTGAATAAATCTGAATATTCCCAAGGAAGCTGACCAGAATCATTCCTTTTTGAATCACTCTGGTGGGAGCAGATTTGACCACACTAATCCTATCCAACAATAACCTTCAGTCTCTAAAGATTGCTTCAGACTTCTTCCTACGCTGACTATACTTGATAGCAGCATCTTTCAGAAGCAGGACTTATACCAAGGCTTTCTTGAATCCAAGGGCAGGGCCCTAGTCATTGCACCCTTTGCCTTGCCCTGGTACACCAGGGAAATACTTCTCAAAAGGCAATGAGAAAAGCATGTAACAAGGTCAGAGAATCAGAAAATCTCAGTATCAGAAGGACCTTTGGAGATCATCCCCCTGTATTTGCTTGTACAACACCAGTGAAGTGGAGATCGCTTCTTAACAAATTGTTCCCTGATAACTATTAACAACTAGACATAGGAAATAGTTACTAAGGAAAGTTAAGATCTATTTTAATTTAAAATATAAAAAATGAGCATAACAGAAAGAAAGCTATTCTCTCCTTCAACTCTTTTTATTTTTATTCTCTTCCCAAAGTTCAGTGTATGGTGTCTGAAGTCTGGCTTAGCTGCCTTTGTCAAGGAGATGGATAGATGGCCTTAAAGATACAACGATGCTCCATTCCAACTTAGTGAGCCTGCGTTGATATAATTTCCCCATTCAGCAAGACATTGTGGAGAACAACCCCAGAATTAAGATAATTCGGAAAAGTCCCTCCTAATTTCCCAGAACAACAGCTGTTGGTGCTATGACTCTTAGACATGCCTGAGGCTTATATCATTTCCATATGAACTAAGAAACATGCTTTTGGATGTTATGATTTCAGCTTGTGCCTGTGGAATAGTATTTACATAAAGTGTAACTGGGCTCTAGAGGGATCAGACTTTGACCTTGATCTTCTTAGCGGCATGCCTGGGTTTAAAAGGGGAACTTGTTGGGAGAATGTGGATGACTCAGTGTAATCTATCAACACGACTAGAAAACACGCCATGTGGTGATCCTTTGAAGGAACTGGGCGTATTTACAGGATCGTAGATTTAGAGCTAGAAAGGACCTTTGGGTCAATTAGTCCAACTCCTTCATTCCACAGCTGGAGAAACTGTGGCACGGGGAGGTTAATTCAGTCAATCAGTCAACAAGCATTTATTAAGTGTTTAATACCTGCACTGCACTGTGCTAGTCACTGGGGATGCAAAGAAAGGCAAAAACATTGACCTGCCTCCAAGTATTACACATTTTAGTGGGGGAGGCTATCTATCTATTTATCTATCCTGTGTGTAAACATACAAAATGGATAGAGCACCAGGCCTGAAGTCAAGAAGACCGGAGTTCAAATCCAGTCTCAGACACTTACTTAGCAGTGTGACCCTGGGCAAGTCACTTAACCCTGTTTGCCTCAGTTTCCTCATCTGTAAAATGAGCTAGAGAAGGAAATGGCAAACCACTCTAGTATCTTTGCCAAGAAAATCCCAAATGGGGTCATGAAGAGTTGGACACTACTGAACAAGAACAACATATGAGTGTGTATCTGTGTGTGTGTGTGTGTATGTATGACATTATGCATATATATGTTTAACCCACACATAATGTGCAGTTAGGCTAAATAAATAACAGGTTATAGGCCGAGTCCTTAGCAGAGTATAGGGCAGCAGGTATTAAACACTTAATAAGTACTTGTCAGCTGAGTGACAGACACCACACACTCACACACACACACACACACACACACACACACACGATTATGTATGTATAAGATGTATACAGAGTAGATGGAAGGTAAGCTGAGAGGGAAGGCAATTAGGGGAAAAGGGATCAGGAAAAGCCTCCTGTGTAGAGCAGAAGGTGAGAAGGTGTGATTGGACCTGAATGTTGATAGAAGCTGGAGAAGCCATGAGCATTCCAGGCATGGTTGGAAAAGCAGTGTAGAGCCAGGGCAAATGCACAGAGTGCATTTGGTGAGTGTCCTGTGTGAGAAACAGCAAGCAGACCAGTGTCATTGGATGTGTTCAACGCATGGAAGGAAGTGAAACATCCAGGGACTAAAGAGATAGGAAGGGACCAGGTTGTGAATGGCTTTAAATACCAAGCTAAAGACTTGCTCTTCATTCTTGGAAGTAATAGGGAGCCACTAGAGTTTACTGTGTGAAAAGGTGATGTGGTTAGACTGGTACTTTAGGAAAATCACTCTGGCTACTGAGTGGAGGATAGACCGGAGACAGGAGATCTGAGCCAGTTGGCAGATCATTGCAATGGTCCGGTAGAGAAGTGACGAAGACCTGAACTAGAATGGTGGCTGTGTGAGAATGGGACATATATAGGAGATGTTATAAAAATAAAGATGATAAGCTTTGACAACAAGTTGGATGTATGAGAGTAAAGAGTTGAGGATGACACTAAAATTAAGAGCCCTGATGACTGGGAGGATGATGGTTTAAAACAAAATAATTATTTATTTACTATGAATATTCTTTTCTTTTTAAAATTTGAGTTTCTAATTCTCTCCCTTTCTCCTACCCCTCCCCCATCCACTAAGAAGGCAAGCAATATATCAATTGTATATGTGAAATCATATTCCTAAAAAAAAGCAATAAAAGTAAAGTGAGAAAATAATACTTTAATTTGCATTTAGAGTTCATCATTTCTCCCTCTGGAGGTAGATAGAACTGTTTGGCATCACAGCACTGGTCAGAATAGACATGTCTTTCCCAAGCAATCATCATTACAATATGGCTGTTACTGTGCACAATGATCTCCTGCTTCTTCTTACTTCACTTTGCATCAGTTTGTGGAGGTCTCGCCATGTTTTTCTGAAACCACTCCCCTTATCATTTCCCATAGCACAATAGTACTCCATCACAATCACGTACCACAACTTGTTCAGCCATTCCCCAGATGATGAGCATCCCCTCAATTTCCAACTCTTTGCCACTTCAGAAAGAGCTGCTATAAATATTTTTGTACTATAGGACCTTTTCCTTTGGTCTCTTTGAGATACAGACCTAGTAGTGGTATTGGTGGGTCAAAGGTTAGGCCCTTTGGGCATAGTTCTGAATTGTTCTCCAAAATGATTGGACAAGTTCACAACTCTAACAGTTCATTAATGTACTTATTTCTCCCCACCCTCTCCAGCATTTGTTATTTCTGATAGGTGTGAGGTGGTATCACAGTTGTTTTAATTTGTGTTTCCCTGATAAATAGTGATTTGCAGCATTTTTTTCCATATGACTACACATAGCTTTGACTTCTTCTGAAAACTGCCCATTTATATCCTTTGACCATTTATCCATTGAGGAATTCCTCTTATTTTTATAAATTTGACTCATTTCTCTATATATATTTGAGAAATGAGGTCTTTATTAGAGGAACTTGTAAAAATTTTTGGATATTACTTCATAGTTTTTGTTATTGTTCAGTCATATTCAATTCTTCATGACTCTATTTGGGGTTTTCTTCACAAAGATACTGGAATGGTTTGCCATTTGCTTCTCCAGCTCATTTTACAGATGAGAAAACTGAGGCAAATGGAGTTAAGTGACTTGCTCAGGGTCACATAGCTAGGAAGTGTGGGAGGCCAGATTTGAACTCAGGAAGATGAGTTTTCCTGATTCCAGATCTAGTACTTTAACCACTGTGCTACCTAGCTGCCCATTGTCTATGGTACTTTTTAGCAAAATGTAGTTTCTCTGATTATTTCTTTTAATTAGGTCTATTTTTGCTTTTTCTTTGTCTGAGATCATTGCCATTCCTGCCTTTTTTACTTGAGCTGAAGCATATTAGATTCTGCCCCAGCCCTTTAACTCTGTGTGTCTTTTATAAACAACATATTACTGAATTCTAATTTCTCATCTACTCTGGTATCTGCTTCCCTTTTATGGGTGAGTTCATCCCATTCACATTCACAGTTATGATTATTAACTGTGTATTTGCTGTCATCCCATTTTCTTCTGTTTATTCTTCCCTCTCTCTCTTTTTATCCTGTCCCTCCCCAAAACTCTTAAAGGATGGTGGTAAAAGGAAAAATTGAGAAGACGGGAGGGTTTATGGAAGCAGATAATGAGTTCTGTTTCTGACATTTTGAGTTTGAGATACCCAGGGAGCATCCACTTGGAAGTCCTTAGTGAATACAAAAAATGTGGTTAGGCAGCTAGGTAGGACAGTATATACAGTGCTGTGACTGGAGTCAGGAAGATTCATCTTCCCAAGTTCAAATCTGGCCTCAGACACTCACTAGCTGTGTGACCCTGGGCAAGTCACTTAACCTCATTTGCCTCAGTTTCCTCATCTGTTAAATGAGCTGGAGAAGCAAATGGCAAGCCATTCCAGTATCTTTACCAAGAAAACTCCAAATGGGGTCATGAAGAGTCAGACATGACTGAAATGACTGAACGACAAAGGCATAGGAAACCATTATGATCAGAACAGTAGACAGAGGACTGGGCCTGGAGTCAAGAACACCTGACTTCAAAACCTTCCTCAGACACTAGCTCTGTGAACTCTGGGTAAGTCACTTAGCCTCTATCTCACTTTCTGCAACTGTAAAATGAGGACAATAATAGTGCCTATCTACCAAGGTTGTAGTGAGGATCAAAAAAAAATAATAACTGTAAAGCATTTAGCACAGTACCTAGCACACAGTAGGTGCTTAGTACATACTTGTTTTTTTCTTCCTTCACGAACTTGGAAGTAGAACATTTATGAGTGAGGCAAGGTCAAGGTTATAACCAATCTCTGTATAGTTAAGGTTATGGGAATTGAGTAGAACAAGAAAAAGGGAAGTTGAGAGTGTTTTGGAGGGGGCATTGTTATGTGTGTTGAAGTCATCTAGTTAAAGAGTAGGAATTGGAGTGGAGAAAAAGACTGCATTTCAGACACTGAGCTCATTGAGGAAGGAAAGCGACTGTCCAGGTAGTCCATAGATAATGGCCACCAGAGTCTGGGTTGGGCAATCAAGTCATATAACAAGAATCTCAAAGGAGGAAAACTTGCTCTGTGATGGTGTTACAAGGATGGTCTGGAAGTGGCAGTGAGGACCAAGGAGTAGTCTGATTCCTCTCTCGCTACAGGCGAATCAGGGAGAATAAGTTCTAGAAAGGATGTCCAGTGATGTATCAAGATGGAGGAGGGTCTGGGTGAATGCTAGAAGACAAAAAGGAATGAGAAAAGAAAAGGTTTAAGATGAAAGGGAATTTGTTAGTTGTGGCATAGGCATTCCAGTGGGAATAGTAGAAAGGATAGAAAGATAAGGAGTGAGATTTTGGGAAGGTAGGTTTGAAATGAATGAGAATAAAGGTATGGATAGTTAGAGTTGGGAAATGGAGGTTTTTAATATCAGCATTGAAGGGTTCAGAATCCCTGGAACGGAGGGAGAGATCAAGGCAGTAGAAGTATGTTCACCACTGAGAAATGCGTCTAGGCAGAATATTAAGTGATTAAAGAGTGGTCCATTGAGGTGGGGGTGATCTGAGTGTTCAAAGTCCCCCCTAGAGGTCCATCCTCAGGGCAGGTGGTGACTGGATGTCTTCTGAGGCTCCAGAATTACCTCACTGAAAGAAGGAGTCGTCAGTGGTAAGGCCCTGGGAAGTCAGGTCAAGAAGCAGGAGTTGGCAACGTGGCACGGGCTTGCTGTAGAGGTCCCTGGTAGTAAGAATGGAAGCCAGGAGGGGATATAATATGTCCCAAATCACACAAGTAGTAGGTAGGAGAGTCAGAATTCAAACATAAATCCTCTGACTCCAAATCAATTGTCCTTTCCTCTGGTGGATAGGATGGCCATCTTTAAGTATTTGAAGGACTGTCATATTCAAGAAGAAGTAGCTCCCTAATGGTAAGACCATCTGGTTTTTGTCTTGGTATCAGCAGTATCTGGCATGGTGCCTGTTAGTTAATCAACAAGAAAAAAAACTGTTTTAACCATTTTCTGTGCAATAGACATTGTGTTGAGCAGTAGGGGTACAAAGAAAGGCAAAAAAATGGCACGGTTCTCAAGCAGCTCATGTTCTAATGGAGGAGACAATGGGTAAGGAAATAGGTGATCCAAGACATATACTAGGCATTTAATAAATGTTTCTTGAAGGAATGTGTTCCACTTAGCCCCAGGAGGCTGAACTAGGAACAATAGTTGGAAATTGTAGAAAGCAGATTTCCACTGGATATCAGGCAAAACTTCCTAAGAGGGCTATCGAAGAGTAGAATCATCTCCTCTGTTGGTGAAAGGTTCCTCGCTGAGGGGGGAAGGCAGGGCAATTAGGGTTAAGTGACTTGCCCAAGGTCACACAGCTAGTACATGTGTCAAGTGTCTGAGGCCACATTTGAACTCAGGTCCTTGACTCCAGGGCTGGTGCTCTACTTGCTGTGCCACCTAGCTGCCCCCTCACTTGGATTCTTTAGAGAGACTGGATCATCATTTGTAGATAATGTTGTAGAGGGGTTTCCTGCTCTAATATGAGTTGGAATAGATGACCCCAGACACCCACCCCTCCCAATTCTTACTTCTGTGATCAATGGCTACTGACAGGATTGTTTTCGTAAGCCAAGCAACACCATTTCCGTGACTCTAAGATGAGGCTACCATTTCCTTACGAGATCAGAGAAACTATTTCACTTGTTCACAAAACTTTGGAAACTGGTGTGGCATTTGTGAAGGAATAGTTTCTCCATCCTACTGACTTTTCTCTCATTTTTCATCATTTTTTACCCTCTCATTGGGGCAGAAACCATCAACTAAGTCATTGTTGAAGTTGTAAAGCAATTGCCCATGGGGCGGTCTAAGAAGTAGCTTTCAACGTTCATTCAGAACAGGGATAATTGAGTTAAGTTCCACCTGGTTGGCTGGTTGTTATCTTTCATTCTTGAAGAGGACCAAAATGACATCACTATGTTATAGTCAAGTCTGACTGCAGCTCAACAGACCAATACAAGCTCGGAATGCTCTACCACAGGTGGGGCACAAATAGTCCACATGAACATTTGGGCTGGATTCTCTAAATTTGTGCATCTTGTTTTTTTGGGCTACTTCAATTCTGCTTTGCTCATCCTCTGATGAGGGCATGCCATGCTGGACAGTCCTGTGCCAGTGTCTCCCATGTCACACAATCAATTCCAAAGTTGTTAAGAGAGACCTTGAGAGTGTCCTTGTATGGCTTCTTCTGACCACCACGTGAGTGCTTGCCCTGTGTGAGTTCTCCACAAAATTTTTAGACAAGCATACATTTGGCATTCGAACAAGGTGGCCATCCCATCGAGTTGTGCTCTCTGAAACAGAGTTTGAATGCTTGGCAGTTTAGTTTAGTGTCTGGTATCTTATCCTGCCAGGTGATCTTCAAAATCTTCCTAAGACAATTCAAATGGAAGTGATTCAGTTTCCTGGCATGGTGCTGGCAAACTGTCCAGGTTTCACGGGCATGCAACAGTGAGGTCAGCACCACAGCTCTGTAGACCTTCCGTTTGGCAGTCAGTCTAATACCTCTTCTCTCCTGCACTTCCCTTTGGAGCTCCCAAACACCAAGCTAGGTCTGGCAATGTTCCACCTAGAGTAGAATAATGGATAGAGAGTATAGAACTTGGAGTCAGGAAGAACGGGATTGACTCCTGCCTGTGTGACTCTGTGGTCCAGTGGAAAGAGTACTTACTCTAGAATTGAAAGATCCATGTTCAAATACAGCCTTAGATGTTTTCTACCTGTATCACTTCACCCTTCCTGGCCTCAGTTTCCTCATTTGTAAAAAGAGGGGGTTAGATTAGATGGCCTCAAAGGTGCAGCTATAGATGTGTCAGGCCTGGATGACACTGAACACTTAATCTTTTAAGCACCATGGGCTACTTCCTAGGAAGTTTTTATTAAGTCATAGGCCAGCGACTCTTCTGTGTAGATGGTAGAAAGAATTCCTGAGTGGGAAATTCTTCACTGATAGAACTAGAAATCAGGTAAATAATGTATGTCCTCTTCTAAGCTCCCAAGGCAATTCCACCTCTCCCAGAGGCAAGCAGTGGCTGAGGCATCATTCAATTCCACAGATGAGGAAAGTCTTCTGCAAATGCTCCAGTCTCCCAGCCAGGATTATATAGAAATTACATATCCATATCTCAGAACTTAGAAGGAATCTTTAAAGTCTGTGCCAAGAACAGAGGGCAAGCATTCAATTAATTTCCCACATTTCTTTAATCAATCCATCATCAAGCACATATTAGGCATATCTGAACAGAAGTTCAGAGCAAAGCAAGAAAGTACTCGAGCACCCTTGGATTGTTGCTTAGACTGTAGAGATTAAACATGGCCCTTGCACTGGAGGATTTGGGGATCCGATAGGATTTGGCTACGTTATTGTGCAAAGGGTGAGGCCATCAAGATTATATTGCCATTTTGAAAAGGGAATTGGCCAGCGCAAATTATTAAAGAATGAGCCCTGAGTAAGAGACAACTGAAAAGGAAATATTAAAACCAGGTTCTGTGACAGGTCTAGCACAAGAGTCAGACAGAGAACGTAAGAAACATTGTGCTCGACTCATTATAGGGACATACAAAGGAATGTATTAGGTAACCTCAGGTCGCCTGGAGCACTTTAAAGACTACAATTTTTCATGGAGAAAAAATAAGTAGCTAGGAGCCTGGCTAGAGAAGCATGAGCAGACAGAATAGACAGTCACCCAACACGAAGGGACTGGGGCTTGGGGGACAGAGACACCAGGAGAGATGGAGCTTATATCCCAGCTCTGTCACTTACTACCTGCGTGACCTTGGGAAAGTCACTTAACTTCTTGGGGCCTCAGTCTCTGAATCAAAGTCAAAATAGCCAGCCTGTGTTGCAAGGCACTTTAACCCTAGGCATTAAGGTTACAAAGACAAATGAAACAGTTGTTGCCCCCAGGGGGCTTCTAGTCTACTGGGGGATATGATATGTACACAAGTAGGGAAAAGAATGGGGACTGGACCTGGCATTTCATTGATAGAGGGGACTTCCAGATGAGGAAATCCCTTCTACTAATGCAGGTCAGCCTCTGCTCTGCAATTTGTGGTTGAAGTGACTTGTCCTGGGCCACAGTCGATACATGTCAGAGGCAGGATTTGAACTCAATTCTTCTTGGCTACAGGGCTACCATGCTGCCCCGACGTACAAAAGTAAGTGAATATAAATATATGCAAAGTGGGAGAGTGGGTGTGGTGAAGAGGGGGAAAGGAAGTCAGGAAATGACCTGCTGGTGCCTCATCTGCACTTTCAGATAATATAATCCTTAACCCAATTAAAATGTACTTATCTCTTTATTCATTCAAATATTTGAATGTGTGCAAAGCACAGTGCCAGAGAATCATGAAATTCAGGCAAGATACAAGCCTTCCCTCATGGAGCTTAGTAGGGGAATAAGATATAAACACAAATAACTGTAGTATACAACATTGCACGGTAAATTTATTAGGGGCTTGCAAAAAAAAAAATCAGTCAACAAACCTTTGTTAAATACCCACTATGTGCCAGGAATTGTGCTACGTGCTGAGGAGGCAAAGAAAGACAGAAACACAGTCACTGCCCTCAAAGGACAACTAGGTGGTGCGGTGTCCAGAGCACAGGCCTGACGTCAGAAGACCTGAGTTCAAATCCAGCTTCAGACACTTACTAGCTGCGTGACCCTGGGCAAGTCACTTAACTGTGTTTGCCTCAGTCTCCTTATCTATAAAATGAACTGGAGAAGGAAATGACAAACCACTTCAATATCAGAAAACCCCCAATGGGGTCATGAAAAGTCAGACACAGTTGAACTTCAGCAAGTTCTTAGGGAGGAGGAGGAACAGAGGAGAGAAGATGCACTTAATTGCATGTTTAAGATATACATACATACATACATACATATATATATAGTAAATATAGTAAAAATAAATAGTAAATATATAGTAAATATAGTAATATATATATAGTAAAAATGGAAGGTAATCTCTGAACTACCATGTGATATTGGAGGAGAGAAGGTTAGTACTAACAGGGGTCAGATTGGATGAACCAATCAATAGGGCTTAGCTTAATCTTTGGGGCTAACCATTTATTATCTAGAGCAGGAGAGAACAGACCCTCTCCTCTACCCAGAGGGATGGGATGGCCAGGGAGTGCCTAAGGGAGGAACACCAGGAAGGGACAAGGGAAGCCACCAAAGTCAAGTTTTGCCTGAACCTGGCCCAGATAAAGCTACTACCAAAAAAAGTAGGGCATAGATTTAGAGCCAGAAGGGACCTCAGAGGTCACCTAGCCCACCCCCACCCCTACATTTTACAGCTGAGGAAACTTATAGAGAAATGACTTGCCCATGCTTTCACAGGCTGAGCTGGGATCTGAAGCCAAGTCCTTTTACTCCAGATCCAACAGTCTTTCCATGGCACCATGATGCCTCCTTTGACTAAAATAATAATCTCCATGGTTCAACCAGAACTCATCAACTTTCATTCTCCTTCAACAAAATGACCAGAAAAATTGGATTCTCATCTCTAAACCTCTTTGGCCTTCAAAAAAAAATCTTTAAGCAGCCATTTCATCCAAAGGGCAGGAAATAGACTTTTTCTCTAGAGTTGGCAAACACGGAACCAGACTCTCAGGAAAATCACTCTGAATCAATGCCTGAATCTTGATAAACAGTTTTTAATATTAAATGCCAAATATCTCTGTCTGGGGATGTGACAAAGCCAGATGGTCTGAGATGTTCTTTTCTTTCTCCCCAGACTCAAAAGAAAATGTTGCCAACGTGGGCCCCATTTTGCTTGGGCTCCTAGGTTTATCCTGAAACCAAGCATTAGAACCTTTTTCCTGAAAGGGATCCCTCACCCTCTGAGGGTTGGTCTTTTATGCTGGCCCTTAATTGCCGCTTGGTCTCCAGCTGGAACAGCCCTTTCTTGTCCTTAACTGTTTTAGGCCTGGTTTCACATTCTTGAATTTACTCTGGCATGACAGATGGAGTTTATGTAAGACACCAACACCTTTAATCAGTAAGGCCCATTCAACCCCTAATTCAGTTAATGCTGTTTGCCTTACAGAGGCAAAACACTTGTATGATTGAATTTGGGTAGTACTGAATTAATCTCTTGTCCTGATTGTCCTAGGCAAAACCATAATGGAATTTGGTCTTCTTCTTTAGAAAGAGTTCATATTATGTAGTGGAAAGAACCTTGAACTGAGAGGCAGCATGGTGTAGTTGACAGAGGGCCAGCCTTGGAATCAAGAAGGCCTGAATTCAAGCACTACCTTGGACAGTATTAACCATGTGTCCCTGGGAAAGTTAGTTGTAACCTTTCAGTACCCCTAGACAAACCTATAAGACTATAACTTGCTGAGAAGCAGCCAACATGTATTAGAGTGTAAGCTCCTTGAGGGCCCAGACTGTTTTTGCTCTTTTGTATCCCCGGTGCATAGCACAGTACATAGCACAAAGTAGATACTTAATAAATATTTACTGATTTGATGTTAGAAGAGGAAGTTCCCTACTATCCATAATAAGGGCTTAATAATTATTTATTGTCTGATTTACTATACCAATGAAATTGTGGATATGAGTCAAATGAGACAAGTTTTTAAAAACACTCTAGAAATGTCTGCCATGTGGGCTTTCTTCTACATCCTCTGTAACTCATCTGACAATATGCAAGAAATAAAAAAACATAACAAAACATGCTTTTGTGGACTGGGGCTTCGGAAACCTAAAGGACACTTGTAGTTTGGCCTCCTTTATTATTCTGCGAGGCCCTGTCTAATTCCCACCCCCCTCAGCCTTCTCATACGCCAGAGTCAGGAAACAAAGCGATCTTCCAAGGGAAACTGCTTGGAATAGTGGCAAAGCAGCAGGAGGACACCAGAGCGCAATGATCTGCTTTCTGAGGCAACGTTTTGGAACAAAACAATCTGCAAACCAAAATCTTCTGTAATTAGAGGGAAGTGCATGATGCTGCGGTGACTTTTTCTGTGAAGTGTAAGTACATTGAGGGCAGGGATGGTTTCATTTTGTCTGTAGGTCCGTAGCACCCAGCACAGAGTCTCACACATTTAATATGCTTAAGTAAGTTTTGTGGAATTTCATTGAATTGGTGGGCATGGAGATACAAGTATATTAGAGGGGGAAAAATCTCCAAAGTTTCTCAGGAATCCTTCCTATGTCTATATGTTACACCATTAGCCAAGACACTTAGAAAATGGAAATGGGAAGTTAAAGGAGGCTAAATGCAATTATTTGCATATTTCTGGGGAATGTAAAGATTTGAGGCAGAGGTTGACATCCTGTTACTCTTGATTTAGCTTTCTTTAATTACCCTAGAACAGGGGTGGGGAACCTGTGACCTCGAGGTCATGTGTGGCCCTCTAGGTCCTCAAGTGCAGCCCTTTGACTGATCCAAACATAAGGGAATTTGTTCTGTGACATTTGGATTCAAAGGGCCGTACTTGAGGATGTAGAGGGCTGCATGTGGCCTCGAGGTTGCAGGTTCCCCACCCTTGCCCTACAAGTTCCCTGAAGCTCTTCATTATAAAACAGGTTTCCATGGAAGAGCATGTCTTGAAGTCCTTTCAAAGTGCTTCAGTTAGTCTGGTACAAACAGGTCCAGACGCCAAGGACAGAGTAGTTGCAAGGCTTCCATGTTGTTTTAGAAAACAATTTTCATACTTTGTAATGCTGCAAGTGCTTGTTGCCAGAATCCATTTGCTTAGATGGCCTGTTTTATACCAGGGAGTAAAAATGTCATGGTAGCCTCAGGAATTTCTTAGCCCCTCAGGGTCCTGGTGTTCTAGAGAAAAAGGACACCAGCAGCTAAGAGGGAAGCCTGACCTTTGTACCCCAGTGTCAGGAACCACACTGAAATGTCTTAGCCAGGCCTACATCTTGGCCAGATTTGAGCTCCACTGGCAGATGCCTAACATTTGAGCCGTGGAAAGCATCCATTACAGGAGAGAATAACTACTATAAAGAACTACAGATTCTTCAGCCATTATGAAGGAACACAGAAGGAAAGCAAGGGCTCCTTTGCCTAAGTAAGCAAAATGATATTGGGAAAAACTGCTCCAAAGGAGGGATTCAGCAGTCTATTAGCTTTAGGAGAATTTGGCCAAAAGTAAAATTCAACCAAACCCATGTTTTGAGAAAATGGGACAAAAAGTGAAGGGCCGCATTACATTGTGGATAGAGAGTAAATAAAATAAATAGGTTGGTATAGATGATGGCTTCTAAGGTCCTATCTAATACTATATGAATACTTGGAGCCAGCATGACCTCAATTGAAGTCCTGACACTGATAGCTACTGGTTGCATGACTGAGCAAATTATTTAACTTATTTATAAACCTCAATATGCCTCCCAGGTCACCATTCCCCACTTATGTGTTGTCTTCTTCTCTCAGAAGGTTAACTCCTCGAGAGCAGGGAAAGTCTTCACATTTGTATTTGTATTTCTCGTACTTGGCATAGCACTTGGCACATAGTAAGCATTTAATTAGTCCTATTCATTCATTCATTTGTTCATTCATTCTATGATTTTGGCAACTCTCTAAGGCTATAAGTTTCAAAGGAGGTGCTGAGCTACATGAGTATAGAGAGTTTCCACATGTGCAAATAAAATCGTAGTTCCTGTTCCCATCCTTATCACTATGTCCAATATGTTGAGTATTGCTAAAAAAATGGAGGTCATAGCTTGGTCTCCAAAATGATTATATCTCATCTTTTAACTATATTATTATTAACAATAGTAATAATTAATAATGGTTCCATAAGTGTAATTTTTTAAAGTAAAAATCTTAGAAACTTGGCCAGGTATAATCAATCTTTTAAATAAAATGCATTAGGAAGAAAATTCACACTTAAGGAAATAATGGTAGGAACTATAATTTACATAATTAAAAATATTATATTGAACATAAAACTTGGAAGAAGCTAAGGTAAATGGATTTAAATGTGCTATCATACCTTAGCAGGACAGAAATCTTTACTCTTCTTCACCTTCATCATCACCATCATCATCATCATCATCATCAATAACAGCTAACATTCATTGAGGGGTTACTATGTCAAGGCAATAGACAAGGTGTAGGATCATAGATTTGGACCTGGAAGTGACCTTAGGAATCATCTAGGCCAATCCTCTCATTTTATAGAGGGATGGAAACTGACCTGATCAGTTGAAGTACCTTGTTGAAGGTTGCCAAGGTGAGTAAGTGGTGGAGTTGGAACTCCAATCCAGGTTGCTGGGCTCCAAATCTAGGACTCTTTCCATTCCATCAACTAATAGGGATGTGAGAAGGTATGGCGCTGCCTTTGAAGGGGATTACAGTCTAGTTGGAGAAATAGGGCACATAGATGTTAAAAAGTAAATAACAAAATGAGGTAACATATACCAAGAGCCAAAAGGACGGTTAAGAAACACTAGGTGTTAAAGTAGTTTCGTTTTATAAATTAATAATAAATATTTGTTGAATGAATGAATCAATGGGTAGAATGAAAGAACAGAGTTTCCACATCTGCAAATAAAATAATAGTTCTTGTTCCTGTCCTTATCAATATGTCTAATATTTTGACTATTGCTAAAAAAATGAAGGGAGGATGGAAGGATGGATTAGAAAGAGAAAAGAACCACCGAGAAAAGAGTCCAGTTAGGAGATTATTGCAAAAGTCTAAGTGTGAGATGATGAAGCCCTGAACCAGGATGATGGCCAGAAGAATGGAAAGGAAGACAACATTATTGAAAGTAGAGTAGACTGGACTTGGTGAAGATATTTGGAGAGATCAGGAAGGTGTTTCCAAAGTATTGAGCTTGGACAGTGAAGACCAGAGGAGTTGTTGGTTTGTGGAGAAGGGCAGTGAGATATTTTGCATTTGAGGGACCAGTAAAGACCTAGGTTCAAATTTGTTCTCATACGTTTACCAGCAGTATAACCCACAGGCTTTCTGAACTTGTTTCCTCATCTGTAAAATGGGGTAGATGATGGCTTTGAAGGTCCCATCTAGCATTTTATCTTTGATCCTTTGATGTTTTTCTTAATCATGTAGAACAATTCCAACAAAGCATGCCATGTTTTAAGTATTTTTATGCTTAATCAAAATGTTACCCTTTTTCTTCCAATTTATTTGGAAAGATTGTTGCATTCTTTAATGTGCTTTTAATTATATCTTTGAGGAAAATTATTTCCCCGAGGCATCATCTCCATTATTATAATAGACATCAATGAAGGAAAGATTCAGTTATATTTAGTTTATATATGTATAATCAATGATCTATAAAATGGGGATACTCGTACCCTTCTTCTCTCACAGGGTAGCTGCAGGGAAAGCTCTTTGTAGACCTGATAGCCCTATAGAAAGGTTAACTGTTACTGCTGTTGGGAAATGATCTGTTTCTACAAAGTATATTCATATGACATACTTTTGGCATTTATTAAGTGTCTGCTATGGGCTAAGCACTGTGCTAGAGACAGTCAGCACAGCGGGAAGAGTCCTGAATCAGGAATCAGAGGCAGAGTCATAACTAGCAATTTTGGCACTTAGGACAATTGCTGCCTGTGGCAAACAGTAGCAACTGGGGCAATGTGATGTTAATGGAGTATGTAGATCTTCCCCTTCCATTAATAGGTCTATGTGACCATGTGTCCCTTTTTTTACCCTGGACAGGGGCCATGTTCCCAGGTCTAAAGGCACACAGGTATTTTAACCACGGATGTCTTGCTGCTTTGAGCTCTGGCCCAGCTCACAGCTCCGATACATCCTGAATCATATAGAGCCCATTGGGGGAGGAACTTGGCTAAGAAGGAGCTTGGTTAGGTGGAGGTTTGCTTAAGGGGAGGCTTGCTTGTAGGAAGGCTTTCACCCCTTTCGGTACTAAGCTAATTAGGCACTGAGTCAAGAGGTTGTGATGCCTTCTGGCTCTGAGCCTATTAGCCGAAAGTGTATATATATTCTGAGGTGAGATTTTGATTTGGGGGTTCGCTCATGAGAAGGACCTTTTGATTCCCTGAACGGGACTCTGAGTAGCCATTTGTTAAGAGCAACCCCACCTCCAACTACTCAGATGTTGGTGCTTCCCTGATCTGGTGGTATATGTAGGTGCTTGTATTACTTTGTTCAGACAGTTGGAACCCTGTCTGTTGAATCTCTGTGCTAATTTCTCTGCTTGTATTTTCTCTGTGTTCAGGATGCTGACCTTTCCCCTGAACTAGTGAATGATTTATATATGTTGATTAAACTAAGATTGTTGACCCCCTTAAAGTTGCCTTTCCTTTAAGAAAAGCAGATCAAAGAACATGTGCTAGTGGGGTGTTCCGGGGTGCTTGCTGTTACAGGCAAGCAGCTCTAAATATGGGCAAGCAGCATGACAGGCATTCTTACATTAACTTTATAACTCGTAAGGAGCCAGGAAAGGGTCCTGGCGGTAGCGTACCTGGTTTCTAATCTCAGCTTCATTACTTACTACCTGTGAAACCTTAGCCATTCAACCTTTTGGGGACTTTCTTTTCCTAATCTGTAAATTGAAGGTGTGGGACTCCATGACCATGAGGTCCCTTCCACGTCTTTGTTTAAACATTGTCAGAAGTGATAAAGGCAAATTCCATTGGGGGAAGGCAAATGACTGTATCCTTGAAATAAAACTCAGGAAATAGAGGTCATCTAGTACAAACTATAGGATTTGAGATTCTATGCTTTTTCAAATCTCTCAATCAATTATCTCCAAAGCTGGGGATACGGTCCCCTGACAGGCCATAGCATGACCCCAAGGAATGTGTAAACAACCAATACGAGAAGTTGAGTAGCAAGCCACTTGTCCCATAATAGCCAATCACAGACTTATCTCCAAAACAACCACTCCTATCCATTACAGTCAAATACTCTTCCGTTCTACCCCTTTCCATCACTGTGAAAACTTCTAACCTTTTCCCTTCTGTGTTGGGCTTGGGCTCCAATGGCAGCTATGCCTTAACCCCAACTAGGGCAGTCACAGTAGTAGTTATGTGGGTGTCATTGGAAAAATTCCTTAACAAGCCCTCAGTCTCTCCTTAGCAACCCACCCATGTCCCCCAGATCATATCATGGCTTCAGCAGTCACCTACTGAATGGCAGGTTCTGTGTTCTAGGTCAGTGACTAGTGAGGAAAAGCCCCTCCTCCCCCACCCAACTTTTTCCTTTTGACTGGGACAGAGTGAGGGGAACAGAAAGGTTTGGGATCTACCTCACAGATCTCATTAGATTGCCTTTCCCCCCCAAACTCACCTCTTTTCAGAACAAACCTCCTTCTGTTGAGATCACCACCATTTTCCCAGTCAACCAGGTTTCCTGCCTCCGTGTTATCCCTGGCTCACTCACTTTCTCACCCCATGTATCCAGGCAGTTACCAAACCTTATCATTTCTGTCTCTACCTCACAGCTCACATATGGCCCCTTCTCTAAACTCACACAACCACTGCCTTGTTCAGTCCCTCATTTCCTCTCATCTGCATTATTGTAATGGCCTTTCAATTAATCTCTGTTACCTTACTCTTTTCCCCATACAAACTTGTCCTTCATTCAACTGCTAAAGTAATTTTTCTAAAGTGCAGCCATTCCCTACTCAATAAAATAAACCCCATTGGCTCTCTATTACCCACTAGATCAAAAATAAACTCCTGTCATTTAAAGTCTTTCACAACTGGCCCCAATCTATCTTTTTAGCCTTATTATACATTAATTACCTCTCTGTGCCAGCTAAACTGACCTTCCTGCTGTGTTCCTCATGCATACAAAAACAGAACTAAAATATGAAAGAAGAGATTTCTATTGAAAACTCTACTGAGTTGAAATCAGAGATAATTCACTATTGCTTGTTTTTGCATTGTATATGGTGACTATCCACACCCAGAGAAAAATGACCCCATTGATTATAATGACCTATTATTTGATTCTTGTATTGTGTATCTTTCAATTAAAAATAAAAACATATGACATATTGACACCAATTATTAAATACCTACTATATGGAGAACACTGTGCTAGAGATACATTTATTTAAAAATAAAGAAATTTACTTGGTTGGTTAGCTACATTGTTCAAATTAATTGAATAATTGATTACTAATTAACAAGAGTTTTTTGTTTGGTTTTTACAAGTACACCCTCAGGACATACATGGGACTACTTTAAAATTTTTTATTTTAAAAAATATTTTTATTCTGATTTCAACAAACAGCAAACAAAATGGGGCACTTACACATATGTAACAAAATAGAAAAGAAAGATTACATAAAACTGCAACTCTCTAGCTTGCTTTTCTCTTTAAGTATATAAGATATTCAGCCAGCAGCTTTCAAAACTGTCCCATTTGTTTGTGTTCTTTCTGTCCTTCTTTCTGTCCTCTTCTCTGAATTTATTAAAAAAATGTCTCAGTGAACATCTTCCTTTTTTTTTTTTGCTACCCTAGTTCTCCTTTATCCTCCCTTCACTTCTCTAGTAGAGAAAGAAAAAGAAATACCTTTTTTCAAAATAAACATAATCTCACTGCAAAACCCCAGTGGCCATCACTACATGGCTCTGGCCAGAGGACCTGGGTTTGAATTTCAGCTTTGTACCTCACTACTTGTCCCACCTTTGACAGGTTACTTTTCTCATCTCTAAAATCAGGGGATTGGGCTAAATGTTCTTCCCCAACCCAAATCCAAAAGAATATTCTTATCTGTTCATTGCTTTTTTGTGCTGCTCCTTATTTTCCATTTCTACCACTCAAAAAAATGTTCATTCCACTTAGGGTGGGAGAATAATTTCTTTGCTCATCTTTGACTTAATATATCATTTGTCCTTTAATAAATAAAGTTTGAGTTGCTAATTCCCATTTAGTAAATTCTTGGCCAGATAATTAAAGACACATTATTAAGCATTTACTACTATGTGGCAGGCACAGAGAAGCAGCTAAGTGGATAGATAATGTGTCGATAGAGCGTTGCGCCTGAGACATTTGTAAAACATTTAGTACAGTACAATGCATAGCGAGTGCTAATACATTTTGTTGTTGTTTGATGATTTTCAGTCATGTCTGACTCTTCATAGTAGATATATGTACCCCCTTCTTTCCATTCTATCTGCTGAGCCACCTACCTGCCCTAATTAATAAATTCTTTAATACTTTAATAAATGTCTTTCTTCCAGGAACCATGCTAGAAAGAGAATGCATTCATCAAGTGCTTACTATGTGCATGCATACGTCATGCAGTAGGGCTACAAATACAAGCATGTAAGATAGCTCCTGCCCCCATTCTAATGATTTTCATGGGAAAAACAATACATAAATGGGAACAGCAAGAAGGCTGCCTATGCCTTAGCAGGGTTTGGAGCTAGTGTCTGGGATTCAGGTGGAGGCCTGCTTCTGGGCAATGTAAGGCCAATGGTCACTACCCTGTGTGACCTTGGGCCAGTTACTTAATCTGGGCCTCCCTCTCTCTGGGTCTCAAAGGGGGCAGTGGTGTCAAACTCAGAGAGAAATAGGGGCCACTAATCTAAATATAAGGATACTTTCAGGTCGCATATTGACTTGGTTTAAAAATATGACGCTATCTATGTTTTTAATACATTTTTTTTTATTTTGTTAAATACTTTCCAATTATATTTGAATCTAGTTCTGGCAGCACCCAGGAATGTTGCCAGCTGGATGAGGCCAGCAATTTCAACAAGGTTAATGTTGTGACAGGACAATTCAGGTTGGAGTTTTTCATTCACAGAGTAATAGCTTTGTACATTAGTAATATAAGCTTACATTTCATTTACGACAAGAGTGAAACCAATATGGCACCCTGGATGGACAGACAGGGATAGGAGAGGGTTGGTTACCTCCATCACTGCCACCAACATCCCATATTGCCTCCAGAGCTATGATGAGCAAGTTTGGACCTTGGGCAAGTGGCACAGAAGTTGCCCTAAATTGGTGATGCTGCTGAGAGGTATCTGGGTGTTAAAGAGTAGAGAAATCAGGGCTGGGCTAGGCCAGGCTGCTTAAATCTTCCTATTTTAGGTAAGAATCTTGCTAACTACACACAGAATCAGTTGTTTCTATGCTGCTGAATGACAGCAAGCACTATCACTCTTCTAAATGTCAGCGCCCCGGGGCAAAGTCCTAGAGACTCTGCCCTGGTTATTTCTCTGCCTCCTTCCCAGCCACCTTCCTGGATTTCTTACACCTTCCTCCTCCCCTATGCCCACCATGAACTCTGTGATCCAGGGACACTGGATCCTGGCTAATCCTCAAACAAATCACTCCATCTACATACTATGGACATTTTCACAGGCTGTCTCCCAAGCCTGGAATTCTCTCCCTCCTGGGCTTTACTTCCTGGCTTTCTTCAAGTCCCAGCTAAAATCCCACTTTCTATAAGAAATCTTTCTTAATCTGCCTTAATTTTAGTGCATTCCCTCTTTTGATTATCACCAATTTATCATTTATATGTGTGTATAGTGAGTGTCTTTATACATGCATGTACACATTCACATACATACACATAGGCTGCTAGGTGGCACAGCGGATGGAACACCAGGCCTGGACCCAGGATGACTCATCTTCCTGAGTTCAAGCCTGGCCTCAGACACTTACTAGCTGTATGAGCTTGGGCAAGTCATTTAACCCCGTTTACCTCAGTTTCCTCATCTGTAAAATGAGCTGGTGAAGGAAATGACAAACCATTACAGTATCTCTGCCAAGAAAACCCCAAATGGGATCGCAAAGAGTCAAACATGACCGAACAGACATATATCTTGTTTGTACATAGTCATTTTCATGTCGTCTCCCCCCATTAAACGGTGAGCTCCCTCAGAGTAGGGACCATCTTTTGCTTTTCTTTGTAATCCCAAAAGTTAGTACGGCATCTGGCACATAGTAGGCATTTAACAAATGTTTGACGGACTGATCAATCTGCGCTCCCTGGCTCACTTCCCCACCCCCACTTAACTCATACAATCCACCAATAAGCATTGGATTTCCTACCACGAGGCAGGCCCTGTGTTCAGCCCTATACAAAGAAAGACAAAAATGAAATGAGTCCATATACCCAAGGAGCTTACGGACTACAGGGAGAGACACATGTACAAGTACATACAGAAGAAACGTAAGAATAATAAAGACGAAGTAGTTAAGCACAAGCTAGTTAGGGAGGGAGGGCTCTGAAGAGTGAGGGCTCAGAAAAGACTTCATGTAGAAGGTATGTACTTGAGCTTCATCATCAAGGAGGAGAGGGAGTCTACGAAGTAGTGAGAAGGGAAGGAAAAAGGAACACACGTTGGTTAAGTCTGTGCTAAGCGCTTTTCATCTTCATAAAAACCTGTTACTAGTGCCATGCTGCAAATGGAGGTGAGCAGGTTAAGTTACTTGCTCAGGGTCACACAGCTAGAAAGTGTCTGAGGCTGGATTCGAAATCAGGCCCAGTGCTGTCTGTCCACGGCACTCTAGTGATGGGGGGGGGGGGGTTCAATCCGGACATAGCCGTACCCACTTCCTTTCCCCATAGCTAAGGCTAAGAAGAACCTACAGAAGAAGGAGAATGTCCTCAGCACGCCAAGAGTTCATCCAGGCCGTTTATTTGGTTAGAGTTCTTCACCAAGCCTCCATCTTCAGATCACATCTTGCTCTGACTGCTCCCCAAGCCTCCCCCTCATACTTTGCTTGCCCGTTGCATCGCTACTGCCTTCAGAGAGCTGCTCTCTATTTATCTTTATTAAACTCGCTTTATTGACCTCTTCTCTGTCTCCAATTTATCATGATTTTATGAATTTTAATTCTATTCCTTACAGTATTTGTGATCCCTCTAGCATCAGGCCATCCTCACATTTTATTAATATGGTCTCCTCTCCATCCTCCAACCTGCTAGTTATTATTATTATGTGATGTTAATGAAACTATTTAATAATATTGGACCACCGTAGCACCTCATTTGAAAAAAAAATCCTCTTGGCTTGACACTGTGCCATTAATAACCACTTTTATGTCTGATTTTTTTTCAGCAATTTGGTATCCATTTTATAGCAGTTTGTGTGATCTACATATCTCTAGTTTTCCTCAGAGTGTCGTGTAAAAGCAAGCTCCTTTCCAGCATTGTGGTATAACATTGTGATAGGCTCATGAGTTACATGGCCTTTCCTTTACCTACTAAATGTTTTATTTCATCAAACAGATAAATTTTCAACTTTTCTTCACCTCCATCAGAGATTTTTTTAAAGGAAGAAAGAAATTCAAGGCAGCATTAAAATAATATAAAAGCTACGGCATAAAACTACAAAATCCAAGACATTTATAGTTAATGCTGATACTACATTCTAAATTCATTGGACTATATCTAGATACTGCCATTAATACAGAATTTTCAACCTCCCCCCAAAGAGCTGCTTATCACTTATACCTAGTGAATATACATAGAGTGGGCTATACTAAATTAGGCACAAGAAGCTATCACCGTGCCAGACTTTCTTAGCAATTTCAGTCAAAAGATTAATTTCTGGATGAGCCCTCATAATACAGTTGTAGTGACCAACGCATCAATACTGATACTTTGGGCATCTATAATAAACCTTCTATCCACAAATCTCCAGCTCCTTTGGAATCATTAATTAAACTTTTAAGCCCTTATAGTAAAAATGTTAGGTAAGATTAGTTTCTTTTGAAAAATGAATAAAGTGAAAAGTAGTCTCTGAAACCCAAGGTAAATAGAGTTGGAATGAAAAATGCGATTGGTCCAAATCAACATGGTTTCTCCATCAGTGGCACTGGTCTCCATGCTGTTCTTTGTACAGGGCATTCCATCTCTCAGATCAAGGCATTTTCACTGGCTGTCCCCCATGCCTGGAATATTCTCCCTCCTCATCTTTGTTTCCTGGCCTCCCTGGCTTCCTGCAAGTTCCAGCTAAAATGCCACTTTTTATAATAAGCCTTTCCCAATCACCTTTAATGCTAGTGCCTTCCCTCTATTGTTTATTTCCAATTTATCCTATGTATATCTTATTTTGACATAGTGGCTTTCGTGTTGTCTCCCTCATTAGACTATGAACTGCTTGAGAGGAAGGACTGCCCTTTGCCTTTCTTTGTATCTTCCCCACTAAAGCATAATGCCTAGCACATAGCAGCTGCTTAATAAATGCTTATTGACTTGACTGACTGAAACTATAGAACTATAAGAATTGCACAGATTCAGAAAAACTTGTCCCCTTTTTTATGTGGTACTAAGATGATCCCTCTGTCTATGGAACTGGGAGGAAGCTGATCCTTCCCCAACATACTGGTTAACACAGGACAAGAAAATCAGTAAGTCAACAAACATTTATTGAGTACTTACCCTGAAGGAACTTACATTCTGGAGGTGGGGGGAAGACAACACATAAAAGCACACTAAAGAGCATGGAGGGGAAGGAAGGGCCTGAATGGGAAGCAGGGTGTTGAAGTCAAGAGAATGAAAGACGGCTGATCTGGGCCCAACCTCAAAATTGAGGTGCAGGAGGAACTCACCACTGGGAGAAGGGGGCCAAAGGGTCAGAAGGAGAAGGCAGCTGAGTCAAGGATCTGAAAAATTCATTGGACTTTGTCCTGTGCTTCCAATAAATATCTTGTTGATACTCCAATACACTCCTAAACTTCTGGTATTTCTGAGCCAATATTTTGAAGACAATATTTCTACATTCAATATAATTCAATAAACATTTATTAAGCATCCATAATATGTCTTCACTGGGCTAGATACTGCTAGACAACACAAAATGAAAAACGACCCTTGCCCTCAAGTAACTTATTTTCCATTGGGAGGTACATAAAACATTGAAACAGAGAAATAAATACAATATAATCCCACTGTGGTGTCAAAACTCAGTGAAGAGCATTGGGATATCAGTGACAGATAACCCAGAAATAATTAGAAAAATAATCTTTCATTTATTAACTAACATAATCCTAGAGTACTTTATGAGTTTCACCATACTGGGGGTGAGGATCAAGAAGAAAGCATTCTAGCTGGTGTCTACACATCCTCAGATGGGACAATGACTTAAAATACTTCCATACTACATGGCTATGACTGAAAGATGATGTACCAAATCATGGATGCCAACACACTGTGGCATCTGGAGGATCAGGAAGCAGAGTGGTACAGTAGACAGATCATTGACACTGGAGTCAGAGAACCTCAGGTTAAACCACATTTCTGATGTGTGACCTTGGGTAAATTACTTAACCTCTGTTGGCCTCAGTTTCTTCATATGCAAAATGAGAGAGTCAGACTAGATGGCCTCTGAGGTCCCTTCCTGCTCAAGATCTTTGATCCTGTAATATTGTAATTTCATTAGTATTTGCTCATTCACTTTCCCTATATATATTCTTTGAATCTGCTTAGCTTTAGTCTGAGCATATATAGTTCGAAAGAAACCTGGGGATTCATTTCCCATATCGTAAAGGACAGATAACTATCCAGAGGAACAATAAGTTTTCCTCTACCCTGCCCTTGGGAATAAAATTTAAAATCCCATCTTTAAATATTTCTTAATTTGCTTCCTGAGTTGAGATGGTCAAGTCTTCTCATTCCAAGTAAAATAGAAGGTGAAAAAAATTGGAAAGAAAGTAAGTATCCATTGATTGGAGAACGGGTGAACAAACTGGGAAATAGGAATAAAATGGAATATTGTACTATAATCAGAAATTCAGAGAATCATGGGAAGATGCATATGAACCAATACAGAATCAAGGCAGCAAATCCAGAACAATACACACAATAAGTTCAGTAATGTACATGAAAAAGAAAAAAACACTAAAAGGAAGCCAAACCTGGAGTTGGGGGGGGGGGGGTAGAAGAAACACTAGAAGGAAGCCAAATGCTGAGTAATTATAATGGTTAATCTTTTCCCTCTTTTCTATGGGAAAGTGGGGGAGTAGAGGTGTGAATATTGCATGCATTGTCAGACATAATCACACTGTAGATTAGTTTTCTTTAACTATTTGTTGTTGTTGTGAGAGGGCTCGATGGAGACAATGTATATACACAGATGACTCTGTTGTAAAAACAAAAAACATAAGTAAAACATTTTAAGGCAAAATAAAAAGTTAGGAAAATGATGCAAATAAAAAAAAAAGTTTTATTAAACCAGCTGAATTAGGAAAAAAATGCTTTGCTTTGTCATAGCAATCTGTCCAAAGAATGTCACTTCAATGCTGTTTTCATGGGGACTCTTGTTTTTTTACATATGTCCCTTGTTTGAAATGCTTTCCATAGTTTAACTGAAGGATTTCTTGCAATGTGCCCTGAGGCTTTTTCCACAAAGGATACAACTACATAGTTTAAAATTTTTATTTAATTGTTTTAAACATTCTTTTCTTTTCAAATTTTGAGTTCCTAATTCTCTTCCTCCTTTCTTCCCACCCCTCTCCCCCCGAGAAGGCAAGCAAAATGATATCAGTTATATGTATGAAATCATGTAAATCATGTTAAATCAAGCAAAATCAGTTATATGTATGAAATCATGTAAATCATGTAAAACTATCAGTTATATGTATGAAATCATGTAAAACTTTTCCATATTAGCCATATCACAAAAAGCAAGAAAAATAAAGAGAGTAAGGAAATTATATTTCAATTTGTACTCAGAGTTCATTGGTTCTCTCTTTGGAAGTGGATAGCATTTTTTCATCACGACTCCTTTGGAATTGTCTTGGATCATTGTGTTGATCAGAGTTGCCAAGTCTTTCATGGTTGATCATAGTTACAACATTGCTGTTACTGTGCACAATGATCTCCTGGTTCTTTTCACTTCACTATGCATCAGTTCATAGAGATGTTGATATAGTTTGTGGCTTTTTATTTTCCTGGAACTACCCTCCCTGTTATTTTTTGTAACATAATAGTGCTCCATCACAATTTCATGCCAAAACTCATTCAGTCATTCCTCAATTGATAAGCATCCCCCCAATTTCCAATTATTTACCACCTCAAAAAGAGCTTCTGTAAATATTTTCATATGTATTTGTCCTTTCCCTTTTTCTTTGATCTCTTTGGGGTACAAATCTAGTAGTTGTATTTCTAGGTCAAAGGGTATGCACAGTTTTATAGCTCTTTGGGTATAGTTCCAAATTGTCCTCCAGAATGACTGGATCAGTTCACAACTCCACCAACAGTTTATTAGTCTACCTGTTTTCCCTCATACCCTCCAACATTTGTTATTTCTGATAGGTATGAGGTGGTACCTCAGAGTTGTTTTAGTTTGTATTTCTCAAATTAATAGTGGCTTGAGAAGGAAATGGTAAACCACTTCAGCATCTTTTCCAAGAAAACTCCAAATAGGGTCATGAAGAGTCAGACATGACTGAAACAACTCCACAACAACAACAACAAATCAAAAGTGATCTAGAGCACTTTTATGACTATAGATAGCTTTAATTTCTTCTTCTGAAAACTTTCTCTGCCTGTTCATGTCCTTTGACCACTTATCAATTGAGTAATGGCTCTTATTTTTATAAATTTGACTCAGTTCACTATATATTTGAGAAATGAAACCTTTATTACACAAATTTGTCCTTAAAATGTTTTAATATTACTTTATTGTATATAGTACCTCTTAGCAAAATGTGCTTTCCCTGATTATCTCTTTTAATTAGGTCTATTTTCGCTTTCGCTTTGAGATCATGATTGCTGCCCATGACTTTTTTTACTTCAGCTGAAGCATATTAGATTCCTTCTTTGAACCAATTCTGATGAGAGTGAGGTTTAAGCATTGCCTGTTGCCTCACCCTCATTTCCCCCTCCACTATAAAAGTTCATCCTTGAGCATCTCTTTTATGTGAGAAAATTTTCCCCATTCTGTCTCCCTTCCCATTTCTTTAGTGCATCCCTCTTTTTCAACCCTTCATTTTTTTGAGGGGGGAGAACATTCCAGCATAATCAACTCATACCTATGACCTCAGTCTATGTAAACTCCTTTCAACTACTTTAATAATGATAAAGTTCTTAGGAATTACATGTATGATTTTCCCATATGGGAATGTGAGTAGTTTAACTTTATTGAGTCCTTTATGATTACTCTTTCATGTTTACCTTTTTATACCTCTCAAAGTCTTATATATGAAAGTCAATTTTTTTAATTTATGGTCTTTTCGTTAGGAATGCTTGAAAATCTTCTATTTTATTAAATATCCATTCTTTCCACTGAAGCATTATATTCAGTTTTTCAGGGTAGGCTATTCTTGGTTGTAATCCTAGCTCCTTTGTCTTTTGAAATATCATTTTCCGAAATGAGCCAAGATGGAGGCTGGAAAGCAGGGACTTGCTTAAGCTCTAACTCAGGTCCCTCCAAACACCTGTAAAAAAGGGGTCTGAACAAAATCTAGAGCTGAAGAACCCACAAAATAGCAGAGGGAAGCAGGGCTCCAGCCCAGGACAGCCTGGTTGGTTGCTGGGAAGGGTCTATCGCATGGAGCTGGGAGCCAGGTGGAACAGGCTGTAGCACCCTGAATCAGTAATCTGTGGCAGTTACCAGACTTCTCAACCCACAAACGCCAAAAGACAACAGAGCAGGTTAGTGGAAAAACTGATAGATTGGAGTGAGAGGAGTGTGCCGTCGGCCCCAGTCCTGGGGCGGTGGAGGTGGTGCAGCACTGCAGCTGCTTCCAGAGCTATAGCTGCAGTTGCTTCCAGCTGCAGGCCCACCTGGTGAGAGGAATTAAGTGGTAGATCAGAGCGGGAGTGCAGAGCCTGCTTGAATCTGGGTCGCGGTCCAGGTTGGCGGTTCTTGGGGGAGAAGGAGAGCTGGTGTGGCAGAGCTTACTGTGTAGAAGTAGCTCTGGAAACACCAGTGCAGCCCCTAAAGCTTGGGACAAAGTATTCTTTACTGTATAAGCAGTCATACCCTGATAAAAAGCTCAAGGGTTAAGTAGTTGGCTGGGAACATGAACAGGCAGCGAAAATGGACTCAGATTCAGTCTCAGACTTTAGAATCTTTTTTTGGTGACAAAGAAGATAAAACATACAGCCAGAAGAAGTCAACAAGATCAAAGAGCCTACATCAAAAGCTTCCAAAAAATATGAATTGGTCTCAGGTTATGGAAGAGCTCAAAAAGGATTTGGAAAAGCAAGAGCAGTAGAGGAAAAATTGGGACAGGATAGGATGGAGGGAAATATAGTTAGTCTTTCACAACATGAGTATTGTGGAAGTGTTTTACATAATGATACACGTGTGGCCTGAATTGCTTGCCTTCTTAGGGAGGCAAGGGTGGGTAGGGAGGGGAGAGAATTTGGAACTCAAAGTTTTAAAAGCAGATGCTCAAAAAAAAGTTGTTTTTGCATGCAACTAGGAAATAAGATATACAGGCAATGTATAGAAATATAAATCTATCTTGCCCTACAAGAAAGTAAGGGGAAAGGAGATGGGGGTGGGGAAGTGGAGTAATAGAAGGGATGGCTGACTGGGGAATGGGGAAATCAGAATATATGCCATCTTGGAATGGAGGGAGGGTAGAAATGGGGAGAAAATTTGTAACTCAAAATCTTGTGGAAATCAATGCTGAAAACTAAAAAATATTAAATAACAAGAAATGGAATTAATAAAAAAGAAAAGATAAAAAAGAAATACCATATTCCAATCTCTTTTTCCTTTAGTGTGAAAGCTTCTAAATCTTGTGTGATCCTGACTGGGTCTCCATAGTATTTGAATGGTTTCTTTCTGGCTGCTTGCAATATTTTTTCCTTGACCTGGGAGCTCTGGAATTTGGTTATAATATTCCTGGGAGTTTTCATTTTGGAATCTCTTTCAGGAGATGGTCAATGGATTCTTGCAATTTCTATTTTGCCCTGTGGTTGTAAGATATAATTTCTTGAATTATGATGTCTAGGCACTTTTTTATCATGGTTTTCAAGTAGTCCAACAATTTTTAGACTGTCTCTCCCCTATATATTTTCAAGATCAATTGTTTTTCCAATGAAATATTTCACATTTTTTTCTATTTTTTCATTCTTCTGATGTTGTTTTATTGTTTCTTGATGTCTCACAGAGTCATTAGCTTCTGTTTGTCCAATTCTAATTTTTAAAGGAATTATTTTCTTCAGTGAGCTTTTGTACCTCCTTTTCCATTTGACCAATTCTGCTTTTTCAAGACTTCTTTGGTAAGTTGTTTGTGCCCCTTTTTACCATTCAGCCAATTCTACTTTTTAAAGTTTTTTTTATTTTGTTTTGTTTTAGTATTTTTGTGTATCTATTTTATCAAGTTGATAATTCTCTTTTCACAATTTTTTTGCATCATTCTCATTTCTTTTCCCACTTTTTCCTCTGCCACTCTTATCTCTTTCTTTAAGGCTTCCAGGAGTTCTTGTGGCTGTTTAGTCATTCAGTTGTATCTGATGCTTTGTGATCTCATGGACCATAGCACACCAGGCCCTTTTATCTTCCACTATCTCTTGAAATCAGTCCTTGTTCATGTTTATTAGTTCTCTGATACTATTTATCCATCTTGTCCTTTGTGATACTCTTTTCCTTTTGCCTTGAATCTTTCCCAACATCGGAGTCTTTTCCAATGAGTATTTTCTTCTCATTATGTGGCCAAAGTATTTAAGCTTCAGCTTCACTATTTGATTTTCCAGTGAAAAGCCTGAATGAATTTCTTTAATTCTTGCTGGGCTTGGGACCAATTAGCATTTTTCTTTGAGGCTTTTCTTGTAGCTGTTTTCGTATGATTGTCTTCTTCTTAGTTTATGTCTTAATCTTCCCTGACACCATAGTAGCTTTTAATGGTCATGTTCTTTTTTTTGGTGGTGTTTGCTTATTTTTCAGCCTATTTCCTGGCTTTGATCATTATGTTGAAGTTGGGCTCTGCTCACCTGGTGGTGGGGAGGCACTGTCCCATGCTTCAAGTTTTTTCATGCTGTTATTTTCAGAGCTAGTTCTGGGGGTATGCAAATTTTGGGTGCTTCTAAGGTGATACAATCCAAAGAGAGGTATAATCACTAGTTTCCTGGTCTATGTTCTGCTCTTTACCCTGCTCCACTGCAGCCACAAGTGTTGGTACTCTTCTTGCCCCTGTAATTGCAACCAAGGCTCCTGTTCCCTTGTGACTGACCATAAGCACTCCTCTCCACCTTAGAACTGTGACCTAGAACTGCATATGGGCAATAGAGTTGCTTTTCAGTGGCATCCAAGAGTCCCCTGTAATCTATTTATGATAAGTTGTCCTACTTCTTTACTGACTCTGGGCTGTAGCCCCCAAAGCTGCTGCTGCTGCCTCCCCTCGCACAGCCACCTCCAAGGCCCATGACTGGTACTGTTCCCAAACTCTGAGCTTACTTCCACCCCAATGTCACGTACCTATCTTGCCAACCTCCTAAGTTGTCTTAGGCTGGAAAAGTGTCTCACTCTGGCCTTTTGTTGACTCTGCCTCTCCAAAATTTGATTTGAGGAATTAAAGCTATTTAGAGAGGAACATTGGGAGAGTTCAGCTGGGTGGCTCTCTCTAATCCACCATCTTGGCTCCACCCACAACTACATACTTTTAAATAAGCAAAGTGGATGTTGACATGCAGAGCATTGCAAATGTCAATCATTTAGATGAATTTCTATTAGATAAAGTGAATATACCACATAAGCACATTATTATCATTTCTTATAGCATCTTAGGAACATGGAATTTTATCTAGTCCAACTTTTCTGTTTCATAACTAACAGAGCAACTGCTGGGTCCAGGGGACTGGAACACTGTACTCCCTCCTTCTCCCTAAGGGGATCCTCTTCTTTGAACTTTTGCCTATGAACTAGATCTGGTTCAGTTCCAGGGTAGCCTCCAACATGGCTGGAGAGAGCCAAAGCAAGAAACACACATATATACATAAAGATTATATATATATATATATATATATATATATATATATATGTATATATACACATATATAAATACATATTATATATTTTGTCTTTGTATTCCCAGTGCTTAGCGCAGTACCTGATAGGCACTTAATAAATGCTTACTGAATTTAATTTTCTAAAAGTGTTCAGACCAAACCATTGGAGGAAGATCTATAAGTACATATAATGATAGAAACTTAGACTTGCTCTTATTAGAGAGGTGGGAGACTATGGGTGGAAGGTATAATATATGTTAGATGTGTTATTGTGTCAGTTAATTCTATTTTAACTTTTTTTTTGTTATGTGAGAATTCAATGGTCAGGGAACATTTATAAGGAAATGATTGGTATAAAAACAAAAGGCATCAATAAAATATTTTTAAAATAGACTTGTCACCTTAGATGAGCATAAACTGGTTTGTCATGTTTGTATTTAAGTAAAGATTAACCTGTCTTACTTTCCAGTAGGTTTTTTTTTCAATTTTATTTTAGTGCTAGGCCAAATATGGCTGGAAAGCTCAGAATGTGGGGTTGTTTAGAGCCTTGTGGTCAAACAGGTTATTTCGCAATCCTGATCTTCTTTGAATTATGGGAAGTGGTACCCTAAAGTATGGTGGACCTTGTTTCAAGGAATGAAAGTAGATTCTGGGGAAGTTAATTGACTTGAACTGCTAAAATCATTTGTGGCTATATTAGTCAGAGTCTTAAAAATCATATCAACTATGTACCCTATCAGTTGAGGTTTCTCCTGCCATTTTGAACAAAGGCTCATGGAGGCAGGGAGCCATTTGGCCAATTGCAAGAACAGAAGTCAGGGTTACTCTTTCACCAAAGTCTACGGTGCACTGATAGACATCTTGTTATGGTTATCCATTGGATTCAGGATCAAAAACAAAATACTCCCAGGAGAAATGATGATTCTAGGAATAATGAATTAGCATATCTCTCCAGAACTGTGTGCACTTACAATCCTTTCAATTTGCCAAGAAACTATTATGAAGGAATAAATCACAGGATCATAGACTTGAAGCTGGAAAAGACCATAAAAGTCATCTAATCCTACCATCTCATTTTACAGATGAGAATCCTGAAGCCTACAAAGGTTAAGTGACAGCTCGAAGGATCACAGCTCCAGAGCTAGAAGCAACTTTATAGGTCATTTAAGACAAGTCCCTTATTTTACAGATGAGGAAATGTAGACCGAAAGACCTTAAATAACTTACCCAACTCAAGTCTGTTGATGACTGTGTTTCGCACTCCAAATTGAGTGTGGTTTTTTCTTCCACTGCCCTACCTTGCCTCTGAAAGTCATTGATAAAGGTAGGATTTGAGCCTTGGTTTTTGATTCCAAGTCAGCCCCATTTTCCCCACTGTATTGCTGGGATTCTTTTCTTATAGTACCTATTTATCCTTTTAACTCTTTCAGCTAAATCCATATTAAAGAATCTATCTTTAAAATAAAAATGTAGAAATGACACTTGTTACAGTCAATTTATTTTAATAAAGGATATGATAATAACCAACAGCTTGCATAGTTTGTGAAGGAAATTAAATGACACGACAGACATAATTATTCAGTACTTTAAACTTCAGTTAAAAATTGATATGCGAAATTCTCAAGAGATGTATCTGGTAGCTAGGTAGTTAGTCAGGCTTTGCCATTTGTTATTTTTATGATAACTGAGTCTTAAACAGATCCACACGTAATGGGAAGTGCTGGTGGATATAAAAGGCTAGAAATACAAATCCTTGGAGGTCTGACTCATGATGACAGTTTGGTTAAAATGCAAAGATCAACTAGTCAGTAAAAATCTTACCATTTCAATTTGTGTGTGCAATTCAACATACCTACACATAGTGGTTTCCACTTAATCTGTTTTCTTCTCATTATTTTATTTGAAGACAACTTTTTCTCTAGGGATACAAGCACTAGGGAGGAGTGAGGAATGACCCATCACTAAATGATTCACCAGAAATACCAATGGAAAGGGTCAGTTGTCTGGCCCAGGGGTAACTGACAACAGGGTAAATTTTCCAACCATTGGAGTTTCCTAACTACCTAGCTCCATTCAGGGAAACGGGAAAGTCAGGAGATCCAGGGAAAGAGGAATTAGACTAAACTTTTCTTTTTACATAAAACTAAATTTTTTAATTTATTTTTTCCATAACTATTTTACCTCCTACCTCTTTTTCTTATAATGTGGTAGAAGGAAGTTTTGGATTTAGAAGGAGAGGATACGGTCTCGAATCCTATCTTTTTTATGCTGTGAGCTTGTATAAATCAGGTCTCTCTGGAACTCAGTTTCTTCCTACAGTTTCCTTCTCTGTAAAATGAAGGGTGTAGGCTACAGGATAAGCCAGGTACATTGTAGTAGGATTCCTTTTTTTTTTTTTTTGGGTACAGGTTCAACAATATGGTCATAGAGGTTCCACCCAACTCAGAAATTATGTGATTCTGGTATTAAATGATCTCTAAGATTCTTGCTACCCTTGCTACCCTTTACAGCCCTTGCAATCAAGGGTTGTAAAAGTCAAAGGAGATAATATTTGCAAAGAATTTAGCACAGTGCCTAACATGTAGTAGTCATATATAATGCTTTTGCTTTCTCCCCTTCCCCTTCTAATTCTGAATCCACTGCTTCCATAAAGACAAATACCCTAGAGAGAACTACCTCCAATGACGTATATCCAACATATTAGTGACATAGTAGATGAGTCTTAAGGAGTTGCCCGAAGTAGATAGAGGTTAAATGACTTGCCCAGAGTCATGCAGCTAATAAGTGGCAGGGGCAGATTTGAACCCTAGTCTTTCTAAATCCTAACCTAAGGTACTATCTTGTCCTATTTCTCTGTGTTCCCATGGAGTCTTTAAATTCTGTGGTGGTTTTTTGTTTTTGCTTTTGTTTGTTTTTTGTTTGTTTTTTTTTTGGCAGCTAGAACTATAGAATTACAGTATTTAGAGTTGGAAGGGACTATAATAATGTTGTGGTCCAACTTCCACTTGAAATTAACCAGTGAGAATTTACTATGTGCAAGGCCTTATTCTATGCTCTGGGGATACAAATACAATGAATGAAATGACTCTTATTCACAAGGAGTTTATGTACCTGAAAAGTGGCCACCTCTTGTTGACTCAAAGATTTCCAAAGAGAATGAATTTTAAAACTTTATTTTATGAATTATTAACATTCATTTAAAAAATTGAGTTCCAAATTCTCCCCCTTTTTCAAGTCTCTCCCCGACACATTGAGAAGGAAAGCAATATGATAACCGATATATATATATATATATATATATATATATATATATATATATATATATATATATGTGAAATCATGTAAAGCATACTTCCATATCAGCCATGTTGGAAAAAGAGCAAGGAAAATAAGGAAAGTGAAAAAAAATGCTTCAGTTTCTACTGAGAGTGCATCACTCTCTCTCTGGAGGCGGATAGCATTTTTTATCATGAGTCCTTCAGAATTGTCTTGGATCATTGTATTGATCAGAGTAGCCAAGTCTTTCACAGTTGATCATCATTACAAAAGTGCTGTTACTTTGTACAATGATCTCCTGGTTCTGTTCACTTCATTTAGCCTCAGTTCTTCTTGCTCATCATTCCTTATAGCACAATAGTATTCCATCATAATCATATACCACAACTTGTTCAGCCATCCTCCTACTGATGGACATCCACTCAGTTTCCAATTCTTTGCCATCACAAAGAGAGCTGCTATAAATAAGTTTTTGCACCAATAAGTCTTTTTCCTTTTTTCCTCTCTCTCTTTGGGATACAGACCTAGTAGTGGTATTGCTGGGTGAGAGAGTATGCGCCAGTTCCAAATTACTCTCCAGAATGGTTGGAAAAGTTCACAACTTCTCCAACAACGCATTTCTGTCCCTATTTTTCCACATCCTCTCCAGCATTTGTCATTTCCCTTTCTATAATGTTAGACAATCTTATACATGTGAGGTGGTACCTTAGAAGAGTTTTAATTTGCATTTTTTAATCAATAGTGATTTAGGGTATTTTTTCATATGACTATAGATAGCTTTGACTTATTCTACTAAAAACTGCCTGGTCATATCCTTTGACCATTTATCAGCTGGGGAATGGCTCTTATTTTTATAAATTTGACTCGGTTCCCTATAATAAGGCCTTTATCAGAGAAATCTGTTGTAAAATTTTCCCCAATATCCTACTTTCCTTCTAATTTTGGCTGCATTGATTTTGATTTTTGCAAAATTTTTAAATTTCATATAATCAAAGTTAATCATATTACTTCCCAGATCTTTTCTCAAAAATTTCTTATTTGGCCATAAATTCTTCCCTTAGCCATTAGATCTAATAGGTACGTTTTCCCATGCTCCCCTAATTTGCTTATATTACTCTTTATTTCTAAATTATGTAGCAATTTTGATCTTATCTTTTTTTAAATAGTTGCAATCAATTTATTAAAAGAGATGATTGCTTAGGCATCTGCAATGGTGACTTCAACTTCTACACCTGGTTCAATGCTGATAGATGTGATCGCTTTAACAATTTCAGGACTGTGCAAATCAATATGGTGTTTGTGGATTCTCATCTGGAACCGATCCCAAGTCTCTGAACCTTCACCACAAGGAGTTTTTCTAGTTGCGATCCGAAGTGTCTTGGTGGGCATTCGAACAGGTCACTTCACTTTCAAGTTCTTTTCTTTGGCTCCTCTAATTAGGTCAGCACACACTTTCTCAAGTGATTTCACATTGCGGCTGGTGAAGGTGACGCGGTTCCGGTGAATGGCCACTTCGGGCTCTACAAGGGTCTTGCCGGTGTCTTTGAATGCCATGACAGTGGAGCGGTTTCCTGACCGACTTATTCCTCGGCGAGAGCGAACAGCGGTGAGTCAGGAGGAGGAGAGGCAGGGACTGCCGACTCCACGCAGCTGCAGCCTGCGATACCTTCACCAAAGAGCAATTTTGATCTTATCTTGATATACAGTATGACATATTGGTCTATGTCTGGTTTCCACCAAGCTGCTTTACAGTTTTCCAGGATTTTTTGCCAAAATAGTGAGTTCTTGTCTTAAAAACCTGACTCTTTCGTTTTATCAAAAACTAGACTCTTATGGTCGTTTACTGCTGCGTATTATGTACCTGATCTATTCTACTCTATTTCTTAGCCACTAACTGATTGTTTTAATGATTACTGCTTTGTGATATAGTTCAAAATCTTGTTCTACTACCTTCCTTCACATTTTTTTTCCATTGATTCCCTTGATATTCTTGACTTTTTGTTTTTCCAAATGAATTTTATTATTTTTTTCTAGATATATAAAATAATTCTTTGGTAGTCTGACTGGTATAAAACTGAATAAGTAAATTTACATAGTTAGGATTGCCATTTTAATTATATTGGCTTGGCCTACCCATGAGCAATTAATATTTCTCCAGTTATTTGGATCTGTCTTTATTTGTATGAAAAATGTTTTGTAATTGTGTTTTTTGGCAAACAGACTCTCAAGTATTTTATATTGTCTATAGTTATTTTAAATGGAATTTCTTTTTCTATCTCTGGCTGCTGGGTTTTGTCGGTAGTATATAGAAATGTAGATGATTTACGTGAGTTTATTTTATATTCTACAACTTTGTTGAAGTTGTTGTTTCAACTAGTTTTTTAGTTGATTCTCTGGGGTTTTCCAAGCATACCAACACATCATCTGCAAAGAGTGATGGTTTTTATTCTTCATTACCTTTTCTTATTCCTTCAATTTTTTTTTCTTATTACTGCAGCTAGCATTTCTAGTACAATATTGAATAATAGTGATAATGAACATCTTTGTTCACCCCTGATCTTATTAAGAAGGCTTCAAGTTTATTCCCATTACAGATAATGCTTACCCTTGACTTTAGATGGATACCACTTATTTTAAGAAAGGCTCCATTTATTCCTATTCTCTCTAGTGTTTGGGTTTTTTAAATTAGGAATGGGTGTTATCAAAAGCTTTTCTGGCATCTATTGAGAGAGTTATATGATTTTTATTGGCTTTGATAAGGTCAATTATGCTGATATTTTTCCTAATATGGAACCAGCCCTGCATTCCCGGTATAAATCCCACTTGGTCATAGTGATTATACTATATTGCTGTAATATCCTTGACAGTATTTTATTTAAAGTTTTTGCACTGATAACCATTAGGGAAATTGATCTATAGTTTTCTTTCTCTGTTTTTGTTTTCCCTGGTTTAGGTATCAAAATCATATTTGTGTCATAGAAGAAATTTAGTAGGACTCCTTTATTTTTTAAAATAATTTATGTAATATTTGAATTATTTGCTTTTTAAATGTTCGGTAGAATTCACTTGTAAATCCATCTGGTCCTGGGGATTTTTTTCTTAGGGAGTTCATTTATGACTTGTTCAGTTACTTTTTGTAAGACATGGTTATTTAAGTCTTCTATTTCCTCTTCTGCTAATCTGGGTAATTAGTGATTTGTAAATATTTATCCATTTTACTTAGATCGATAGTCAGTTTTATTGGCATATAGTTGAGCAAAATAGCTTTTCATAATTGCTTTAATTTCATCTTTGTTGGTGGTACGTTCATCCTTTTAATTTTTTATATTGGTGATTTGGTTTTCTACTTTTTTAAAATCAAAATTAACCAATGGTTTATCTACTTTATTGGCTTTTCCATAAAGTCATCTCCTAATTTTATTTATTAATTCCATTAAAAAAAACTTTCAATTTTATTCATTCCCCTTTGATATTCAGGATTTCTATTTTGGTGTTTAATTGGGGATATTAAATTTGTTCTTTTTCTAGTTTTTTTTTTTAATTACATGCCCTATTCATTGATCTACTCTCTTTTTTATTGATGTATGCATTTAGAGATATAAATTTTCCCCAGTACTACTTTGGCTACATTCCACAAATTTTGGTATATTGTCTCATTGTTGTAATTTATCTTTAATGAAATAATTGCTTGTTTCTATGATTTGTTCTTTGATCCACTTATTCTTTAGGATTAGATTATTTAGTTTTGAATTATTCTCTGCCTCCATGACCCTTTATTGAATGTAATTTTTATTGCATTATATCCTTAAAAGGGTACATTTAACATTCTGCCTTTCTGCATTTGTTTGTGAGGTTTTTATGCCTTAATACATAGTCAATTTTTGCAAAAGTGCCATGCATAGCTGAGAAAAAGATATACTCCTTTCTGCTCCCACTCAATTTTCTCCAGAGTTCTATCATATCTAACTTTTCTAAAATTCTTTTCATCTCTTTTAACTTCTTTCTTCTTTATTTCATGGTTATATTTATTTAGTTCTGAGAGAGGAAAGTTGAGGTCTCCTGCTAATATAATTCTACTGTCTATTTTCTCCTGTATCATTTAACTTTTCATTTAAGAATCTGGATGCTATGCCATTTGGTGTATATATGTTTAGTCTTGACATTACCTCATTGTACATTTTAGATCTCTTTTAATTAGATCCATTTTAGCTTTTGCTTTGTCTGAGATCATGATTGATACCCCTGCCTATTTGTTTGCTTGTTTTACCTCAGCTGAAGCTTAATGGAATCTGCTCTAGTCTCTTATTTTAACTTTATGTGTCTTTCTGTTTCAAGTTTATTTCTTGTAAACAACATGTTGAATTCTGGTTTCTAATCCATTCTGCTATCTGCTTCCATTTTATGGGAGAATTCATCCCATTCTCACTCAGTTATGATTACTAACTGTATATTTCCCCCATCCTATTTTCTTCTGTTTATCCATTTTCTTTCTTTTTACCCTGTCACTCCTCAAAAGTCTGTTTTGCTTCTGACTGCTACCTCTCTAGATCTGCTGTCACTTTTATCACCCACTCTACCTTTTCTCTCATCTCCTTCCCCTGCTACTTTCCTGTTAGGTAACATAAATTTCTATACCTGAGTGTGTATATAAAGTCTTCCCTCTTTGAATCAATTTAGATGAGAGTGAGGTTCAAGTCTTGCCTGAGACCCCTACTTTTTCCCTTCCACTATAAAAGCTCTTCCGTGCATGCCAATTTTGTGAGATTATTTTTCCCCATTTTTTTCCCTTCCCCTTCTCCCAGTGCATCTCTTTTCTCATTTCATTCTTTTTGGAGATCATCTCAACATCATTGACTCACATCTTTGCCTTCTGTTTATGTAGACTCCTTCTAACTGCTCTACTAATGATAAAGTTCTTAGGAGTTTCATGTATCATCTTCACAAATAGCAATGCAAATTGTTTAACCTTATTAAGTCCCTTATGATTTCTCTTTCATGTTTACCTTTTTATGTTTCTCTTGAGTCTTGTGTTTTAATGTCAAATTTTCTATTCAACTCTGGTTTTTTCCATCAGAAATGTTTGAAAATCCTCTATTTAATTACATATCCATTTTCCCCTGAAGAATTACACTCAGTTTTGCTGGGTAGGTTATTCTTGGTTGTAATCCTAGTTATTTTGCCTTTTGGAATATCATATTTTGAGCATCCTCCCTCCCAGTTCCTTTAACATGAAAGCTGCTAAGTCTTGTGTGATCCTGACAGTGACTAAACAGTATTCGAATGGTTTCTCTCTGATTGTTTGCTGTAATATTTTCTCCTTGACCTGGGAACTTAGGAATTTCAGGGAGTTTTCCTTTGGGGATCTCTTTTAGGAAGTGGTCAATAGATTCTTGCAATTTCTATTTTACCCTCTGGTTTTAAGATATCAGTGCAGTTTCCCTTTCTAATTTCTTGAAATATGATACCTAGACTACTTTTTTTTTATCATGGCTTTTAGGTAGCCCAGTAATTCTTAAACTACCTCTCCTCAATCTGTTTTCCAGGTGAGTTTTTTTTTTTCCAGTGAGACATTTCACATTTTCTTCTTCTTTTTACGCTATTCTTTCGACATGACTTTATTATTTCTGGATTCTCATGGAATCATTAGCTTCCACTTGCCCAATTCTAATTTTTAAGGAATTATTTATTTCAGTGAGTTTTTGTACCTATTGGTGTCATTTATACATCTTTTTGTACCTGGTCAATTCTGCTTTTTAAGGAATTATTTTCTTCAGTGAATTTTTGTGTCTCTTTTACCATTTGGCCAATTGTTTTTTTAAGGTGTTATTTTCTTCAGTAATTTTTTGTGTCTCTTCTACCAAGTTATTTGTTCTTTTTTCATAATTTTCTTGCATCACTCTCATTTCTTTTCCAATTTTTTCTCTTCCACATTCCCATTCTCTTTCAGGAATTCTTGTTGGGCTTGTGTCCAATTTGCATTTTTGACTAGAAGCAATCCAGTACTGTCAGAATCTTTTAATTTTTGAGTAGTTCTAATTCAGTGAGCTTCCCCTTATAACAGGGAAGTCATTAATCTTTCACAATATCACGATTTTTGACAAAGGCAGTTCCAAGACAATAAGTAAAAATATCAAATGTCATAAAACAATAAGACTTAGCTGGAAGAAACCTTAGAGATCATCTAGTTCAAACCTCTCCTTGTACAGATGGGAAAACTGAGGCCTTAGTCACCAGACTCCTCGACTTAGAATCAGGAGGAACAGAGTTCAGATCTTTCCACAGATACCTATTTAGCTGTCTGGCCCTGTGCAAGTCACTTAACTCTTCAGCCTTAGTTTCCTCATCTATAAAAAGGGAACAATATGCGATAACATATAAAGTGCTTTGCAAACCTTATAGAACTATACCAACGCTAGCTGTTATATTTATTATTGTTGTTGATAATTATAATAAAACTTGACAAGGATCACATAGATGGTAGAGATAAGCTATGAACTGAGGTCTTCTGGTTGTAAATCTTGTGCTTTTCCTATTTGCATTACTATTCTACCCTTCTTTGACCTCATTTCATCCTCATGGATTTAGAAAGTAGGAAATAGAGACATCCTTACGGCCCTGTTAGTAGAGGAGAAATCAAAGCATGGTATATACTAAGGGACACAAAATTAATCAGTGGTAGGAGAAGGTCTAGAATCCAATTCTCCAGATTCTATCTCTGTGTATTTTTCCTTAGGCCACAGACCCACCTGCTGTATTGAAAACAGTGCTAGAGGTGGCAGTAGCTATGACTCCTCTGAACCAAGGGGAACAAAGTTAGAATAATTAACAACTGTAAAAATTGACCATAGTCAGGTAAAAAGAACGCATAGTAGATATTTACAGGGTGTAGATCGGAGGTGTAAAAATCTTGGCCCGTAAAATGTAATTGGAAAATGTATAATAAAATAAAGCATAATACAACATAGATAATGCTCATATGTGGTCTTCTAAGTCTGTACAGTGCCTGCAAGGATCCATTTCTATTTGAGTTTGACACAGCTAGTGTAGATGGTACTATCTCCAATGTAATTGTGCTGTGTTGTTACCAAAGATACCGTCACTGACTTTGGTACCTAGATATCTCATCACTGATGGAATGTCATGCAAGGTTATCACAGGCCAACACACAAGATTTCCCTTGGTAGTCATGCATCAGTGGGGGAAACCTATGATCATGACACCTTACTTGTGCCATACTGTTGTGACACAAAAAGGCTTTTTAAAAAATTTTTAATCAATCTTATCTAAATTTGTCATTTCTCCATCCTACCTCCTCCATAATGGAAACTTGTCCCATAACAAAGAATTACAGCTAAGCAAAACAAACCAATGAATCGATCCAATCAGAGAGCAAATGCCTCATTCCACAACAGTATTACACCACAACTCTACTCAAAGGAGTAAAATACATCTCATCTTCAGTTTTTTGGAATCAAGATTTGTTCAGGGTATTTATCCGAGTTCTGGTGTTTTTTTAGTGCTTCTCCCACCCCCTTTACATTATTGTGTCCATCATGTATATTATTCTCTTGTTCTGCTAACTTCTCTCTGCATCAGAGTATACAAAATCCCAAGTTTCTTTGAATTTTTCCATTACATTCATATTTTCCAATTTTTCAGCCATCTCCCAATTTATGAGTGGTAAGGTTGGTCATCTCACTTGCTCTGAGTTTTATTATTTTAAAGTTTTATCTTCATTTACTTTTCTCTAATCACTGAATATATTGTTTTCCTAGTTCTATATCCTGTGGTCTGTATCAATCCATAAAAGTCTTACCATGTTTCTCTGAAGTCCTCATCCTCTTACAGCACAATAATAGTCCATTACATTCAACAAAAATATGAAACTGAATGCCAAGTGTGATACAATGGATCACTCAGAGCCTAAGGGTTCACATAAACAATTCATTTAATTAAAAATATATTCACTAACCTCCAGGTAAAAGCAATTCATAAAGTTGGTAAAAGTAGCCCATGGGAAGGTAAAGGCAAATAAAAGCCTCCAACAAGGAGATGAAAGCAGTTGGCAAGGAAGTTCCCTGGTGTCTCAGGCGTTCCCTGCCAAAATCCTAAAACTGTCTTTAAATACGCCTTTCACAAAGTGCTCACAGCTGGGACCCAGATCAAAACCACCTGGGGACAAAGTTAACTAAATTGCCCTCTATACAACCTTGGCTTACAACAGTAAGTGGAGTTGGTAGTGTGGAAGTGTGGGGGTTAAGTCAAGTTACCCAAGTTCCACTAACCTTCTGGCCCATAGCACCACGTAATTATGATGGCCAAGTTTGGCCACAGCAGAAGGGCTGAGAAAATGCACCCCCTTACCTTCTTTGCAGGGAACTATGGGTGTGGAATATTGCATACATTGTCAGACAGAGTTTATGTATTAGTTACATTGAATGGCTTCCTTTTCTCTTTTTAAACTTTTGTCACAAGAGATGGATTGCTGGATAGAGGAGAAAGGGGGGGGTACATTAAAGAAATGAAAGTGACATAAAATAAAAGAGATGAATAAAAATGTGATTAAAGAATGTTAAGCGATGCGTTCACAGTCACACCGGTATGTAATGTTTTAAAAATCCATATTCTACAATTTGTTCGGCCATTCCCCAATTGATGGATACTTATTTTTTTCAGTGTTTTTTCGTTGTTGTTGGACGAGGGAAGGCAGGGCAATTGGAATTAAGTGACTTGCCCAAGTCAATGTCAATGCCCAAGCTAGTGTGTCAAGTGTCTGAGGCTGGATTTGAGCTCAGGTCCTCCTGACTGCAGAGCTGGTGCTCTACTCACTGTGCCACCTAGCTGCCCCCAGTGTTCTTTTTTAATACTACAAACAATGCTATTATAAATATTTTTGGCCAATGAATTCCTCAGAGTTTATGCCCTGCATTAGCCATATTATATTATTGAGTTTTCCATTTTCCATTTCTTTTACATTTTTTTTGGACTGCTGTCTTCTTCCCATATCACCTTTAAATGCCCTTGGAATGATCTTGTTTCGTCGCATCTCTCATGAACTTTTCTATAAATTTTTTTCTTCCATGGCTTCTTGCTGTTTTTGGTGTCAATGTCACTTATGAACTTTCACTTCATATTCCTCCATATTTTTATAAACCATTTTATTTGTTTATTTTTACACCGTCGTTGCCCTTCCTTGCCCTATCTCTACATGTGGCAAGAAGAATAGGTGCTTGTTGGCTGAAGTGTGCGCTTAGTAAAGATATCTTTTCTTTTATCCCTTTCCTTTTTTTTCACTGTCATATTCATTTAAGTAGATCAGGTTGGAGTTGTTTCAATTGCATCCTTTGTCTTTTCATTTTTATTCTGGCTTCTAATTCTAATCGATTTTGATCTTTGCTCTTAAAAGTCAATGACTATACACTGACAGCTAATTAAGAAATGACTCCCATATTGTTATCCAGTCATTTCCTATCTGTAGGCACTCTTTGTGTCCAGAGCCTTTTGACTTTTTTCTCAAAGAAAGTATATGTGATGTATGTGTGAGAATCTTGTATAATCTCTAAATCTTTTACCTCTCTTCTTCCTTATTCTTGAACCATTTCCTCCAACACATTTTTCCCCATTATCCCTTTTGCCTACCTTTATACTGAAGTCACTGAATGCAAAAAGTATATATTGATTTAATCCGGAGGGTCCTACTGAATTATTCATATGATTTCTCTACCTCCTCATCCTCTACAACAGATGTTGGCACATAAGCTGCAATTATCTTTATGGTGGTCATTTTGTAAATGTTTAGCATGAACCCTGCAATAAAAAGTGACTGTTTCATGAAATGATACTTCTTGCTGCCAATACCCACTATCATCTCCTTTATTTGCATTGAGAACCTGCAAACCATTCTTACATTTGGCTGCGACTTCTGTTGGTCTTCTGATTTAATTTATGGTTGTTGTTTTTAGGGTGAGATTAATGTGACATGTATCTTCTAATAATTTATCTCTTCATTGGTCACTGGGAAAGGATCGACCTAATTCAATTCAATAAACATAGTACCTACTATGTGCCAGGCATTGTTCTAAGCACTTGGGGAAACAAATAAGAAAGAGACAGACCCTGCCCTCAAGAAAATTACAATCTAAGGGAGGAAGAGAACATATGAAAAGAAGGAGAAAAGGGGAGAGAGAGTATGCTGTTCTTTGAAGTCAAAGCCAAGCAGAGAGAAAATGGAGTTTCCTGGGAGACTGTGAAGAAGGCTTTGGGAGGAATTTAGTGCTCAGCCCTCTAATCAGAGGAGAGAGGCGACTAAAGGTGAATTAAGAAAGTAGAGAGTATCGAAAAATGAGTCACTCTTCCTAGTCATGAAATTTCAGGTGGTCAGCCTATCCCAGGTTGCAAGGGGTTGTTCCTTGAAGTCAAACCAAGCACAGTGGCTGATAGAAAATGGCGTGACTTGGAAGCTAACTGGATCCTCATGCTTAGAGCTCCTTAAATTAGGTTCACATTTACAGGGGGGTTAGGAACAGTTTGGTTCTTAGAATATGATGCCCTTATTTCTACTGTATCTACTGCCATGGCTATAGAAGCAGATGGAGGGCAGGGGATGGAGTGGGGACCTCACAATGAACTGAAGTCCATGCCACAGTAGTGATGAACTTGTCCATAATGATCTTCAGAAAGCAAATATGTTCTGTTACAAGCACTACATTCAAAGGTGTTCCAAGGTAGTTGACCTGTCCAGAACTTGAATTCTGTTCAACTAGCCTTTGAGAATGTAGGGTCAGTTCCACAGCACAATGAGTCATTAGAGTAGGACTTTGGGAAGGAAGATTTTACATTTATCCCGATAAAATTTCATATTAAGTTTGGCCTAACATTCTAGCATGCCAAGGATTTCTGGTTCTCTCATCTGATGTTTTAGGTCCTCAGAAGGTAATAGATTAAGAGCTACAAGGAGCCTCAGAGGTAACTGAGTTCATTTTATGGGTGAGGAAACCAGAGGCACAGAGATATTAGGTGACTTGCCTAGGATCACAGCCTTAGTAAATGTCTGAAGTAGAATTTGAACTTGTCTTCCTGACTCCAAGTCCAGTGTTCTAGTCATTACATCACATTGCCCCTAGCTTTCCTCCTATTTTTGTGTAACCTCAGCCCTAAAGTCCCATTGGTATCAGATGCTCTCTTTTGGTCTTGAGCTCCCACCAACTCTGCCTTGCCCCTCATGAAATCATGACACACTGATTTCCACCAATAAGGAGAGAGTCCAATAGCAATGGGCTTTAGGACTAGGATTACATTTATGTCTGCTGCAGATTTTACAAGTATAGCATCTCTGCCTTTATCTGAGTTATTGATAATGGGCTAGCCTGAGCACCAGCCCAGAGCCCCTGATTTTCCCTGAATATTCTTTCAACAAGAAACCTGAGAATAGGAATGAGACTTCTTATCTTGTTTGGACTATTGGGAGTAGCCAACGTCACCTTGCCTCTATAGTTCAACTGCTCTGCCTCATTTATTAACGGTAACTTTTTGCAGTAAGAAGCAACCAGGATCTTAAGGATCAATAGAAATTCACCATTACAGCATCAATATTAATTCACCATGTTCCAATTTTCTTTTTTTTAAGGCTAGAAAAGTATTAATGTGGCGAGTTCTCATTGCAAATGCACAGTTTTTGTAGCAAACATCTTCTATCCACAAATTTCAAATTCCTCTAGAATCTTTAATTAAACATCACCATAATGAGGATGGTTAAATATAGTTGGCTTTCAATTATCCTTGGTCATGGGCAATATGGATAGCTTAGACCATAAAATACTTTCATCTGAACAAATAGTTTCAGCCAAAGAAGGGTGTGTGTGGGGGGGGTTGGGGGGAGCCAGGAGAAAAATTAACAGATTCAAATTTCATCTCCTTTCTCCTCCTCTGCCACCCTCTGGTGAAGGTGTTAACAGGCACTGAAATGGCCAAAATATGGGCAACAGAAAAAATAATGAACATCAATTATCCACAAAATAGATATTCTGTTCTTGAATAAGGGAAATATTATAGGATCTTTGCTACTTACAGAGCTTTTAAAATGCTTTCTTTTTAAAAATCACTTTTACTTCCTAATAATTTCTCCCACATCATGACAGTACATTCCCTTGTAGTAAAGAGTAATTAAGTAAAATAAACCAATATAATAGCTATGTCATACAATGTATGTCTCATCTGCTACCTGTTGTCCAATACCTTTGCCACGAATAGGGATATACTTCACTCTCGGTCTTCTGGAATAAAGATTAGTCATGGTATCACTCAGAGTTTGGAAGTCTTTTTGATGTCGTTTTCCCTTTATGTTATGATGATCATTGTATGAATTATTTTCTTTTTCTTTTTCTTGCTTCATTGCATCGATTCTTCCCAAGTTTCTCCAAATTCTTCTTACTGGTCACATCTTTTAGCACAATAATATCCTATTCCATTTACATACCACAAGGATGACTGGAGATGACCCCAGATGCAGTGGGAGACCTTGACCTTTTTAAGCTAAGGACTTTGCACCGTCCTCCCTCACTTAAATCCAATTCACTTGTGAGTCATGGCATCACCTTCCTGATGTCATGGTCTTCTTTGAGAACAAAGGACAAACAGCAACAACATACCACAATCTGTTATGCCATTCCCCAATGGATGGGCACCTATTATGTTTCCAGGTTTTTATTATCACAAAATGTGCTACTTTGGGGATCTTTCTCTCTGTTTTTGACCTCCTTGGAGTACATACCCTTTAGCAGTAGCACTGTGTTAAAGGGTACACACCTTTTAATGAATTTTCTTGCATAATTCTAAATCATATAAGGCTTTATAGAAAGGCTGTGGAAAATCATATTTTTAAAATGTCCTTTTTGTATTTGAGTCTATACAGCAAATTCTAACGTGACCTTAGTTTAGAAATTGGGAAGCCCAAATATCCAAATGGTGGGTTTTTAAATGAAATTATTGAGATAATAAATCTGTATTTTGTTTAAAAATGATTAAGATTCCAAAATTCATATATTGACTTAGAGATCTTGGTCAATCAAGTTAGTGTTGCATGATACAGTGGAAAAGGCACTACTAGGCTTAGAGTCAGATGACCTGAATTCAACTCCTGGTTATTCAGCTTACTAGCTGGGTCACCTTGAACAAGTTAGTTCATCTCTCTGAGTATCTGTTTTCTTGCCAATAAAATGAAGGTGCAGACAAGATAACTGCCAACATGATCTCATTGAGGACCTTCTGGAATGGGACAGAGAAAGACTCTAGATTGCTGAAAGACCCCTGTCCCCATTCTGTTCTTTGGATAGAGTCCATTGTATTTCACCCCACTGATATATAGGCTAAGCAGAACCTGACATATGTCCTATAAATTCTGGCCTTTGTAGAACTAGGATACACCAAGAATGATCAATATTAGAGTGGAAGAACCTTTTCTAGATGGTATTTATCTTCATATTAGAAATGCCAAGTCATATAGTTTGTCTACCTTTTGATACCTGTAGCACTGAGAGGTTGCTTATTTAGTGGCTGGGGATGAAACTTAGGACAAAGGCTAAGTAAGAGTTAGATTTCCATTGTTTTGACAGATCTGATCTTTAGCAGCTGGATCCAAGAGGTGGAGTGGAGCAGCCTAACTTCCAAGGGTTCTGAATAAGATCTCTCATTCACATATGCTTTCATCAATTCCAGGGGCGGGAGATTGGATTGATAGTCTCCAGGGTCTCTTCCAGCTCATAGATTCTGAAGGTCCATGATTCTGAAAGTCTTAATACAAAGCAATGAGCCAGAGGAAATGGTTCTTTTCATTAAGAGATTTTTTAAAAAAATCAGTGTATCTACTAACATCTAAAATTAACTATAGTAGAAAAATATATCCATTACTAAGGATGTGAAAGCTTCGCCTTCATGGTAGGCAGTGCATTGGCATGATTTGAAAGTATTATTGGGCATTCAAGTTCTGAAGTAATAATAACTTTAAGAATGATGATCATCACCATATTTGAGTTAGGTGTGCCGAAAGGAGTGCCATTATGATGGGGAAAGGCCTCCAGTTTATACCACATGAATATTGGTCTAAGGAACTGGGGATAATTAGCCTGGAGCAGTGAAGACTTAAGGGGACCATGGTAGATGACTTCAAGGATTCGAAGGGTGGACTTATGGAAAAAGGGTGACAATTGTTCTTCTAGGCCACAGGGGGCAGAACCAGAAGCAGTTGGTGGAAGCCAAGAAGAGACAGTCATGCTTGATACAAAGGAAAACTTCCTGACAATTAGAGCCTTCCCAGAGTGGGATGAGCTGCCTTGGGGTGGGGGAAGATCAAAGTAAAATAGAATCAGAGCTGAAAGGGACCAGAAGCCATCTAGGTTCAACCTTATCACTTTACAGATAAAGAACCTGAAGTGCATATAAGTCAAATGACTTGCTCAGGGAGTAAACAAAATGAGATAATTATTTATAAACTTTAAAGTGCTATATAAATACTAGTTATAAAATAAACCTACTATAGCAGAAGCAGGATTTGAACTCAGATTATCTGACTCCAAATCTGGTGCTCTTTCATAGAGATCTCCAAGGAAGACCTGAAGTAGCCCTTGTTGGATATGTTGTAGAGGAGATTAGTTTGGGGATACGGTTTGGATTAGGTGGCCACCGAGGTTCCTTCAAACTCTGAAATTCTGTGATTCTGTGAATAACAGTAATAACTGAAATCTAAAAGGCACTTTCAGGTTACAAAAACATTATACATACATGTTCTCCTTCAAGCTTTATAGTAACCCCTTAGGGTAGATATTACAGGTATTAACCACATTTTGTTATCTAGTCCAATTCCTTCCTTTTATGTATAAGGAAATTGGAGTGGTTAAGTGACTTTTCCTGAATGTCTGAAGTGAGATTTGACCCCATGCCTTTCAGATGCCAGCACCTTGGTCAAGATCTATTTTGTCCCACTTTGGTCTATTTGAGAGGGAAGAGACAATAGAATGAGTAGAACTCTCTCCTGCCCCACCCCGCCACCCTAACCCTAAAATCAGAACGACCTTGACAAACATTTGTCCTGCTGCTCTTTCATGCTGATATTTGATAAACCTCGAAGGTCTGGCTCTGAATACTAGGCTCCATTTTCCAAGGAACTATTTCTCTACTGCACTGATGGAGTGGTAATATTAGAAGTTGACACAGCAGCCTTTCATGGCACAATGAAATTTCCTGGCAGACTGCCCATTAGTGGGTAACACTCATTTTCAGGAACCACTGTATTATTCTAACCTCTCTCACTATCCACAGATGAAATGAACCAGAAGCCTAGGCTTTGAATTGGGCCATATAATTGTTCTTACTTAGCATTTACACTTTCTTCAAAGTAATGGTAAAGAGTCCTGTTTCTCCTCTGGGCCCAAGTCATCTCCAGGAGCAAATTGTGTGTCTTCTGTTCATTAGGGCAACCCTTTAGTGAATGAATGAGATATGGTCAAAAAAAACCAGGTGTTTATCAATTGTTTATTAAGTATCTAGGAATTAGCACCTATTATGTACTGGCACTGGGCTAGACACTGGGGAAAATACTAAGAATGAAATAATCTGTACTCTCAAAGGGTGGGAATTTTTTAAAAATTAATTTATTCATTCATTCAGCCTAGATTACCCAGGCTGAAAGTACATGGGCTATTCATGGACCCAATCCCATGAATGATCAACACAGGAACTTTGACCTGCTCTGTTTCCAACCTGGTCCAGTTTGGCCATTCTTAGGCAACTTGTTAACTCCCTCCCTACCCCCACTCCTGGAAGCTCACCATATTAATGCCAAACAGTGCAGATACCAGCTTGTCACAGACCATCGAAGCTCAGAACTGAGCTCAAGAGATCTACCAGCTTCAGTCTCCATGGGAGTTGGTATTACGGGTATGAGCTACCACACTCAGCAAGTAGCTTACATTCTGATATACATATATAAGTATATAGAGAATAAATACAAATAAATACCAAGTAGTTAATTAGAATAATAATAGCTAACATTTATATACGCTTTAAAGTTTGCAGAGTCCATTTGATCTTGGCAATGACAACCCCTTATGAGTAGAAGCTGTTATTATCCCCACTTTGCGAAGGAGGTGACTGAGTTTGAGAGGCTAAAAAAATGTGCTTCTAAGAGTCTAAGGGAGAAGATACAGTCCTTCCTGACTCGAAGCCCAGCACTCTTACCCACTGTGCTCCCCAGAAGGTAGTTTGGGAGAAAGGACCCTAGCCGTTTGGTGGCTCAAGAAAGGTTTCATGTAGAAGGTGATGCCTGCACTATGTCCTGAAGGAAGAGATGGTCTTATGGGGAAGAGGTAAAGAGGGAGTGCATTCCAGGCATGAGGGTTGGTCAGTGCAAAGACATGGAGATGAAAGATGGAGCATCAAACTGGAGATGTGTATGAATTCCTGGCAGCATTGTACTGCTTTGACTTCAGAGAGAATTGTTGCACACACGAGTCTTATTTCTTTAAGCAGTTCAACCCTTTAAAGTGTTCTGCATTATTCCTTGAGTTGGATTGAAGTACCTGCTATGAAGAGAAATGGTGAAATATACTATTCCCCAAGTGTATGACTTTTATTCTCTCTTGAGTTCTCTCTTGTAAGGTTGTGAGAAGGAAAGGTGCGATTGTTAGGGGATTACAGAACTCCACAGGCATTCATCAAGAAGCTGCTACGTAGAAGGCCCTGGATTAGGAGCTGTGGATACAAAAACAAAATAAAAAACAGTTCTTGCCCTCAAGGGGGACTATAATATCTATACAAACACAATATATTTACAGAATCGTAAGAGAACTCTCAGTAAGGAGAAAGTACTAGTAACTGGTGGATGGTGGAGTTGTCAGAAAGGGTTCTATAAAAGATAACACCTGAACCAAGCTTTGAAGGAAACTTAGGATTTTAAGAGTGGAGGTGAGGGGTGATGAAGAACTACATGCAGATATGTAAGGTAGCCTATGCCAAAACATGGAGGTGAGAGATGGAAATGCTTAGTTCAAGAAAAAAAAGTAGGCTAATTTGGCTAGAATGAATGAAGGAGAGTAATATGAAATAAGCCCCAAAAGTTAGGCTACAGTCAGACTTGAAATCATTTTAAATTCCAGGGTGAAGAGTTTATATTTTATCCCAGTGGTGATAAGTAGTCACTGAAGAACCTCAATCATGAGAGTGGTATGACCTGTTCTTTTTTTTTTCTTAACTTATTTATTTATTTTTCATTTACAACATTCAGTTCCATAAGCTTTTGAGTTTTAAATTTTCTCCCCTTCCTTCCCCTCCCCCTCCTCAAGACAGCATGCAATCTGATATAGGCTCTACATATACATTCACATTAAATATATTTTCACATTAATCGTGTTGCAAAGAAGAATTATAACCACTGCAATGAGCCACAAGAAAGAAGAAACAAAACAAAACAAAAGAGAGAGAGCAAATAGTCTGCTTCAATCTGCATTCAGACTCTGTAATTCTTTCTCTGGATGTGGGCAGCATTTTCCATCGTGAGTCTTTTGGAGTTGCCTTAGGACCTTGCATTGCTGAGAAGAGACAAGTGTATAAAAGTTAGTCGTTCCAATGTGGCTGTAACTGGGTACAGTGTTCTCCTGGTTCTGCTCACTTCACTCAGCATCAGTTCATATAAGTCTTTCCAGGTTTTTCTGAAGTGCACCTGCTCATCTTTTCTTAAAGCACAATAGTATTCCATTATATTCATATACCACAACTTGTTCAGCTATTCCCCAGTTGATGGGCATCCCCTCAATTTCCAGTTCTTTACCACCACAAAAAGACCTGCTATAAATATTTTTGTACATGTGGGTCTTTTTCCCATTTGTATGATCTCTTTGGGATATAGACCTAGAAGTGGTATTGCTGGGTCAAAGGGTATATACTTTTTTATAGCTCTTTGGGCATAGTTCCCAATTGCTCTCCAGAATGGCTGGATTAGTTCACAACTCCAGCAACAATGCATTAGTGTTCCAATTTTCCCACATTTATTCCCAGCATTTATAATTTTCCTGTTTTATCATGTTAGCCAATCAGACAGGTGTGATGTGGTACCTCAGGGTTGTTTTGATTTTACATTTCTGTAATCATTAGTGATTTAGAGCATTTTTTCATATGACTATAGATATATTTAATTTCTTCCTCTGAAAACTGCCTGTTCATATCCTTTGACCATTTGTCAACTGGGAGATGATTTGTACTCTTGTAAATTTGACTCAGTTCTCAATATATTTTAGAAATGAGGCCTTTATCAGAGATACTGATTATAAAAATTCTTTCCCAGTTTTCTGCTTCCCTCCTAATCTTGATTGCATTGTCTTTGGTTGTACAAAAACTTTTCACCTTAATGTAATAAAAGTTTTCCATTTTGCATTTCAAAAAAAAAAAGATAGAGCATAGTGTGAGAGGCTCAGAGAAAATGCCAGTTTGATTATATCACTCAATGTGGGGGGGAGAATGATGTACAATGAGGCTGGAAAGATAGGTGGAGGCCAGATAGTGGAGGGCTTTCAGAATGAAACAGAGGGATTTCTATTTTATCCTAAAGGCAATAGGAAGCCTTTGGAGTTTATGGAGTGGGGTGACACAGTCAGATCTGTACTTAGGGAAAATCAAGTTGGTGGCTGTGCATAAAATGCATTGGTGTGGACAGACTTGAGATAGGCTGATTCTTTAAGAGCAATAATCTGAATGACAAGGCCCTTGGGTGATAATAAGGATCTGAACTAAGGTGCTGGCTATGTGAGTAGAGAAAGGGATCAGGTCAGGTGCCAGAGATGTTGTGGAGGTAGAAATAACAAGATTTGATCATGGATTAGATATATGGGATGAGGGGGAGTGAGGAGCTGAGAAAGATGCTAAGATTACAAACCAAAGAGATTGGAAGAACAGTAGTGTTTTTGAAAGAAATAGTAACATTTGGAAGAGTGGTGAGCTTCAGAGGAAAAAAGATAATGAGTTCTGTTTTGGACATGTCAATTTTGGAGCAGGAACGATGTCTGGTACATCCAATTTAAAATGTCAAAAAGGCAACTGGTGTTCTAGGACAAGGTCAGGGGAGAGACTGAGGATGGATATGTAGATCTGTGAGTCATCTGAATAGAGATGATAATTAAACTCTTGGGCTAAGACAGAGCTTTGGGGAATATCCACAGTTGGAAGGGGTGATATAGATAGATAAATAGCCAGCAAAGGAGATTGAGAAGAAGCAGTCTTGAAGGTAAGAGAAATGGGAAAGAGTAATGTCATGAAAATTGAGAGGAGAGAGTATCCAGAGGGTGAGGGTGGTTAACAGTGTCAGAAGGAGAAGAGAGGTCGTGAAGGATGAAGACTGAAAAAAAATCAGATTTGGCAAGCTTTCTCTCTGGGAATAATGTGAATCATGGGAAAGAGGCCAGAAATAAAATTTGGAATATTCTGGTCTTCAAATGGGTGAATAGTATTGTGTTGTGTTGTAGTATTCTATATATCACATGAGCTTTGTAGGACAGCATAGCATAAGCAGAAGAAGGACAGTCTTGAAGTCAGGAAGAGTTATGTTCCTATCCTGACCCCGATGCAGGCTTAACATGTGAACAAAGGCAAACTGGTTAGCCTCTCGGTGCCCTAGGAAATCTTTAAGATTACAAGTTTCAGTTGAGTTTCCAATATGCATTGACAAGAGCTTCCACACTGAAAGTTCCCTATGTGGATGAAATTATAGAATCACAGGCCTAGACTTTCCTCCTCTTCCCACATCTACATCTATCCATCCATCTATCTATCTATCTATCTATCTATCTATCTATCTATCTATCTATCTATCCATCTATCTATCTATCTATCTATCTATCCATCTATCTATCTATCTATCCATCTATCTATCTGTGCATCTACCCATCTATCTATCTATCTATCTATCTATCTATCTATCTATCTATCTATCTTTCTTTCTTTCTATCTGTCTATCTATACGCATTATCCAAATTATGTATTTATCTGTGGACTTGGGGGTTCAAAAATTCTTTAAGAAATAAATAGAAAGTAAGAATTGAATAAAAAATTTAAGTAAAAATAGCTCCCATGCCCTAAAACCTTAGTAATATACTAAAGTTCCTACCATCAGTTGGACTTGCCTATAGATTGAAGGACTGAAAGACTGGATAAAGCTAACTGCAAGCCTGGCTCAAAGGTGCTTTGTCTGGATGCTTGGCTCAATGGTACACTATCCAACCTCACTAGATGGTGCTGTAGAGCAATTATGCTTGGGTGTTTGGTCAATGTGGATTTCAGTGCCATTTCAAGATTAAATTATTCCCAATACAAGAGATTTTCGTAAAATTATGTAGCTATGTCAACTGAAAACATTTTGGGTAAAGACCCTTGGTCTTTGGCTTTTAAACAATGGTTGGGTGGCAAAGTTGAAATCAACTTGAACACTCTAAGGGCAGAAGAGAAACAGTAGAAATCTAGGAAGAGGATGGAATGGATACCAAAGGGATGTTCCAAAGCCCATCAACTCCATAATTGCTTGAAAATGTTCTAAAGCAATGAGTTTAGGATCGAGAGGTCACATACTCTACAGAAATTGTTGGAACCAAAATACGAACCAAGAACACTCTTCAATAGCCCATTAGCAGTGCGGTGCAATGGAAAGAAGCCTAGATCTGGGGGCGGAGGATGTGGGTTCTCATCCTATCTCTGCTACTTAACCACCTCTGTGATCCTGAAGAAACTCCTGCACTTCTCTAGCCCTTAATGTCTTGTGTAAAATGAGAGAGTTGAAGTAGATGACCTCTAAGTTACTTCTGGCTCTATAGCAATGAAGTATGAGCAAATAAATAAAGCAAAATATAAGCAAAGCAGAATGATTTTTAGGTCACTGTTATAATATATTTTTATCTTTAGGGTCCCGTAAATATGCCTTGTGCTGTCTAATTCATGGAAGGAAAGGGTGAAAAGAGATTTAAATTTTTTTTCATAGTCTCATTTTAGAAAAGTGTTTTGCCTTGTCAAAGAGCATTTTTAAAGGCTCTACAGGATGACAAGATAGAAATATATTTAGCACAATATACAGCATTTTTAGAAAGTATTAAGAATAAATGCCTGATATCAAGAAGAGGAAAAGGAGATAAAGATGAGTATAAATGAGGAGGAAGATATTTGAGAGAGTGGAAATGACATAGATTATTTCCAGAAATTTGGACCAAATCATGGCACAGTCAAGCCAATAAGGTTCACTGAAATCTATCTATTTGATCAATACAGGTCTTTAACCAGCCAGTAGAGAGCTATGTAGGATGCTCCCTCCACGTTCTAATCTGTTGGCTAGAGACTTGCTCGGTCATGACATTGAAAATGAGCATATTCCCCTTGACCTATAATAGATAGATGAATTTTTTGACTTAGGTTGTGCCCATGGGTGTTCCCAAGGCTATTTCTTGGACTCTCTTTTCTTCTCCCTCAAAACTATTTCATTTGGTCACCTCAACCACTTCCACGGATTCCATTTTTTCTCTACACTGATAATTCTCAGATCTAACTGTCCAGACTTAATCTCTCCCCTTGCCCCCAGTCTTGCATCTCCAACTGCCTATTAGACATCTCAAATTGGATGTCCCATAGACATCTTAAACTCAACATTCCAAAACTGAACAAACTTTCTGCACATCACCCCCCAACCCACCCCTCTTCTTAACTTTCCTATTACCACCAAGGGCATTACCATACATCTAATGACCTAGGTTCACAACCTAGGCATCATCCTTGGCTACTCACTCTTTCTCACCCTCCATATACTACTGTACAATCTATTTTCAAGAGCTATAGATTCTGCCTTTATTACATTTCTCATATATGCTCCCTTTTCTCCTCTGACACTGCCACCAACCCAGTTCCTGCTCTTATCACCCCAAGCCTGGACTATTGCTATAGACTTCTGGTTGGTCTCTCTGCCTCGTCTTTTCCTACTTCAGTCCATGCTCCATTCATCCATCCTTCATTCAGTCTATCCTCCTGATCTTCCTAAGTATGAGTCTGATCATGTTACCATGCCCTCCCCATTCAATAAACTCCAAATTACATTTGATTCTGTTGGTGATAAGGGTCTGTTACCTCCAGAATCAAATATAAAATCCTCCATTTGGTGTTCAAAGCCTTTTGTAACCTAGTCCCCTCCTACCTTTCTAATATTCTCACACTTTACTCCCCTCTGTATATACACCATGATTCAGCAATACTGGCCTCCTTGCTATTCCTCAAAAATTACACTCCATCTCTCAATTCTGTGCATGTTCACTGATTTTGTTCCCCAAGCCAGGAATTTTCTCTCTCCTCATCTCTTCCTGGTGTCCCTGACGTCTTTCATATACCATCTAAAATCACACCTTAGGAAAGAAGCCTTTCCTGGCCCCACCCCCCCACTCCAATGGCAGTGCCTTGCCTCTGCCGATTATTTCCAATTTATCCTGTTTATACCTTTGTATTTAGTTGTTTTCATGGCATGCCTTTCATTAGACTGTGAGCTCTTTGAGGGCAGGGACTATTTTTGCCTTTCTTTGCATCCTCAGCACTTTGCACAGTGCCTGGCACAGAAAAGATACTTTATAAATGTTTTCTGATTTGTTGACTTGACACTTGTTGAATCAGATGGTGATAAGGGGAAGCCAGCTTCCATGGCTAGAATAGCAGGAATGACAGGAAAGGGAAAATCTCTAAGAAGCCTTAAAAGTAAAAAAAAAGGAGATAAAGGATTTACAAGCCCAGGGGGAAAAAAGTGAAAAATATTCCTTCACTTTAGGAAATCCACTCTTGATTTCTTCCTTTGAAGTCTATAGGATTTAAAGTAAGGGATTTTAGAGATCAACTAGTCCACTCCATAATCCTATTTTACAGATGAAGGAACTGAAACCAGAGTCATAAAACAACCTGCCCAAGGTGGGGGTGGGGAGTCATAGGGTAGGGAAAGGTTGGGTGGGAGAGGGGATATCTGAACTCAGATCCCCTCATTTCAAAGCCGACTCCTTTCCATTGTACTACTTTGTAGGCGGTGCATTGAAAAGAGCAGAACCTCTTCTGTCATTGTCTTCTAACCTAGGCTACTGCCACAAGTCTCTCCCCATTCCAGTCCATTCTCCACTCAGCTGCCAAAATGATATTCTTAAACCACATATCTGATAATGTCACCATTCTCCCCACTCACCACCTACCCCTTTCAATAAACTCCAGTGGATGCCTGTTACTTTCAGGATCAAATATAAAAACGCTCCGTTTGGTGTTCAAAGTCTTTTATAACCTGTCCCCCTCCGACCTTTCCAATCTTCTTATACCTTACACCCACCTCCACTCCTCCAAAACTTTTCAATCTTGTTCCACCAGACTCATTGCTCTTCTATTGCATCTCCCAACTCTGGCCATTTTCACTAGCTATCCTCCATGCCTGGAATTCTCTCCCTCCTCATCTCCATCTCCTGGCCTCCTGCAAGACTCAACTAAAATCCTATCTTCTACAGGAAATCGTTCCAAATCCCCCTTAACATTAGTGCCTTTTCTCTGTTGATTAGCTTGTTTGTACATAATTGTTTACATGTCGTCTCCCTCATTAGACTATAAGCTTTGTGACAATCCTGGGAACAAGGGCAAAGATTGGTTTTTGCCTTTCCATGTATCCCCAGAGCTTAGCATAGCATCTGGCACATAGAAGGTACTTAATAAATGCTTACTGACTGACTGACTTCATTTTAATGGACTAGTTATAGATATATTGATTTATAACTCTGGGATTATAATTTTTTGTCTTATTATTTTTGTTTTTATCATGGACATTGGCTGAATATTTGCATTTAATGATCACAGAATTCAAATCAGAAACATGCTGTTCCTTGTGAAGACAATTATCTGATTATTAAATACACAAAAGCAAATGTGATTTATTCTTAGACTATGTCTACACAGGCCACACTGAATAGACAGCAGCAATAATTATCCAAAGAATTTCATTATAAATAGAGGGCATTCTTGTTTGGGTCCAAGTATAATTCAATGTAATCTAATTTGACAGATACTTATTAAGTATTTATTAAGTCTATACGCAAAGCATTGTGCTAGGGGTCGCTGACAGAAAAACAAAAATCAGTTTCTGCCTTCTAAGAGCTTACAGAAGTCTGGGACTTCTGAGTTTCTTTCTATTTCTGAGATTCTCAAATTCCATGATTCTGTTATTGAGGTTACATAGGATGGATTTGGGGACTATATTGAGGACATAGAGAAGGTTGGATTCTGGGACCTAAGTTATTTTTGCATTGATTAAAGAGATAACTGCTCAAATTTACTAACAGTTTGATTAAAACAATGAAAATCTTTCATAGAATTTGATTCTATGCTTTAAGTCTTATCAGCTTTTTTGAAGTTTCGTCATGGAGCATGAGAGACATTCTAAAATTTGGAAGTTCTCAGGGGAAGAAGGCCCATTTAAAATGTCTGAAATATCTAAAAGTTCCATGAAACAAATGCCCATATTTTTAATACCTGTGTTCTTTTGGTTCAGTTTGTATGGCTGTGTGCCATGGAAAAATTGAAATCGAACATCACCTAAATAGCAAATGCAAAGCCACGTGGTAGGCAAGAGCAGACAGCAAACCGTTACAAACAAGGAATTAGGAAGAAGAGGTATGAGGAATATCATGAAAGAAATATGATCAAAACTAAAGATGACCCAGGACCATGGTTAGAGCAAATGATACCTGAAAGACAGCCCATATGCTTCATGGGCATCCTTGAGAGGTTAGAAAGATGAGACTCCTACCCCCATTTGCCACCTCCAGCACATTGGGCAGAAGGCATGTGGGGGAGTGGACTTATAAAGGACACAGACCAGAATCTCACAGGCTGGATAGGAATGGATGTGTTTTTTCTTTTGTTCCTGGAGAGAAGACTTGAGTTGATGAGATCATAGCTCCATTGGAACAGGCAGCTGGGTGGCACAGGCCAAAATATGGCTTAATATTCACTTTCCAGAAGCATTCATGTCCCAGGCAGAGTTTTCTAAGTTATAGCCCGATGGTCATATTTTCATCAATAAAATTGAAGTACAATGAGGCTGTGCTAGGTGGTGGGGATGACACAAAGATACAAAGAAGCGGTCTTTGTCCTTAAGTAGGGGTGATAAAACATGGGTACAAATGAATGCAATGCAAATCAGAATGTGATAAGTACCCAAGATAATGAAAAAGTGCTAGGAGGTCTGATGAGGGACAGATCTCTTTTAGCTATGGGAATTAGGATGCATGGAGAAGGTAGCATTTGAACTGGACCTTGAAAGATGGATAGGAATTTGTTTATATGTTTAAGCTTTATTAATTTCTTTTCTGAACTCTCATCCTTGATCTTTAAAAGTACCTTAAAATTTTCAAGTTCATTATCTAAAAACAGATCTTTATAGACTAGGACATGGGGACAAATTTAATAAAATGAAACTTAATGGGGATAAAAATAAATTGAATTGAAATTTAATTGGGATAAAGTTTTACACACAGATTCAAAAATAAATTTTGTAAGGAAAAAATGAAGGCAGCATGGCTAGACAGAGTTTTGTCTGAAAAAGATGGGTTTGGGGCAGGGTTTAATAGACTTTAGGTTCAATGATGGGAGTCATCAGGGTACAATAAAAAGGGCTCTGGATTTGGAATCAAAGGACCTGGGTACAAATCCCAGTTCTGCTACTTAGCACCTATATGATCTGGGACAAGAATCTCGGTTTCCTCATCTCAAAAACGAAGGGATTAGACCAGATGACCTTAACGTCTCTTCCAGCTTGAAATCTATGATCCAATGAAGTGTGAGAAAACTGATACGATCTGAGGCTGCATTAGGAGAGATATGGTATCCAGAAATAAAGAAAGAAGAGGGAGCCCCCTTGAACCCTGCTCTAGTCAGACCATATCTGAAATATATTGCATTCCGTCACAGGCAGCACATTTTAAAGGACGTTGATAAGATGGAGAATGTCCATCTGAGAACAATCAGGATGGTGAACAGTATTGTTTCATTCCCAATGAGGATTATTTGAAGGAATGAGGGATGTTAGACTAGAAAGGAGATGTATCGGGGGATGTGATTGATGTTTTCAAGTATTAGAAGGGCTTCCATTAGAAAGATGAATCAGATGTGTTCTGATTGGGTTCAGGGGACAGAACCAGGAGCAACTGATACAGTGAAAAACTTCCTAACAATCTGAACTGTCCAAATGGACTGTCTTGAGAGGTAGGGGGTTCCTTTTCACTTGAGGTCTTTAAGCAAAGGTTTAGACGTCAGGTATATAGTAAAGGAAATCCATTTTTAGGAATGGAAAAATATTCTAAAGAAATGTTGATGCTGCATATGTAGCGGTGGTGGAAACTCTTAAATCCAGCAAACATCTATTAAGTGTCTCTATGTGCCAGACTCTGTAGTAGATCTAAGACAAAAACACAATAACACCCACACAGTCTCTGCTCCCTCAGCCCTCCCAGGATATACTCTGTTGGATAATGTGGCTAACGGACAATGACAAGATGGTATCAGGTGGTCCTCTTACCAGCTGTGGACACAATGGCAAAGTAGCAACAATTTAAGTACCCCCAGGGAAGATGAAGACTGGGAGGAAATGCAGGGGAAAAAAAGCAGAATGAAAAATCTTAATGACATACTTACAATTAAATAACCCAAAGCTTGAATCGAGCATTTTGTTATGCTCTTTGTGAGTGATGTTTGTACTTTGAAACCTCTAAAATATTTAAGGCAAGAAGAAATGAAATGCACTGTGACCAGTTGAGGTCATACATTTAGGACAAAAATGATGAAATATTAAAATGAAAGAAATAAATGTTCGAACTGAAATACGGCGATACTGCTGAGATGAATTATTCAAAATTGAGGAGCATGTGCGACCTCCAATCTATTATATAACAGAAGGGAAGAATAGCAAAGTTCATGTGTAGAGTAGTGCCAGGAGATGAGGAAATGATGGAAAGCATTCTAAGAACATTGTAACTTTATGCTTAGCTTCAAGGGTAAGAACGTTAAAGAAAAGAGAGGTATAATTGACTGACACAGGGGAAGGGGAGTTCTTCAGAGTAGGAGAACAGGGATGTGAACTTGGGGTTTCTTGGTAGGAAATCTAGGCTCCTGAACAAAATTGAATTGAGCATGTTTAACTTAAGAGTAAGTAATTTTATTCCTCTGAGCAACTTCCTCATCTGTAAAGTAAAGCAGTTGGATTAGATGTTTAGCTAATTTGAATTATAGTTGAAAGACAAGTCATAACCTAGAAACTGTTGCTCCAAAAGTTCATTGGATTGAGAGCTAGAAGAAACCTTAAAGATTATTCACTTCCATTTTACAGATGAAGAAACTGAGATGCAGAGAAATGAAGTGTCTTTACTAAAGTCAGACAGGTAGTAATGTGGATTGGGGAGGAGAGTTGTTCATGCATAGACTCCAGTTTCTATAGTGCTTTGGACTAAAGAGGGTCTCATTCACTGGAGGAAAGGATCTCTTCACTACACACTCTAAGACTTTGTGCACAGCATTGTGAGGCCATTCAGTTTGGATTCTGGACAAGTGAGCTTATAAGGAGCATAATTTAAAATGCTGGGGGTCTCCTGAGGAATTGTCTCATGAGTGAGATGTGAGTGCAGGAAGATGAGAGTTGAAATAAAAATGGTAGGTATGTCTGGAGTATGTTAAGGTTAGCCGAGGCAGCAGAAAATTAGCAGCATACCCTCAACAGTCATCTCTCCTAGCTAGTTGTGACAGGAAGCAAGTGCCCCAAGGCTGTCGTTGTGGTGAGCTCCCCTAGGAACTCCGTATGACTGGACTAATGTGCCCCATTATCTTCTGATGCAGCTCATTCTCAAAACTTCAGCAAGTTTTTCCTGATGTAAATATCTACACCTACCTGACTTCGTTCCTCGGGTCAGCATGTCCTAAAAAGCCAAAAAGCTGAATATGATGCATTTCTTGGCCACCAGAAGTTTAAACCAAAGGACTCAAGGTCAGAGACAGAGTGGTGACAGAGGAGACATTGTGGTAAGTGGAGCAGAGAGAGTTTTTCTTTGTGTCTAGACTGCCTTGCCTACATCCTTGCTCACAATTTATGATCTGGCTGGGGCAAGATGCAGCCAGAAGTCTCTACCAGCGACAGGACACCAAACCAACCAAAAAAGTAACAAGTCTTGAACAAGCCCCCATATTTAACCACCAGATAGTAGTGCTTGCCAATAACCTGATCCTATTCAAAAGGAAAAATCAGTGACTGGGAGTTCTACACTCACAGCGGATGTGACATAGAACTGTTACATAGGAGTCTGATCTTTTCTGTTAAATAGAATCAGCCTAGTGGCAAGTACTATTTGGCAGTTCAGCTTAATCTGATTGTTAAGCTGAAATAAAAACAAAGTAACATGATTAATATTAGCTGCTTGAAAATTATGCCAACTTAAATCTGCCTCTCTGAAACTTCCCCCCATTGTTTTTGGTTCTGCTCTCTAGGGCCTCACAAAACAATCTGTCCTTCCTATTAAGAGCCATCTTCAAATTTAATTATCCATATTAAATTTCATCTTATTTGATTCAGTCCACCATATTCTAGTCTATCAAGGATATCCATCCAACATCCGCCTTTTCCTTCTACCCTGTGGCCCCTCTCCTGCTGCTGAGTTCTTCCTGGAACCTTCATTTTGAGGAAGGGCCCAGATCAGCCATCCCTCATTCTCTGAACTTTTGTCATTCTCATGCCCCTTATGAATATTTCCCTGGTAATCTCCACTTTTACTCATTTTTAAATGTTGCCTTCTCCTTGTTAGAATATGAGCACTTTCAGGGAAGACACTGCTTGTATTTGTGTCAATCAATCAACAAATATTTCTTAAGCACCTACTATGCTCCAGGCATATGCCCTTGGCATAGTGTTTGGATCGTAGTGAGTATTTAATAAATGCTTATTGGCTTGACTTGACCTGAGTACCTCATCTATCCTACATGTTCGCTAACCTTCCCAGATTTGTGTCATCTGCAAATCTGATGAGCATGCCGTATGTGTGCTCATCCACGTCACTGACAAAAATGTTGAAGAGCACAAGGGCATATACAGATCCCTGAGATGTGTACCAGAGAATTCACTCCAAGTTGACAGTGAGCTCCCAGTGACTACTCTTTGGGTACAGTCATTACACTAGTTTTAAACTACCTTCCTATAATATTATCTCCCACATTGTTCTCTCTTGTCTACAAGGATAGCTCTAGACTCAGGTTTCAACAAAGCATTTGATAAAGTATGTTATGACAACAGCATTCTTCAATTGTATAGTCTTGTTATATTGTCGAAGAAGGAAATGAGGTTGGTGTAGCATTATCTGTTTTTGATGAAGCCCTTTCAGCTTTTAGTGATCACGTCTTCCCTTTCTAAATATTCACAAACTAGGTTCTAGAATTGTTCCAGAAGTATTATTAAAAATCACTGGTCTATAGTTTGCAGTCTCTATCCCTTTGCGCTTCATTAGACGTCAGGAAATTTGCCCTTCCCTAGTCAAGTGGCACCTCTCCAGTTTTCTTCATTTTTTCCCCAAAGATTACAACTACGGCTCAGCAACCACATCAGGCATCTCTTTCAGTACGCAGCACTGAAAGGAGGGGTGCAGCAACTTAGCTCTGGTGACCTGTGGCTCATTTATATTTCCCTCTGTCCTTTCCTGGGAATGATCCTGTTCAGCCCTTAGAAGAAGCAATTAGGAACACAGGTGCAATACTTATATTTCACGGATGTCTGGCTATGTGTTCTTGGTGGGTCCTCAATTGCTCTAGAACCTGGGTATAGATGATATAAAAGGGGTGCTTGAAGTTGGAAGAGACTTTAGAGATGATCTTGTCTCTTTGCTCTGTTTTATCAATGAGGAATCTAGGGCCCAGAGACATTTAGTCACATAAATAATAGATAGCTGGATTGGGACTCAAACCCAGTCCTTCGGTTCCAAATGCAAAATTCATTTCAATATGCTACACTTTAGCATGTGAATATTGTCAATACATGGCTCAAATTCAGCCTAAAGCATTGATATAACTAACCTTCAGGAACTAGTCCTGTCCTAAGAGAAGGAGTGGCTGGCAGAAAACCTTGAGGTGTGACACAGAGCCCTAGTTGAATTTATTTCGTCAGTCTCTCTGAGAATGCAAAGACTGCCATTAAGACAGGGAACCGTGGTCCCACTAGTTTCTTTTCTAGCACTACATAGTCTTGTTTATGCAGACAACTTGAAGGTGGGAGATATAACCAAGTATTTGGTGGAAAAGGAAGGTAGCACAAGTGTAACCTGTGGCCCAGTACGCTGTACTCTGGGCATATGCATTCTAGTGTAATCTTGGGAAGCTGCTCCAAAAATTCACTCTCGCTCATTTTGCTCCTGCCCAGAATTTCCTGTGGGAATCTGAGAGTATATAGCTCATATATCATCATTGTTACTCATTCTTCCTTCTCAAAGAAGACCATGACATCATAAGGGTGATATCTCGACTTACTCACGAATTGCATTTAAGTGAGGCAGAGATGTGCCTAGCTCTCCCCAGATATGGGTAAAAGGGTGCCCAGATTTCGTGCAAGTATTCAAAGTGACAATGCATATCAGATATAGGGTAGTCTTTATTTCACCCTACAGAAAGAATGTAGAAAAAAAAAGACAAAGGTCTCATAGTCCACAGACTGTTGATACAATTCTACCTTTCTGGTGAATCTTACCTGCTCACCAGGAACCTACATAGTCATCTGGACTCACAGTACTACCCTGTTGCTGGGACTTCCTTGAAAAAGAAACAAACACGGAGTTTCTAAAGAAGCAAATCTCTCCCCTCTCCCCCATCCCCAAGAACTCTAGCTAATCAATTCATCCTCAGCCTCAATGTATTTTAATAGACATATCCTAGTAGAAGTCTGCAAATCCTCTTTTTTATAAAAAAAAAAAAGGTGGGGCAGCTAGGTGGTGCAGTGAGTAGAGCACCAGCCCTGGACTCAGGAGGACCTGAGTTCAAATCCGGCCTCAGACACTTGACATACTTACTAGCTGTGTGACCTTGGGCAAGTCACTTGACCCCAATTGCCCTACCTTCCCCCTTCAAAAAATATTAAAAATATCAAAAATATATAATATAAAAAAAAGGTTGTCAATGGGAGCGTCCACCACTATCCAAGGGAATAGACAAGCAAAGTCCCTAAAAGCCCCACCTCACCATAAACTAATCATGTTGGTTAGGTTGCCCAGGATCCACTCCTCTGAATAAGGACACAGGTCAAATCAGAGACCCAGCGGCCAGCTACATTTGCCAAAGAAGAGAAGTGAAGTGTGCAGGCAAGGGATTTGTGGGGCTGAACCCTAGCTCACTTACATAGAGAGAACTAAGGTGCCATCTTCTTCTCAGCCCTGGATCATGTAGCTGGTTTTAGCCTCCTCTGACAACCAGGTATGGTCTCCTGTATTTATTTGCAGACTGGACCTGGCCCGGTCACCTGGCTTCACTGCAGGTATTTAATAAAGCTTTGGGTCTCTGTGCTTTACTCAGGCATCCATGAAAGCAAACCACTTCTAGCCTTGGCTGGCCTTGGTCACTGACCCCTGAGCTCTTCTTGCTCCCCTTCCGTTCACCCTCCTTTGAGAATTCCTTCCTCCTAATGATTGCTTAGTTCTAAGGGAACCTTGCCTGAGGCTGTCTATACTCACAGACATACATAGTCACCTACTGGTATTTCTTCTTTGTCTTTTATCAATTTACCAGTTTTATAATTTAGGGGTTTTTTTTTCCATTTAAGAAATACTTTGAGGAATTTCCCTGTCCCCTTCTCCCACAATCCAATCGCAGCCTTGTTTGTAATATAGTCTGAAAGAGAACACATTCATTAAATTTGAGATCACTTATGTTTTGCCTCCCTGTCATATGGATATCTTCTCCCCCTTAAGGAAAAAAAAGGCCTAAAGGTGGCTGGAAAAATAACCAAAGAGGGGAATAAAGTCGAGGGAAGAAACATTTAAAGGCAATTTCACCAGGTTTATAATCATAGGAGACTCAACCATTCTTTTCAGTCAACTCCATAGCTAGCAGCAGTCCTAAACCATGGAAAAAACAGGTGATTTTTCTTTTCCTTAGCAAATAATGGATGTGGCTATTAATAAATTCAGGAAGCATTAGCTATCTATTTCATGACTTGATAATAAATTGTATTTTCAAAGATGGGATTACCTAATCCAGACAGCCTTGCTGAAACAGCAGAAAACCTGAGAGTCTCCTTTTCAAAGGGACTAAAACCGAAGAATCACTGTAGGCTGTTGTCTTATAAATTCATACGAGTTCTCCCAAAGTGCTAGCCAAGTGTTTGAAACAAAAAAAAAAAAATTGAAAGGAGACATGACAGCCATGCAGCTCACATGAAAAGTAATTCCATCTTAGTGCAACCCAATCCATTTATTAGAACAGCTAGCTTAATTACTGGTGGGGTGGGGAATCTGACTTTTATCTGTGGCAAACCCAGAAAGTGAGAAAAAAGGTTACATTTTCATGATAGGCATTGGTGGCTCATACAGAGCCAGTCTTGCACCCTTAAAAAGAGGTCAAAGAGTTATGCCAGGTCATGCTTTTGAGTTACAGAGTGCCAAGGTTGTTACTTTAATTTTCTGCCTGCCCAAGCAACCTAGGAAGCATCTTGCCCCAAAGAGGGGTAACAGCCCTCAACTTTCAAATACAGTCAATTACATTCTCTACTCCAATCCCTCTTCACCCCCAACCAAGTCCCTCTCCAAATGCTATTTACTAAATTTCTTGCCCAATGTAGCAACTAGTTAATAGAGTCACATATGAAATTAATTATGAAGCAATTAAAGCTTTGCTGATGACTTCCTACAAAATGGGTTACAAAGAACCAGATTTAATTCTAAAGTCTCTTTTTGGATATTGGGAGGGCCAAAAAAGGGGATTCATGGGCTACAAAAATTGAATGCCATGGTTACTTTCAATTGCTGCCAACATGGGAAAGACACCGCCCCCAAGTAAACAAGATAGGGGAATATACACCTGAAAAAATCACGAGAAGCAAGCTGGACATTATAGAATTTTAAAGAAAACGTGGCTCCAATAAGAGCCATGCCTTAGACCAAAGACAATAGGGATCCCCTACCCAACTGGTCACACGTTGGTTCCAAATCATGTCTGTGTTTTGGTCATGAGCCACTTGAGACGTTTTCAGTAGATTCTAAGTCATAAATCACATTATGGACTATGAATTCTTTATGACCATATTGTTATCTATTTTTGCTGGCATTAAAAATATTTTAATAATTATTATTTTGCCTACCTCCTTTAAAAAAAGAATGTTCTATAGATGCTTACTTCTTTCATTGTCACTTCCCAATGATTTTCTCCTTCTTTCTCCTCACCCTCTACCTAACCCCCCCTCATCCTACCTAAGTTGAACAAAGAATTATCTCTAAGTAAAACAGACTAAGATATTGGTTACTTCTGATTATGACCTATCTTGTATAACAGCTATAGCCCAACACCTCTTTGATAAGAAGAATCTAAGTTTATTTTACCATCTGTCCCCTAGGGCCAAACCTTTGCGTCACTGATGAATGTTCCGATGTCTTTCAGTGTTGTTTGGTATCATCATAGTCTAGGTTGGCCACCTTGGTCTCTTGCCAACTTCTCCCAGTTCATACAAAGCTCTCCATGTTTCCCTAAGTTATAGAAAGATATGGATTGATGCCCATAGAGCAAAAGCCCTACACTTGTGAAATCACAGCCCTAAGAAGCATTAAAAAAATTTTTACTACTACTACTACTACCACTATTACTGTGAATGAAAAACCCCAAGAAACAGTATTTTTGAGTAATTCATAATCCATTTATTAATTAGGTTAGTCAGCAATCAAAAAATTAATGGTCTGTTATTTCTCTTGGTAGCCAAAGACCACCAATGGAGATACTGTATGCCTTAAATACCTTTGTAAAAGGGGATGCCCTCGACAAGTGAAAATCAACCCTGATTGGTAGACATTTAATGAGAAAGTAGGCCAGAAGTCTTTGGCTCCTCCTGCTGAGAATATGGCTTGATCACAAGACTCAGCTACCTTCAGCCATCTGAACAAGAGAATCCCTCTCCATCCAGACCATTTTGTTTGGTTTTCTCCTTCATAAACTGGGCCACCCTAAACTCTAGTGGGGGGCTACAAGGTCAGAGATTCCTTTCCTGGAGTAAGGACTCACCTGGACTAGATTTCTATTTACACTCTAAACAGAAGTTGTCTTCTAGGTGGGTAGGGTCTGGCCCAAGACTGAAGAATATATTTCATTGAGGACTAAGCGTAATCTCATCAATTAGTCATGTCCTTCAGAGACTGACTTTTTACAGGAGTTGGGCCTTAATGAGGAAATAAAGGGGAGAAGCCTGGATCCCAATTTAGTAATTGGTTATTAATATAATAGTAAAATAATAATTTCTCTTACTACCACTACCAGTGATAATAATGATGATGGTAATGATGACCACAACAATGATGATGATGACAGGAAGTGTTGTGAAATTGTTAGAGAGCTGGTGTCAGAGCCAGGAAGACTTGGGATCAAGACCTGCCTCTGACATATACTGCCTGTATGATGCTTGGCAAGTTACTTAGCCTCTCAGCGATATCTAAGACTACAAATTTCAAAGAAAGGAGGAGTTTCCTCTTCTGGGAGTTCTCGATACTAATAAAATTACCAGTTTGGTTCCTATTCCTATTAATGATAATAATCCACTAAAGTCCTCCTCTGGGGTCTCACTGTGTAAAGAGGAGGTCCAAGTTTCTCTAAGCCCATGCCCCAGAACATGAGGTCTATTAGGTTCGTGGATGTACTAGAGACAGCTCGTGCTGACTGTTGAGAGCTGATTGTTAAATTTTTAGTGTGAGCAAATCAAGGCTTAATTTATTGTTTTGTTGATTCTCTAGTTTTAAGAAAGTGATGGATAAAATGTTTAAAAATGTAGATTAAAATTTAAGTGTATCACATACTTTTTTTGGAGTGGAAGAGAACTAGTTGTTAAACATTTACCAGAACACCCCTGGGTGGGTCCTACCAAGTTTGAAAGATTTTGAGTGTGGGGCTCACAGCAAATTGTATCATCTGTAGGTCTAAGAACCAGCCTTGGTGAGTTTGGAGAAGCTCGTTATTAGAAAATGTATATGTATACACACACACACACACACACATACACTCACACACACACACATAACACATATATCTGTGTGGATAGATAGATAGATAGACAGATAGATAGATAGATAGATAGATAGATAGATAGATAGATAGATAGATGGATAGATAGGTGGATGGATAAATGGATGGATGGATAGACAGACAGACGGACGGACAGACAGACAGACAGACAGACAGACGGACAGATAGATAGATAGATAGATAGATAGATAGATAGATAGATAGATATAGATAGTATGTACACCCTGGCCCCCCTCTTCTAGTTCGCCTTTATGTGTTGTCTTCTCCCATTTGTATGTGCGTGTGTTTATACACATATACGTATGTATAAAGAGTATGTATATGCATATGTGTATATGTATGTATGTATATATGTGTGTTTGTGTATATATGGGTGGCTAGATGGCTCTGTGTATAGAACACTGGGCCTGAAGTCAGAAAGATCTGACTTCACATCTGGTCTCAGACACTTGCTAGATGTGTGACCTGAGCAAGTCACTTAACCTCTATTTGCCTCAATTCCTCATCTGTAAAATGTGGACACACTGGAGAAGGAAATGGCAAACCATTTGTGTCCATACGATCACATAGAGCCAAACATGACTGAATGACTCAACAACGTGTGTTTATGTATGTGTGTATGTGTATATATATATGTACATATAAATATGTGTGTGTATATATATATATATATAGTGTATGTAAGTATATATATTTGTTGTTGTTGTTGAAGTCGTTAATAAATTTGTGTTTGGTGAATGCAGTTATGTTGTTTCAGCGAGAAATTTGATCCCTGGTATATCCAAATCCTTGGACAGTTGTTAAAAATGGACAATGACCTGGTCTCATAGTTGAGCAGGAGGAAAAGAGTAACTTTAAGAAACCACATAGTACTTTTAATGACCCCAAGCTTCTCCCTGAAACATAGGTCCACCTTTTTAATAATGGTCTCCCAAATGATGCTGAGGGTCTTTGAGTCATGGAATACCACAGTTTCTGAAGAATTAAAGTTGAAGGTCACCCGAAGGGCATAGAAGAGACATATTTTGGGCTGCAACATATGACAGACGAAGAATTGTAAATGATGTCACCAAAGATGTATAAGACCTGACAAGGAGACAGTCTAGTCATATAAAAAAAGTAAGGCATAACTGGTGGAAAACCCACATCCTCCATTCCTACCCACTCAGTGTCAAGAAAATGAGGGGAAGTCCTTTGGCACATTGGGTCGATTCCCCATGGGGACTTATGTAGGAATGTGGGCGAGAGGCACAGGCATGAAGAGGCTGGGATAGGTGTTATTGGAGAATGCATACATCTTGGAAATCACAGATATATCAAGTATTTCCAAGTCAATAGGACATGAGCCATATCATATAGTGAGATTCCATTGAATTTATAAGCCAGGTAATTTCATAGATCAGAATTTAAGGGGTTCCTTTAAGTCATTTCTTCCATTCCAATTAAAAAATAGAAAATCATGTCTGGAAGAGTCCTATGATTATTGATATTAAGGTTACATGACCTCCGACACAGGTACACCTGAGGTAATAGGGAAGAACTCAAAGTATTATCAAAGATACAGTTGCCATTGACCGTGTGGCAAAAAGTTTCCATGGCCCAATCCTTTGTACCTAAGACCTTAAGTAGATTGGTATGTGGTCCTAGCATGCGCCTTGTGCTGTCCCTTGAATACCAAAGATGCAGGAAAACACAAATACAGATGCACAGGAAAGTCACAAGGCAACCAACCATGCCAAAGTCTCACTACTCTGCCATGATGAGGTTTCATCTAGGGGAAAGAAGGGAATAAGCCTTTATCAAGCACCTACTATGTCTAAATGCTATACAGATATTATTTTAGTTGATCTTCACAGCAACCTAGGGAAGTAGGTGCTATCATGATCCTCATTTTACATAAGGGTTAAGTGACTTGCCCAGGGTCACGCAGCTAGAAAATGTCTGAGGTCTTCTTGACTCCAGGCTTACTTCTCCACCTCCTGTACCACCTAGCTATTTCTGGCTCCCCTGGTCTTCTCCCTATCAATACTGTATATTCAGCTCTATATTGCTATATAATAAAGACCATTTTAGGAACACTAGCCCAGAAACCTGGTATAATCCTCCTTTTTACTGCTGCCTACAGGCAGTTTTATAATGGGAGAGAGGTGGGTGCCCTCATTAGGGCTATTGGCAGCAGGAGCTGCTGGCTCCCTGTTCTCTCAGTTTACTCACCCTGATTCTGAATAGGATAGTAATGCTCATATTAGCATGCCACATTTTAATTAAGCAAAAATGGGATATCAAATACAATTAATGCAAACTCGTAGAATTTTTTTAAAAAATCGTGCAGCCAAGGAAGACCTAAAAGATCATCTAGGAAAACCTTTGAATTTTAATAAAAGGGAAAACGAAGATGCAGAATGGACAAATGATGGGCTAAAGACTCTACTTCTGTGACCCTGGGCAAGTCACTTAACTGTTTGCCTCAGTTTTCTCACCTGTAAAATCAGCTGGAGAAGGAGATGGCAAACCACTGCAGTATCTTTGGGGTCATGAAGAGTCGGGCACGACTGAAAAATGACTGAACATACACAAAGACTCTCCATAATGGTAGATTCAAGCCTAGGTTCTCTTGACTCTTAGTTCAATGCTAGTAGATAAAATAAGAGACGCAGACTTTGTGATGTCTAAGATTCCTTCTATCTCTAAAATTCTATTTTAGGGTCTTTCTTCTATGACTTATGATCCTGTGCTGTCCTCAAATTCCTTCCTTTAATAAAATTGTTCAGGTGAAAAAGAATAGATTTTTCTTAAGATGGAAACAAATGCTATTAAATGCAATAAAAGCTATAGCTGTATGTTCACCACATCAAGTTTTTGAGAATTTATTTGTAAATCAGACCCTGTTGAAAATTTCTTAATCAGGAAAGGCAACTGCTCACAATATAACACGCTATATCAGCTAGGCTATTTGATAGCATTGTACTACTAATTAACCTTGTCATTTGAATATTTAACAAGCTGTTCTTAGCCAATACTTCCCATTAAAGCACACAGGGAAAGTGATCTCATTTTACTGTTTATAGTTTAAGGACTTGGTATCCACAGCATCTGAAAATTATTGCTGGCATTTCGGGAATTTTTAATAGTAATTCCAGGAAGCCTAGGGACTTCTGGGTGACCATTCACACTGGATTTTCTGGGACGGTCCCATACTTTCATTGAGGCTTTGCAAAGATATCCTTTGTCAGAGCAATATGGCCTAATTTTTAGTTCAGAAAATATGGTCTCTGTAGCTAAGAATTTAAGGGGGGAAAAGAATTTGTCTTCCAGCAAAACATTAAACATCCAAATTTTGATCGCCTCAAGTTGACTCTTTCCTGATTGGGCAAGAGAGAGGCTTTCCTCTTCTTCCCAGGAAGTTTACCCGTGGCACTGAGGTTTCAGTTTTCACTCTTCTCTCCCTTCTTTCCCTCCCGCCACCCCGGCCCCAGTTCCTTCTTGACGTCATGATGATGGTAAAAGAAGCTCTTTGTGGGTCAGGGATTGGTTCCTCTTTGTCTTTGTAGCCCCCAGGCCTAGCACCGAGCCCATCATAGCAGGCACTTAATAAATGTTTGCTGTTTTTGTTAATAATAATGATAACTGGCAATTATATAATGCTATAAAGACAGCATGGAGTAATGGATAAAGTAGCAGATTCAGAGTTGGCAACTGTGATTCTTACTGACTATAAAAACCAAGGCAAGCCATTTAACCTCTGACTGCCTCAGACAATTCAGGGGCTTGTCTTCTAAGACATAGATGAGCAGTTTTTAACCTAGGGTCCACTGTCTCTGGTAGTATGGCATCCATAAATTTGAATGGAAAAAAAAATACATTGTAATTTTCACTAATCTTTGTAAACCTACCACTTTTATTTTATGCTAAATTTGTTGTTCAGGGAAGGGGTCCCTGGGCTCCCCCAGAGTGCTCAAAGGGTCTAGGACCTACACAAATTGATGAGGAACCTTTGTTATAGACAATTATTATCTGTGTGGGGGCAGGGAGGGGAAGAGTTCTTCACTTTGAGGAAATAATAGATTAGAGGATCACTCATCTATTCCAAGCTGTCATTTTAAATAGAAGCAAATGGAGGCTGAAGGAGGTTACATGACTTGCCCAAAGTCATACAGGCAGTACATGTCCTTCCAGGATCCCTTTATAAATCAGCCCTATAAACAGCAGTATGATGGTAAATGTTTAATGACAGACTCTCTGGAAGCAAAAATAAAACTAAACATTTTAAAAATTTAATCTGCATTATTAGCATTTTATCCATCACTTTTTAAAGTTCCAGGAAATCAACAAAACACAACATCCAGCCCTGATCTGTATGTAGCATTTGCTGATTTCCAGGTGGACATGCTCAGTGAAAGGTTAGCAATCAGCTCTCCAGAGCTGGCAGGAGCTGTTCTATCCAAACCACCTCATTGGAGCCTCCCCACCACCCTGCACCCATGACAGGTATTTGAATCCCCATTGTACAGATCAGGAAACTAGAAATGGAGGCTCAGAATAATAAAGTGATTCCCCCCACCCGGGTCAGCACAGCTATGTCCTCAAGCTTCTGCTGCAGGAGCCGATGCTTCCAGCTTCTCTCAGTGCTGGGGGTTTGCCCCAGATAGAGATCCGACCCAATTCAAATCAGTATTCTCCTAAGTCTCTACTTTTAAAACAATTATGTTTTGCATTTCAAATCTTGCTCATTTGTTTTGTGCAGTTATACCTTTTATTGATCAGCTTTTGAAATGTTTCCAATATCTAAACTAGTGCTCTCAATACTGAAAGGATTAGTTTGATTGCTCTGAGATAGACTCTATTCTGTATTCCAAAATTATTACACTTCCCACCTTCATCTGAAAGTTGATAGCCCTCTTAGGCTAAATGGCCTTCATTTTAATAGTGAGCTGCCTGGCTTGCCAGTTTAAATTTGAATATATATTAAGAGGCCTGCTCAGGGCCAAATCCAAATCATTGATCCTACACTTACACTTTTTTCCTTGTACTGTATCAGTGTACATTGTGTCCCTTCCGTCAGAATATAAGCTTCTTCAGGGCAGGGACCCTTTTTATTTTGGGTCTTTGTATCCCCAGTGCCTGGCACATAGCAGGCATTTAATAAACACATCGTAGTTAAGAACCCACTTCACAGAATGGGTCCCCCTGAAAAGGCCACCCCAGATCCAAGATCCTCTATATTTACTATGCTCATAGTTCATGAGTCCCCAACAATGTGTCTACCTTTACTGTCAGCCAGAAGACACGATTAGTTCAAAGCAAAGGCATTTAATTGCATAGTAAGAAAGGTAGCAACAAAACATCTGCAATAAACCTAGAGCACACTCCCCTGAAGATACATACCTTCATTTGGAAGAGCAAACAATCATAGGAAATACATGTGGAGAGGCACATATGTAGCAAGCGTGTGTGGTCAGAGCATGAGGAGAGAGGCATAACTCGTGCCTCTGATACTGCAGGGCCACTGACGTCTTCCAGTGATATCATCATGCTGTTCCTATTGGACCTGCTCCTTGTTGTCCTCTGTCAGCTCAGTAGCATCTCCTCCAAGCACTGTTAGGTACAGCCCTACTTGTCATGTGACTGTGACAGCCCTCCTTCATGTGATGAGTGGGCCCTGCCTTGCTTTATTAGCTCAAAAGCCAAAAGGCTTGTTTTTTTTTTGTTGTTTTTGTTTTTTAGCTCTTAAAAAAGCAGTCAACTTTTCCTTAGTCAGGAGGGCCACCAATAGCCTAGGGAGGGAGGGTGCACAAGGGGTAGGGAGGCACTCCTCACCTTTTTTATTCTTTATCAAGGGGCCTCTTTGTTCATTTTAAGAGTCTTGGACAGAAAGCACTTCATTTATAACAACAGGTGAAAAGTTCTTTAGTACAGAGAGCAGCATCCTCCCAGCTAGCTAATGCTCTTAGACTCCCCCCTTTCTTTGAACTGAACTTCCTAGTCCACAGACTCAGGTCTCTCTGTCAGGGACCTCATCCTGGCTTATGGTGAACATTCCCTAATGCTTCCCAATTTTGACATCTGATAGCTAGACTATACCTACCTGTTATCCAATTAGGAGTTACTTGTCCAATATCAAGCTCTGCCACTTGACTTTTGTCTTCCCCCTGGACTTTGATGACTCAGGAAGACAGAGTGAGGCTGATGACTTTGTGCAATTCTGCCTCACTTAAATCCAGTTCCCCATACAAGTCAAGACACAAAGTAGGCGTTTCATAAATGCTTGTTGATTTGACTTTACTTACCTACCTAGATCCACTTCTGGTCCGTCATATGTATATAAAGCCAGCTAAAGCCTAAATGGCTTTGAACACACCTTTGAATAGTTTACTAAATTGCATTGATCCTGACCCCCTTGTTCTCAGTCCCAGATTCTGTACTAAATTTCCAACAAAGAGCTCAAAGCAGCCATAGCAAGGTAAGCTTCTTCCAAGCAGCCCCAGAATTTAGAAGTTTAAAAAACTGCAGAATAGATGGTTTTCTTCCTCTGTTGTAGTATAAACACAAATTAAGAAAATCCCTAATGCACAGCTGCAATTAATATTTCCAACTGAACTGAGGATTAAGGAACAAAGAAGTTGTCCTATTTACCATGATTTATGAGGTCCTAACTTTTCTAGCAGTTTAGTTCAAACAGCCTTTCTGAATAGTGGGAAAAAACATTTCTGATATGGAATCCTTTAAGCTGGGAGGGGAGGGGTAGGGCATCAGGCAGAAGCAGAGTGGGTAGAGGCTTGATCTTGGTGTCTTCCTGACATGGTTTATGCTGTTTCTGATACTAGCTACACGACTCTGAGCCACAAGTCACTTAATTTTGTGGCCAAGGCAACTCTTAAGGCTATGTTAGCCAGGACATTGATCCACATAACCAAAGAACCACCCCAACACCTCCCCCCTCCCAAATTGGGGGAAATTTACTACAAATATTAATTTGATTATTCATGCATTGTTAACATTTCTTGTTACCCAAACACAGCAGCAAATATCACCAGCACCTCTCCTCTACTTTTGTTAAATCTCTTTATAAAAAAATTATTTGTGCTCAAAACAAGTCCATTTATAAGTAGGGGTTAAGAGAAAATACAGACAAATTGTATTAAAATTAAAGAAAAAAAAACAAGAACAGTTTTATCAAAGGGCATGTTTGCACATAAAAAACAAACCTAAAAAAATGAATATTTCAGTGTGGTTTAGCCATTGGGCACATTTTAATTGCACAATAATTTATCCCTAAGCAGTTTTTCCTTTCCATTTACATTCTCGTATTTCTTCCCTGTTGGGAAAGTGTTCAAACTGAGACTGAATGACCATCTGTCAGGGATGTTATTTGAAGAGGGAATTCTTTCACGGAGTGGAGTTTGGACCTAGGTGACCTACCCTGCAGTAGGCCAGTGTTCTAGGTTTCTCATTTTATAAGTGAAAATACCCACAGACAGAAAGACAGACAGGCTTTCAAAGAATCATAGGGCTGGAAAAACCATCTAGTCTACCTCATTTTCAACACTGGAGGGATGATTCAGGATTTCTCAATGTTGATTCTGGATTCTTATAATCACTAAAGATGCTAATCCAAGGAAGGAAAATAAGGAAAAACAAAGAGATGACCTGAAGGGAATTAGTGGAGTGTTATTGTTATCTGTTGCGGAGATGGCAAAAATGGCTGGCCTACAGATTTTGTAGAAGTCGAGGAGCATTTATTGGCAACAGAAATGAAAGGGGAGAGCAAGAGTCCTAACATAGCACGAGTCAAAAAACAGTGCTACAAATAGGGATGGGAGGGGAAGGCAGGAAACAAGTGTTTATTGAGCACCTACTTCATGCCAAGCACTGTGCTAAGGGCAAATGTTATTTAAGGCTTACAACAACCCTGGGAGGTAGGGATTACTCCCCCTTTTACAGTTGAGGAAATTGAAACAAACAGAGATTAAGTTACTGAACCTCTGTTTAGGGTCACACAGCTCATCTTTCTAGGATTGTAACCTTATCACTAATCAATGTGTCTCCATCAGCACTGAGTAGCTGAGATGCACCATAGGTCTTTGGCTCATAAATAGTCTTCAGGGCAACATGAAAAGTGCTTTGGATTGTTACTATCAGCATAAAACTGAATTTCATCTGCCTTTTTGCTGAGCCAAGAATTCTGCATCTCTCTAAGCTTTGTTTGTACTTTATTTTTGATGGCATGAAATGTTTCCTTCTTAGAGATGGATGAACTATCCTGCTGGTAAACCCTGTGGAGTTCTTGTTTTTCATTTAGCAGCTTCTGAATTTCCCCATCATTTTCATCAAACCAGTCTTGGTGTTTGTGAGTGTTCTGGCCCAGATGAGCAAATGCAGTGTTATACACCGACTGTCTGAAAGCTGCCCACTCCTTTTCTGCTCCACTGTTGCCAACTGTGTGTTGGCTCAACTTTCCTTCCAAGTTAGCAACAAACTGTTCCCAGTTAGAGTAGATCTCTAATTTGTTGACATTAATTCTTCTGGTAGTCATTTTGCCTTGGGGATGCCACTTTTGTTGAATGTGAATATTTAGCTTAGAGAGGATGCCTATGATCAGACCAGCACTCTGCACCACACATTGCCTTTGTCACTCTCACATCCTGTCTGTCTCTTCTCCTTACAATCACATAGTCTATTAAATGCCAATGTTTGCTGTGCAGTTTCATCCACAAAGTTCTATTGTGTTTAGGTAAGTGGAAGACAGTGTTGGTGATGAGAAGGTCATGAGATGCACAAGTCTTCAGTAGTAAGTGACCATCACTGTTGCTGTTTCCAACTCCATTCCTCCCTAGGACTCCCTGCCAAGTCTGGTAGTCTGAGCCTATTCTGGCATTAAAGCCACCCAGAATTATAAGCTCGTCCTCTTTTGGCACATAGATGATAAGGGTCTCCAGGTCTTCATAAAATTTTTCTTTGACCTCATCAGTGTTCGTCATGGTGAGAGCATAGGCACTGATGATGGTGGTGTGACATTTTCCTGCAAGTGGCAATCACATTGTCATGAGCCTGTCATTCACTCCTTTTGGCAGGTATACAAGCTTGTGGACTAGATTACAGCAAATGAAGTTATGACTGCTGTGGATAAGTTCACTTACCTTGGTAGTGTCCTTTCCAGGGATGTACACATTGATAATGAGGTTGACACACGCATTGCCAGAGCTAGCCAAGTGTTTGGGAGGCTCCAAAGGAAAGTATGGGAGAGAGGAGGTATTAGACTGACTACCAAACTGAAGGTCTACAGAGCTGTTGTGCTGACCTCATTGTTGTACGCCTGGACAGTATACTAGTGCCATGCCAAGAAATTAAATCACTTCCATATGAATTGTCTTAGGAAGATTCTGAAGATCACCTGGCAGGATAAGATACCAGACACTGAGGTCCTTTCTGGAACTAAACTGCCGAGCATTCAAACTCTGCTTCAGAGAGCACAGCTCCGATAGGCTGGTCATGCTGTTTGAATGCAAAATGTATGCTTGCCAGAAAGACTATTTTATGAAGAACTCACACAGGGCAAGCACTCACATGGTGGTCAGAAGAAATGATACAGGACACTCTCAAAGTCTCTCTTAAGAACTTTGGAAATGATTGCGTGACATGGGAGACACTGGCATAGGACCGCTCAGCATGGCATGCCCACATCAGAGAAGGTGTGAGCTCTGTGAGCAAAGCAGAATTGAAACAGCTCAAAGGAAACACAGGATGCACAAATTTCAAGGATCCACCCCAAATGTTCACACAGACTATTTGTGCCCAACCTGTGGTAGAGCGTTCCAAGCTCGTATTGGTTTGATCAGCCACAGTCGGACACATTGAAACTTGACCCTAGCATAGTGATGTCCTTTTGGTCCTCTTTGAGAACCAAGGACAACAACCAACCAACCAAGGGTTACACAGGTAGTATGTGCCTGAGGTTAGATTTCAACTCAGATCCTTCTGACTCTCTCTATCTACTGTGCCACCCAGCTGCCTTATGAACTGCTTCAGAGTGAGGGGCCTCCCTCTGTTAATGTAGTTTGAACCTTCTCCCAAACAGTCATTGATGTCCAAAGCAGTGTTCTAGGTGGCTTGCCCAGGGTCACAAAGCCTTAATGATGAGGTAGATGGAGTGTTTGAGGAAGATGGGGCAAGAAGGATGCAGGATGTGAGATATGAGAAAAGATGCAAGATATGACCAGCCATAGATTATGCACTGATGCCCCCACTGGACTTATCTGTATGCTTTCACAAACCACCCCCCAACTACATGACATTCCAGAGCAGCACTCCCTTCCCCTTCTCCTGTTTTCCTTGCTTATCTGTATGATAAACACCTCTGGACTACTTGATATTACAGGCAAAGCTGTGTTTGCCCCTGCTCCCCTTCCCCCTATCCTGTCAAACTGTATTTAGAGCTAATTGCTCTGCCTCCCATGGGAGTTGCTTGCTGGTCGTGTTACCCCAATAAATGCCTTTCTTTAACTTGGAGACTATCAGAGTGAACTCTTTCAGGACACTGGGACCCACGCAACTATTCCTCATCAATAAGGTCTGCTAAATATAATTTGGTTCTCAAAAATGTGACCTCAGCAAAAGACCTCAGCAAAAAGACCAGGAATTCCTGGTTGGTTTTACATGTAAAGATTTTTAGTGAGGGCAATTCTGTAGTCTGTCCTGCTGTTCTGATTTAACGCTGACCTGTTGTTTCCATCTGGTTTCTTCTTTTGCCTAAGTCTCTCACGCCGCGCTTTTCATCAATTTCCTCTTATTTTGCCCTCAAAAAAAGATGAAAAACAGTTGTGTTTTCTCCTCTTTGTTCAAGCTCAAGTTGTATTCAAAAGTCTATTCAATCTCCCTTGATAACTTTTTCTTTTTCTGGTCAAAGAATCTCAACTCTTCTGAATTCTTGGTACTGGTAGTGCTTCCTCCTTTCACAAAAGGACTCTCTTTGGTTTCTCCTCATCTCTCTTAAAATGCATAACTTCCAACTGGTCTAAGTATGCTAATGTTAGTATCTTCTTAGAAGAATCATTATAGGCACACTTTTTTTTACGATAATCAAGATTAATAACAGTCACAGTATCCCCATGGCAATATGGCCACATCTATGCAAGTGTGTCTGGATCAAAGAGAACAAATAAATACATTTGGTCCCTCACATTCCCCTCTGCCCACCTATTTGCATTTGCCCTGAGGCAGAGACCTAGAAGTCTTAGAGATTCTGTTTAGTAAATCCCAAGTCAGTGGCACCAATGGGAGCCTTAGATGATAAATTGGTTCCCTTCACTTGTGTAGATCATGGTTGAGATTCAGTTGGATACTGATTTAGGATTAAACAGCTCACAACAAATGTGAAATAAACAATATACTATTCACAAAAATGAAAAGAAATGAAAAAGAAATGCTAAATATTAATAGTGAAATGAGTTCAGTAGTAAATATTGCTAGCAGTGTACTAACCATGAATAAGACAACCTGTAGAAACAGGTCTCAAACAAAACAGGAAAATGATAAATGCTGGAGGGGATGTGGGAAAATTGGAACACTGTTACATTGCTGGTGGAGTTGTGAACTGATTCAGCCATTCTGGAGAGCAATTTGGAACTATGACCAAAGGGCTATAAAAATGTTCATACCCTTTGACCCAGCAATACCACTTACTAGGGCTGTATCCCAAAGAGATCACACAAATGGGAAAAGGACCCATATGTACAAAAATATTTATAACGGCTCTTTTTGTAGGAGCAAAGAATTGGAAATCAAGGGGATGCCCATCAACTGGGGAATGGCTGAACAAGTTGTGGTATATGAAGGTAATGGAATACTATCGTGCTATAAGAAATGGGGATGATACTGACTTCATAATAACCTGGAAAAACATACACGAGATAATGCTGAGTGAATGGAGCAGAACCAGGAGAACATTATAGACAACCACAGATATATGGATTCTGTGATGACTAACCCTGATAGACTTTGCTCTTCTCAGCAATACAAGGTGCAAAGACAACTCCAAAGGACTCATGATGGAGAGAGCTATCTACATCCAGAGAAAGAACTATGGAGTCTGAATGCAGATTGAGACACACTGTACGCTCTCCTTTTTTTCCCCCTTTGTTTTTTTCTCTCTCTCTCTTTTTTTTTTTTTGGTTTTGTTTCTTCTTTCTCATGATTCATTCCATTGGTTATAATTCTTCTTTACAACTTGACTATTGTGTAAATAAGTTCAATGCAAAGTTATACGTAGAAGATATATCAGATTCCATGCTGTCTTGGGGAAGGAGGGGGGGAAGGGGGAAGAAAATCTAGAACTCAAAATTATGTGGAACTGAGTATTGTAAACTAAAAATAAAAAAATCTTACTTATAAAAAACAGGTCTCCAATAGAAGAGAGAGGACAATGCGTCTGCGGCTAGAACTGGGGATTGGGGGACAGGCAAATGGGTCCGTTGTGAGGGGAAGTCAGGACTGAGGCCTTTGGGGTAGGAATGAAAGTTTGTAGTTTTGACTATTGATGCTTCAAGGCCAGATTAGTTATTACAAGGATGGATATATAGGATACGGCTCCTAATGTAGGTCATTCAGAAGGGGGAAGATCAATTCACAGAGGAAAGGCAGATAGTATTCAAATACTATCAGTTAAAAGTCTAAGCTGAGTCGAAGGTCCAAGAAGGATCTAATCAAGCAGGGGTGAGGTTAAGTGATTCCCAGATCGGCCCCTCTGTGTGGCAGGCAATTAGTGGAAATCCAGGTATCTAGCAGCTGGCACCAGAGATCCATGCAACAGCAGATATTAGAGATCCAATCACTGGGAGATTGGTAATCAGGGCCAAAAAATTCAACCAGTAGGGCTGGAGCTGGGCCTGGGGTGGAAGAGAGGGCTGAAATAGCAGGCAGGAAACTGATCACTTAGAGGACTGAGGGACAATGCAGGAGGAGCTAAGGAACTGGCTTGGCTTCCGATTCCTAGTACTCAACCCAGTGCCCTTCTTAGTCTCTCTGTGTCATAAACCACACACTTTTTCAAAATGAAAGAGATGGGGGCTCGTTTGATTTTTCTATTTGTATGGTTGACTTTCACAGGGGGCTGCTGCCAGTACTTGGATTGATTCCCACATGGATTCTAAGAAATTCTGTCATTTTTACTGCTATTGGCAATTCTTCCCTTAATTATCCATTGTGGGAAGAAGGGGGGATCCTACATCCTGATCAAATTAATCCTTTTGGCATTATTGATTTTATTTTTCTTCAATTACAAATGAGTTCAATAGATAGTGCCTACATACATCTTTCACTCAGAGGCCAGAGATGTGAAAGGCACATTGCCTAAAACTTTACTCTAGTTTCCTTACTCCAATTATCCTTTATTTTATTTGTCATTATGAAATGAAAGACCTGTGGAATTTGAAGGAAATTTTCCCCAGACGTCAGGCTCCATTCAGATCAATTATGAGTTGGTTAACTAGTGTGCATGTAAGTGAGCCAGAAACACAGGGTGAAGTAAAAGCCAAACAGTGAACTCAGAAACCACGTTGCCAGGCCCCTAGCAGAAATCGTCTATTTATTTTTCCATTCAAATATGTAACTGTCACAAGAAAGGAAAGAGACAATATTTGAGAAATATCTACACAGGGAATGGACATGTGTTTCAACATTCATTAGCTTAATTTCATTACAAGAAATTCTAAATTTTAGGAGTTAGGACCATAAACTCTCCCTCCCTCCTTCCCTCCCTCTCTCTTTCTCTCTCTCTCTCTCTCTCTCTCTCTCTCTCTCACACACACACACACACACACACACACACACACACACACACACACACACGCTCAAAAACACCCAGCTGTTTTTATTCAGCACCCCCTAGGAACAAACTGTAGGGCAGAGGCGTAATGCTGCTAACAAGAGGCAGCTTTCTGTAGCAGACACCAATCTTTATTTTGCCATGGATCTGTCTTATTATTGATAGCTCCGTTGGGCTGGCATTGATCAGAGCTGGCTTCTCCCACAGTCGAAATGTTGAAAGCTTTAACAGCAGACAGGCTTATGTTATACTTAATGCCAATCACTCTTTCCCTGAGGCAGTTCAAAGGCACATCCTTCCTCTGATCTGAATGATTAAGAAGGGCATTGGAAACACAGCAATGGCTGTCACTGTGCTCTAGAGGTGTTGCTAAGTGGTGCTTTGCCATGCCAAGCCCTTGCATGTGGTTTCAGCGGTAGAAACAACTTCATCATGATAAAAGATAACTGCTTTCACTCTAGCAAGCCAAAGCAATCAGCCTGGCACAGTGTAGAGAGTGATGGGCAAAGCTGAAACTAGCCATTCTGGCATCCACTGCAAACATCACAAACCATACCCTGGGCAAGCATCAGGAAATACACGCTAGAAACAACTTTTTAAGACAAATTTGGTTGATGGGGGTAGAAAGCTCCCAGACCAAGGTCCTTTTTAGGTAGGGGAGGTCAATAGTATACCGCAAGGTGACTGCTGACAAGTCTGCCACTCTGACAGAGGAAGAAAGAGGACTAGGCTGGGTCAGAACTCGCCTGGATTATGGCTGCTGGGATGAGGAAGTATACCACCTGGGACTTTCCTGTTTTAAATAAATGTCCTTGCTAAGCTCAATTGTTTCTATGCTACTTTCAGGGGATGGGGAAGGGGAAACAAGAATTAATTAGGTGCCTACTATGTGTCAGGCACTGTGCTAATATTTACAAATATTGTTTCATAAGATCTTCACAACAATCCTGGGAAGTAGGTACTATTTTTATCTCCATTTTACAGTTGAGGAAACTGAGGCAGGTTGCAATGAAGAGATTTGCCTAGGGCCACATATTGAGGAAGCATCTAAGCCTGGTTTTGGAAGTGCTATCAGTACCCTCGATATTTTAGTCCCCACCCCACCTCAGTTGTTACGGCTCTGGCACTGGAACAGGAGAGAGAAAACTGAGTTTACATGAGCACTTATTGATTGTATGACTGGGAATCAATTAACCTGTCTGGATCTCAGTTTCCTTGTATGAAAATGGAAGATACCTTCAGTATCATGGGGTCATTGTGATGATCAATATATGTAAAGCACTTTTCAGACTGAAAGTATTATATTGTCACATGCCATTTTCATCATCTTCACAATTATTATCATTGGAAACTAGAAAAAAAGTTAGACTGGCTAGGTTTGTAACCTTCTGCTTCCAGCACTTAACAGTGTCTAGGATATGGTAGGTGCTTGTGGCCTGACTTCAGACGGTTGTCTTGACTTCAGACGGGTGTCTTGCCCATTAGGGGCAATCCCTGACTTACGACTGAACCTGGGGAGGAGCAGCTCTCCTCTTCCCTTGGTGGAAATCATGTCTGTAATTTTGACTACATGTATAAGATATTTCAGGATTGTAAAATGGGGATTCTGGGAGTTCATTCTAATGCAAACCACCTGAGGGAGGAATTCAAAGAGGATCTGGGGAAATGGAAGAGCTGGGAAAGGCTCAATCTTTCACTAGGCTCAGGACTTATAAGTTATCTCTGCTCTGCAATGCTACAGGCAACCACTATAAAGAAAACAGAATCTAAGCCATCTATAGGTATAAGAAAAAATGCCCCAAGTCACTAATAACTAGAGAAATGTAAATTAAAGTAAATCTGAGGTTTTACCTCATACCCATCAGATTAACAAAGTTGACAAAAAAAGAAAAATGATAAATGATGGAGGGGCTGCAGGAAAAACAAGCATATTGATGTACTGTTGGTAGAGCTGTGATTTAGTACAAGTATTCTGGAAAGCAACTGGGAACTACGCCCTCAAAGTTACTAAGTACATACCCTTTGATTCAACAATATCACTACTAGGTCTATACAACAAGGAGATAAAGGAAAGAGGAAAAAATCCTATATTACAATGATATTTAAAGCTTCGCTTTTTTGTATGTGAAAGAACTGGAAACTAAGGAGGGAGGTCCCTTTCAACTGGGACATGGCTGAAAAAATTATGATGTATTAATGTAATAGAATACTAGTGTGCTGTAAGAAATGATGAAAGGGATGGTTTCAGAGAAACTTGGGAAGATTTATATGAACTGATGCAGAGTGAGTGAAAATAAGCAGGAAAATAATTTATAATATAATAATACCACTATAAAAATGAATAATTTTAAAGATTTAAGAACTCTGATCAGTGCATTGCTCAGGCATGATTTCAGAAGACCAGTGGTAAGAATGCTCTCTGCCTTATAGAGGTGATATTCAGAACAAAACACATTTTTTTAAATATGGCCAACATGGGAATTTGTTTTGCTCAACTATGCATATTTGTTAACAAGTTATTTTTTCCTTCCCTCTCCCCCCCTCACAGTGTAAGGGATGGGAGAAAAACTAAATGCTTATTAATTTAACAAAATTTTATTTAAAAATAAAACAAAAATCTCATGGGAAGTCCTAGAAGAGAGTGCAGGATTTGAAAGAGATAATGAGAAAATGGTTTCTGGTAATTGAAGAGAACTCTGTATTTTGCAAACAGCCTTCAAGGAAGAAATATGATATATAAGAAGATTAGGTCAGCTTAGATTAAGAAATGAAGGAGGCAATTATCACCAACGCAAGCTCCCTGAGGGCAAGTATGACTTCACTTTTGCTTTTGTTTCCCTAGCACCCAGCCCAGTGACTACACACAGTAGGCCCTTATTGTGTTTATTGAATTTAATTGAATAATTGGCTGGTTGATTCCTTTTAAGCTGGCCAAATAGAGTCAGAGAAACATATCGGGGCAAGAGTAGGACTTCCAAAGGCCATTGGTCTAGACTCACAAAATATTACAAATATTAGACTAGCGAAGGACATTGGATATGGATCTTTATGTGAACTGGATGAGGGAACTAGAGATGTTCAGCTTGGAGAAGGGAAGACAAGAGATCATGACAGTTCTCTCCAGGTAATTAAGAGGATGTCATGGAGAAGACTTGGGATTAGATTTGCCATGTTCGTGCCCAGAGGGAAGAACTAGAAGAAATGGGTGAAAGCTGCAAAAAGACAAATGAGGGACTTGATGTTAGGGGGAAGTTCTTAAAAACTAGAGCCATCCAAAAGGGGAATGTGCTGCTTTGGGAGTGTAGAATAGTAGGTTCTCCTTCATTAAAGACATTCAAGATGTCCACTTGTTGACTGTGTGTTAGTTGGGAGTCATTTTCAGACATGAGTTGGACTAGATTGCTGGTGAGGTCCCTGCCAACTCTGAAATTCTATGATTCTTTGTATATTAGGGAGCTAGGTGGCACCGTGGATAGGACATCAGACCTAGAGTCAAGAAGACTTGAGATCAAATTTGGCCTCGGACATTTACTAGGTGTGTGACCCTAGGTAAGTCACTTAACCGCTATCTAAGTTTCTTCAACTATAAAATGGAGATAATAATAGTACCTGCCATGTACAGTTGTTGCGAGGATAAATAATATTGTAAAACACTTTGAAAACCGTAAAGCACAATGTAAATGCCAGTGATCATCATCATCACCATCATCACCATTATCACCATCATCACCATCATCACCATTATCATCATCATCACCATCATCATCATCATCACCATCACCATCATCATCACCATCATCATCATCATCACCATCATCACCATTATCACCATCATCACCATCATCATCATCATCGTCATCATCACCACCATCACCACCATCATCATCATCATCATCATCATCATCATCATATTACAGAGGAAAAGGATACTAAAGAACATCTGACCTAGTTCCTTCTTTCACTTTACAGATGATGGAAGAGAGGCCATGGAATTGAAGTGACTAACTCAAGGTCACTCAGAGAGGCAGTGTAGAGAACAGAGTGCTGAATTTGAGCTCAGGGCACCTGAGTTTGATCCTTGGTCCTTCTATTTTTTTTTGTTTGGTTTTGTTTTGTTTTTGGAGGGGAGAAGGGAAGGCATTTGGAGTTAAGTGACTTGCCCAAGGTCACAGTGTGTCAAGCGTCTGAGGCTGGATTTGAACTCAGGTCTTCTTGACTCAAGGGCCAGTGCTCTACTCACTGCTCCACCTAGCTGCCCCCTTTTTAAAAAAAAATCTTTTTTTCCCTTTTATTTATTTATTTATAATTTTTTTTTTTGGCAGGGGAAGGCAGGACAATTGGGGTTAAGTAACTTGCCCAAGGTCACACAGATAGCAAGTATGTCAAGTGTCTGAGGCCACATTTGAACTCAGTTCCTCCTGACTCCAGGGCCGGTGCTCTACTCACTGTGCCACCTAGCTGCCCCCTTGGTCCTTCTTCTCACTAGACTGTGACTCTTCACCTCTCTTGGACTCAGTTTCCTTGTCTATGCAATGAGAGAGCTGGACCAGATTGCCCTTAGATTTTTCAAATGAATGAAAAAGCATGTATTAATCGGTTTATTGATTAAGTGCTTACTATGTGTGAAGCACGGTACTCGATAGTTCTATCACTTTGATCCTATAATCCTAAAACCATGGACTAGAATCCAAGCCACCCAAGTCCTAGCCCATTGCTCTTTCCATGATACCACGATGTGCAGATTCTTCATCATTACCACCATGACCACCATTGTCATCCTCACTTACATCGTATATGGCATGTTGAAGATTGCAAAATGTTTTACACATATTATCACGTCTAATGTATACCGTGACTTAGTGAGGCAGGCAATGGAGATGTTCTTATTTCTGAAATGGCCTGTTCCTATGCCTCATTGTGTTACAGAGATGACCCTGGTTTCTCAAAGGTTATGCCAACAGATGGCAAGCTCTGGCAAGCTCTATCAATCTGGAAAGACTTTGAGTATGGTTCCAGCAACAGACTGTGTCTGCTATTTGAGTTTAAGCCTAGCGAAGTGCAGAGAGGCTCATATTCAGAAGACTGGCTCCTGGGTAATAGCATTTGGCCATAACAACCCAATATAGAGATCGAAATGCAAAAGGGTCCTTCATCCTGTGTAGTCCCCTTCTACTTCTACCATAATGATGCTGGGATAGAAAGAAAGGAAACAGAAGAGGCTAAGAATTGCATTATCTTTAGACTGGGACCCTTTAACATCCTGCTTACCAGATAGAACACTGGACCTGGAGTCAGAAAGATCTCAGTTCAAATCTAGCTTCAGTTACTTACAGCCATGACCCAGGGCAAGTCACCTAACCTCTGTTTGCCTCAGTTTCCCCATCAGCAAAATGGGGATAATAATAGCGCCTACCTGAGAGGATTTTTGTAAAGAGCTTTGCCAACTTTAATGTGCCATATAAATGCTATCATGGTGGTCGTTATCCTGAAACTCACCACCCAGAACTGAACAAAAGACTCCAGATGTGGGGTGACCAGCACAGTGTACAGAAGGTCTCTTTTGTTTATTCCTGGAAGTTATGCTTCTCCTAATAGTTCATATTTATATAATGCTTTAAGGTTTACACGTATATATGTATGCCATGTGTATCTATATATATCTATATACATATATATATACCTACACACATACATACCAGATATACATACATACATACATACACACACACACACACACACACACACATATATATATATATATATATATATATATATATATTTATAAAATTTCATTGGATCAACACACCTACCTTGTGAGGTAGGCGTTCTTATTCTTCTCCCTTTTCAGAAGAAATAGGCTGAGAGATTAAGTGAACTGCTCCGGGTCTTATAGTTAGTAAGTGTCTAAGGCAGGATTAGAATCAGAAGGTGTGCTGGAGGCAGCTCAAACTGGTTTTCAAGAGCCTGATAGTTAAATTTTCAGTGTGAGCATTTACACTTCAGAAATCAACAAATACTACAAATTAGCTTTCAGTTTATTGTTTTGTTAGTTGTCTAGATCTACGAAAGTACAGAGAAAATATTGAAAAAGCAGTCAAACTTAAAAGTGTACCCAGCAGCACAAGGTATGGTTTTTGTCGTTTGCTCCAGAGAGCCAGTTGTTAAATGTTTACCAGCACACCCCCGGAACTCAGGGATGCCTGGCTCTAAGACGAGTGCTCTATCCAGGATGCCACATACACTCTGGTCAGAGCAAAAAGTGGAAGAATCAGTCTTTAGAGTTCACAAGTTGCAGGGAGTGCACTGGGGATCAAAACAGCTTTCCAGGTTTAAGGAGAGCGGGTGGAGCTAGGGCAAATAGAGTGAGAACCAAGAGGAAGAAGAGTTGGAGACGTCTGTGGACATTTCTCTCTTCTCTCCTGTGTCCACTGTGTCACAGATCCAGCCATATAAATGACTGCTCCTGTGCTTGTTCCTTCCCTTCTTCCCTATGGAGGAACTTCCCTACGTAGTTATCACTGTCATGGATGGTGGGTTCAGAAGTGGAAGAAGAAGCTGTGAAAATCAGGAATATTGCAGCCTCGGATTCCAGGGAAAGTTGGCAGATGCACATGGCAATCCCCCTCTGTCCAAAATATCTTCCCACATACTATCTGAAATTTTTCACCTCACATGACACATTGCCTGAAATTCCGCCAATTAGAGTCATTTATGTTAAAGCAACATCTTTGATTAAAAATGTGAATTCCTCTGGGAGGGTTGAGAGGCCACCAGTCATTCACATTGTGTGAATTACTTCACTCAAATTAATTCTCTCCTCCTAATATCTATTTGGGAAGCTTTTGTTGGGAGATGAAGAAAGGTGGCTAAGTTCACACAATGCTTTGCATGTGGCAGGTGCTTAGAAATATTCGTTGGATGAAATTGTTGACTGGACCGTAGCCTATTACCAATTATGACTTACATGGAAGAAATGTCATAAAAGTTATTATTCAAGATACATATAGTTAGAATAACTGGACAAACCATGCTACAACAGAGAAAAAATAACAGATAATCTACATGCTAGATGGTACCTACAAAGTGTTAAAAGAATGAGAGAAAAGACCGCTAGTGTACATGGAGGACAAATGGGTGGACAGAGATAACAATTACACAAGAATGATTGGGACAAAAGAGTATAAAGGCGTTGCTTTCTGTACCTTTGGATAGAGTACCCCTATTGAGAGATCAGAGATCCATTGAAGTAAGTTAATAATCAATCCCTATCAATGAGTTGAAGATTGCTTTTATTTGCAACCAAGTCATAAAGGAGGAAATATTTTATCTATGGGATTTGCAGTCATGTTGGGCTATCCCAAAATGACGTAATGGAAAAGAGTGCAGTATTTGGAGTCTGAGGCCCTGCGTTCAAGAAGCAGCTTTGTGTTTTTTCCCTTACTTCTGTGATTCTGGGCAAGTCACACCATCTCTTGGTTTCCTCCTCTATAAAAGAAAAGATCAAGCTAGATGACCTCTAATCTTCCTTTCAGCTCTGAATCCTATGAATTCCTACTTGTCTATGACTGGCACATCATCAAACGGAATAAGGAGTTTAAGCATGTTATCTGACATAACAGAATAGAAAAACATGAGGCTCTTTCTCAGCTATGATTTTGTCTGTGAGCCAAAAATGGACTCATTAAAAAGGCTCAGCGTCTGACCTACCCCTGAGGTTAATACTGGTATGTACTATAGAAGTCCCCCTTGGTGACTCCTTACCATTCTGCTATGGAAAGAGTTGTAAACATGAACACTAAAGCTGAGGAATGGATTCAGCAGACTTTAGATCTCACGTACAGTTGGACAAGAGTTTGGGTCTGGTTTTCATTTATACTATGAGGGAATGATATCCTTAGGCAATAAGAGAAAAGTTTCTTAGCCTCTACAGAGGCTGAGATCAGGGTGCGTGATCAGGGTGGAGAAGGAAAACCATCCAAAATAAGGGAGTGATTACACCATCTCACTGGCTCTAAAGCTGGTCTGTATTGCCTAGAAGAGATAGGTAGACAAAATAAACTCCATGGGGGTAGGGACTGCTTCCTTTTTGAATCTGTGTTTCCAGTGCTTCTCATACTACCTGGACAGAGCCATAACTAGAGATTTTTGCTCCTGGGGAAAGTGCTGTGAATCACATTCCCAAATGCTGTTGCATCATCAGTCCAGGGGAGAGAGAGCAAACATAAGATATAGTCGCCATTATGCCGGTTGGTAGCTTCACTTCTTAATTAATTACTCTTACTTACTAAATGCAAAGCCAGGTTGTTTCTAAGCTTTTGAAGGATGTCAGGAGTGGTCAGCATTCTCCAAATTCTGGTGCCTGAAGCGAAGACCCAATTGCACTGCCCTGTTTGTGATTTGTGCTTGCCACATAGTAGGCCCTTAATAAATCCTTGTGGATTTGAACTGATTTTAATGCTGAGGATCAACCGGAATATTATAAAAATTATGGACAGAGAAGAATCTTAAAGTTATTAGGTAGAATAAATTAACCAAGTACGTCAGGGCAAACTGGGAAAGAAAATGACTTGCTTCTTTGTTCTGATCTTCAACTAGCCATGAACAGACAGTGTTTTAAAAATTCATGTCATACCCAATGACCTGAACTTCTGAAACTACATATGAATGCTGCTACTTGTGGGCTGAGGTACCCCACAACATTCTGTTTAGAAAGTTGATTGGGCAGAATTAAAATTTATGAAATTGGAATTCAAGATGAAGAAATAGACACATGAGTGAGTCATTCTAATGAGCACTACTGGGAATTATATGTGCAAGTTTCTATGAATAAAGTTTGGAATATATTCTCTAAAATCAGAAGACATTATAACAAGGGCCATTAAGTCCAAATGATTCTGCTTACCTTTCAATAAATGCTATCCAATCAAGTGTCCACTTCCTTCTCTCTAGGACTCCACCTAGTTTTATGATAGGAGTGTTTTTCTCCTTTCTCTTTTGTGTGTTCTTAAATCCAGAATTTTCTATTGGGTTCAAATGCATCATTAGTGTATTTCCCTTGTAAGGGCAAAACACCCTTATTTCTAAAAGTCCAAGTCTGGCAGAGAATTCAGAAAGAAGAGGTCTTGGATCTGATTGCTATACATGACCAAGCTTGCAAAGCTAGAAATGTGCTCTGGCTGAAGTTCTGTTTTGGCAAAACACCATGGATACCCCAAGTGGCAAGTCACTGAAGGACATGGGACTTTTCTACTCCTTCTGATTGACATTCATCTTGGTCCCCCAGGGCCCAGATCTTGCCTTATGTTGCAGCTATTTTGGGAATTTAAGAACTAATCCAGCTCTAAGCTTGAGTAGTGACACTGATACCATCTTCTCCTTCACCTTGGCATGCAAGCTCAGCACAGTTGGCTGTTTTGACATTTCTGGGCTGAAATCCTTCTCCTTCTACCCAGATCTGATGTACGTCCTGGTTCTCTAACATGTCTGCGCTCATACCCATCAATTAGGGTGGCAGGATGCCCACTCAAACAGAATGGTAAGCCAACTTCAACAAGGCAATGTGCCAGTCAAATGCTGGTTTAGATAGGGGACTGAAGGAAGTGACACAGCATATCCATGAAGATCCTTCCTGGGGGACCCTGTGGCCAAATTATTTCACGAGAGAGGATTGTTGTCTTTGTTAAAGCCTTTAAGCATTATGCCATCTTCCTTTCTTCCTTTCTTTCTTTTTAAAGGCTTCTCAGAGAAGACAAGATCATTGCGGGCTTTTGTGAATTCAGAAGTCTTTTTTTTTTAAATTTTCTCTTTCTCAGCCAGGATCTTTTAGTCTTTAGAGGACAGGTGTCTCCTTTTGGGGTTCAGAATATAATGTGGGCAAAAGGGTCCTCTTCTACCTCAACTCCCAGACTAACCAAAGGCAATGTTCCCAAAGAATTACTTGGTCTGACCACAGAATCTGAGAAAAGCCCCTTTGTGTGCTGAGTTTTAGAGAAGAGAAAAATTGGGCAAGTTACTTAACCTCAGTGCCCCCAGGCAGCTCTCTAAAATCATAAATTGCAGAGGAGGTGTTGATTTGCATGGTATTACAGGTCTGGATCCACTTCCCCTTCACCTCTCCCCACCTCCCCCAAAAGCGGCCATGAAATACAGTGAATAGACAGAAACACCATAACAAAAGTGCAGGGTGTGTGTGTGTGTGTGTGTGTGTGTGTGTGTGTGTGTGTGTGTGTGTGTTTGAGCATGTGCTTGTGTGAGAGAGAAAAAAAGGGACAGAGGGAAGGTTGGAGGGGGAGAGACAGAGACAGAGGAAGGGAGAAAAAAGAGAGAGACAGAGACAGAGAGATCACCAGGTCAAGGAGGTAGAATTTCAAAAACTCTTTTGAAAGTGTCACAGAATTTAATAGCTCGAGGAAGAATAGTCCCTGGAATCACGTGTCTCTCCCCTAAAAAACTCTATGTCAACTTTGTCCCTAGCACAGGTACACAGTATTGCCTCAGTATTTTTTCCACAAATTAGGCATCATTTCTCCTCCCACATACTCCATCACACACAAAACACCCCAGGTAACAGTCAAAAAGTTTCTAAAATTCTACCTCCTCCTTTAGAAAGTCTTCCCTTATGAACTCTCTTTCCTACCCCATTTCTCCTCTCTCCTCCTCTCCCCTCCCCTCTTGTCCCCTCCTCTTCCTCCTCCTCCTCCTCCTCCTTCTCTCTCTCCCTCCCTCTCTCTCTCTCTCTCTCTCTCTCTCTCTGTCTCCTTCCTTTCTCTTCCTCCCCTCCCCCAGTACTAAAGATACTGCCCCCCCAAGCTCAGTCCTGCCCTCCAGAACTTTACACTCTAATGGGGGTAACAACATATATAAATAAAACTCAGAACACACAAGATAAATACAGAGTTAATGGAAGTTAACCTTAGAAGGCATGGTGAACTCTACTGGGGATAAACAGGATACAAAAGGCACATACAGGCTCTTTCTTCCCCTCTTAAAGAGGTTTAGAAACACACAGAACAGGTAAAGCAGCATGTGGTTAAGCACTTTATGAATCATACAGAAAGCAATAGCTAAAGCTGGGGTGGGGAACCTTTGGCCTTGAGGCCACATGTGGCCCTCTAGGTCCTCAAGTGTGGCCCTTTGACTGAATTCAAACTTCACAGAACAAATCCCTTTAATAAAAGGATTTGTTCTGTAAAACTTGGTGTAACAACAGCAGCAACTTTTGAGATGTGAGACCCAACAAGACCAGCAACAAGAGCTGCCAGCACAGGTTCTTTGATCTGCTTTTCTAAGGAAAGCAACTTTAAGGGGTTAACAATCTCAGTTTAATCCAACATACATATATCATTCACTTAGTTCAGGGGAAAAAGCCAGCACCCTGAACTTCAGAGCAAATACAAATAGGAATTACAAACAGAAAATATCAACAAACCAAATAACGGTATTCAACAGACAGGCTTTGTCGATCAAGACATCACATACATAGTTATCAAAAAGAGAAGCACCAATGGGTCTGGCTTAGCAAAGCCCGGAGGCAGTTACAACGGCTTGCCCAGAGTCTCAAGACTCCTTCCATGAGTGAGCCCCAAAAGTCAAACACCAACCTCAGATCTTATATACCTGTCTCAAGGCCCTGGGGCACTTGATTACCTCAGTGCTGAGAAGCACTCAAACAAAGAAAAGTGAAAAGTCCCATTTAGGGTATGGGAAAGTTAGTTAATCCCTAGTACCACCACATACAAGTCAATGACTCCTGATTGTCTGAGTGCTGATAAACATTCCAAGACAAGATCCGACTTTACCTTCACCATTCAAACAAAGGCCAGAATCATTAAAGGCACTTAAAAGAAGAACAGTAAAAAGCCCTGCCCTGATTACCACTGCACTTGGACACAGTCAAAAGACCCTACCTGAGGACCTAGAAGGCCACATATGGCCTCCAGGCCCCATCCCTGAACTAGAGGATTTCCAAGGTGAGGAAGAATCAGTATAAGCTGGAGTTGTCTTGGAATCCCACATGAAAAAAGTAGAACTTAAACCATATACCTTGAAGGATACCACAGGCTGAAACTTGCTCCCTCCTGATGTCACTCTGTTCACTACTTTTCAGGCCCAGCTCAGCTGCTAATTCCTTCTTGAAGGAGGAAACCATTTTCCCAGCTGAAAGGGATCCCTCTGCTCAAATTTTCCTGGGATGCCTTATCTCTGTCTCTCCTTCACCCCTATCACATACTGTTTTGAACCTTACTTATCTGCATACACATCACATCTTCTGGTTAGACTGTAAGTTCTTTGAAGGCAAGAAATGCCCCAGTTTTCATCCTTATGTCCCCAACACCTAGGGCATCATCTTACACATCGAAGGCCATAAGTAAACGGCAACTGAATTAATTTAGGATATACAGAGAAGAAAAGAAAAAAAAAGAAGGCAATTCTCCAAGAAAGAGAGACTAACATTAAAAAAAAATAAAGTCAAGTGAGTGATAATAGTGGCTTGGCTAGAGCAGACAGTGTGTGTTCAAGATTGGTCTAAAATAATGTTGGACTGATCTACTGGAGTCAGGTAACAGAAAGCCTTGAATGTCAAGCTAAGGAGTGTAAACTTTATCTTGTAGAGGGGAGCCACTGGAAATAGAAAGTCCTACTTTTACTTCCTCCTCTTTGCATAACCATGGGGCTAGGAGAGGAGGAAGGAGTGGTTAAGTTTGGCTAGCCATAGGAAGAGAGAGAGAAGAAAGTAAATACTTCTTGGCCAGGGGAAGGAGAAATAGAGAAGCCGAAGGACATAGAGACAGAGATGGGAATATTGGTAGGGGAAGGAGAGAGTCTCTCCACATCTGTCTTGCCCTAGCTTAAACCTCTAGTGTCAAACTCATAGAGAAATGGGGCCACTAAACCGTACATGAGGATCCCTGTGAGCACCATATTGACTTAGTTTTAAGATGTACTATTATCTACGTTTCAATGTATTTTTATTTGTTTTGTTAACTATTTCCCAGTTACATTTTAATCTGCTTCTGGCCACACTCCAGAGTATTGTGGGCCACATTCAGAGGTGGTCTTTATTTGGTACCTCAGGCCTTTACAAAATTACTCTAACTAGCAATGAATAGTGAGGAAAAAAGGTCAATAAGCCAATGAACAGTGAGCTTGGACAGACTCAGAGAGAAGATCAGAGCTTTCTGCCTGTGACAGACCTTTGAACAATCTTTGCTTATACCCAGAAGCAGGAAAGCAACAGGTGGGACTAATATAATAGAATTTTATCTTTCTTAAACTTTTAGATTTGGAGCATGCCCAGCAGTATGCTGATAAATATTTAAAAACTCATTCTGAAAAAACTTTGAGTACAACACATTTAAAGTTTAATCCACACTATTAATATTCTCTTTTTAAAAATAATATTTTTTATTTTAAATATTTCCCAATGACATATAAAAAATTTCAACAATCATTTTTTAAAATTGAGTTCCAAATTCTTTCCCTCCCTTCCACCTCTCCCCCTTCCTTGAGAAGATCAGCAGTTTGATATCAATTATACATGTAAAGTCATGCAAAGAATATTTCCATATTAGCCATGTTACAGAAGAAAACAGACAAAAAAATAAAACAAGAAAAATAAAGAAAGTTAAAAAAAGTTTGCTTTAATCTATGCTCAGAGTTCATGAGTTTCTTTGGAGCTGGATAGCATTTTTCATCATGGGTCCTTTGGAATTTTCTTGAATCATTGACTTGATCAGAGTAGCTAAATCTTTCACAGTCAATCACCCTTACAATATTAGTTACCTTATACTACATTTTCTTGGCTCTGCTCACTTCACTTTGCATGAGATCACATAAGTTTTCCTAGGTTTTTCTGAAACCATCCTGCTTGTCATTTCATATTGCACAATGGTATTTCATTATAACCATATACCACAACTTGTTCAGCCATTCCCCAATTGATGAGCACCCCTTTGATTTCCATTTCTTTGCCACTATGAAAAGGGCTACTTTATTTTTGTACAAATAGGACCTTCTCTCTCTCTCTCTCTCTCTCTCTCTCTCTCTCTCTCTCTCTAAATCTCTTTGGAATACAGACTTAAGTGATATTGCTGGGCCAAAGGGCATGCAGTTTTATAGCCCATTGGGCATAGCTCCAAATTGCTCTCCAGAATAATTGGATCAGTTCACAACTCCACCAACAATGCATTAGTGTCCCAATTTTTCCACACCTCCTCCAGCATTTGTCATTTTCCTTTTCTGTCATGTTAGCCAATCTGATAGGTGTGAGGTGGTACCTCAGAGTTGTTTTAATTTGAATTTCTTTAACCAATAGTGATTTAGGGCATTTTTGCATGTGACTATAGATAGCTTTGAATTCTACTGAAAACTGCCATTCACATCCTTTGACCATTCATCAATTAGTGAATGGCTAATATTTTTACAAATTTGGCTCAGTTCACTATCTAGTTGAGAAATGAGGCCTTTATCAGAGAAACTTGCTATAAAATTTCCCTCAGTTTCCTATTTTCCTTCTAATGTTGACTGCATTGATTTTGTTGGTGCAAAAGATTTTTAATTTTATGTAATCAAAATAATCTATTTTTCTTCTGATGATACTATGTCTTATTTAGTCATAAAATCTTCCATTGTCTATAGATGAGTGCTACATTTTCCCATGCTCCTCTAATTTTCTTACATCATCCTTTATGTCTAGATCATTTATCCATTTTGACCTTATCTTGGTATATGGTGTGAGATGTTGGTCTATCCTTGGTTTCTGCCAAACTGCTTTCTAGTTTTCCCAGCAATTTTTTTCAAATGTTGAGTTCTTATCCCAAAAGCTCAGATCTTTGCATTTCATTCGCTAGATTACTGTGGTCTGTGTATTGTGTACCTAATGTGTTCCACTGATCCACCACTCTATTTCTTAGCCAGTACCAAATTGTTAGAAATTACTGCTTTGTAATATAATTTGAAATTTGGAATTGCTAGACCACCTTCCTTTTCAGCTTTTTCATTGATTCCTTTGAAATTCTTGACCTTTTGTTCTTCTAGATGAATTGTTATTTTTTTTTCTAGCTCTATAAAATAATCCATGGTAGTTTGATAGATATAGCACTGAACAAATAATTTCACTTAGGTAAAATAGTCATGTTTATTATATTGGCTTGGTCTATCCATGACTAATGAATATTTCTCCAATTGTTTAGATATGTTTTTATTTATATGAAAAATGTTTTGTAATTGTGTTCATATAATCCCTGGGTTTTTCCTGTCTGGTAGTCTCCCAAATATTTTATATTGTCTGTGGTTATTTTAAATGGAATTTCTCTTTCTATCTCTTGCTGCTGAGTTTTGTTGGTAGTATAGAAATGTGGATGATTTATGTGGGTTTGTTTTATATCCTACAACTTTGTTGAAGTTGTTAATTGCTTCAACTAGTGTTTTAGTTGATTCTATAGAGTTCTCTAAGTATACCATAAGAGTGATAGTTTTGTTTCCTCATTGGCTATCTTTATTCCTTCAATTTCTTTTTCTGGTTGCTGAAAAAGGAAATGCAAACCACTCCAGTATTTTTGCCAAGAAAACCCCAAATGGGGTCCTGAAGAGTCAGATACCACCACTACCATTAGAACAGCAACTTAACATTTTAATAAAGATTCCATTGATTCCTATGCTTTCTAGTGTTTTTAATATGGGTATTGTATGTTTTCAATGGGTGTTGTTTTAACGGGTGTTGTATTTTGTCAAACGCTTTTTTTATGCAGCTATTAAGGTAATCATAAGATTTTTGTTGTGTTTTTATTGATATGGTGAATTATGTGGATGGTTTTCCTAATACTGAGCTAGCTCTACATTGTTGGTATAAATCCCTCTTGGTCATAGTGTGTGGTCTTTGTGATATATTGCTGTAATCTCCTTCCTAATGATTTATTTAACATTTTTGCATCAATATCATTAGGGATATTGGTCTATATATTTCTTTTTTTTGTTTTTGTTCTCCCTAGTTTAGGTATCAAAACCACATTTGTGTCATAAGAGGAATTTGATAAAACTCCTTCTTTAGCTATTTTTTTCAAATAGTTTATATAGCATAGGTATTAATTATTCCTGAAATGTTTGATAGAATTCACTTGTAAATCCATCTGGTCCTAGGGATTTTTTCTTAGGGAGTTCATTTATGGTTTATTCAATTTCTTTTTCTAAGATAGTGTTATTTAAGAATTCTATTTCCTTTTCTGTCAATATGGGCAGTTTATACTTTTATAAATATTGATCTACTTCACTTAGATTTTCAGTTTTACTCTCATATAATTGGGCAAGTAAGTCCTAATAATTGCTTTAATTTCATTTTCATTGGTGGTACATTCACCCTTGTCATTTTTTATACTAGTAATTTGGTTTTCTTCTTACTTTAAAAAAATCAAATTAACCAGTGGTTTATCTATTTTATTGGGATTTTTTTTCATAAATTAGTTCAAATTTTAATTTTCCATTTTATTAATCTCTCCTTTGATTTTCAGGATTTCCATCTTGGTGTTTAACTGGAGGTTTTTAACTTGTGCTTTTTCTAGTTTTTTTTAATTGCATAACCAATTCATTGATCTTCTCTTTCTCTCTTTTATTGATGTATATGTTTAGAGATATAAATTTTCCCCTAAGTGTTGCTTTGGGGCATCCCACAAATTTTGGAATGTAGTCTCACTGTTGTCATTCTCTTTAATTAAATAATTGATTATTTCTGTGAGTTGTTCTTTAGCCCATTCATTTTTTAGGATTATTTGGTTTTCAATTAATTTTTAATCTATGCTTCCATGGCCCTTTACTAAATGTAATTTTTATATAAAGGAGAAGTTCAGGCAAAATTCTATGAGAAAAATCTGAGGAGAAAGAGATTCTTTTTTCTAGGGATATAGGAAATATGTGAAGGTTCCAAAGATAAGATATTGTTTGAGTTTGACCTGAATAAAAGAAGCGACTTCAGCAGGCAAAGATAAGAGGAAAACCATTACAAATATAAAGGGCAGAGTGAGAAAAACAAAGGGTTGGGAGAGGGCAGGACTTCAACAGGGAATAGACAATAGTCCAGGTTGGCTAGAACATAGAGCATGTGAAGGAGAATAATTTGAGCTAAGGTTGGAAATGTAGATTGGAGACAAATTGTGGAGGGCATTGAATGCCAGGATCAAGACTTTTTAATTAGGTAAGAGGAAGCTGGTGAAGGAGTTGGGGTAAGAAGAGATATAATTAGAAAATTATAATGGCAAAGTTAAGCAGGTACAGTGTGAAGGATAGAGTGAAGAAGGAATAGATTTGGAGTCAGGAAAACCAGTTAAGAGGCTTTTACATAAATGGTCTTAACTAACTATGGTAAAGGTAGAATTAGTAGGACTTAGCAACTGATTAGATGTGGGGGATGGGGTGAGAGTGAAAAGCTGAGGATCATAGGATCATAGGATTTTTTGAGCTGTAAAAGACCTTAGATATCAACTACTCCAACTTCCTTAATTTGAAAATGAAGAAATTTAGACCCAGAAAGATGAAGTGGTTTTTCCCAGGTCACAGGATTAGAAGTTTTAGTGCTCTTTCCAATATACCAGATGATTCTGACATTTTGAGTCTTTATGATTGAGAGGGTGGTGGTGCCATCACCAAAAATAGAGGTTAGAGAGATGGCTGTAATGACGATTTAGATTTGAAGATCTTTCCCAGCCATTAATAGGCCATGTGACCTGCTTACATCACAGTAAGCCTAAGTCACATATGGTGGGAGGAGCTTTCTGAGAGGAAAAAGAAAGCATGTCACAGGAAATGCTCTGAGAGGGCAGTTAGGGCTAAGGGAAAGAGTAGACATGCGGTGGCTGTGAGTGATTGTTGGTGGCAAGGCGCCATCAGTGGGGTGGAAGGTTATGGGATGGTGAGGCTCCGTGCTGTGATATTATGTTTTAAGTTCCTTGCTGTTATGATAAAGTGGGCTTACTGGTTTTGGGAGTTGCTTTCTGTTTGGATGGGTTGGACTTATTGGTTATGGGATTTGGTTCTCTGGTGTCTGAATAAATGTTTTACTTCTTCTACCTTCTACATGGACAGTCTCTCATATTTGTGATACAGAACTATATAGGCATATTCATGATTATCATCGATGTTGTGTTTATTGTCTTGCTAATACAATGGTCAAGTTTGAAGCTGGAATGAGAAGTTCAGTTTTGAACAAGCTGAATAGGAGGTGCTCATTGAACATCCAGGTGAAGCTACTTAGAAGAAAAATTTAGATACTTGATGGAAGCTCTCAGGTGATATCAACATCTGGTGTGGATATGCAGATTTGTGGGTAATTTCCAAGGAGATAGTTATTAAAGCCAAATGAATAGGTAAGATCCCCAAGGATGAAGATAGAGAGAGTCGAGAGGACAGAGTCAAAGACAGAAAGGGAAACTTTTGCTCAAGAGAAGGGAAGATGAATAGTCAGCAAAATAGATCAAGAAATATACAGACAGGAAGGAGAACTAGGAATCAGCAATATAATAGAAACCAAGGAAGGAGAATAAGGTGGTCAACACCATAAAATGCTCTGAAGTTAAGGAAGATCAGAACTTAGAAAATGTAAAAGGCCTCTGTATTTAGTAAGAAAGAAGCCCTTGGTGATCTTGTGAAAAAAAGAAATTTCAATAGAGTCAGACTGTGAGGGGTTATAGGGAAGACAAGGCTGTATAATTTTAGATCACTTTATGGAAATCTGGCAGTGAAGAGGAGAAAAGCAATAGTTTGAAGGGGTAGTAGACCCAAGGTGTTGGGTTTGGTTTGGTTTATGGAGGGGGTATTTAGGATAGGAAGAGTTGAGCATGTTTGTAGACTTAAGGAAAAGGACAGGGATACAATGATGTTGGGAAAAAGAGGTGATTGATGGAACATCATCCTGGAGGAGATGGGAGGCGTCAGGGTATGGAAGGAGAGGGATTGCCTGCCTTGGCAAACCTTACCATACATACCCAGTATCTTACTCATTAATGGAAGATTAACACAATGTTTTTAGTAATGACTTGACCAAAAATCTGCAAATCATTTTACTATACTGAGTTTATCATTATAGTAATATACTGATACAATAAGTAATAAATAATAAATAAAATAAATAATAAGTAATGAAATAGTAATATCAGAAAGCAAAGACAAGAGTGAACCAATGGACAGAATATAGATTTTACTTGAACTTTTAAAATTCAAGTTCCAATCTACTTGCAAAGAAAAGGTGATTTGTATCTCTAGCAAACTTCTAGACAGCTATGAAACACAACCCGATGGTAAACAGAAGATAAATGTACTTTTAAGAAATATCCCTTACATTCTTCCCCTTTTCTTTAGACACTCAGCCACACCTTTCACCTGGATTATTAATAACTTCCTAAATGGTTTTCCTGCTTCCTATCTCTCCCCTCCTCAATCCTTCCTCCACTTAGATACCAAAATAATCTTTCTAAGGCACTGGTATGAACATGTTACTTCCTTGTTCAAAAACCTTCACTGGCTCCCCGTTGCCTCTAGGATAAAATACAAACCTCTTAGTCTGGCACTTAAGGCCCCACATAACCTGGCTCCACACTACCTTCCAAGCATTATTCCACATTATCACCCTTCATGTACTCTATAGGCTGGATCACTATTTGTTCTTCAAACTCAACATGCTATTTCCCATGTCCGTGTATTCTATAGGTGGTCCCTGTGCCCAGAAAGGCACTCTATCTTTACATCATCCTTTCAAAATTCTTCTCTTCCTTCAAGACTCAGCTAGATCATATCTACTTCTCTGTATAGCTTTTTCCTGATCTCTACAGCTAATCTACCCACCACACGGTTGCTGAACCAATATTATTAAAGCCTAGGTTTGTCCATATAACTCTCCTCCTCAAGATGTTACCATGGCTCTCTCTTGCCTCTCGTACAAGATACAATCTCTCCTGTTTGACATTTAAAGCCCTTCACGATCGCTTCCCAGGTCACCTTTCCAGGCCCAGTGCATATTATTTTCCTTCATGCATGCTGCGTTCCTCACAAAATGGTTACCTGATATTCTCTGTGTATACAGCATCCCATCTTCCATATTCTGTACCCTTCTACCATTCCTGAAATGCACTCCCTCCACACCTCTTTCTTCCATAATCCTTCCAAATCCAATAAGTGCTGCTTCAACCAACCAACAGCTCATTAAGCATCAACTATGAGCCAGGCACAGAAATAGGCACTGGGCATAAAAGTACAAAGAATGAAACAATTCCTACTCACAAGCAGCTTATATATTAAGAGAAGAGAAACTTGCACATTTATAAAAATATACGACAAAATTAGAAAGTAAATACATAAAAAATATGTACAAAGTGGTAAAATGCACGGTAGTTTGAGAAGGATGGTAGCAATTAAGAGAAATACCTTCATGCAAAAAATGGTGCTTGAGCTGCATTGTAAAGGAAGAGGGAGTCTCTTTGAGCAGAGGTAGAGAGGGGGCTCATTCCAGGGGCGGGGGACTGCACGGCTAAGGTCTACAGATGGCAAATGGAGAGTGGTGTGCGAGGAGCAGACAGAATGCCAGTTTGGCTGGATCGCAGTAAAGGACAGGGAGGAATGTCCAATGAGGCTGGAGAGACATTGTTGGGCCAGGTAGTGAAGGGCTTTAAAAGGTAAACAGAAGAGTTTATATTTAATCCTAGAGGCAATAGGAAGCCACTGGAGTATGCCGAGTGAGAGAGACACAAGAATAGAGCTTTGCTTAAGGAAAATAATCTTGGCAGCAGGGTGTAGAATAGGTTGGAAAGACTTGAAGGAGGGAGAACAGTTGGGAAGCTGCTCTGATGATATCGGTGAGAGGTCCTGAAGGCCCAAACTAAGGCAGTATCTGTGTGAGTGAAGAGAAAGGGGTCAGATGTGAAAAATATTGTGAAGGCAGAAAAGGCAAGATTTGGCCGATGGTTGGATATGTTGGTCGAGGAAGAGTGAGGTTTTAGGATAATGCTAAGGCTTTGAACCTAGAAGACTGGAGGGATAGTGGTGTTTTTCACTGAGGCAAGGAATTTTGGAAGAGAAGAGTGTTTGGGAAAAAAGATAATGAATTTAGTTTTGGACATGTTAAGTTCAAATAACTCTTAAGAAATCTTAAGACAGCCAGTTTGAAATGGCCAATAGCCATCGTCAATGATGAAGGACTGAGGCTCAGGAGAGAGACTGGCTGGATATATAGATATAAATATATATATATATATACATGTGTACACACACATATGTGTGTGCATGTATATGTACCCATGCATGTATATATATACATACACAATACATTTATATAAATACACACATAATATAATGTATATAGATACACATATGACAAATTTATGCACATGTGTATATATACATTTGTATATAAGCACTTTTGCATGTATGTGTGTGGGCAGCCAGGTGACACAGTGGATAGAGTGCTGGGACTGAAGTCAAATAGACTTATCTTCCTGGGTTCAAATTCGGCCTCAGATACTAGCTGTGTGACCCTAGGCAAGTCACTTAACCCTGTTTGCCTCAGTTTCTTCATCTATAAAATAAGCTGGCAAACCACTCTAGTGTCTTTGCCAAGAAAACCCCAAATGGGATCCCAAGGAATTGAACAAGACTGAACAACTTAGTTTTAGAGTGCTGGACTTTTTTCTTTGAGTCTTTCTTACTCACCTTAGTCCTTGACCTAGAAGAATATACTGGGTCTGGAAGCTGGGCTTCTGCAGGCCATTTGTGGGTTTCTTTATATGCAAAGGCCCTGAACATTGTTGCAGTGGTAGGATTATTCGATAAAAATCCTTGCAGATCAGTCAGGAGCGGGTGGCAGATATAATTAGGGGCTTACGACAAGGACATTTGAATATCAGCCTCCGAGAATTTAAAGCTCTTTAAAAATCAGAACCAATATTTTCTCCACAAAAAAAAAACTAAACCTTTAAGGCCTAATTTGCAAATAAAAGACCCCAAGTTTCTGGCATTTGTTTCCTGTCATTCCTCCAGGTGAACTCATCCTGCACCCCTGCTAATGAAGGTATTGCTGTCAATATCACTTTCAAGTTATTAGGTCCATTCAGGGTGAGATAAAAGGGTGGGGGTGCGGGAGGGGAAAGAGATGGTCAACAGGCAATCTCGCTTTTATTTTAACACTCCCTGGAGGATTTTCATTATCCTTTCAGTATCATGTCTTGTCTTTTCTTTTCTCAAGGTCAGCTCTGTCTAGACGCTTCCCAGCTCCCACTTTCTGCAGCTCCCGCACACCCGCAATCAGCTAAGAGATGGTAACCTCAGAGGGTGCCCTTCCACCTGAAGAAACAGAGTCCCTGCTTTTTTCTCTTCTTGGTGACCTTTCTCTGGGTGAAGAGGTCTCTTCTGCAGCAGCCAGGTTTGACTTGCTATGGTGATTGCCGGGCACAGAGATGCTTCTACCTTGTTAGGAGTGACATCACTGTACATTAAAGACATCATATCTCCTTTCATATTAAAATGCCTGTCAGTTCTCCAGCTCTGAGGTTGTAAATCTGCCAGGGTATCCTGTGCTTGGGGAGCTTTCATTATGAAAATAGGAAGATAAGCACTCTGTTTTACTGTCAAAGGAAAAGAGGTAGCCTTCTAGTAATGAGATTACTTTAAGAAATAAATATACATTTTCTTAACACTGTGTTCCAAGGGAAAATTTTTTCCAAAGATGGCTCTTTATTTCAATTAAAAAAAGTCATCTTCCAAAAAAGCAGGAGAGCAGAGAGTGAATATGAAATAACAGTAGAGTAAGATTTATTAATGCATGCATTTCACACTTGCTCTTGCAGTAAATCACAAGACTTTCCCAATGATTTTAGCCCTCCACTTACAGTTACCCAGCTTGAGAAGAAAGGAAAAATGAGAATTTAACCCACTTTCACCTTAAATTCACAAACAGAGCAACCTCTGTGGTCAGTAGAGTATTTATCTTAACTCTAGGCAAAATAACCTTTGGATCATATATCAGCAAAACAAATCTTCAGTGGAGGCTGAGTTGCTTATCTCTGACATGTATAGAATTAAGCTCGGAGGTGATTCAATTTATTAAGCATTTAAGTACCTACTGTGTGTCAGGCCTTGAGGGAGCTGTTAGAAATAAAAGGACAAAAATGAAAATAAGTACCTGCCCTCGGGAATCTTACACTCTACCTCTAGAACCAGCAGGTACACAGACAAGTAAATACAAGTAATATTTTAAAGGGAGGAAGCACTTGCCAGTAAAGGGATTGGTTTGATTGGGATGCCCAATGATTGGGGAAGAGGATGTAGAGGGTCAATATTAACACCTTAGTAGTTCACGAAGGGTCACAAGAGAGAATGCTGGCAAATTCTGCCCTTTGCTTGTAACTTATACTATAAAAACATAGGAATAATAATCAGCTACAGCTTCTCAGAGCTAGCTGTCTTTGCTCAACCTCATGCTAACCGCCTTTGTTCATTTTCTCTCTTTCTAGGCCTAGAAACATTTAAGGAATTTTGAAGTTTCTCCCACCATAGGTTTGAACTGGAGATTCCTGGGTCATTAGCAGCAACTGCAATGGTTTTTTTTTTCATTTGTGTGACAACTGTAAAATGAGTTAGTGATTTTGAGGTCTTCATTAGAGTGTCACCCAAAGGGCAATGGAAAAGGTACATGGTGGGAGTGAGCAAGCTGCAGCACATTAAAGATTGACAATTACAAAGATGAAGTGGTGAGAAGAAGGTCATTATAGAAATATACGAACAGAAAAAAAAAAGACGGTCCAGTCATATAGAACAATGAATAACTAATGGACAGCCTCCGTGCTCCTTTGTTATCTCTACAATGTCAGGAGGATGGAAAGACATCCTCCAGTATGTTAGTTACTTCCCTAGTGGCAAATTTATTGGAAGACACGGACAAGAATTGAACAGGATGGGTGGGCTTGAATGGATTACAATCAGCAGTATTAGAAGGAATACCACCCACAACGGTGAGTTCAATTGGAGCACCAGAGGGTTAACTCTTGCTGGTAGTCAGCAAAGAGGACAAAGATTTAGAAAAGTTGGTGAACACTTACTTAGATCCTATGAGGTATGATACTTAGATCCTATGAGGTATGAAAGGAACCACTAAGGTCAACTTTGCATCAAGCACAAACTGGGAGGAAAACACCTGAACTTAATTGGACTATGGAGTTATAGAGTTAGAGACCTTACGTTTCAAAGACCATCAGACTCAAGAACTTATCACAGGAATGAAATTAACTTCTTCTCTTACAGTACCAAAAAGAGCTAAAGGCTAACGTTCATTGTCAAACAGCTAGAGTCAGTATAATTGTAACTTCTTGCTTTCAACTTAAACTGTGGACTGTTTTCATGCATTCTAAAATTTCAAGGAAAAATAATTTTTAAAAACCCAGCATTTATAGATAGTTTCTGTCCTTAATTCAGTAAGTTATCACATTATGAATTGTAGTCTAATGCAACTGAAAATAGCCACCACCTCACAAAGCTCAGAAGCATGCCGGTCCTAGCAATGTGATAGGCTGTCCAATTAGCACAGGCAGAAAAGGAGAAGCCTCCAGGGAGGTGGCTGGAGCCCAAGCTTTCTTGTTGTAACTCTGCTGGTGCTCTCTGTGGCATATCTCATAATTACAGACCTGCTTTCCTTGACCTGCTCTGTAAATATCTCAATAGAGGAGGAAGTCTGGGTGAGGTTAGTCAACAATTCTGTGAATGCCTAAAAATAAATGAAGCCCAGGAAATAAGACCTTCTCCTCCTATATAGCAAAAAAATCTCATTGGCAATACCAAAGGATCAGGGCTTCTTGGCACATGACCACCTACTGGTGTTTTAAATCTCTACCAGAAAAATACGAAAAGAAATTCTCTTTGCTTTTTTTCTCCCCTGAGGAATTTTAGGATGCAACAGAAAAGTTAGCAATTTTAAATGGATGGCAGTGAGTAGAAGCTGCCAGTAGAAGGAACCAATACCCATGAGACCAAGAAGCATGGTTCAGACTTTCTCCTTCAGAAAATTCTGTAAGGGGAAATCTGGTCATGGATCATTCTTCTAAGCATCAAATCAAATAAAATCATGGAAAAGAATTAATCATTAGGAGAGAAAAATATGGTAAGTTTTCAACATTTATTCATTTAATAAGCTTTTATCAAGTGCCCACTGTATGTGTCAGGAATAGCACTTGGACTTTTGGGGATAATTTTATACAATCTGAAAGAGTGACTTAGAGTTTGACTTCAGGTCCAGAACACTTAGGAAGACAATGTTTTTCTTCCTTTTTCTTGGTAGAAATCTATAATCATGAAAAGGTATTCTCATTGTTTACTGGAGAAGCCACTAATGTGAGTTCACAATGTGTTCCACATGTTTCCTCTACATCCTTCCTGATCTAGTGCTTCATTGTGTTGTTGGGGTAACCCCTGGGGTAACCCTATGTGTTAGCAGAGCTCTTAAGTTCTGGTAGGTCCAAATAGGTTAGGCTTTACACATGAGCCTGGTCGCAGGCTGTGTCAGGTCCAAGGACCAGCCTAGTTAAGTATAAAAAGATATCCTTAGCAGGCTCTCCAATAGGTAAAGAGTTCCTTGGTGCAGGCAAACCTGTGCAGTCATGCAAAACATATTTCCATATAAGTCATGTTGTGAAAGAAAACACAGACAAAAAATCCTGAGAAAAATAAAGTTTTTTTTTTAAAAGTATGCTTCAACCTGCATTAAGACTCCACTAGTCCTTACTCTGGAGGTGGTTGGAATTTTTCATCATAAGCCCCCTTAGGAATTGTCTTGGATCATTGTATTGCAGAGGAGAGCTAAGTCATTCACAGTCGATCATCATATAATATTACCGTTACTTTGTACAATGTTCTCCTGGTTCTGCTCACTTCACTTTGCATCAATTCATGTAAATCTTCCCAGGTTTTTCTGAAACCATCCTGTTTGTCATTTCTTATAGCACAAAAGTATTACATCACAATCATATACCACAACTTGTTCAGGTATTCCCCAATTGATGAGCATCCCCTCAATTTTCAATTCTTTAATACCACAAAAAAGCTGCTGTAAATATTTTTGTACATATAGATCCTTCTTTTTTATTTCTTTGGGGTACACACCTAGTAGTGGTAGTGCTGGGTCAAAAGGTATGCACAGTTTCATAGCCCTTTGGGCATAGTTCCAAATTGTTCTCCAGAATGGTTGGATTAGTTCACAACTCCTCCAACAGTGCTTTAGTGTCCCAATTGTCCCATGTCCCCTCTAACATTTGTCGTTTTTCTTTCCCATCATATTAACCAAGCTAATAGGTGTGAGGTAGTCTCTCAGGGTTGTTTTTAATTTGCATCAATCAATAGTGATTTAGATCAATTTTTTTCATATGACTGTAGACATTTTTGATTTCTTCATCTGAAAACTGCCTGTTCATATCCTTTGACCATTTATCGATTGGGGAGTGACTTGTATTCTTATAAATTTGACTCAGTTCTCTACACATTTGAGAAATGAGCTCTTTATCAGAGAAACTTGCTGTAAAATTCTTTTTCACAGTTATGATCACTAACTATGTATTTCCCTCCATCCTATTTTTCCTGTTTATCCTTTTCTCTCTGTCTTTCCTCAAAAGTATTTTGCTTCTGACCACCACCTCCCACAAATCACCCTCCTTTCAATTAGCCATTCTCTTATCTCCATCCTCTTCTACTTCCCTGTAGGATAAGATAGATTTTTATACCCAACTGACAGTGTATGCTATTCCCTCTTTGAGGCAATTCTGATGAGAGTAAGGTTCAAGTGTTGCCTACTACTCCCCCTCCCCCCATCTTCCTATCCACTGTAAAAGCTTTTTGTGCCTCTTACCTCATTCCACCTCTCCCTTCCCCTTTCTCCCAGTGTATCCCTCTTTCTGAGCCCTTAATTTTATTACTTAAATGTCATCCCATCATAGTCAACTCATATTCATGCCCTTTGTCTATGTGTACTCCTTCTAACTGGCCTAATAATGATAAAGTTCTCAGAAGTTACGAGTATCATCTTCCCATGTGGGAATGTAAACAATTTAACCTTATTGAATCCCTTATTTTTCTTCTTTATCTTTTTATGCTTCTCTTGAATCTTGTATTTCAATGTCAAATTTTCTACTCAGCTTTGTTTTTTTTTCATCACAAATGTTTGAAAGTCCTCTATTTCATTAAATATCAACTTTTCCCCCTGAAGGATTATACTCAGTTTTGCTGGGTAGGTGATTCTTAGTTGTAATCCTAGCTCCTTTGCCCTCCAGAATATCACATTCCAAGCCTTCTGATCCTTTAATGTAGAAGTTGCTAAATTTTGTGTCATCCTGACTGTGGCTCTATGATATTTTAATTGTTTCCTTCTGACTGCTTCCAATATTTTCTCCATAAACTGAGAACTCTGGAATTTGGATATAATATTCCTAGGAGTTGTCATTTTGGGATCTCTTTTAGGAGGTGACCAATGGATTCTTGCACTTTCTATTTTACCCTCTGGTTCTAAGATATCAGGGCAGTTTTTCTTGAAATATGATGTCTAGGCTCTTTTTTTAAAAATCACTGCTTTCAGGTAGTACAATAATTCTTAAATTATCTGCCCATGAACTATTTTCGACATCAGTTATTTTTCCAGTGAAACATTTCACAATTTTTCTTTTTAAAAATTTTTTGATTCTGTTTTATTGTTTCTTGATGTCTCATGGAGTTATTAGCTTCCACTTGCCCAATTCTAATTTTTAAGGAATTACCTTCTTCAGTGAGTTTTTGTACCTCCTTTTCCATTTGGCCAATTCTACTTTTTAAGCAGTTCTTTTACTCAGTGAATTTTTGTACATCTTCCATTTGTCCAATTCTGCTTTTTAAAGAGTTCTCTTCAGTGGATTTTGGAGTCTCTTTTACCATTTGGCCTGTTCTGGTTTTTAAGGTGTTATTTTCTTCAGTATTTTTTGTGCCTCCTTTACTAAGCTGTTGACTCTTTTATTTTTCATGATTTTCTTGCATTATGCTAATTTCTTTTCCCAGTTTTTCCATTTCCTCTTTTATTTCATTTTTAAAATCCTTTTTGAGCTCTTCCAGAAATTCTTTTTTGGGCCTGAGCCCAATTTACAGTTTTTTCTTGGATACCTTGGATGTAGCTGTTTTGACTCACTCATCCTCTTCTGAGTTTGTGTTTTGACCTTCCCTGTCACCATAGTAATTTTCTATAGTCAGGTTCTTTTTTTGTTATTTGATCATTTTCCAGCCTATTTTTTGACTTTTAACTTTATGTTAAAGTTGGCCTCTGCTCCTAGAGTGAAAGGAGTACTTCGTATTTTTATGCTCTTGTTTTCAAAGCTAGTTCTGGGGGGTCTGTAAGTCTTTAATTCTTCAATAATCTAAGGACAGGTGTGGTCACCACTGTCCTGGCCTGTGCTCTTGTCTGTGAGCAACCACAAACATTCTTTTCCACCCTGGAACTGTAACCAAGGTCCCCACTCCCCTTGGGCTGCACATTCTAGTCTGCTAGTGCTCCTCCTCACCCTGCATATGGGCAATGCAACAGAGACATGTACCCAGTGCCAGCAAAGGGTCCCATGTAATCTCCTTCTGACCAGTTGTACAACACCTTTGACTACTTTATTAATGAAAAAACTCTACTACTACTTACAAACAGCATTTACTGAGCTACGCATAGTTACTGTTCTCACTATCTTTATTTCTTAAAAATCAATGAAAAGCTTTGTAAAACAAACAAAGAAACAAGATGTAGTCTCTCCAGGGCCACAGAGTGGTGACCCTCATACTCTATATATTTTTGTGACCTTTATCTTCTTTACCTATAGTTGAAAAGTAAATAAGATTGGCTCTGCCAGCAGTTAATAGCTGGCTCTTCAACTGTCTTTCTTAATCTTCTGTGTTTAGTGAATGGAAGCAGGGATGAAAGGAGGGAGCATGCCCCCACAGAGTGCACAGCTTTACAGTACAAAGATGTGCTTCCCTTTGCTCTCTTGAACCAGAGCCCCTTTCTCACTGGCTTGCTGCCAGAGGCAAGACATTGCAGAGGGTGCAAGAGTAACCCCATGGCAATTGGAGTACTCTGCTCTTTTAGCAGCACTGAGAGCAACTAATTAGAAGCTATTTTGTTATAACGAAAAATCTAGGGAAGTAGAATAACACCCTTTTTTCCAAGTCTGAAGTTTCGTAGGTGATCGCAGCCATGGCTGATGAGGCCGGGGTCCTGGTTTCAGTCACCATAAAGGGCTATTAATTTCATTCTAGTCAGCCAGTTTCCAAATTCAATTCAATTTAACTTAACTCAGTTCAACAAAACTTTTATTAAATGCATAGTATATGCAAGGCACCATTTTAGGAGCAGGAAATAGAAAGACAAAAACAAAGCTGTTTTTGTTTATATATATACATATGTATATATTATATCCAGGAAGGATATAATATATAGGCAGATAAATAAATACAAAGTATACGTAGCATATGTCTTAGATTTCTGTCTTGAATCCCATATCACCTTGGTGAGCTCAGCCCCCAAAGCATAACTACTATATCCGCTCAGGGTGCTAGAGGTATTCCTGAGGGGTTATAGGTAGGTTTTTTTTTCCTAATGCTATAGCTGGAGGCCCCTACTAGTGTTCTTCTGACCATGATTATCAGTAGACAATCATTTAGCCTGACAGATTCAAATAGCTTTTAGAGAGGGATATTTATACTAAGGTGGTACAGAAGGAAAAGTTAGTAGAAAATATCCCTTCCCCACACTCTTTAAAGCCTATAACACAGTATACCACTACAGAGTCCAGGAAAACCTTAGAGGGCACATACGGCAAAAGAGATAACTCAGAGCTCCTGTTTGTTAGAAGTCCTTTTCTTGCTTTCATACAGGAGTCAAGAAATTTCTGGCATATGCAGGTTCTTTCCTGAGTTCTTTGTAGAACTGTGAATCTCATTCTGGTACATCCTTGGCTACAGACACAGACACTTCTGTCAACCACCACCGCCCTGGGGTGAAAAGGGGAGGGAGGTGACCAAAGCTGAAACCAAATTGCTCTTCTCCCCTTAAAGCAATTTTTTGTTCCCTGCTCACTGGAATTCAAATCTCCATCAGATGTTCAAATAAGATGGATTTGGAACTGCTCTTCCATTTTACAGACAACTCAAAGAGCCCAAGTTTCCTTGGTCAATCTGAACACCATTCCTGTCTAGATCACTCCAGTTTATTCAAAGACATTTCTCACTTAATCTAAAGTATTGGGTTGATTGAGACTTGTTCTCACCTTGACGAGGTATCAGAGCATTTTATTACTTACTTTAAATGGAATGGGATGACTTGATAGATTTACTCAATCAATTCTATCCTTAACATATAAACAAAGTAATAGAAAGTAATTTCAGGAGGAACAGAGAACTAAGAACTGGTGGAGATCATGAAAGATCTCAAGGTGGTAAGTGAGCTATGAGCAACTTCCTTCTTTCATTGGGGAGTTCTTCCCAGAACCTCCATTTTGAGGAGGGCCCCAGGCAGCCATTCTTCATTCTCCAGACTTCACCACCACAACTCTGCACAGAGGTGACCCTTCCCACTTTTCAGCTCCATTTTATGGGTTATTTTCCCCTGTTAGAGTGTAAACTCCTTGAAGCTATAGACTTTCTTTTTGCTTGTATTTGCATCCCTTACTCTTAACATAGTACCTGAAACATAGGAAGTGCTGCTTAATAAATTATTTTGACTTATTATTGACTTCATGCAGGCAGAAGGGAGAGTGAATGCATTTCAGATACAGGAGACACCTGTGCAAAAGGCATAGAGGAGGGAGTAAGGATAGTGGAGGCCAGTAATAGCTAGCAGTCTGGTGAATACAGGCATGCAGGCAGGCAGTCACAATGGGGATCTTCTCAGGGAGCATGGCTAAATCAACCCAACCTTATCACCACCAAAGGAAAAGCATTTCAAAAACCAAAATCTTCCTATAGAAAATTTGGTACTTCCTCTCCATATATTAAATAATAGTGTAGTAACTTCAGAGAGTGGACCCCTCTTTCCAACTGTTTATTTTATTCAGTGAGAGAAATTAATCTGTCAATAGGGGAAATCTGCTTCTTTAAAGGTATATATTTCCTAACTACTGTTGTCATATCCTACAAGAAATCAATTAGATTAAGGACCAGTTATGTTATAGGCATTGTATTAGGTATTAGGGATTTAAAGACAAAAAAGAAAACTCCCTGTGCTCAAGCATCTACATTTCTATAGTTGGATAATGAAATAGATCAGAAGATACAAAGTGAGAACCCACATATTGTATCAGTAAGGCAAGATTCATAACCTGGAAAATGACCATGAACATGCCTATATGGTTCAGAATCACGAAGTATGAAAAACTCTCTAGGTAGAAGGCAGAGGAAATATAACATTTATTTAGACACCAGAGGATCCAATCCCAAGACCAGTTAGTCCAACTCAATATGGCAGTAATTATATTCCAAAACCAGTAAGTTCACCTCAATGTAGCAACAAGGAAATTATAAGACAGTATTATAGCAAGGAACCAAGTCATCCTGTAACCTCCCCCCCCCCCCCCACTAGGGCCTTCCTGTAAACAGTCACTCATGAATCCTAACTCTACTCAGCACTTTCTTCCGCAGCTCTGTTGCTGCTGGCTCTCTCAATGTCTGCTCTTCAGCGCCCTCTTGACGTCTGCTTCCCAATTCTTCTTCCCTTCAGTTCTGTCCCTCTTCAATTCTGGTTCTCTCACACTCTGGGCTCTCCTTATATATAGTCTTAGCCAGCATCCGACTGGCTAGAACTTGGGTTCCTGATTGGCTGAATTCATGATTGACTAGAACTTGATACACATACCATTGGCTCTGGTCTCAACAACTTCCTGTAGGGCCCTGAGAGCTTCACGCCCAAATTGGTTTAGTACTTAGTAAGTAGAGGCTTTAGGCTTACTTAGAAACAAAGATATAATCACGCTTTCCTGCCTAGCCCCACCTGAGGCCTATGGAATGGGTGGGGAAGAGCTGTGATCACATTAATACTACACATATTCCATACACCATCATATTTTCCCAACCTGGGATAACCTTTTCAAATGTCTCCTCCCCAATGCCCTGCACTAAAAAGTAGCAACAAAATTCACATAGCACAATTCTAAATGGCCTTTTGAATGCCATGCAGAATCCCAAGCAATCCATTCATAACATCTCCTAAACAATCCCAAATTAACCATCTTTCGTGAGGGACTTGGCCTAGCAGCCTGACCATTACCACTTATTCCCAAACATATTAGGTAAATTCAATAAACAACATTTTACAAAGTTTATTACACATTACGTCCTGTCTAGTGCTTATAAGGACCTGTCCCAACCCAAAATAATTAGGAAGAAATATTAAAATTAAAAAGTTGACAAAAGTAGAAAAAAATAAAAAGGAAAGGAAAAATGAATTTGCCCTTTCAAAGGATCAGTCTAATCTCAAGTGATGTTCCCGTGCGCATGGAAGTCTCCCTAGAGCAGACCTGTACAACTTGGTAGTAGGTAGAGGCCAAAATTAAAATAGGCTAAACTTCTTCAGGCCACAGATACATTAGACTAGAGTCAGACTGATGATGGTTGTTGCTTCAGGCCATGTGACAAGGAGGACAGTGCACAGTGGCAACCTTACATTTTTCTGAGGCTGCCAGAAATCCTTTGGCGGGCTGCAAGTGGCCCATGGGACATATGTTGTGCAGGCCTTCCCTAGAGCATAAGTTCTTAACCTTTTTAGTGTCATGACCCCCTTGGACAGGCTAATAAAACCTATAGATTCCTTCTCAGAATAATCTTTTTAAATGCATAAAATGAAATGTATAGGATTACCAAAAAAACCACAAAGGTTAGTGAAAATAAAGATGCATTTTTTTTTCTAATCCAAGTTCAAGCATCCCCTGAATCTATCCACAGATTCCCTAAGGGATCCATGGAAGCCAGGTTAAGAACCTCTTCCCTAAAGGGATAGGAGACTTGAAGTTGACTAGAAGTCACTGCCTTGCCAAAGTATCCTGGATGAAAACTCTTCCATGGGTCCCCTCAACACATGAGCAACCTATACATGTACCCAACAAATCCCCTGCCAATATGTGGGGCAATTGAAATAAAGAGCTGGTCACATCTGTCTAGGAGTCTCTGTACACATAGCAGACTGCACTCTTCCCCAAAGTATCCCTACAAAACCAGAGGGCATTCCAAATGGATATTCAAACTCACCTGACAATAGAATAATCAGTCTTAGTTCAAAAAGAATACAAACCTAGATGAGCCTCAACATACATGAGGTTCCACAAAAGGGAATGTCCACTTAGATTTGATTGCAATTAGTCCTGGGTAAGTCCCCAAGACGTAAAACTCATGGCCTGGAAGGATGTCTTATTCCCGCTCAGAGGCCTCAGCTCTGGATTAATGCAGACTGGAGAGTCTGGGAGACAGCCTGATCCCAAAGAGAGGATCAGGTTTTCTCTTGTATTCTTTGGCTCATTATGCCCCAACTCTGAAATTCTGGGGAAAATCCTGTAAGTAAATTTTGAATATGGCTTATGTATGTCTAGAGTGCCCCCTAAAAGGGATTTATAGAATCCTAATCTAGAGAGGTGTTCAATATACAAAATAAATTAGGCAGACACTTAAAACACTAAAGACTCATAAGCATGCATTGAAACATAGATAAAACATTTAACAGTAACTTATCCCTCCATTATACTCTCCTGGGAGGTTGATCTGTAAAACATTAAAGCACCAAACGCTTTGTGAGACTGCTAGACAGGTATTTTGATTTTATATCAAGTCTCTGCTCTCTGAGCAATTAATTCACTTGGACATATCTTCTGGCCATGCAGGAAAGCAAAACTCGCTCTCTAGTCAGTGGTCATCTTGTCTGAGAAGCTGTTGTGGAAATGACTCCCAGCACCCAAACCTAGAAGCTTCCAACCCCTTGAACTTATGAGGTTGCTGCCAAGGATATATGTATCTATCTCTGTCTCACTATTCAGTCACCTGTACTCAGGGAAAGAAACTAAGCAAAAGAAGCATCTGGGGACTTGAGATCTAGTTTTGTGGTTGCCTAGGTAACTAGCACATAGTCTCAGTGTCATGTTCTCATAGTCACCAGTCCCCTTCCTTTCCCTTTTGCTAGAAGTTTGAGGGATAGCTGAAGGAATCCCAACAGCGGCCTCTTCCACCTCCCACCCCACACACATATACCTTCCTTCTGTCATAGAATCCCAGATTTAGATCTGGAAGACACCTTAGATGTAAAAATCACACACACACATACACACACACACACACTTCACACAGAAGTTAAGTGATTTATCCTAAGTCACAGAAGTGATAGAGCCAAGAATCAAAGCAGGCAGGTCTTCTGCATTCTTTCCACTGCTCCACAGTGGAGGGTCATGGAAACACTTTGGGACTAAGTTTCTTCATCTGCAAAATGAGACGTTTCCCCTCCTCCTTCATTCTAATATTCTATGATTCCATCTCTTTGGAAGCTTACTTTATCCACGGCACCCATGAGCTGCTGCCATGCCCTCATTTGGGTGTCATGAGCAGTGTTTCCTCAGTGAGGAAATTAGAACTGCTCAGTGAGGCTACTAATCATTGGGAAGCTCCCCCTTCCCCTTTCCTATAGTGACAGTTGGTGGCTGTTAGGTCTACCTACGTGGGAAAACCCCCTCACCCTGACATAGCTCCCCTATCAGCCTGAGGTTGATGCCTGAAATTCCATCATTTAGAGATGAATCCTTCTGGGTTATTAAGGAACTGTCATCTATTAAAATGCAAATTCAGTGGTGTAGGGGCAGAGGAGGAGAAAAGAAGGGGTGATGATAACATACTAAGCCTTATCGGCTATTAATATCTCATGGAGAATGAGTTTTTATGAGATCCTTTCCAAGGTGACAGCTAGCTGAGAGCAGAATGGGAATGGGGAGGCTATAGGGAAAGGGGAGAGAGAGAGGTATAGAGGGTACTAGATAGGAAGAAGACAGGTCAAATTCAAAGGGAGCAAGGAAAAAGAAGTTGGGAGGGCATCAGAACACACTTTCCCTGAAACTTTGCCCATGACTAGTACCACTAATCAGCAATGACACCACCAGCTAAGAGGAAGTCTTCTCTTCTGCCATTTTGTTCCCTGTTGCTCTGTGGCAGCTTTACTTTTGATGTTTCTCCCAGTGGAGTTCCTTCTCGTTCTTTGCCATTTCAATCTTCCCATGTGTCTCTCTGGTATCAGGAGGAATGACCCTCAGCAGGCTCAGCATGATCTTTTTTGCTATTAAAATGATCTCTGCCAATCACCCCATGCTACACTCCCTTGGTGGCACTGAGATCAGTCAGGAAAAGAGTTGAAATGTGCTTGTTAACCTTGACCTAGCTAGTTCAGAGCTAGGTACAGGCAGGACTTTTCTTCTCTCTGCTGTGGCATTGTGTGTTGATCTATGTGAAATTGAGGGCCTCACATTTCCTCCAATAATACCTCTCAGCCAGACTAACTCCCTCAGGCCAAAGGAAACTTTGCCAACCACTGAAGAATGTAGGAGCTTTAAAGATGGAAAAAAGCCACTCACACAGCCCAGCCAAGCCTTTTTCCTGTCTAGCTAGTGGAGGCTAGTAAAATATTTGTCTTGAAGAAAAAATTGCCTCCCTTTCTGTTCTGAAAAAATACCCCATCCTCTTCTCATGAAAGCTCTCCACATATTATTTTTTTCCCTAAACTTTTTCACTTTCTTAAACATATATTTCACCTCTTTTCAGTCTGCGTTTATCTTACCATTAATAAGCCCCCAGAGGAGGTGTGGCATAAGGCTAGAGGGCCAGGCTTAGAGTAAGAAAGGCCAGAGCTCTGGACCTTCCTCTGACATATACTAGCTCTGTGACCATGGGCAAGTCTCCTGATTCCTCAGTGTTCTGGGGAGCTCTCTAAGATGAGCTGATGTTCTGCATAGAAGAGAATATTTTCAGAACAGGAATTCTCCACATCAGTGAAATGATACAGAAAATAAAAGTAAGTGACGTTGAAGAATCCTCTTTGATCATTGGAAAAGAAAAAATATATCTGTCTATCACACATAAATACATATTTATTATGTATACAATAAATAAATATATATATATATGGAAAAAGATTTAAGTACATATACATAATGAGTTAAGCATTAGGGAAATTACATCCATATTTATCATATATATTAAGTTAAACTATATATATGTGATATGCATAGTGAGTCTGTGTGTATGACTCTGTGTGTGTGTGTGTGTGTGTGTGTGTGTGTGTGTCTGCAATGGCCTCTTGATTGGTCTCCCTGCTATAAGTCTCTTCCCTTTACAATCTACCCTACATACTTCTGTCAAAGTGATTTTCCTTAAACAGATAGCTGAGTATTCTACTCAGTAAACTCCGGTGGCTCCTTATTCCTTCCAAGACAAAATATAAACTTGTATTTTTAGCTTATAAAGACTTTTGCAACCTGGTCCTAACCTATCTTTCCAGCCTCGTTGAATATTGCTCCTCCTTCAGCAATCTGTGATCCAACCAAACCAGCCTCCTCTCTGCCCCTCAGATTGCATGCTTTATTTCCTAGCTCCACACCTGAAGGGCATTCTGTCCATTCCTCTGCCTCCTCCTTTCTTGAGCCCCCAACTTCTACTTATATTGAACTACTATTTCATGTTTATTTGTATTCATCCTTTTTATATTTATTATTTATATACTTTTATATGGACTTGTCTCTTCTCTGAGGAATATAAACACAAGCAAGAAAGCCAGTACTCCCTCAAGGAGCTTACATTCTAATGAAGAAGGACAACATAGAGGGGCAGCTAGGTGGCACAGTGAGTAGAGCACCGGCCCTGGAGTCAGGAGGACCTGAGTTCAAATCCAGCCTCAGACACTTGACACACTTACTAGCTGCGTGACCTTGGGCAAGTTACTTAACCCCAATTGCCCTGCCTTCCCCACTCCAAAAGAAAAAAAAGACAACATATAAAGGGGAGCTAGAAAAGAGGAAGTGTATTTGCAATGGAATGGTTTGGAGGTGGAAAGTGATGGGGAGCCCTGATTCCATGCAAGAGAAATTCAAAGCTTCTGTCTCACAGCCCAGTGTCCCTGGGCAGAGTCCAAGGCTTTGGAGGGACATGAGGAGGACAAGGAGGATGGCAGAAGTACAGGTAACATAGTTTGGAAAATACAGTGGATTTGCCTCAAATGATGATCACCTGTAATTTACTACCATGGTCTAGTTTGGATAATGAGGAAAATCAGGTTTGTCTGTTTCACTGAGACATTCTCATGTCCATATTAAAAACAGACCAAGATGGAATTGGGTTGTTTACTGACGGAGAACAGCACAATGTCGAATGTCAAGTTTTCCATGTACTTCATATTGACTAAATCATAGGATTATGGGATTTAAAGCTGGAAGGGATCATGGAGATTATTTTGTCCTGCTCCCTTCATTTTACAGATGTGGAAAATTGAGGCCCAGAGAGGCCCCTGGCCACTCAGGCAATAAAGAGAGAGGTAGCACTGTGCAGTGGCAAAAGTGTGAAATTTGGAGTCATGTGCTCAGATTTTGAAATCTGGCTCCACTCCTCACTACTGCGTGACTGTGGGTCGGTCATGGTCACTTGACTTCTCTGGGCTTCAGTTTTTCATCTGTAAAGTGAGAGGGTAGATAGCATCTAAAGTCCCTTCCAACCCTAAAATATGGCATAGGAGAAAGAGCATTGGTCCTAGAGGTGGAGAATGCAGCCTGTGATCCTTACCACCTATGTAACCTTAGCTAAATCACTGTCTCCCCAGAATATAGTTTCTACTTTTATAAAAAGAGCTAGATTGACTGGCATCTTCCATTCCTAAATTTGTGTGCCTAGGTGATCCTGGTAATAGTTTACATTTGTACTGTGCTTTTTTGCCAAATTTTCTCAATTTATCTTCCCAACAACCTGTGAGATGACATCATCACCATCAATTACCCCTATTTTATAGATGAGAAAACTAAGTCTGGGAGAAGTTACGTCATTTTTTCCAGGGCTACACAATTCAAACCCAGTTCTTTGACTCCCAGCCAACAGTTTACCTGATGTCATGAATGAAAACCCTGAGAGACAGGGTTTCTGGGTAATAAGTAATCAATTTATTAATTAGGGTAGATAATAATAACCTGATGATCAGTGGTTTCTCTCAGCAAGTACAGGTGCCAACGGAGACCTTGAAAAGCCTTAAATCCCTTCTGAAAAGGAACTCCCCTGACAAGTGAAGATTAACCCTGATGGGTGGACATTTAATGAGGAGGTGGGCTAAAAGTCTTCAGCTCCTCCTGCTGAGAATGTGGCCTGATCATGAGACTTACCAGCCTCAAGTCATCTGAGCAGGGAAAGTCATCTCCATCCAGATCTCTCTGGATAGTTTTCTCCTTCGTGAACTGGATCGCCCCAAACTCTAATGGAGGGGATCAAGGACAGGGGGGTTCCTCCTCAGGCAGAGGCTCACACAGACTGAATTCTGTTCATATTCTAAACAAAAATTAGGTCTCCCAGTTGGATGGGGCCTGGTCCAAAAGTAACGTGCATGTGCCTTGAGGGCTAGCAGCAATCTCATCACTCAGCCATGCCCTTCAGAGGCTAACTGACCTTTTCAGGAGTTGGGTTTTAACAGAAATAGAAGGAAAAGAGTGGATCACAGATGAAAAATTAGTTATTAATATAATAGCATAATATATATTTCTCTCACCTTCTATGCCAGGTTGTCTCACAGTTGCAGAGCCAGGATCCTAATCAAGGTCCTCTGACCAGCCAAACCAAGAAGACCTTGATGACCTGCCCACTAAGGGTTGGAAAGAGTGAGACTTGTAAAGTCCCTTGCACAAAACTGACCCGTAGAAGGTATTCAATGAAAACTGGCTGCCTGACTGGCTGAGACTAGGGAGACAAAAGTCAAGAAATCTAGCTATTTCTAAAACATTGCAAAAATCACCCCCATTCATATTTTTTGGCCAGAGACAAAACTGTGGAGTAGTCAGTTTGCGTTCATGTGTTTTGCATCCCACTTTGGCAACTGTCTTAAATCTTCAGGAGAAACAATATTGATATCTCCTGAAGATTCAAGATTATGCGAAAGTGAGGTGAAAAACTTGGGGAGACTCTCCAAGAGTCACTTTGGGGAAGGATCCTGCCAGTGTAGGTTTATGCATATGGGGGAAGCAGAACCAGTTGCTCTCTTACTTTGTGTTGACAATTTGTACTCCAAAGACTTCTTGGGACAACTGGCCAAAATTGGAAAAGGGTATCCCCAGTACTTAGCACAGTGTCTGGCACATAGCAGATGCTTAACAAATGCTTGTTGACTTGACTTGACTAAAAGGAGGTCTCTGGTCATCAGGCACACATATCCCAAAATAAATAGACAGAAAGACCAACAAATAAATGAACAAATGAACAAACAGATAGGTGAAGAAATGAATGAATGGACAAACAAATGAATGAATAAAAAAGGCAGCTAGGTAGCCTACTGGAGTACTATACTAGACTAGCTGTATAACCTTGGGCAAGTCACTTAACACCTCCCAGCCTCAGTTTCCTCATCTGTAAAATGGGGGTGACATTAGCACCTGCCTCCCAGGGTTTTTGTACATCAAATCATATATAAAGTGCTTTGCAAACCTTAAAGTGCTATATTAATATTAGCTCTTATTACGTGACAATTTCCTTGGTTGTATAGGGAATAGATGACGCATATCCAGATATTATTGAATCTCAGATGACTTCATCCCCTTATTGAGAATTAATAGTGATGCTCAATTTGTTACTGGAAATTCAAGCAGCAGTGAATTCGCTTCTTTTCCAACTACCAACCAATTGCCCCTTTTTACAGGGCAGGCTGGCCAGCTTCATTAAGGCATCAGAACTTCCTGAGGAGAGGCAGGAAGCAGAATGTGCCAAGCCACCATCTTGACCATCATCTCTCCTTTGACATTGATGAAGACAGCACAGGACCCTGAACTCAAGAACCTTGGGAATACCAGTGCTTCCAGCGTAGTGTCCACAGCCATCATCCATGGGAAGCAATCCCTGTGGAGATGCAGCCTGGCAATTCTACAGGTGCTACCCCACATCTGTTGAAGACTCAGAAAAGAAAATTCTTGCTACCAAAGTCCTTGCCACTGTCAAATAGTTCAGCACCAGAAGCTAATATGATTTAATCCGTGGAAATGACATTAATGAAGAAACATTACATTCTACCTTGCTATTGTACCCTAAGGACCATGGGACCTTTTCATCTGACTTAGCTGAAACCTTTTGTGTATGTAGTGTCCTCCATTGGAAAGTGAGCTCCTTGAGAATGAGGGCTGTATTAATTTCCTATTTGTATCCCTAGCACTTAGCACAGTGCTTTGCACACAGCAGGTTCTTAATAAATGCTTCATTCATTCATCCTTTATAGTCCCAGACCTGTGGTTCCATGACAACACTTTTCTGCCTATCAGAGAACTTATCAAGATGATCCCCTGAGGTTCCTTCCAGTGCTAAGTAAGCTCTGTAATTCTGTAATCCTTATCACAGGCTTATAAAGTTAGAACTAGAATAGATCTCAGATTGTCCAATCCAATCTTCTCATTTTACAGAAGAAAAAAATTGAGGCTGAGACAGGTTAAGTGACTTGCTCATTGTCACTGATACTAGAAAGTGTCAGATGTGGGGTTTGAACCTCAGTCTTTCTGACTCCAAGTCCAATATTCCATCCACCGTGCTGCCTACCTTTAGGGTTTTAAAAAAAGTCTTTTTATAACTATGTGAAAGCACCTATGTCAAAATATGTGATATTTTTAGTTCCATTATTTTCCCTACTCCAATATTTTTAAAGGTGTTTTCTACTAGAAGAGATGCTGCAAAAAAAGCATTTGTTCTTAAATTTTTCCACATTCACTGCCTAAAGGCCTGACATTCTGATGTTCTTTAATTTGACCCTGCTAGTGTACAATATATGCCTTTTCCCACTGGGCTGGGGAAAGAAACTTTTGCACTTAAAAAAAGCATATGGAGTTGATAACCACCCTGGAAAATCAAGGACATCTGGGCTTCTTCTTCTTTTTTTTAACTGCAAACATTTTCTTGAAAGTCTAAACATAAAGCATTGGTCCAATTCATTAATATTTTGGATCAAATGTAGTTTTGATGAATGCCATAATAGAAATGAAGTGTGCTTGCTAGCCCTTATATACTTGAAAAAAATCATATTTTTTACATTATCAGCTAAAACCACATTTGAAAGGAACATGTTGAAAATTGAAAGCAGGATTTTAAATAAATCTGGTAGCAGGTATTTGGGCCAGGAAAATTCTTTCAAGAAGTAGAAATACAGTTTTAATAGTAAAGGGAGCAAAGAGTACCAGTGCAACAACCCTTAAGTCAAACACAGTTTTTAGTATACCTAGATGGACCCCGAAGTTATCACAAACCCCTTTATTCATTTTAATTGTATGCAAAATTGTCAATAGCTTTCCTGTGTGCTGATCTCAAGATGCTCTGGACTCAAGGCCCTAGAGCTGCTCTATGTATCGCTGACTTTCAACATTAACTATAATTCATAAAGGCCACTACAACTCTTTTCTTTGTAGCTTGGTAACCATTTATGTTTGAGGTGAAGATGTTAATATGGAAATTTTGTGAGCTAGGCAAGACGACGAACTCTATCATTCTAATTTATGACCTTTCATCTAGGGCCAAATGTAAAGGCAACTTCAATTGTTTTATATCTCAGGGCCAGCACATAGCAGATGTATGAAATTTGGAGTGTTAGACATAAACTTTTATTACCAAATTATAAATAATTTCTCCCACTTATAATGTTCACCTTTCAAGTTCATTTTGATTAAAACACAAGGGCAGCTTCCCACTGATTTCACTGAATTATAAAGCTGAGAGGGCTTTTCTGGCATTCGCCACAGAGCACCAAGCGCCACAGAGTTGGAAGGAATTGACTGCAAAGACTTGAGGGAGAAATCCACTGCTCTTTCAGAACCTTGCCTTCATAAAATAGGGAACCAAAGAAATTTTAACATAAAAAAAATCAAGCTTGAAGTGGCAATAATGTAAGATATCAGGAGACCCATTCCAATCCAATCCAATGATTTAATTCAACAAGCATATATTAAACACTTATTAGGTGCCTGACACAGAGCTGGACATTGAGGACAAAAAGACCAAAAAGAAATAGCCTCTGCCCGCAGGGAGCTTACTTTCTGTTGAAAGAAAACGTGTATACAGCTAAGTAAAGGGAAAAGGTTAACAAAGTAAATATAGCTGGGAACCGGGTTGGGGGAGGTGGGGGAATGGAGGGGTAGTGGTGAGGGGGACAGGGGGCAGGGAGGGGAAGGGGGGCCCGTTGGGAAAGAGGCTGACAACAGAGGGGCTCAGGAAATACCCATGGAGGAGGCAGCACTGCAGCTGAGCCTCAGAAACAGGTAGTCCATGAAGCAGAGAAGAGGAAGACCATGCGAGGCAGGGACAACTGAGGTTATTACTTGCATATATCTGTATCTATATCCACAAATGTATACCATGTGGGTGCACACACATGCCTGTCTGCATGCATATATGGACACATACATATGTATTGTGCAATCACACACATTATATGCATGCATGTGCATGTATGTGTGTACATGTGTACACACGGTATATTGTATACATGCACATATAGAGGCATGCGCATACATATGTATGCACACACGTGTTGCAGTTGTGTGTTTATATATGTACATATGTACATATATATGTGAAGCTGTCTATATAGATAAAGATGTCAGAAATGTAGATGTCTATATGTAACGTATATCTATATCTATCATATAGATTAGATAGGTAGATATTGGCTGGCTGGATAGATAGATAGATAGATAGATAGATAAATGGATAGATAGATAGAGCATTCTGCTAGGCCCTGAGACAAAATTTAAAATAGCCCCTGTCCTGAAGGAGAGTAGATTTCCTGGAGGGGATATGAGGTCTTACTTTCCCACAATCTGTTAAATTGACAAATTAATCTATCAGGGAAAGTCCAATAATATGCTTAAATTATCTCCCACTAATGGCTGCATGACCCCTTGTCAGGGGTGTTGCAAAGGATGATGATTTGATATGATATGATATGTGATATATGATACATGATATGATATATTTTGATCCAGATTGGACTTCAAAGCCTCTGAGGACCTTTCCAACACTGAGATTCTGCAATTCTGTGAGATTCATGGAGGAACTCAACAGTCATTGAAGAAATGAACAATCTTTATCTTCTCTGGTTTCTACTTTGATCTTAGACGTGCTCCCTACCAAACAATTCCCACAGCTCATTTTTGAAAATAGCAGAAAATGGCCCCAAGGTGCCCAAAGGTGGATGTCACAGTTAAACAGGTATTCCCAACATCCAAACAGTGTTTGGAAATCATGGCAAGAAGGGACCCACTAGGTGCACAATAAGAATGCTTGAGGAGGAAAGAGAATTGATGGGAGCATTTTGCTTGAGAACACAGAATTTAAATTTAGGATGCTGTATAAGAGACACATAGCTTGGCATTCAAGGCTATCTGCAATCTGGCACTTCCCTCTGTTTTTAGCCTCATTCTATACTCACTGCTATTTCTTTCTATCCAAATTGGACTACTAATAATTCCCAAATTCAATATTCCATCTTTTTTCCTGCACACATTCTCACCAAGAGTTCCCCATCCCTGAAATGTCCTGCTTTCTCATCTCTGTCTTTCTGAATCATCCTTCTTCAAGGTTTCCTTCCTGAAGCCTTTCCTCAGATCTCCAGTTGTTTGTGCCCTCTCTCCTCAATTTACTGTGAATTACATCTATTTGGATACATAGTGCATACCCCTTCACAGTGCCTTCAACATAGTAGGTATTTAATAAATGTTTATTGAATTGAGTTCAATTGAAGTCATGACTTTTGAGTCAGGAGAAAACTGGTTTGTGACTTTTAAGGGGTCCATTCAAAGGAGGGGTCTTAGAAAAGTTATTCTAACTCACTTCGGGAAACTGAGAGGGTCCCAAGGCAACTTTAGTATTAGTCTTACTTTTCTATTTGTGTCTACAGTATCTAATGCACTGCTTTGCACATAGTAAGTGCTTTATAAAGGCTTTTTTTCATTCATTCATTCGATTTTACTAGATTCTTAATTTTATCAAGTAGTGTTTTGGTAAAGGCAGAGACAAATCGGAACACATTCAAAAGGGGGCAAGTCATATGATAAAAGAGCTGGAGACAATGCTATACTTGGAGGAATTAGAGGAAATGGGGATGTTTGGCCTGGATAAGAGAAGACTTAGGGAGGGCATGATAACTGTCTTTGGTTATTTGAAAGGTTGCCACATAGAAGAGTGATTAGATTCATTCTGATTGGCTCCAAAGGTCAGAACTAAAGCAGTAGATGGAAGTTGCGGAGAGACAGATTGAAGCTTGATGGAAGAACAAACTTCTTAACAATCAGACTTCCAAAAGTCACATGTGTTGCCTTGGGAGATGGTGGGTTTCTTAGGAGATTTTCAAAGAGAAGTAAGATGACCACTTGAGTTGTATTGGCAATTTCTAGCTGGGTACATATTGAACTAGATGGATTCTGAGTTCCCTTCCAGTTCTGAAATTAGGTGATTCTATGATATTTAGTTCTGTTAGCCACTACTAACTAACTAGCCCATTATCAGGTTTTTTTCAGTATAGCAATTTTGCCAGCTGAAGGAAAAAAGCAAGGAGAGAGAAAAATAAGTAAGAGGATCCCATTCCTTCTTGAATTTTCCTGGAACACTTTGTCTGTATCTCTCCTTTGCCCTGTATCTCTTTGTCTTGCATTATATGTATCTGCATAGCAGACTATAAGAGATTGAGAAATGTACCATTTATCATGTATGCATGTGCAGCACTCAGCAGTGTCTTGTACACAGTAGGAGTTTAATAAATGTTCACTGAATTGAATTTGCTGAACAAGCCAAGTATCTTTCAGAGGATTTGAGTTAGACACCATTTGCTTAATAAGATGAATTATGACTTGGTCTCTTGTGTAATTAAAATTCCTGAATTCTAAATTGCTCTCTTTGTAATTCCATGAGTTTAACCGTATCTGATCACTGTACTTTCATTCCCTGCCTTAATTTTATTTTTAAAAAAACTTGTTTATTATGAAATAGAAAAATATTAACAGATATGAATATTTTAATATACAAGGAAGAACAAACAGGATTGTATATGAAATTGTGAACTTCTCTTATGTATATTTTAAGTGTAAACTCAACATGATAGTGACTGTTTTGTCTCCTTCTGAACTTCCTTCTATTCTCTTCTGTGTATTTTTAGATATTTCATTGACACTCAGTTCTTTCTTTTCTTTTTTGTGCATCATTATCACTACCTGCTAACTCTGTCACAACAAACAAAACCCCTCTTTTCTAACAAATAAATATAGTCAAGCAAAACAAATTTAAGCATTGGTGGTAGGAAGCACACTTCATCGGCAGTCTTCTGAGGTCACATTTGGTCACTTCAATGGTTAGAGTTTTTAAGTCAGAGCTGTTTTCTGCTCAATTCCTTCTGTATCTCATCATACTTATTTTCAGGTTTCTCTGAATCTGTTTCTTTCATCCTTTCTTATATAGCAATAACGTTCTATTATATTCAAATACTATAATTTCTTCATCCATTCTCCACTCATGAGCATGCATGATGTTTCCAGTTCTTTACTATAGCAAGAGTGCTGATATATACATACATAACATACATGTGTATATATACACATAAACACACAGCATACATGTCCACATCAACATATCTATATGTGCAACATGACATATAACATAAGGAACATTATATGTATATATAATGTACCACATGTGTATACACATATAGCACACATGCTTATGTAATATATTATACATGCACATATAAAATACATTTGTGTGTATACACATACATATACACACATGTGTATATACATACATATACACACATGTGTATATACTCGTATACATCTATAAAGGCATATATATATACATACATGCACACATGTGCATGTATATAGGTATAGATATTGCTATGTAATATTTGTGAGCACTGTATTTCTTCAGGCTCCTGGGCCTCCCGAATACCAGATGCATAATTGTTAGGATACTAGTAATAATAATAAATTGCTTTAATACTTTAAGATTTTCAAGATTCTTTACACACATTATCTCATTTGATCCTTAAAACAACCTTTGTGGTAAATACTATTATTAACCTTATCTTACATATTGAGAAATTGAAACTGAGAGGTTAAGTGATTTGTCCAGAGTCACACAACTAATAAGCATTTAAGTCAGGACTTGAACTCCAGTCTTCTTGATCCAGGGTCTAACATTCTATCCATTGTGCCCCCAGCCACTTTGGAATCAATCAACAAGAATTTAAGTGTTTACAAGATGCTTCTGGAGAGAGAAAGGCCGATAGAACACCATTTTTACTCCACCTCCACTCAGGCTTCCTTTCAGTGTTGCTCAGCTGCCACCTCTTCCATCAGGCCTTTTCTGATCTCCCTAGCCAGTAAGCAGCTCTCTGTTCCTATTGAACTTATTTGGTATACACTTCGTATCCACTTATTTGAGTATGTGCTGCAAACTCCCAGTAGTGTATAAGCTCCTTGAAGACCTAGAATGCTTTGTTTTTATCTTCACATCTTAAATGCCAAGAAAGGTATCTTGCTCTTAATAAGTGTTTCATAAATCTTTGTTGAATTGTAGAGATTACATTTCATGAAAACTTATAACAATAAGTCCCAAATACTTGATCAAGGCTAGATATTCTATAGGAGTTTGGAGGAAGGGGAAGATTATTTGGGCCCCAGGGTGATCTTCCCCAGGGAAGACAGAAAGATTAAGCGACTTGTCCAAAGTCCCACGGCTCTTTAGTGGCAGAAATAGCATTGGAATGTCTTTAGACTCCTCTAGTCTAGTGTGCCTTTCCCTTGACTCGTCCCTCCCCCGCATATCTCTTATATTGGTTTCTTATATTTTTATTTAACTTTATCATCTTATCTCTTTAGCTTCATTAAGTCTAGGTATCAAATGTTATCCTTCTCTGTGTCTCCTCACAGTGCCTAGAACAATACCTCATGTATAGGAGCAACTCTGTACTGTCTCAAATGACATCGAGTGCTTTAAAGCACTATATAAATATCCATTTATGGTCACCATATAAATGTGCCCCCTCTCTAGCAGAACTTACGAAGGAAGATGCTATCCACTTCCAGAGGAAGAAGTAATATACAGAAGTATGTATCATATGGTTTCACATATATATCTGTGTCTAATGTTGGCCTTCTCTAAGGTGGGGAGGAGCGAGAGGGCAGCAGATAGCTCAGAACTCAAAATGTAACAAAAAAGTGTGCTTTTTTAAAAAAAAGATCATATTGAATGAGAATCAGTTAAAATGACTGGGAATGTTTACCCTAGAAAAGAAAAGACTGGAGAGGGGGAGGAGCTGTCTTCAGATAACTGAAGAGCTGTCATGGGCTAAGACTTGTTTTGTTTGGCCCCAGAAGACAGAACAAGGAAAAATGAAAGTTACACCGAAATTTAGGCTTGATATAAGAAAAAATTTCCTCACGACAGGAACTGTCCAATAATGGAATAGCCTTTTTTGGGTGGTAGTGAGTTCTCCCCCAGCAAAGCCTAGATGGTCATTCATTGGTTATAATATAAAGTGGATTCTTGTTCAGGTATGGATTGAACGAGGTGTTGTATGAAATACCTTCTGGCCCTGAGATCTGGAAAGAGAGAAAAAGGAAATAATCAATTCCCAAAGATCCCCCAAATCCCAAAGATCTAGAAGGAAATGGGGCCAAAGACCAACTCAAGAGGTAGGCCTCGAGAAGGAGAACTGAGTTAGAATGCTAACAAATGGAAACTGAACATAAAGGACAAGATGGGTAAAAATGCAAAGGGATTCTTAAGTGTGCAGCACTGGTGATGATCAAGCTCATGGTGGATGGCCCAAGTTTTTAAGAAAAGTAGGACTCAGTGTGCTCTATTAAAGGGGACTGAGGGTCTGGTAGAGCACTTGAAGATAGAGAACAAAGTTTGGAAACAACACCTTAAGGAATGCTATTGTGGACCCTAAGATGGAAGAGTTACCCCCTCCCAAGGTTTCCATCATTTATACTTCAACAACCAGTTCCTCTTTGTTGATCAGAATCACACCCAGAATAGCACTTCCCTACATTGCTTACTCTGTCTCTTGAAGAATAATATTGTAAGTTGTGTCAACAATTTATCCATTGCTCTGCTTTTAGCAGAAAGTGCCAACAGACGTCTGGATGAGTGAAATTTCTTCAATTCATGTGAAAGGTACTTTGCTAGGCTCTGAGAACACAAAACAAAACTAAAATAATGCTCATCCTCATGGATCTTATATTTCATTAGAGAGATGTAATATATACACAGATAAGTAAAGGTTGTTGTTATTTAGTCATTTTCAGTTGTATCTGACTCTTCGTGACCTCTTTTGGGAGCTTCTTGGCAAGATACTAGCGTGGTTTGCCATTTTCTTCTCCAGCTCAATTTACAGATGAGGAAACTAAGGCACACAGGGTTAAGTGACTTGCTCAGGGTCACACAGCTAGTATGTGTCTGAGGCCAGATTTGAGCTCAAGTCCTCCTGACCCCTGGCCCAGCTCTCTATCCACTGCACCACCTAGCTGCCCCTAGTAAAAGTGTTTAAGTATACCCAAGGCATATATAAAGTAATACAAAGTCTCTTATCCCTAACAGCTCAAAGCTCTGTTCCAGATATGTGACCTATTTCACAAGACTACCTTCTATCCAGGATGGATTTCTTGTATCCATCTACTCCACAGCTTCCAAAATAGTTGTCACACTATGTCACTCCCTTGTTCAATAATGTTCAGTGGCTCCTATTGCCTGTAGGATAAAGTACAAACTCTTCAGCTTTGCATTGACAGCCTTTTATAGTCTGCCTCTAAGCCACCTTCCCAGACTTCCTTCTGATTCCTCCTCTTCCCCCACGTGCCTTCCAGCCAGTCAGTCTTACGTGCTGTTCTCTTAATATCAGCATTCCGTCTCTCACTTCTGGGTCTTCACCAGGACATTCCACGTGTTGGCAAGGCTCTCCTTCCTCGCCTCTACCTCTTAGAATCCCCAGACTTTTTCAAGGTTCAGTTCAGGTGCCACCAGTTATGTGAAACTTTTCCTGATCCTATTAGTTGCAGGTGTTCTCATTACTCAAATGATCTTGTATAACAGCACTTGGTCTGAGGCTCACTCTCTCAAGCCTGGCTGGCACTGGCAGGCTAGGGCTCTGGAGAGTGACTCCTTCAGTGGGGAAATTGAGAAGCTCTGAGGGATCCTATCAGGAGATATAACTCAACCATATGGTTACTGGTTGATAGGAATTAGGTGGACAGACAATATTCATCAAAGAATAAAATAGGGAGATTCATGCGTACTAAAGGTGTTTGACCCAACATGAAAGATGTCCAGGAGCACAGAGATCAAGTGGAACAGGCATGCCCTAGAAATGGTAATGTCCTCCAAGTGCTTCTGTTTGTGGATGACATTGTGCTAATTACATCAAGTACCATAACATTTGCAAAGCCTCCTAAATGAGATCTCTTATTATTTGAAAAAGCTCAGACTAAGTATCCGTGAAAGAAAACCAATAATATATCACTTATAATAAAGTAAAATAAAATACATATGCTGGCACTATGATATGAAGTTGGGTAGATAATCTTCTGAGCTTTCCCATCAACACAAGTATTGTGGACATACACACTTCAAATGAGTTGAGCCCAGAATTAAATATGAGGGGAGAAGGTAGCCTAAATTGTATTTGGGAAATTGTATAGTTCTATTAAATTACCCTAAGTTTTTCAATGATACATAGGCCCATCTTTTTAGCAAACATGTTCTTCCAATAATATTGGATATCTTTGAGTCATGAAATACCACAATCTCCAAAAAATTAATATTGAGATTCATTCAAAGGACAGAATAGAAGCATATGGTGAATGCATAGTGAATGTAATACATTATTAGAAAAGAACTTCAAAGATGTTCGTCTATAGAGGATGTCACTAGAGAGATGCATGCCTAAAAAGATGGGCCAATAAGGTGACAAGACTAAAGAAAAATTAACTGATGGACAGCCAACACGTCCCATTGGTATCTATGCAATGTCAAGAGAGGTAGAGAGAGGCTCCTAGCATGCTGGGTGGACCCTCTATAAAATATTTATTGGAGGACATTGATAGTGAATTCATGAGGAGGCATGGCTAGGTTGGGATCTGCTTTGTTGGATGGAGTAAGTACCCACACTGATGAGATCACAGGTCCATTTCAGTGTGGAATTAAATGGACACGGTAGAGAATAGGGAAAAGCATATCATTATTATTTCATACTTTGAGTCAATAATAACAGGATTAGTGAGTGGCTGTGTTTCATTATCAGTTACTGGAAAATACTTTAAGATGAAAACATGGAAATGAGAAGTTTTTAAAGTATTATTTTCAGCAATAATAAATTCACAAAGTAATGTGTGGTCCTTAGCACATCTGATTTGAGCAACTTACCTGGTGTAAACATGACAGGCAGAGGGAACTTGACATTGGATTTACAGTCAGAAGAGCTGGGTCTGAGTCCTGTTTTTGCTCTTGCTACCCATGTGAATTTGAGCATATCACTTTTCCTTTCGGCCTCAGTTTCCTTATCTGGGGGGGGGGGTTGGACTAGATTATTTCTAAGGGTCTTTCCAACTTTAAGTCATATCCTATCCAAATTTCCAAATGCATAGTCTAAGGCTCAATTTGGATGTTGTAGTGAGGCTGTAAGAGTTCCCAGGTCACCCAGTCACCAATGCTATCTGACTGATTGGAAGTAGGGTCACCTTAACATAAATAATAGATCATATTAGAAAAGACTTAGCCATGAGACAGCAATACTATTTCTCCTACAGTATTCATAAAATCATACCAAATAACAAAAGAAGTTTTATTATGATAAGCAAAATACATACCATGAAATTAACTTGTAATGATGAATCAAGAAATGAAAATTTAACTACTAATCCTGAATAATTGAATGAAATATGATATTGTCTTCGAAGACTGATTTTTAGGGATACAATTTTATATCCTACATTGCTTACTTTTGTAGCCAATTAATTAAAGTAACTGGTCAAGGAAGCTTTTCCTTCACTTTTTTTCATTTACAATATCATTTTTATATCAAAACATAACCTTCATGTTAAAGGTTTGTTCCTAAAACAAAAAGCCTGGTTAAACTTTGAGAACCTTTCATTCATTCCTATGTTGCCCCCATCAAGATGGAACTTGAGAATGTCATATTCTAGCATTCTCCTAGGGTAGACACCAGCTTTTCTTACAAGTACTTACAGATACAAGGCTCAAAACAAAGTTTTATTTACAAATTAGAGGACGCAGGAAGAACTCACATCTGAGCCCATGGAACATTAAGAAACTCACTGCCCACTGGGCAAACCTGCTCACCCAGAGACCTGGTCTCTATGACTTGACAGTAGTGACCAGAACAGTAGCAAAAAGGGAGGAGTCGAGTTTGCACCTAGGCATTGGTGACCCGCTCTATCCACAGTATATCAATCTTTTCCTGACACGTCCTGAAGATTCTGCTTCCCATCCTCTGTAGATCCACCTTCTACAAGACAGTTTCCAACACTGCTGTCTCTTGTCATTCCCTGTCCCATACCTCAGTTTTACATCTTGTAGCCTAGCTCCTTTACTGGCTTATAGTTCTGCCATTCCCTAGCAGATGGTATTCATCACCTTCCTAAGGGACCAGCTGTCTGGCAGCAGGCCCATGAAGAGATTACTATGGAGGCTTGGCCAAATGTGCCACAGCTCAAAAACACACCTCCAGGCCAGAGTGCTTCAGTTAATAATAGTTCACATTTATATGGCACTTCAAGTATTGCAAAGAGCTTTACATATATCACATTACTTGACCCTCACAGCAACAAAGTTCTTTTAAAACCTGCTTTTATACACGTGGGTACCACAGTTCCCTGTCCACCTTCCTCAAGGACCCAAGGACCTCTCAGGGTGCTACGGGAAACACCTTATTCTTTGGAGACTCAAAAAGATCCCTGTTTCCCCCTCCCTGATGGCTTAAGGTGGGTCAGTTGTGTTTTCCTCCTCTTTCCCCAAGTGCTTACACTGGCACCTTCTGTTCATTATGGAAATTTGGAGACTTCCTGCTCCCTCCGCATTTGTCTTTCTATCTCCTATCTTCTTCCAATGCAGCAGGGATGGGATATTCAAATTATCTCAAGGAAATTTTCAGAAAGATCTCAGAAGGGGAGACAGGCAAAGCTAGTGGTTCTTCATATAGTTATTTGACCCAAGGGAAAAGATTGGCAGAGTAGCTCCTAGCCATTTCAGTACTTTGGGCAACTAGAACAAAATATACCCTCCGATCAACTTTTAAAGACAAGTTAAGTCTGTGAGGTGAGAGACTCTGAAAGAACATCACTCTCTCAGGGAAGGACAGAAACCCCAGGGCACAGTTTCTTCTAGGTGGAGATTCTCTGAAACAATGTAAAATCACCTCCAGGGGAGATGATGTGTGCAAAGGAAGACGTCTGGTAACTTTCCATTTTAACTATTTATCCTTGCTAACTAAACATTAAACTCAATTGTTTCTATTCTGCTAAAGGCATGCAGTTGCTACCATTTCCTGCTAAATTTTAGTGCTCTGAGACAAATCTCCGATCACCTGACCCTAGTTATAGCTCTGGAGATTTGCAGCCCTAATCACAAAAGACCTTCAAATAAAGATGTCCGAACACAAGGATAAACGTTTGGCTGTGATTCTGGTTTTCGTATCCCAAACTAAGGTTTGATAAATTTAGGAAAAGAATTCTACCCCCTTCCAAAAAACAAACACCAAATCTCTGAAAAGCTACCACATTCTTTGCCTAGTAATGAATAAAGGCTCATTTTGCTATTCTTTTGACCTACGCTGACATGCACAAAAATAAGTGTTGTATTGATTGGAGATGGTGGAGATCTAGAAGCTCTAGATTGTAGGATTTAGAACTGGAAGAAGCCTTAGGGATCATGTACTCCAACCTTCTCATTTAAGAGAGAAGAAAGCAGGCTGAAAGAGACTGTATTACATAATCACTGAATGTCAGAACTGGAAGAGACCTATGTAATCAGTCCAACTTACTTTTGAAAAGCTGCACTGTATAACATACCTGACAAGCAGTCATCAAGCCTTTGTTTGAAGACCTCAAGCAAGGAAGAACCCTCTATGTCTCACTGCAACCCATTCTAAGTTTACATAGCTTGCCTAAGATTCTGTCAGAGGCAGAATTCAAACTCAACTCTTCTGACTAAATCCTGTGTTCTTTTCACAACACCAAGCTGCCTCTTTTAAATCCAATCAAACGCTGGGTATATAAGGAAACTGTCTCTTATTTCTCTCTGCTGGAAGGTCTAAACAAAACCTAGCATTTGTTTTCTTCAATTGATTAAGCTAAGTGCATAGAAAAAAAAGAATCAAATTTGTGTAGGCGGTAATGTTAGTATTTTCCACTCTCAAGTACTGGCTTATTTCCCATATTACTAGAGTAAATATAAGAATTCATGTAAATTTATAAATTAGATTCGCATAGTTGTGCATAATCTATGCAACATTTTTGACTAAATCAATGTATGTCATTAATAATTAAGTCCTTTTCTGAGGCCTTGTTATAGCAACAGGACTACTGGGCTCTTGAAGGTAGTATAGCCAGGATCTAGGGGTGCGAGGAACCCCAAAATGCAAGGGTACAGGGCGGGTCTGCCTCCAAAGAATTTGACTACCTGAGCCTTCTTTCAAGTCAGAGTAGTGAGGTTTTATTATAACACTGGTGGGGTGGGCAAGATTCTAATAATCTGCTCAATTTAATGGGGATAAGATTGGTACTTTAATACAGAAAATCTGGAGAAAATCTGAATGGGATCAAGGGGTGGGCAAGTAGCCTGGGGTGGGCCAGGTGCAGACAATGAAAGGCTGAGCTGGATTGGAAGGCCACAGTGGAAGGATTGTCGAAAGGATTATACTGGGATGGCAGATGCCTCAGGGAAACACCAGAGCTGAAATGTAAGAGAAAGTTCAAGGACTGAGGGTCTTTCCCTTTTTTTAGAAGTCCATGTCCCATATCCCATCACTACTCCCCTTAAAAAATACACAAAACTTCTAAAATCATTCATTTATTACCCACTATTATTGCAGTGGAAACAATTTTCACTTGCTAATGACTTAGCCCTACCCACGAGTAAGTACCTCAAAGGCAGGTTTAAAATTTGGCCTTGCCTTTTCTCTTCTCTTTCTCAATCTCTTTCTTTCTCTAGTATCTTTCACTTTTCTTCCTCCTTTTTTTCTTTTTCACCATATCTCTCCTAAGAGAGTGACCCTTTAAGGGAATAACAGTTTACATATTTGGGGGCATGAGTCTATTTTTGAGTAAAAGCAGTTACTAAATTAATAGTTCATTTGTATACAGCATAGATGTGCTCTGAGTTCTGAGAAAAAGTTACTCTGAGAGTCCTGAAGAAGCAGTTGACTCATTTTGAATGGGACTAGCTATTAAATATTGGTGCAAATAGAGAACAAAGTATGCTTCAGTGATATCTATAAGAAGAATTGGATAACTGTTTAGGTTAATGACTAAGAAAATACGGACACCAGAACTATTCTGTAACAAAAGTAAATTTCCTAATTATAGACAAAAGATAAGTATTTGGTTACTAACCATAAGCTAAAGGACTCATAGAACCCAGATATATAAGAAAAGATAGATTTCAGAACAGCATCAGCAAAGCTTGAAACTGGAAGTGGTAGATATTACAGTTGCATTTGAGGAGTAAATCCAGTTGAGCAGAGGAATAGCCTGGCAGCTTCACCAAATCAGTGAAGTCACCCCTCATCTTAATGAGTTTTCTTAAGAATAGTATGAATCAACTTAGCAGTAGAAGCATTTAACACAGAGACTATGTTCATCAGGGAACTTTGATGAATGGTTCCTGCGACAATAAGAGGGTGCCAATGTTTACAATTCTAGAGTTGCCAGCCTTTCTTTGTGAGGCTTTCCTCACTTGTTCTTCTTGCCCACTTTTCCCAACAGACACTGAGTGCATTGGTGGGAGAGGGTAACTCAGGTTTATATATGGATTTTGATGGACTTATTATTTCTTCTTTTGCCTTACTTTGTATCTATGATGCCTTTGTTACTCTTTTTTGTCTTATTGCTAAGTAAATGGTTATGTTTAAGACTAAGGTATCATTATTGTTAGTACAGAGAAGCACACCAAAGGGGAGACTAAAAGTTATAGTCAGGAGTAGGGGGATTATGTTTTCCCTCACCACAGGATCTTGTGAGAATCCTGGAATTGATGGGGTGATGGGGCCTAGACCCCTAAAAGGAAAAGACCATGTCTTTGAAAGCAACCCAGTCCCTGAATTTTCCCACACATTTCAGCAGCCCCAATCACTGTGGTCTCACCCAACCAATCAGGCCTACCCCAGCCCACCTAGATACTTGACAGTCCTTTCACAGTGGCTCTTGACACACCCCAGACTACTTTATTCCAGTCACCATTGCACCTGGCCCATCCCAGGCTATGTACCAGTCTTTAATCCCATCCAGACCTTTTCACTGTTCCTTTTTTGTATATGTGTCAATCTCACCTCCATTAAGTTACAAATTCCCTAAGAATCTCTCCTGCTCCTATTGGCTTTACAATAAACCTGGTCATTTGACTAGGCAGATGCTGCCCTGTACCCTGACATTTTGGGGTTCTCAGCAACCTGAAACTGTATCAGTACAACCAACTGACATCTTGGTGGTTCTTCTCTGAGAACCTAGTGTAAAGGTTGGAGTGAGGGTGTCAGTCCAGAGACAGAAAGGGAAGAAATACCCTACATGAGAGGACACCACTACAGTGTGGATGGGCAGCCACTCCATGCATGTATTCTATCCCTTTCCCTCTTTTTCTCTATTTTTTTCCTCCCTGGTTCCTTTTCCTTCTTTCTCCCCCTATGCATTTACTCCTTCTTCATCTTCCCATTCTTCAATCTTTCTTCTCTTTCCCCCTTTCTTTCGTCTCCACTTCCTATCTCCCTTCCTTATCTCCTTATTTCTCCCTCTCCTTTGCTTTTTGACTCCCTTTCTTCTCCCCCTCCCATTCTTCTTCACTTTGCTTTTCTCTCTCCTTCCCCAATCTTTCTTGCTTCCCTCCCTCTTCTCCTCACCTTGTTTCTCCCTCTCCTGTGCTTTTCTCCCTCCTTCCCCTTTCTTGCCTCTCTCCTTCCCTTTTCTCGCCTTGTTTCTCCCCTCCCTTGCTTTTCTTCCTCCTTCCCCTCTCCTCCTCGCTTCTCTCCCTCCCTTCTTCACGCGCTCCTCCTCTTGGTCTCTGCACTCTCATCTACCCCCTCTTTGTCTCTCCCTTTTCTGTTTCTCTTCTTTCTTCTCTCTTTCACCCTCCTCTCCCTCCACTTTCTCCTAGGCATCTTGGGTGACTTTAGTAGATAAAACTTGAGATCGAATGCTGCTGTAACACCTTGGCCAAGTCACTTTAGACTCTCAGCCAAGGTTCATTATAGTGACCGACTCTGAATCTGTGATTATCACCCCCACACCACATACCCACCACCAGGGAGGCACCAGTCCTCACGGAGCCTCTGTCCTCTGGGTCCATTGGTTTGCACTTCCAGCATTTCATGGGCACCACCACCTTAAACCCGCCCCTAGCTGGTCTTGGCCACGCCCTTCGTTGGTTTGGCCACGCCCCTCACTGGCCTTCACCCCTCCCCTGGCAGCTGAAGGACAGCTACAGCAGCTGCAGGGGGAGGGGCCCGGCGTCAAGCTCTCCTGAGGAAGCCTTATGTTCCTCCGGAGCGCAGCCTGTTTGTCCCCGCGGGCTGACCGTAGCTCAGGAGAGCCGCGATTGGTCTGGCGCAGGCGCGCGATCCGGGGCGCTCCTGAGCGAGGCCGGGCGCGCTCTTGGCGGTAGGCGGAGGCGAGGCCGCGGCTGGTGTTGGCCCGAGGATCTTAGAGGTGAGATTTGGCGGGGCCGAGAGGATGCAGGCCTGAGGAGCCCATGGGGGAGGGGGCGGCGGCGTCTTGCTGTGAGAGCTCCCCGCGGTGACCGGAACGTTTCTGGGAGCCCAGCCTTTTCCTCTCGGGGCCTCCGGCTAGGCGCTCCTGTGTCCTGCCGGCGGCCCCCTGCCCCCAAAGCCCAACACAACCTCCCTACTCCCCGGCGATCTGTGAAAAGCCACCCGCTGGGGCGGCGGGAGGCCTGGTCAGCCCCGCCACGCGCCAAGTACGGCCATCGCGTGGGAAGGAAGGACGCACCCCGGGCTTCAGAGCGGGAACGAGCCGGGGCTACCCAACCTTAGACCCGGGGAGCCGAGGCCTGGCGGGCCCCGGGGTCTCGGGTTCGGAGCCGAAAGCGGGCGTGGGGATCGATCCCCAGGAGCTCCTCACCTGGGGCTCCTGAGCGCGTTTTGGGGAAAAAAATTTGCCAACTGTATTTCCACATACTCGGTTTCCTTCGAAATCCTAGATATTTTACTTTGTGACGTTACGTTCATTCAGAGAAGGGGCTTTCCAAAGGGACCCCACAAAGTTAAGCCCCCCGTTGCTCCGCCCATCTCCCTCCTTTTACGAAGCAGGAAACGCTGTAGGCACCTGAAGATCCCCCGTGCTAAGACCTCCCCCCAGTCTCTGAACCAGGTCCCTCCAGCCCCGAGATCCTCCTGGACAGACCGAGTCCACGCAGGAGAAATAGGAGTTTGCTCAAAGCTCCAAGTTATGTTTGGAATGAGTCAGAAAACCCGGCCTGCGGTCCCTCGAAGGACCCCCTTCCCTTTGCTGTGCTTCGTTTTGTTTCTTCTTCAATGAAATCAAGGGATTGGGTTAGAGTCAATTTGTCAAGTCAGTCCCCCCCACCCCCACCCCTAGAGAAGCGCAGGAGACGGTAACTGACCCTGGAGTCCCCAAGACCTCGATTCCAAGGCTTGTCGCTGACGTACCCTGCACTGGTGACACTGACGCGGGACAACTTGAGGACAGTTTAAGCCGCAGAGTTGTGGGTCTGCTTTAATCCTAGACTGAGTGTCTTAATCACACCGAGGAGAAAGCGATTGTTAGGGGGCCGCAGCATGCAGAACCAGCCTGAGGCATTGTAACCTCTCGGTGTCTCCAGCAGCCTTCTAAGACTAAAAGTTATAGATGAGTTGCACGGATGCGTGTTTGGAGACAGTTAGCTCCCCCTCCACCAATAAAATCACAGGTCGAGACTAGACCCAGAGTGCACAGAAGTGCACAGCATAGTCACAAGCCCTGCTGACTGCTAGAGTTACTGGCAGTTCCAAATTCTATGTTTGATTTGATACCACTTTATTAGGAAGAAAAGATATTAGAGTTGCTGGGTAGCGGATTTGGCTGATGGAGTTAAATCTGGGTTTTTTATTCTGGTCCAAGTTTGAAGGTGATTTTTTTTTTTTTGGTTTTATTTACTATTTAAAGGCATTTAGTTAAGTTTTTTGTTATGAATTTGTAGCAATTCCCTCTCCGGGTTAGGTTGGTTTTTTGGAGATGTTTTGTGAAGATTGCACTTTGGAGATATTTTCCAAATTACTGTTTTGTTGGCTATTCAGTTTGAGCTTTTGTTTACAGAGCCATTGGGAATTTTAGAAGTGTGTTGTTAGAAATGAAGTTTCAGATTTCCCCCGTCTTGATGGGGGGCGGGGGAGACGGGACTGGGAGAGCAGAATGTTGTAGGTACAGGTGGTTGATAGGCAGTCATTTTGCCTTTAGGTTTCGACAGTGTTTCTTACTTACAAGGGAGGGTTTATGGGGACAAGAGGGAGAGTGGGAATAATTATAACCAGTACTATATCATAATTTACCTAAATTGGAAAACAACTGGTGTTAACAACAAAATGCATTAATAAGATTCTAAGTGCTATTGGAAGTAGAGTACATTGTACCTGTAATATATTTGTTATAGTGGATATTTTGACTCCAGATGCAGCCCATTTTCCACTGTATCTAGCTGTCCAAACAACCTCAAAGTTTAATAAAACAAATTTTGTTGGCTTGAAATAAAAATCTAGAGTCTGATTTGGTATGGGATGCCTTTCAAAATTTTGACAGTTTAATTTTCAGGCTCCTTCACATCTTTTATTATATTAGGTAGGACCATTTTAAAAAAACCACACCACTTTAAGAAAGTTTCCTTATGTTTGCTTTCAAGGTTACTCTTCCAGTATAGCTTTAAAATTAAAAAAAAAAGTTCTCTCTACTTTTTTCTTATTATTTAACATTTGTTGACTATTCCCTTGTTCGGGACTAGCACTTGACATGAACAGAGGTTTCGTAAGATTTCTTTGAAAGATTTTTAGAAGTTCATTGTTCAAACCTACATCACATTTGAGGAAAAGGAATAGTAGAGTTCAGACCCAACCTTAACTAGTCAAACATTATAGGATATAATATTTTGGATGATTATAATAGAGGCTCCATGATATGGTAGCATAGTGGAGAGAGAGCCAGCCTCAGAGTCAGGAAAACCGGAGTCTGAGTTTTGGTGTAACCCTGCCCAATAGTATTCCATTACTTTCTTTTTTTTTCCTCCTGCTATCTATCTATCCATTTATTTATCTGTTTATTTATTTAATATTTTTAGTTTTCAGCATTTGATTTTCACAGAAGTTTGAATTACAAATTTTCTCCCCATTTCCACCCCCCCCCCCCACTCCAAGGTGGGATATATTCTGATTGCCTCGTTCCCCAGTCAGCCCTCCCTTCTGTCACCTCACTCCCCCCATCCCCTTTTCCCTTACTTTCTTGTAGGGCAAGATAGCTTTCTATGTCCCATTGCCTGTATATCTTATTTCCTAGTTGCATGCAAAAAACTTTTTTTTTTTTGAACATCTGCTTTTAAAACTTTGAGTTCCAGATTCTCTCCCCTCTTCCCTTCCCATCTACCCTCCCTAAGAAGGCAAGCAATTCCACATAGGCCACATGTGTATCATTATGTAAAACCTTTCCACAATACTCATGTTGTAAAAGACTAACTACATTTTGCTCCTTCCTATCCTATCCCCCTTTATTCAGTTTTCTCCCTTGACCCTGTCCCTTTTCAAAAGTGTTTGCTTTTGATTACCTCCTCCCCCTATCTGCCCTCCCTTCTGTCATTCCCCCTTTTTTATCTCCTTCCTCCTTTCTTGTGGGGTAAGATACCCAATTGAGTGCGTATGTTATTCCCTCCTCAGGTCAAATCCAGTGAGAACAAGATGCACTCATTCCCCCTCATCTGCCCCCTCTTCCCTCCCAACAGAACTGCTTTTTCTTGCCGCTTTTATGTGAGATAATTTACCCCATTCTATCACTCCCTTTCTCCCTCTCTCAATATATTCCTCTTTCATCCCTTAATTTGATTTTAATTTTTATAGATATCGTCTCTTCATATTCAACTCACCCTGTGCCCTCTGTCTCTCTCTGCATGCATATATATACATATATATATATATATATATTTATGTGTATGTATATGCATACACATACACACACACACACACACACACATATGGATATTCCCTTCAGCTACCCTAATACTGACGTCTCATGAATTACATACATCATCTTTCCATGTAGGAATGTAAACAAGACAGTTCAACTTTAGTAAGTCCCTTATGATTTCTCTTTCTTGTTTACTTTTTCATGCTTCTCTTGATTCTTGTGTTTGAAAGTCAGATTTCTATTCAGCTCTTGTCTTTTCACTGAGAAAGCTTGAAAGTCCTCTATTTGATTGAAAGTCCATATTTTGCCTTGGAGCATGATACTCAGTTTTGCTGGGTAGGTGATTCTTGGTTTCAATTCTAGCTCCATTGACCTGCAGAGTATCACATTCCAAGCCCTTCAGTCTCTTAATGTAGAAGCTGCTAGATCTTGTGTTATCCTGATTGTGTTTCCACAATACTGAAATTGTTTCTTTCTGGCTGCTTGCAGTATTTTGTCCTTGAGCTGGGAGCTCTGGAATTTGGCAACAATATTCCTCGGAGTTTTCTTTTTGGGATCTTTTTGAGGAGGCTATTGGTGGATTCTTTCAATTTGTATTTTATCCTCTGGTTCTAGAATATCAGGGCAGTTCTCCTTGATAATTTCTTGAAAGATGATATCTAGGCTCTTTTTCTGATCATGGCTTTCAGGTAGTCCAATAATTTTTAAATTATCTCTCCTGGATCTATTTTTCAGCTCAGTGGTTTTTCCAGTGAGATATTTCACATTGTCTTCCACTTTTTCATTCCTTTGGTTCTGTTTTAAAATATCTTGATTTCTCATCAAGTCACTAGCTTCCACTTGCTCCAGTCTAATTTTTAAGGTAGTATTTTCTTCAGTGGTCTTTTGGACCTCCTTTTCCATTTGGCTAATTGTGCCTTTCAAGGCATTCTCCTCATTGGCTTTTTGGAGCTCTTTTGCCATTTGAGTTAGTCTATTTTTTAAGGTGTTATTTTCTTCAGAATTTTTTTGGGTCTCCTTTAGCAAGTCATTGATTTGTTTTTCATGGTTTTCTTGCATCATTCTCATTTCTCTTCCCAGTTTTTCCTCTACTTCTCTAACTTGCTTTTCCAAATCCTTTTTGAGCTCTTCCATGGCCTGAGACCAGTTCATATTTTTCTTGGAGGCTTTTGATGTAGGCTCTTTGTTGACTTCTTCTGTCTATATGTTTTGGTCTTCTTTGTCACCAAAGAAAGATTCCAAAGTCTGAGTCTGAATCTGGGTGCGTTTTCGCTGCCTGGCCATGTTCCCAGCCAACTACTTGACCGTTGAGCTTTTTGTCAGGGTATGACTGCTTGTAGAGTAGGGAGTACTTTGTCCCAAGCTTGAAGGGCTGCGCTGTTGTTTTCAGAGGTATTTCTGCACAGCAAGCTCTGCCACACCAGAGCTCCACCCCCCCACCCCACCCCACCAAGAACCACCAACCCAGACTGCAACTCAGATCTGAGCAGGCTCTGCACTCCTGCTCTGATCTGCCACTTAATTCCTCCCACCAGGTGGCGGGCCTGGGGCCAGAAGCAACTGCAGCTCCTCAGGGACCTAATTTCATACATAAAGGCATCAAAGCATAGTGGATAAAGAATTGACCTCTTAAGTCAAAAAGCCTTGGGTTGTCAAATGGTAAGTCATTTAACCTCTCAGTCCTCTGAAACAAAAAGAGCTATATTGCCCAATTGGCCAATTTCAGTTGGTTCCCTAGTAGAGCAGCTCCTACTACTCACAGTGTTGTTGTTTGTTCTTTGTTCTTGAAGAGGACCATGACATCATGGAGGTGATGCCATGACATGCAAGTGAATTGGATTTAAGTGAAGGAGGGTTGTGAAAAGTCACCAGCCTCACTTTCTCCTCTGGAGCCATCTGGGTCCAGTGGCTAAATACATGTCAGGAATACTAGTGAGCAATACAGTTCTTTTCTTTGTTTCTTTGTTCCTTCCTTCCTCCCTCCTTCCCTCCCTCCTTCTCTCCTTCCTTCCTTCCCTCCCTCCTTCTCTCCTTCTCTCTTTCTCTGTCTCTTCCAACATTTCTTGGTGTTTACAAGCTAGATTTCTTTTTTTAGGAAGGTTCCTTAAACCCAAATCACTCTGGCTCTCACTGATATGGTCCCAGACCAAACCCTATTTGGTCATTGTTTGGGCCCTGATTGACTCAGAGTGAATGTAAATGGGAATTGTTTCTGTCTTGGCCAGAAACCCTGAGAGTCTTCCACTCCCAGTTTGATATTTTTTTTTCTAGACTAGGTTAAAGAGGCCATTCTTTGCCCAGTTTTTTTTTTTTTATATTTAGCCTTAATTGCTGAATGGGTGTTGCCTCAGTCAAACTGAGACCTGCTAAAGACCAAGGTCTTCCACTGCTTTTGGGGCCATCTCCATTCATCCTGATGTGTATCTGGCTACTGGACCCTGATGGCTCTGGAGGAGAAAGTGAGGCTGATGACTTTGCACAGCCTTCCCTCACTTAAATCCAATTCATTTGCATGTCCTGGCGTTACCTCCATGATGTCGTGGTCTTCTTCAAGAACAAGGACAAACAACTACAAACTTCCAAACAACTTTCTAAAATCACAAATTGCAGAGAATGTGCTGATCTGCATATATAAATGCAAGTCTGGTTAAAAATAAAATCTTAGGAGGAAACTGAGTCCTAGCAGGATTCAATACCAGAACCTGAATTCAAGTCCCCTTAGGTCCTCTAATTCCAAATTCACTTTAGTGACATCATGTATATAAAGAAAGGCTTTAAAGTGCTATATAAGCATTAGTTATTATTACTGTTATTTTGTTATACTTTGGTACCTCTCAACTACCTACACTTTAAGTTTGAAGGTATTAAGGTGAACAGAGAAAGCACGGTAGGCCACTTTTCACTTGATCATAGAAGAGATACCAGAGCTAAAGTCATCAAAAGAACTCTGGAGATCTCTTCCTCAATTCTTGATGCTGCCTTCAAACACCTTCTCTGTCAACCACTATACCCATTGGATTGCACTTATATTTTCTCTACAGCTTGCTGGTGTTGAAAATGTGTTTGACCCAGAACTGTATGAATTGTTCCAAGTGAAAATTTACAGATTAAAAATACCTCCTAGGAAAGAGGATGGTCACTTTTCCTGCTTGAGTCTTCCCTAAAGGGTGTTTCTCAAAGGAACATGTGATTTTTTTTTTCCCCCTTTTTTGGCCGTTATATCTCAATACTAGCTGTTTTCCTAATTTACAGTTCTCTCTCTCATCTCAGTCATTTCTCAGCATTTTCCAACCACCTTTCCCACTGACTGTTTCAAATTGTGTTTCCTAAATATTTAGAGAGAGGTTTTGGGTATCCTACATGAAAATAGCAAATAAGCCTGTTTTCTTGCCTGGCCCTTCATTTTCTTTTAAAAAATCTCTGCAGGGCAGTGGTGCAGTACAGTTTGGTGAATGATGTGGTGCTGGGTATCATGCCAGCCTAAATAAAATGTGCTGGCTTTGATTAAATCAGTTCATTTTAAACACTGCAGGGGATGAGGGGGTGGGGATGGGGAGTGAGATGATGGTCATCATGCCTATTATCTAGAGAGAGAAGTTCATAGGAACAAACTCTGGATATAATGACTTAAATTATAGTGCTTTGCACATAGTAGGAACTTCTTAAAGTTTACAGTTGTTGAAAAGAATCATAAGATTTAGATATAAAAGAAACCTTGGGTCATCTAGTTCAAGCCCTTTATTTTACAGATAAGGAAACTGAGGCCCAAGGGGTTATGTATCTTGATTAGGGTCACAAAGGTACACAGGCTCACTACCCCTTTCCAGTGGTGGTATAAAATAGATACGGCTGCTCATACTGCTTGTATAAGCAAAGTCACCAACTTTAATCCTTCCAGTAAAACCTCTAGGTTTTACCATGTGCTGTGCCATCATATCCTAAGATCTGCCTTATCTTCTCTGCTGCTGTGCCCTCCAGACCCATAGGAACTACTCTCTGACCTATTGTGTCCTAAGGACACCTGGGTTCTGCCATCCCATATCTGAACGTTTAGAGTTTTTAGACCTATCCTTCTACCCTGTGACTGACATCTCATATGTGTCATCTCTTCCCATTAGTGTGTGAGTTCCTTGAGAGAAGGTATTGTCTTGCTTTTCTCATTGTATCCCCTGAGCTTAGCGTATAATTAGTGCTTAATGAATCCTTTTTCATTCATTCATTCTAGTGTGAGAGGGTTGTTCTATATGAGCTCTGAGGTCCCTTCCATCTCTAAATCTATGAACATATAAGTGTAGAACTGACATTTGAACCCAAATCATCTTATTCCAGATCAAGTGCTTTATGCATTACACAAGTTTTAAGGTAAATGTGCAGAAAATCTCCTGATACTCTTGTTGGCTACATCATTCAAGAATTTTGTCTTCTTCATAAACTAAAGAGCTATGCCTTCAGCTTTATTCAGTTTAGAAGATAATTTAAAATTACTTAAATCTTCCAATGAAAGAAATTATAGTATCATTTAAAAATTTACGTATATAAAACAATCATTGGCAAACCAGTAAATAACAGTAATAACTTTTAAAAAAAAAGATTGATGTAAAAATATATTGGTCTGTTTAAAATGAAAGATCAATGTATTTGAGTATACCAGCTTTCTTCCAGGAATTTTTTTTTACTCTTCAGTTCATTAAATATTTCCTTATTACATGTCTAATATGCTGAATGCTTAAATGATAAGAGAGACTTTATTGTTGTCCCTACCTTCATGGAGCTTTTATATAGATTTTTGGAGGGATACCAGAGTCATAAACATGAAAAAATTGAGAACGATGCAAGAGACTTACAATGAAGTGCAAAAGTTGAACATGATAAAATTCCAAACTGAGTATTGGCTGGAGTTACAAGGGAAGGCATCATGGAGAAGAAAGTATTATTCATCTGCTGTGTTCTCAAGGCATTGGGGGACAAAAGGCAAAAAAAAAAAAAAAGATCTCTGTCCTTATGGAGCTTGCATTCTATAGAAGGAGATAATATAAACACATATAGGCTATACAGATACATAAATGTATAGGATAAGGTAATTGTGGGCGCAGGAAGGAGAGGCAGGCTTTGTTGAATTAGTATTCGTGGTACTTCCTAAGAATTGCTGGAACCCTTTCTAAATTTGTCTATCAATCTACCGTTGTCAACAGAAATTCATCTTCCTCCGGATCAGATCAACTTTGAAACTCAAACCTCAATTCCCATCCCCTCCTCTTGGCCTCCTTCCTTTCTTTGATTAGAGAGGGTAGACAGTGGACCTCGGGAAGTTCCTAGTAGATCCTCGGTGTAAGGACGACAGCCTTGGGCAAACACCTCATGATTTCCCACCTGGATGCAGAACTTCATTATATCCATAGACTGGGACCCTCCCTCCTTTTCAGTTTCTTTTTATGTTATCTTTCCCCTTTTGATTGTGAGCTCCTTGAGAGCAGAGATTGTCTTTTGCCTTTCTTTGTATTTCCAGAGTTTAGAGCATAGTAGGTGTTTAATAAATGTTTATTGACTAATAAACTCAGTTGATGAAGTGATAGATAAATTCAAGTTTTCTCATCTTGTTGCTAACTTGAAGCATCAGGTAAGGTTCTTAATAATATTATACATCTAATTCAGTCATGTATTTTAGTGTCCTCAAAGTGTTCAAGGAATGCCATCTCTTTTATATTTAGGGAAACTGAGGAACAGTGAAGTTATCACTTATTGGCTTTTCATTTTTCGTAGAATCTCAACATTTAAAGGCAAACTTCCTGAAGTGATAACCTTTATTGCTCTCTTTTAGAGAAAGTAAGTGTCCAGCTTGTTTTGCTATGGAACATCATTTAACCTAGGCTTAAAGTAATGCAGTTTGTATATAAAGTTTTTTTCCCCCTATTAAAATGAATGTTTACGCGCGCGCGCACACACACACACACACACACACACACACACTCTCTCTCTCTCTCTCTCTCTCTCTCTCTCTCAAAACCGCCTTCACTGGTCCTAAATTTTCTGTTAAAATTTTTGGTTTTTTAGTTTCCTGCCTGTATTCAGTACAACTTCAGTGTAATTTTCATACAGTGCGAACCCAGTAGGTATTGTTTCCAGTTATTCTTGTAACATACTTTGAAATTATCAACTGAGACCGCCTTCATGATACCAGAATAACTAGGCAGTTTAGTAGAAAATAGAAAATTTTTTGTGAAATGTAGACAAAATAGTTGATTTGATGTTTCATTTTTCTCTATGGGTCCCCTTCTCCCTTTTGTTTTTTCAGTGTCTTGTTAACAGAATATAAAATTGAAGAATGGCTATTTAAGATTTTTCTCCTCTTATGAAATCAGGCTGGTTTGCAGGTCCCCCTCTGAGCTGGAGAAGGAAATGGCAAGCCACTTCAGTATCTTTGCCAAGAAAACCCCAAATGGGGTCACATAAAGTCGGACATGACTGAAACAACTGAACAACAAACTCTTACAGAAATTTAATTCACTGAGATGATTGCCGTTCTTGATGATTGCTATTCTTATTAATCTACTCTTGCCTTGTATAAAAGCTATAATTTTAATACATTACAAACTTTTGAAAAGCAGGAATGGATTTTATTTATCTTTGTAGTCCACAGTGTCTTACATATGATAGGTTCTCAGTAAATATTTGAATGAAAAAATGCCTAGCATTTGTTAAATGCCTACTATGTTCTGAGGATACAAATAAAAAAGTAAGACTGTCTCTCAAGGAACTTACACTCTAATAAGGGATATAACACATCTAGGAGAGTGGGGACCAGGGAAGGGAGATCTGGGCTTGAGAGTGAGAGATTGTGACTGGAGCCATACAACAGTCTCATGTTAGGCCAATACTAGAAAGATCTAGTATCAGTGGTAACACTATTGATTAGGGAAGGAGTTCACTGGCATAGCATATGGCCTGATAACTATCCTGGTTAGGCCCCTTTTCCAGGTAGATTACTGGATGGTATGTGAAGCATGGATCAGGATCATTTAGTCCCTGGGCAAGAGTGCCAAACTGAGTAGATTAACTTTGCCCAGGGAGGTGGGGAGAAAGAGGACAGGGACAAGATAGATGTCAAGATGTCCTGGTAAGGTAGGCTCTGGTTTTCTTGTGGATTGCTTCGTAGGATGGAATACAAACTGAAAAAAAAAAAATTATAGCTTGTTCAAGTAGTTGAATCCTTTGTTACTTTATCAAATATCCAAATAACTGCACTAAAACTAAGCAAATCCCAAATTATTAAAGGGATTAGACTGCATGTTAGGCCTCTGCTATTTTGTAAAAAGAATTTATCAGTGAGTAATTTAAAAAATGCCTCTTTTTCATTCTTTTTCAAATTTTAAAAATCTCTGAAAGCGTTTTTGAGGGGAAAAGTTTTTTTTTAATTATATGCCGCCTCAAATAGGTAAATGCTGAATTTGACCGAAACAAAAGAAATTACTTTCAAAATCCGATTTCATTTGATTTGCTTCTCAAACTTTTCTAAGTAACCATTGTAAAACAAGATGAGTTGGAGAAAAAATGGTGAGCTATATTTTACTTGTTAATTTAATATGATGGTTTTGTATCTAGTGGTGTTTCTCTGCCTCTCTCCCCTATTTTTTTCCTAAACAGCTACCATTTTTAAACTAATATTTTAGTGTAGAAACTAAAATCTTTGAATACAATGGGGACTTTTCAGTTTGTTTCAGTTTTCAGTTTATATTCCGAAATTTTATTTTTTATCCAGTACTTTGACAGTTTGTTTCCTATAAACAATTTATCCAGTTTTGTTTTCTCTCTTTGGTGGATAATTAACTCTTGTCTTTTTCTTTTTTGTTCTCTAAACAGGATTGCTAAAATGAGTCTACGGAAGCAAACTCCCAGTGATTTCCTAAAGCAGATCATAGGAAGACCGGTTGTAGTTAAGTTAAATTCTGGAGTTGATTACCGAGGTAATATTTTCTTGCCTCCCCACTTTATATACCTTTATAACTAAGTAGTGTGAATTCACTCTTTTGGAGCCTTTTTTAGAACTCCAATAGATAGACAAAAGCTGTTGGTTATTAACTGATTTTACCACCACCTATTCTGTTTTATCTGGGGGTGGGGGGGAGGGAGGAGTGGGGATTTGGTACCATAATGGCAACATTTTATATACTTTTGTCTTGGGCTGTATTAGACTCAAGATTTCTTTTCTTAAGCTCTGTATCAGTGCCTTTAATGATACCCAGGACAAAGTGGGGATCAAGTCTAGAGTTAAGGACTTTAGATATTGAGATGATGTCCTGAGATTGGCACAACAGCGCTTGACCTTTAGTAATCTCTTTTAAAGTGAGTGGACCATCAGTAATCCTAGGGACTTTTTTCCAAACAAAAGATGATGTGACCCTAAAGCAGTCTTTGTTCTTAAGAGATAAACATTAGAATTCTGTAGTTCAAAACCTTAGTCCCCAAAGACTTTTTTTAAACCCAGAAGAAATAGAATGAACACTGATCTCAGAATCAGAAGATCTGAGTTCAAGTACTGATTGTTATATTTCAGAACTATAGCCAAGGTTTGTCACTTAACCCCTCCAGGCTCCGGTTAGTTTACCATCGAAATAAAGACTAAAAATACTTGCACATAGGGTTGGTATGAAGAAAACAGTTTTGTTAATTTTCATTTGTTGAAATTAAATATGTTCAGATTTGATGGAATCACTTTCATTACTAAATGAATCAGTTTACTCATAACTTCTGCCAAAATTGCTGTATCTGTTGTTGGGGTAGTGGTAAGGGAGTTCTTTTATATTGACAGTAGTTGTCTTCTCAGACAAAATGAAGGCTGTTAAATGATCTAGGAAATTTGATGTATACATTATAGATAATTCAGACTGGCAATTCTGTCTTTATTCCATATTAAGATTTTGTTGACTTTCAGAGGGCCTAAATGTTCTGGGTAACTGGCTTAGTTTTTTATTTAGCATATTTAGACACTGCCTTCATGACTTAAAATAAATAACATAGTTCAAGACTAATTGAATTTTATAGTAGGATTAATGGGACTTATATTGTGTAGAAAGGCAATATGAAATATCCACGCATTGCTTCTTAGCCATAAACTTTCAATGAGCCCAGAGAAAGTAATAGTCTTTCTGGGACTTGAATATATGGGCTAATTGATTAGTGAAGGGACAGTGTGTTCTGTATGTTCTGACAGTGCTGAGCATACTTTGGGTGTGCAGGAAATAGATCAGTAAAAGTAGTTTTTGTCTTTGCACAATGTTGAAGCCAAATATTATTGCACTATTAGAAACTATTATTGCAAACACCATTCTTAAGTGCTCTTGGTTTAACAGTCTGTTCATGGATCTGTTTGAAGGGAGATTAGAAGAGGTTCTGATTCCAGCCTTCTCCACATCTAGTTTAACTGATCTCTTCATCTAGACAGATTTACTAGCTGTTGCTATAGGGAAAATGTCTTTTAATCAGAAGGTAGAAGTTTAGCTATAAAATACCTTTCTTTTTCAAACAAATTTGCAGAACTGGAGGTGGAAACCATTAAAACATGTAAACTATGTCTCAGAAAAAAGGTCCATTCATATCTGTAAAGAGCTTAAATACTCTAAAAACAAGTCTTTCCTACTTTTTTAATTTAACAGTATGTAATTTTAATATTATTAATTATATAAAGGCTTCATTTTTTTAACTTCCTAAAAACAAGTGAGATTCTGATACTCTTTAGTCTTATCTCATTAGTCACAATTTTGAAAAGGATCCTTTTTCTTGTTTGGGGGACAATAGGGCCACAGGCAGAGAATGAGGAGCATGTTAACAAAGTCGTGGCTTTAAAAGAATCTATTCACTATTAGTTCATTTTCATTTACTTAAGAGAATTGAATTCTGCAGTTCTTGTTTCACTCTGCAAATTTTCCTGGAAAGCCTCACTTTAATTTAGAGACTTTGAGTTAGAAGCAATACAAAATTCTATCCTGAAATGTCATACTTGAAGTAGATAGTTGGCAGGTAAAAATTGTACAAAATTTATGTCACCTCAGTATGATTAAAAGGATGTACTAGAGTGGTTTCCTGGAAAGCTACTTTGGAATGCATTTATCTACTTTTCTATAGTAGCTTTGATTTGAAAATATATTGTAACTGTAACAAAACAAAATGGGATATGTCATAGTGCAATATGTTGTTGTGTATTCTCAAGCTGCTCCTCACTGTGAGTCACCACTTTGAGATGTTCTTTCAATAGCACCTGCTGTTTCCCGTTCTATTATTTCAACAGATTGGGGAGAATTCCACTTAACACTGCGATAAGTTCATCTGCCGCTGTAGACATTGTGAAAGGCTGAAATAAATTAGCCAGATCAGGCTTTTTGATTGAGTGTTTAATGTGAAAGACAGTGCCATTGGAATGGAGCTGTATGAGAGAATGGCCATTTACTGCTGCGTAATTGTAGGAGCTTTCACATGTTTAGCTTTCAAAATAGGAAACGTGCAGTGATTAAAAATATTCTATTACATTTTGTGAAGGCTTTTGAAAAGATGAACGAAGAGTCATTGTTTTACCTGGTGGTTGTGAATGCGTACACACTTCCATGTTGTATTCTCTTCAGATTTTATTTATATTGGCACATAGAAAGGCATTTCAAAATTTTTGCTTTGTCACTTACAGTTTGAATTTATATTAAGCCTACAGTATCCAGTGGAACAAAAGAGGGTTGTCATGTATATGATTTACCCTGTGATTTTCAAGCTTGATTTACTTTGTATATGGTCTTTTTATCGTAATGTGTCTCTAGGTGTCCTGGCTTGCCTGGATGGCTACATGAATATAGCTCTGGAACAAACAGAAGAGTATGTAAATGGACAACTAAAGAATAAGTATGGGGATGCATTTATTCGAGGAAACAATGGTAATGTTCTTTTTAATAACCACAACTGTGCTTCTGAAATGATTTTTTCATAATTTCAGTCAATATTTCTATAATGTTTTAAATCAAAGTGTAGTTTGTTTTTATATGTAGTTATAGTGAGGCATGGCAATAAGATGTTTAATTAAGTTTATGCTTTCATAGGTACTTTCAATTTCGAACTAATGGAGCCTAAACATTACGTTATAGAGTAGGGGTTTCCAGCCTGGTGTATGCAGAAGTTTTCAAGGGATATGGAGATATTTGATAAATATAATTATCCTATTGAAATTATCTCTTATTTTACATACATGTACATAGTAATCTCTAAAAAAAATTTTCTTTCATATTGTATAGGGGACTTGGGAAGGTTGTACTAAAAACCAAGGGATACAAGGGCTAAAAAAGTTTGGAAACTCCTTTATGATATGGAGCCCCCCCCCCCCATCTTATAGATATGAAAACTGAATCCAAAAAGATCACACAGAAAATTAAAGCTGACTAAGTTTAAAACTTAAGTCTTTATACTACTGTATGACCACTTGTCTCTGCCTTTAAATGGCTTGAGAAAATTGTGTTTGGAAGCAGAATTTCCTTGATTCATCATTCATTTGAATAACATTGTCAGGTAGCTTGTCTTAAACTGATCTTTCTCTATGGGACACATCAGATGCCTTTTGAGTTGTGCTTTTAAGACTGCATAGATTACATATTAGGATATAATGTGTCAGTGGGATATAACCATAACTTAATAATGACATTCATAGTATCTTATTAGTTAAAAGAATGCTTGGTCACAGTTTGAAATTTAAAACCTTATTATAAAGTTGGCATCTAAATTAATGTTAACTATTTCTTATATAAAGAGGCAGTGTGGCATATTGGATAAAGAGCTTGCCTTGGAGTCTGAAAGACCTGGGTTCAAGTACTGTTCATGACACAGACTGGCCATGTGGTCCTGGCCAAGTCACTTAACTTCTCACACATGGATTAGGCTGCTCTTTAAAAGATCATAGAGAAGGTATTGACCTGTATCAGTAGAAGGAATTTCCTCATTTAGGAATTTCCTATACCAGTGAAATCACAGGTTGAGTGCCTATTCTCTATCCAGTTTTTTTATATATGCCCCACCAATAAGAACTTGAGTTCTGATTTTTTTTCAAATACTAATTTGATTCTCTGTGGTCTTAGACAACTTGTTTATTTTAACCCATTGATTCACAGACCTTCTTGCTGTGATGTTCCACCCAAGCTGAATTTTGAAATACGTACTTCATTCCTCTAGTACAGCGCTGTCCAAAACCATGCCACAGCCTGCAGTGTATTTTATGCGGCCCGCCTACAAGCATAGAAATTTACATAAATGCTTTAGTAAAGGAAGCCCAGCTACCACAGAGCTCTCACTAAAATGGCAAATCGAAATATATTGTCTATTGTTTCAATAAAAACCTAACGTTGGACAGCCCTGATCTAGTTTCATGTTTCTTTGTAGCAGAGCTTTTGTCTTTTTCTTACCATAAAAGTACCACAGACAGTTATTTCTGTATATCTTGTCTTATCATTTTGATGCCAAATTCAGAATTTCCAAATTTTTGCATCTTATTTTTAAAAATTATTTTATAACATTTTATGTCCCACCAGATAAAGAATTCTTTATTTATTCCCATGTCTTTAGCTTCCTCGTCTGTAGAAGAACATTTGTAATGCTAAAGTTCTATGCCTATTCTGGCATAGAGCTAACTCTAGGCTATGCTCTGCTGAATATAAGCTCTGACAGATCATACAGACTGTAGTGAATACAGACCTGGCAGTGGAGCAGGTTGGCTAAATGTGGAAAAGGTTCATTGTTGGCCACCCTATCTCATGAACCTGTTTGCTGCGACAAGGAACTTTGGGAGTAGCTCCAGTCTGCATCACTCAAGAGAAATACCCATCAATGAAATCACCGAATTTTTGAAATATTGAATAGAATTTTTTGATGACCCGACTCCTAAGAACAATGTTGGTATTATAGTCAACTCCTAATTTCAATGTCCCTGGGAAGACTTCCTCATTTACTAGCTGAGGCTTGACATTTTTTCTCCATCCTCTAGCCAGTCACCTTTCCTGCCCCACAACTATCTGTGAGCCCTCTCTTTGTCTCTAACTTTGAGGTGTGATTTCCTTGTCTCCTAAAGGAATGTTTTACTGCCTCTTCCCGCTCACCAACCTTTTGTGGCCAGCTTCCCTCATCTGCTGACTGAATTCTTGGTCAGAAGACCAAAAGATCCATCCTCTGCTGAAAGGGAGAGAGAGGCATGCAGTTTTCTGCACATTTACTTCTGGCACAGGAGGTGCCTTCAAAGATACCTATTTTGAACAACTCAGAATTTTGTGGTTCTTTGATCCAGATATTTAGAGCAGATTATTTAATGACTAGTGGTCACCTGGTATTCTAATCTTTGAATTCTAGTCAGGGGGTATTAGTGCTTTTGAAAATTAAAGACTATACTAATGCCAGCTGTTTTGTGAGTGATCTTCTTTCCCCTTCTACCACCTCCCCTTTGGGGATAGGTGTATTCTCAGCTGAATTTGCTTGTGACCTTTCCCATAATTTTATTAATGGCAATCATGTTAAAATTTTTACTAATCCATAACCCAGATGCTTCAGAACACCTTTCCTTAGGTCTTAGAGAAGAGCCAAGGTTCACTTGGTTAATCTCTATGACATTTTTACCTCGGAATTTCTTAATGACCATTGTCAACAAGAAAATTGACATGTCTAAGCTGTGCTTCGAATAACAAAAGACCTCTCTTGAATCTGTGACCAGATTTACATGACCACCAGATTTTGGCCAGTACTCACAAGCCAAGTCTTTTTGGGAGGGCAGATTGGACAGGTGGATTGACATATTTAAGAAACAATCATTGTATATATTATTCACTATTGATTTCATAGCTTTTAACCTGGGTTTAGTGTAGGGTACCCTCGTATAATGGCTTTTGGACTAAGTCAGAGTTCTTAACCTTTTCTGTGTCATGGATCCCTTTGTAAGTCTGGAAGAGCCTATGGGCCCCTTTTCAGAATGATATTTTTGAATGCACAAAACAAAATATACAGAATTAAAAGGAAACTAAAGGTTTGTGGAAATAAAGGTGTTAATTTTTTTCTCATCCAAGTTCACAGACCCCTTGTCGACATGGATCCAACTTAGGTTAAGAGTTATAGATGATTTCTAAGGGCCCTTTTAACAGCCTATCCAGTCAGCCCCCACTGCCATCATCGAGAGGGAGAAATCATTGTGGAGGGGGGCCCACTTTCCTCTTTACCACCATCAACAACTTCTGACCAACTGCCACCAACATCTGCCTGTCAGAAAGGAGCCTTGGGAATGGCAGCACCCCTCATAGTAGTCCTCCTTCCAGCCCAACCCTCAGGGGCCAGCCATTCCCATCACTTGCTGCTCATGGAGCCAGCAAGCCCACCTGACTAAAGCAGTGAGGCCCTCTGAGAGAGAGATGGGGTGAAGTTTGTGTACATAAGTCAGACCATCATCACCACCTTGATTACCAACTTCCCTGGGACCCTGATGGCTTGTGGGATCCTTGAGACCAGGGGCTGTCTTTTCTATTTGTATCCTCGTTGCAGATAGTAAGGACTTAATAAAGGTTTTATTCATTCATTTATTCTCCCCATCAGTTGGATTCAGTTTAAAAAGTGAAACAGTGAATTCATTATTTCTTTTGAGGGGCAGGGAAGGTAGGACAAAAAATTAGAAGTAGAGCAAAGGACAGAAAATACAATCCAGAAAACAGGAGGAAAAAAAAAATAGATTTAGGAAAATGAGATCAGCTACTCACTGACTTTCTTTTGCCTCCTTTTGTATTCCCAGCAGTTAGCTCAGTGCCCAGCACGTAGTAAGCACTTAATAATTGCTTACTGACTTACTGGCTGTTTTCCATTGTCTTATATAATAATTTCCATTTATATAATGCTTTAAGGTTACCAGATACTTCCCTAACAACAGCCCTGCGAAGCTGCAAAGTTGTACTTTGTCTAAGGTCAGAAGAGATAATCACCAGCAGAAACAGGACTCAGAACCTTGTTCTCTGTTTCCAAATCTAGTGCTCTTTTCCTTATAATAGTTTGGTTTTTTTCTAGACTTTATTCTGACATCCCTCTGAGGTGCGTGCCGAATGGTAATCATCTCAGAAATTCAGAAAACTTTCAATTTTTTGGGAGCATGAACATTTCATATACACACACACACACACACACACACACACACACACACACATATTTGTTAAATTTATATCCCCAGTATGTTAACATGAATTAGCTTATTTTATCACTGTGAGGTGATGGCTTTTGGTGTCACTGTGAGGTGAGCCTCAATTTTATGTAAATGTCACAATGAGTAAGATCTAGAGCCAAAACCAACATGTGCTACTCTGGACTTTAAGCTCAAGTCATTTGTGAAGTAATATGTTCTGAAATTGATTTTATATTGTGAAATTAATTGTTCTTTTGAAATTTATTTTTTAAAACTAGGAAATCAAAATATATTTTCTATAAAACTTGGTATTGTAATTGTTTTCAAGAACATCCCTTTTAATCAATTTCCATTTTCTTTTTCAGTGTTATATATAAGTACACAGAAGAGAAGAATGTGAAGATACCAGGAAAGGAATAATTTTTGTATTTTCGTATATTTTTTAAAAAATTTAAAAAAAATTTTTGTTCCTATTTTTGTTATGTAAATTTTCCTGTCTTCATTATAGCTTATGCACTGACTTGGGGGGAGAAAGTAGAGCTATTTTAAACATACATAAACTAATGATTTCAGTTGTACAGAGTTCTTTCACCCTTTAAGTTTTGGTAACTTTCTTATGACTGTCAGTGATACGAATAAAAAAAAGGTAACAGATTGTTACCTACAGCTGCTGAAAAAAAATTTTCTCCCAATTTTAAACTTCAAGTAATGAATTCTACTGTGAAGATGGCTTTTTTATTTCTCATACCCTTGACTGAAAGTAAAGCAGTTGGATGGGATGATCTTTTCCAATTCATGCAATTTCAAAAAATGTTAGCACTTGTTTTATTGCTTCTCTTCCCTACCAGCCTCCAAGTCACACAAATATGTTAGTGGAAATGTCCTATAAGAAGATGTCCAACTTGGGACTGAAACTTTCAAAAATGTCTGTAAATTTTAAAATATAAGTACTAAACAATTAAATCACCTGGAAGCAGGGAAGGCGGTTGGAGGGTAGGTGAGAGAAGGGTGGAGGTAGGCCAGAATTAAGTAGTTTGAATCAGATGTAATGGTGGCATTTCCATAAAAAGGAGTATGAAGGAAAAAAACTGAGTATGAAAAGTAATATGCATATTAACTCTGGGGCAATTAAGTGAAAAAAAATTTCATTTGGTAATTTAGCTATCATCCTGGTACCTAAATACTCCCTTCTTTTTTTTTTTTATCATTGAATTCCATACTTTATTATTTAATATTTTTTAGTTTTCGGCATTGATTTCCACAAGATTTTGAGTTACAAATTTTCTCCCCATTTCTACTTCCCCCCCACTCCAAGATGGCATATATTCTGATTACCGCTTTCCCCAGTGTGCCCTCCCTTCTGTCACCCCACTCCCCCCGCCCAATCCCTATTCCCCTTACTTTCTTGTAAGGCAAGATAGATTTCTATGCCCCATTGCCTGTGTATCTTATTTCCCAGTTGCATGCAAAAAACTTTTTTTTGAGCACCTGCTTTTAAAACTTTGAGTTCCAAATTGTCTCCCCTCTTCCCTCCCCACCCGCTCTCCCTAAGAAGGCAAGCAATTCAACATAGGCCACACACATATCTTTATGCAAAACACTCCCATAAATAGTCATGTTGTGAAAGACTATATTTCCTTCTCTTCTCTCCTGTCCCCCTTTATTCAGTTTTCTCCCTTGACCCTGTCCCTTTTCAAAAGTGTTTGCTTTTGATTACCTCCTCCCCCTATCTGCCATTACTTCTATCATCCCCCCTTTTTTATCCCCTTTTGCTTGCTTTCCTGTGGGGTAAGATACCCAATTGAGTGTGTATGTTATTCCCTCCTCAAGTCAAATCCAATGAGAGCAAGATTCACTCAGTCCCCCTCACCTGCCCCCTCTTACCTTCAACAAATTGCTTTTTCTTGCCATTTTTATGGGAGATAATTTACCCCATTCTATCTCTCCCTTTCTCCCTCTCTCAATATATTCCTCTCTCATCCCTTAATTTTATTTTTTTTAGTTATCATCCATTCATACTGAACTCACCCTGTGCCTTCTGTCTATATATATATATATATATATATATATATATATATATATATATATATATATATATATATATATATATATATATATATATATATTCCCTTCAACTACCCTAATACTGAGAAACCACACACTCCTTTCACTCTGATCCAGCAGTTTTTCCACTAACTTTCTCTGTTGTCTTTGGCGTTTGTGGGTTGAAAAGTCTGGTAATTGCCACAGCTCACTGATTCAGGGCCCCAGGGCCTGCTCTGCCTGGCTCGCGGTCTGGTAGGTCCTGGTGTAGCCCACGCTGGGCTCTGCTCCGCTCCCAGCTCTGTGTGATAGACCCTTCCCAGCAACCATCCAGGCTGTAGTGGGCTGGAGCCCTCCTTCCCTCTGCTATTCCGTGGGTTCTGCAGCTCTAGAATTTGTTCAGAGCCATTTTTTACAGGTGTTTGGCGGGACCTGGGGTGAGCTTAAGCAAATCCCTGCTTTCCAGCTGCCATCTTGGCCCCACCCCCTACTCCCTTCTTCCCTGATACTATTCTAGATTTTTTACATAATCCTTATTTCTTTTCCTCAAGCAAAAATGGCATCAGTTCTAATCTTTTAAAAAACCTAGCAAGGGACAGGGCATCCCTGTATATTTCTCCAACAATACTAAATTATGATTTGGAAATAATTCCATATTTTCCTTTTAACATGTTTGGAAAGTAATTTTAGGGAAGCCTTTGTGACAGAAGTCTGAACTAAATTTGATCATGGTTTTACCCGTAGCCCTGCCTCAGACCTCTGTTTTCATGTTGCTTGGCACAACACAGTGGTTTTAGGTAATGTGTCTCCTGTTGAGTGAGTTTTTACAATTTATTAATGAGCTTTCCAAAACCCTTTTTTATTCTCTGAATGGTTTTATGGTGTCTTTAGGAACAACAAATACATCTAGGCACTGTGGTTGAATGAGCACAAGATAGTTGTGTGAATGTCATATTAGCCTTCCTCTTTTTTCCCCTTCCTTCTGTCCCTCCTCTAATATAAACAGGCTCTTGGTTCCAAGAACCAGTGGTGTGATTTTAAACAATTCCTTCCTTGCAAGTTGGTGGTGGTAGGGAGCAGCAAGAGGCGTGTGGGGTTTTTTCTTGTTTTATTTTGTTTTAGATCAGGGAATAATTTGAAACAATTATTTTTTAATTAATAGCAGGGGAAAGGTGAATAGAAACATTTCAGAAGGCTTTGATGAGTGCACACAGAAAATAAAACATTTTATACTATGCTTCAATAATTTATCACTTCTCGACAAGGGCTGAAAAGGGTCCAATCTGTAAGTACAAATCACCAATTTGCTCTTTTATAAATGACTTCTTTTAAGGAGAAAATGGATGTTCTTCCAAGTGGAGCATGCATTTTCTCATTTGTTTTGTAGAATGTGCAAGGCAGCCAGGTTACTGTGTCCCTTCATTCACTGAAATTAGCTGCTTCTAAAAGCAATTCCATTTTTATCTCCCACAAATCTGTAGCATCCTATTTTTGCTAACTTCCTCCCTGACCTGCTCCTTAGCATGTGTCTTTATTTGCCCCTTGCCGTATCTGGATGTTAATAGACCTCTAGCAGAGTGGTGTTTTCAGCCAATGGAACTACTTTTAATCAAGATCTACTTTGGGAAATGCTACAATTTTTACGGTAGTAAAAGTATTATAATATGCAATTGTACTGGAGCAAGTTGTCCCCCGTGTATACCTGCACATTATAGAGCAATGGAACAAAGTGTAAGTGGTAAAATTACTTTATTCTTAACTTCAGTCTCCTAGAGGTTGACGACTGATTTTCATATGCATTTAGCATTCAGCAAAGACATTTATTCTAAGTTAATCCATTTTCATTGTCCTTGGGTCCAGAATCTGTCCAAGCACCGCCCTCATAATCTTGGGCTGTGGCAAAAAGTTTGCAACTAGCAGAAAATTGTGCTTAAATTTTAGACTGTCTCACTGTACTGGTAAGTTGTTTTTTGAGCCATCTCCTGGCTACTCTTTCAAGAGACTGAATTGATTCCTACTTTAGTATTGCTTACCCCCAAAACAGAGCTGTTGAGTACAAATACAGATGGCTGGCACCTGGAATGATTGCTGTGTTCTCATGCCAGCATATGATGGCAAATTTTTTTTTGCCTTTGTACAATAAGGGAATGTTACAGTATACAGCTAAAACATAAACGTGGGTTCTTGTTTAGGACGGTAGTCTGACAAATAGTAAAAAATAGCTAAGGGATTTCCTTGCAGCCTAGAAGTAGAACCACAGACTGACTTACTACATAGATCTCAGTCCATCCTATCCAAGCATTCTTAACTTGGGATCCATGATTTTTTTTTTTTGGAAGGAGGAAGGCAGGGCAATTGGGGTTAAGTGACTTGCCCAAGGTCACACAGCTAGTGTGTCAAGTGTCTGAGGCCGAATTTGAACTCAGGTTCTCCTGACTCCAGGGCTGGTGCTCTACTCACTGCACCACCTAGCTGCCCCCTGAATTTTTTTAAGAGAGTGTTTTTTTCTTAATATTTTAATTTTTTTCCAATTACATGTAAAGATAATGTTCAACCTTCATTTTTGTAAAATTTTGAGTTCAGACTTTTTCCCTCCTCTCCTCCGTCTCCAAGATAGTAAGCAATCTGATATAGGTTATACACATATGATCATGTTAGAACATTTCTACATCAGTCATGTTGTGAAAGAAGAATCAGAAAAGGGAAAAACCACAAGAAAAAAAAGTAAAAATAGTATGCTTCAGTCTACATTCAGACACCATAGTTCTTTCTGTGGATGTAGTTAGCATCTTTCACCATGAATTTTGGGATTATCTTAGATTATTGTATTGCTGAGAAGAGCTAAATCTGTCGTAGTTAGTCATCACGCAGTGTTGCCGTGTACAGTGTTCTGGTTCTGCTCATTTCACTCAGCATCAGTTCATTCAAGTCCAGGTTTTTCTGAAGTCTGCCTGCTGCTTATTTCATATAGCACAATATTCCATTTCATTCATATACCACAACTTGTTCAGCTATTCCCCTGTTAATGGGCATGCCCTCAATTTACAATTCTTGGCCACCACAAAAAAAGCTGCTACAGTGGGTCCTTTTCCCTTTTTTATGATATCTTTGGGATATAGACCTAGTAGTGGTATTGCTAGGTCAAAGAGTATGCATGGTTTGATTGCCCTTTGGGCATAGTTCCAAATTATGAATTTGTTTTAAAAAATATATTTTGACTAGTCAATATAATTGGTTTCCTTTATTGGCTTATAATGTATTTAAAAACATTTTGAGAAGGGATTCCGTTGCCAGAGGTCCATGGCACAAACAAGGTTAAGAACCCCTAGTTTAATCCAGCCTAAACTTCAGCAGTATACAACATTAAGTAATTATTTGGCTTCTGCTTAAAGACCTTCCATTATGGGGAAAATGCTGTACCTCCCAAGGCATCCCACTCTACTGTTATGTATTGACCTAAAGGGCCTTGGAGGCAATAATATGTTATTCTGGGTGAGTACAAATCATAGGGGAGAAATGGCCTAGATTATTAGGCCTAGGCAAAAGTGATTGGGCCACCTAGTAGAAGATTTCGGGCCCAAAATTAAGTTGGCCAACTTAGTGAGGAAAGATAACTCCATGCTTACATTGACTCTTATTCTTAAAGCCAAAATTCTTGTGTCATCAGCGAACTTCTGAGTAGGCTTCTGCTACTGTTCCAGGCGGATATCAGTGCAAGTTTGGTGATCAAAGTAGTTTTCTTTAGATCAATGCATTAAAAGATAAAGGATAATTATAGTAATTGACATAATCATGTTTTAAGGTTTAGAAAGGGATTTTTCATTTGCACCTGGCTATAACTGTCTCAGGTAATTTTATCCATATTTTGTTGTTCCGCAGTTGTGGAAACAGGTTCAAAAAGGGACAAACTAATGAAAAAGGAGGCTGACTGGCTTTTGCAGAGATAGTTCAGGGCTCTTTAGCTGAGTACTCAAATATCTTTACCAAGACTGTTATCTGAGCAATTGAGCTAAATCATGGCTAAGAATTAGAGAGTCCTGACCAGCCATAATTAGCTCCTACTGTTGCCACGTTCCTTCCAACCTCCCCTATCCTGACTCCTAGCTTCTTTGTGCCAATTCAGAGTAATGGTGCCATCAATGTTGCTGACTGAAGAGACTAGTGGGTTCTGCCCCCTAATTTACTGGTACTGTAGGCTAAACAGGGAAGCTATTGCGGGTGTATGCAGACATAACAGACTAATATAATGCACAATATTAGAGAATGTTAAGTAATCCAAATATATCTAGACTATGTTACTCAGCTGTGGCCCCACAATTTATTTAGGAGCTGGTTGGGAAGTCTCTCAATAGTGAGTTTCAGGTGAGGAGGGCAGAGAGATGCTGAGTAGAAGCTACTACACTGCTAAGTGGCTGATATTTTCAGGCAACCATGACAACTTCACTATACTAGTATAGCCTTTAATTTGGAGAAAGATCTCAAAAATCTGAACCCTGTCTCTTAAAAATGAATTTTAAAACCCATACTTTCAGATATAATAGAACTTTGGCAATTGGGTAGTCTGAGTTATTGAAGTCTAAAATAGTGTGTTTTTAGATTATTATCCTATGATCTGAAGTTCATGTACATATAATATTCCAGATCATTCCTAGCACAGGGTTACCAAGTAGAGGTTTTGCTGGGTTGTGCTAATGAAGAATAGATAAAATTCATTTGCATTTGGCCTGTTGGCATCCAAAAGGATGCTATTAAGATGTAAAAAAGTTCTTTTAAGTAGGTTAAACATCATCCCTGTTAATTTCCTTAGCAAATCTTTTCATAGAGAGATCTAAATAAGATTTTTCTGTATTGAGAAGAGAATCCCTTATTTGCCAAACATTAGACTGAGGGATCTGCTGCTAAAATTATTGATCTTCTTAAGTCCAACTTAAGGGATGATAGTGACTACTATTCCTTCTGTAGTTTCAGGTACTGAAGCTATTTTTATGGGAGAAATACAAGAATTATTTCACATGTAAACAAGCCAAAATGTCTTCTATATTTTCATAAGAAAGTTGTTTTCATTTATAAAATATATACCCTTTAAAACTTAGGAAGCAGAAGATTGCTGCATCTAAATTGTCTCATTTATTTTGTGTGTGTGGGGGGGTGCTTTTTGTTTAAGAGGTTTTTTTCCTAGCAGCTTGAAACATTTTACAAATTTCTCATATAATTGCTACGGTAAAATTGCCACCACCATCCTCTCTAGAGAACTATTGACCCACAACGACTTTTTCTGAGCCAGCCTCTTTAAAGTTGAGGCAGAGGAACATAATTTTTCTGTTCTGTTTAAAGCTACTAACTATATGGGGAATCAAGCCTATGGCCTTGGTTTCACTAGCCAACTGAGCTAATCCTCATATTATTCTCTAGGGTCTATGAAAAATGTGATTACTTTTTTATAGATGGGGAAAACTGAAGTAGAGAGTTTAAGTGGCTTGCATTTCACCTGGTAAAGTCAGTGAGATTGGAATTCCACTGTTCCCTTGATGTGCTAAGTGTTGGACCTTATGACTGACTTCTGGTATGGCTTTAGTAAATCAGTCATCCATTCATTTTCCCAGTTGAAATAAACTACTGTAGGCAGTGGTCCTAATATGTACATAGAGGCTGCTGTCCTTTGCATTCAAATACGTTACTGACAGTCACTGTTATTTCTGTGTGGATATGTTGGAAAGGAACAGTATATAGCCAAAATTTGCATGCTGCACAAAGATTTAAAAGTGACCCTTCGGTTTGTCTGCCAACATTATTTACAAAGTCTGGTTTTCATTGGATTTCTGTCTCAGAAATTCTGTATTCATTCACACCACTGCTAAAAGCTCTATCATAAGCTGTTGCCCATGAATTCATTACTATGCCACCTTGCTTGAAGCTATACTTCAATGTGACTCAAGATGTAAGGTCCCTCCTAGCTCTAAATCTGTGATCCTATGTGCACATAAGTGAAATGGACTAAGGCTATGCCCAAGGGTCCATAGGTACTCTGATCTTACTCCTTCATCTTGTCTTTTCTGGCCAAACATTTAAAGGGAAGTTTCCATTGAAACTTATATGTGCCAGCTTTTCTCCAAGTTACCTCTGGATACTATCTCTGGTTCTTGATCTCCACTCACTCTCACTTCACTACAATTTTACAACACTAACTTCCTCCTGCTATTACTCTTAACTGTTCCCTCTGCATCCTCCCTCAAATCCTGAGAGCTAAAATTTATTTTTTACTGTGAATGCAATGGATTTAAGTTTTGCTCACTGCGCATTTCAGACTGCGCTCGACACATGTTTCTGTATTAAATGAGAATACGACAGATGAATGTGTTCCTAACCTTTATTTTAATTCTAATTGTTTCTCAATAGCTCCTTATTTTCAGATTAATATATCACCTCCCCTCCCATTAGAAAACTCCTTTGTGACAAAAAAAAGTGTATTCAAGTAAAAAACACATTGGCAGGGTCTGAAATTGTGTATTTCATTCCATACATCTAGTCTGTCACCTCTTGGCCAAGAGGTAGGATGCAGGTCCTCCATCATTTCTCTGAAATCAAATTGGCCATTCATCAGTACCAAAGTTGTTCAGTATTCTTTTCCTTTATAGTATTGTAGTCATGTAAACTGTTCTTGGTCTGCTTGCTTCACTCAGCATAATTTCATATGAGACTTCCCAAATTTTTCATTTTCTTCATGTTTACCATTTCTTATAGTACAGTCAGATTCCACTGCTTTCATGTACCACAGTTTGTTCATCCATTTCCTAATCAATGGGTATTTACTTTCCTTCTAACTCTTTGCTACTACAAAAAAAAGAACTGCTCTGTTGAAATAGTGAGACCTTTCCCTTTCTTCAGCCTATTATGCCTAATAGTAAAATTGCTGGGTATGTTTAATTGCTTTGTATATTTAATGACTTTTTAAAGGTATAATTCCTAATTGTTTTCTCGAGTGGTTGGAGCAATTTACAGCTTTACCAGTTGCTCATTGGTGTGCCTCTCTTCCCACATCCCCTCCAGTATCTGCCGTATTCATCTTTTGTCGTCTTTACCAAGCTGGTGGGTATAAGGTAAAACCTCAGAGCTATTTTAATTTACATACTTATTAGTAATTTTGAATATTCTTTCATATACTTATTAATCTCTCGTATCTCATATTTTGAAGACAGCCTGCTTACCTTTTGGGGAAATGACTTTATTCTTACATTTTTCTATCAATTCTCTAAACACTTTGGATATTAGATCTTTATCAGGGATATCTGCTGCAAAGATTTTTGTCAGTCAATTGCTTCCTTGTAGATTCTGGTTTCATTGATTTTGTTTGTACTAAAGCTTTTCAATTTTATGTAACTGATCACTTCTTTCCCTTGCTTAATTAAAATTCTCCCATTAGCGATAGTTGTATAAGGTAACTCATTCTGTTTTTCTCTAATTTTTTAATGATGTGACCTTTTACATTTAGGTCATGTATTCATTTGGAGCTTTTTGTTGTACATGGTATAAGATGTTGACCTAAAGCTAATTTCTGTCAAATGAATTTACATTCTTCCCAGGAGTTACTGTTGGGGGATTCTTTACCCCAGTAATTAGTGTCCTTGAGCTTTCAATAGTTTTCAGGAAAAATTAATGATTGCATTTTACTTTCCATCAAGACCAGGCACTTTGAGAACTGAAGAAGAAAGGTACAGAAACTAAAACTATTTAATGGGTCCTTTAATCAAAATGTGGTGCTGTGTTTGTATTGCTGAAAAGAATCAATTAATTAGCAAACATTTATTAAGTGACTGCACCATGCCAGACACTGTGCTTAGTGCTGAGGAAACAAAGGACAAAAGTAAAGCAATCCCTGTCTCCAAGAAGTTTATTGAGGGAGATATGGATGTACCTTGTATGTGCATGTAAGTCTAAATGAATTCAAGATAATTTGAAGCAAGGGTAGGTACCAGCTCCTTGAGGGCCAGGGATCAGAAAAAGAAGGGGAAAATCCTGTTGCAAGAACATTTTAGCAATTTTAAAATGAATTGTGAGAAAAATGAAAGCAAAAAAAAAAAAAGACTTTCCATAAAACCATGTTTTCCTAAATTCTGTTCTGCCTGCCTGGGGTGTGACAGTTGGGTGAAATCTAGTTCTTTCATTCATGGAAAAACTAGACCAAGACATTTAGTCTCCAGAAGGAACATATTGAAGACATCTTCATTAAAAACCAATATTACACATTTAAAAAGCTATTAATACCCATACTACACAAAATATGCCCAACTTGAGAAAGAAAACAGTACCGAACTCCTTTTATAAGACAAATGTACTCTGAATACCTAAACTAGGAAGGATAAAGCAAAGAAAAAGAACTGTAGATCTATCACTAATAAATATTGATGAAAAAATTTTGATACTAGAAAAAATAGTATAGTGGTACACACACACACACACACACACATATTAAAGTCACTGATAAAGTTGGTGCAGTAAGGTGGTACAGTGGATAGAATGCCAAACTCGGAGTCAGGAAGACTCATCCTCCTGAGTTCAAGTCTAGCCTCAGACACTTACCAGTTGTGTAACCCTTGGCAAGTCACTTAACCCTATTTGCCTCAGTTTCTTCATCTGTAAAATGAGCTGGAGAAGGAAATGGCAAACCGCTCCAGTATCTTTGCCAAGAAAACCCCGAGGGGATCGTGAAGAGCTCGACATAACTAAGATAACTGAACAGCAACAGTGCATTGCTTAACTTCCTACCTAGATTCTCCCATATTCTTCCCCACCAAAAAAGAAAACCACAAGCCATTATTTTTTAGTTGTAGTCATTCAAACATATTTGTTCCCTAAAATGGAGAATTATCCTCCAAAGCTCAAATATGAAGATCTTCCTGAAGGAGTTTCATAGACTGTGCTAGTGACCAGACTACTTCCTGGAGGTGAGGTAAGAATGCTGTTAGTTGTAGCTGATGTGTTGAGTTTTTCTGGTCTGTTTTTTCTTTTTAAAAAAATTTTATGTTCCAAGGGATTGCTCCATCAATAGAGGAGGGACGTATTCAGCAATGAACACATGCAGCAATGAACAGGATGTAAAAGGAAAAGGTGTCGGTAAATATTAGGGATCCTGTCCCTGCCATGTTTTCCATTAAGCATTCAGTGCCTGCATAGTACCGAGCTAAGTGCTATGACAGTCTTACAGAGGATGAAGTGTGACACCTGCTCTCAAAGAGTGAAGTAGAAATGTCCCATTTTCATTCAAGTATGGCTAACACTAATTCAGGCAGCTACATGCCACAGTGGATAGAGTGCCAGACCTGGAGTCAGGAAAACTCTTCAAACACTTATCAGTTGTGTGACCCCAGGCATCATCCCTATTTGCCTCAGTTTCCTCATCTATAAAATGAGGTGAAGAAGGACATGGCAAACCATTCTGATATCTTTGCCAAGAAAACCCCCAGTGGGGTCGTGAAGAGTCAAATAACTGAAATGACTGAGCAACAGCAAACAATCCATTTGATAACTGTAAAAAATTTACTCCAGATATTCAACATACTTGACTAACGTAGATAGTACAATATTATTACAGAAAATAAGTTACATAGCATACTGATGCCCTAAAAGGATTCATCTGCATCCTTGTTAAGTACTCTACTTTGGAACAAAACCACTGTCTCATCAGCTTCACTATTATTATTTAAGTATTTGCAACAACAACAAAAAAACAAACCTGGCATAATAAGTAGCATCTATCTAAAACCAAAAACTGGCATAAATTAGATACCTTTCCAACAAAATCAGAGGTAAAACAAGGATGTCCACTGTTGACCATTATTTGATATAGTGCTAGAAATGCTAGCTATAGCAACAAGACAAAAAAAGACTTGGGAAAGGACATAGAGGAAAATAAAAATTGCTTTTTGCGGCTGATATGATGATGTGCTTAGAGAATGCTGTAGTTAATTGAAAAATAACTTCAGCAAAGATGCAGGATATGAAATCTACATAAATCATCAGTATTTCTGTCTATTACTAAAAACAGGCCAGGAAAATATAGAAAAAGATACTCTATTTAAAATGACTACAGAATGCATAAAGCATTTGGGAATCTACCTGTCAAAATGCTCAGCAGGGGCAGCTAGGTGGCGCAGTGAGTAGAGCACCAGTCCTGGAATCAGGAGGACCTGACTTCAAATCCAGCCCCAGACACTTGACACACTTACTAGCTGTGTGACCTTGGGCAAGTCACTTAACCCCAATTGCCCTGCCTTCCCCCCTCCAAAAAACAAAACACACAGCAACCATATAACTACAAAACTATAGAAATACAGATCTAAATAATTGGAAAAATGTTAATTGTTCATGGTTGGGCTGAGTCAGTTCAATAAAAATGACAGTGCTATAAAATAAATAGTTCAATTACATTCCAAATTACCAAAAGGTTACTTTATAGTCCTAGAAAAAAAAAATAACATCTAGAGCAACAGAAGGTCACTTATCTCAAGGGAAATGATGGGGGTGGGGGGAGAAGTGGGCCTAGAAATACTAGGTCTCAAAACTACCAAAGTAGTGTGGTGCTAGTTAGGTAAAAGGTTGAGGCAGCTGGGTGGCTCAGTGAATAGAATGCTGGCTTGGAGTCAAGAAGACCCGAGTTCAAATCTAGCCTCAGCTGTGTGACCTTGGGCAAGTCGCTTAACCTGTGTTTGCCTTAATCCGTTGGAGAAGGAAATGGCAAATCACTCCATTACCTTTGATAGGAGTGCCCCATGGACGGCGTTGGCGTCACAAAGGGGCACTACCGAACAGCAACAAAAAAGAAAAAGATCAATCATTAGAATAAATTAGGTACAGGATATATAAAAACAAAGGCTTTAGTGTGTGACGAAGCTAAGGACTACAGTTAGTGGAATAAAAATTAACTATTTAACAAAAAAATTAAAAAATTAATTAAATTAAAAAAATATACCAGGTATAGATTTACATCTCACACGATCAAGTTCAAGTGGATATATGGCTTATCCATAGAGAATAACATCATAAGCAAATTAGAGGAGCAGTGAAGAAATTACCTTTCCGAGCTATGAATAGAGGAACAGTGATAGCCAAATAAGGGGTGGAGATGATCGCAGAAGATTAAATGGGCAACTCTGATTAAGTACAAACAAAACCAATGCATCTAAAACTAGAAGAGAAACAGGCAAATGATAAAAGAATTTCCATGCCAAATTTCTTCAACAAAGGTCTCATTTCCAAAATATTTTAAGGAATTGATGGAAGATTATTTTTAAAAATTGGAAAAAATGTTTCAAATCCTTATAATTAGATAAATGCAATTCATTAAAATGGCAGTTGACAAAAGCAGAAAATAACAACAGCTGAAGGGGCTACAGAAAAATAGGCACATTAGTGGATTATTCCCTGGAACTGTGACTTGATTACTCCAGCCATTCTGGAAAACATTTGTAATTAGGCCTACTAAGTCACTGAATCTTGCATACTCTTTGATCCACCGATACCATCACTAGGTCTGTCCACCAAAGAGATCAAAGAAAAAAGGAAAGGCCCCATATGGACAAAAAATATTTTAGTGACTTGTGGCAAAGAACTAGAAACTAAAGGAGTGCCCATCAATTGGGGAATGGCTGGACAAATTAAAGTATACAAATGTAATGGAATATTATTACGCTATAAGAAATGATGAAAAGGATAGTTTCAGAGAAGCCTAGGAAGATTTATGTGAACTGATACAGAGTGAAGTGAGCAGAACCAGAACAATTTCTACAATAAAACTAAAAATAAAAGATTTGGAAAGAATTGAGAATTTTAACCAAGTATAATTCCAAAGGACCAGTGATGAAGATTGCTAGCTAACTCCTCACAAGGAAGTGATGGAATTAGGGTACAGAATGAGATGTACAGTTTTTGGACATGATCAGTGCAGGGATTTGTTTGGCTTGACTGCATATTTATTATGAAGGTTTTGTTTTTATTGGAGGTGAGGTAAGAGGAAGAGAAAATAAATCTTTGTTCATAAAAAAATTTAAAATTTTAAGAATGGGTATAGAAGTAATATATAGAAGTTATTAAACACTTCAAATATGTGGACATCTGCTAGGGATGTTTAGCCTGGGAAGAGATGAATGAGATGATAGCTGCCTTCAAATACTTGAAGCCCTGACATATGAGAAAGGTAAGAGATTTATTCTTGTAACCCTAGAGTGTAAATCTAGAATGAATGAGATTAAGTTACTGGGAAGTAAATTTTGGCTGTTAGGAAGAGCTTTCTAGCAATTAATGCTGTCCAAAAATGCAATAGGCTCACAGTATCAAGTTCCTATCACTGATAGTATTCAAATACAGAGGCTGGATGATCATCTGTTATAGATTTTGTCTAGGGAATTCTTGTACTAAGTGGGAGATTGGAGCACATCTCTAAGATCCTATGTACACTAAGGTTCCTTCTAACTCTTTGAGTTTATGATAAAATATAGTTTGGGACGCCTTTTGCTTTTAGATCTCTAAGATTTTAGTTTTGAAAATGTTCTTCTGTAGTTGGAAAGTCACATTATAAGATTTTGGAAACTGCTCATTTTATAAAAACATTCAATTTATTCCTACAATTCAGTTGGAGAGGAAACTAAACACACTTTCCAAAAAGTTGGGCTATAGGGATGAGGGAAGTGGTCTACAGATCATATGTGATTAAACTTGGCTTAAAGAGACAAACTCATTTCCCTGCAATTTCATATAGTGCCTGTTTTAAGTTGCATTACTCTGAAATGTGATATATGTGCATTTTGGAGAAATGATATTTTTGAAGGCACTGTTGAATGCCGTGCTTAAACTTCACTTAAATATTGAGTATTCTCTATTTAACCAAAAACATCTTGAATAGAAAGTACCTCAACATGTATAAAATTAGGGGACTAAATTTTAGAAGAGCTTTGAAAGGTAGAAGAAAAAGAATATTGCTGTTCTTTGGTGAAATAAAGAAATCAGTCTACGGAATTTGGTTGAAAGACTGCTGAGGTTGGCATGATTGACTTAGCTTATAATGGAATTTTTGATATGCTCTTGAAAGTGCTTTAGGTATGTGAATTTTATTCCTTTTATTAGTAAATTTTCATGTATGTGGAGGAAAAGTGTAAGTCCTATACTGAGAATTAGGAAATATGATATCTACTTCCATCTTAGTTCCAGATAATGGTACAAATGTATGCAAATGGCATCTCAAGTGTTCTTAAAACAGGCGTGTGTATCTATATCTATCTATTTATCTATCTATCTCTCTATCTATTATTTATCTATTCACCCATATATATGCTCTTAAGGTCTGCCACCAAGGTTCAGGATGTTTAGTAGCGTTGCTAGAGGTCTTGCTCTCTCCTGAGCCCCAGACCCTGTGGATACTGACTTTTATTGCTGTTTACTGACAGATTTATGAATGAGGTCTGTCGTTTTTAGGTGTATTTTTAGGAAAAGTTAAAGCACTGATACTGAACTATAGTAGAACTGATTCATTGGATGAATGAAATAAGGTAAAGGGAGATGTGAAAAATGACTCCAATTTACAGCCTAGGTGACTGGAGAAATGGTCGTACCATTAACAGACACGGGGAAGTCACAAGGAGGTATAGTTTTGAGGAGAAGGATTGCCATATTCATCTCTTATCTAAGCTGTATCTACCCCCACAGTGCTCTGTACAAAGAAGGCAATTAATAAATCAATGTTGAATTAAATGAATGAATGTCATTTAGTACCTCAGAACTAAACATCAGAAGTAGTATCTTTAGATGTGGCTCTGATGCCACCAACATATGTTACTAACACGCAGTATCTTATTACAATTGGTCTCTACCATATGACATGCCTTTACCACCCATTTTGCTGCTATGTGACCTCGTATTGTTACTGCACCATTTCATGTGGGTCTATCTCCCCAAATAGACTGGACATTCCTAAAGAATAAGAATCATGTCCTACACTTTTTTGTGTCTGTCTTAGCACCAAGTGCAATTCTATATACACAATGCACGCTCAATAAAAACTTGTTGAACTAATCTGAGAAACAGAGAAGAATCAGTTTTTAGATAGCAGCTCTTTGCTGCATACATGACAAAGTCCAAACTCCTTAGAATGGTATTAAAAAAACCACCACATCTGAACTGGACCTACGGTGACAGTCTTATTTCCCACTATGTCCCTTCCTTCAAGTGAGATGTTTTAAAGTTTTTGCCAACCTGGAAGCAATATGTAAATATTTGTTTTGTTTATGTTGTTCAGCTGTTTCAGTCATGCCTGACTCCTCGTGACCCCATTTGGGGGTTTCCTGGCAAAGATATCAGAGATTTGCCATTGCCTTCTCCAGCTCAATTTACAGATGAGGAACTGAGGTAAACAGGATTAAGTGACCTATCCAGGGTCACACAGCTACAAAGTGTCTGAGGCTGTATTTGAACTGAGGAAGATGAGTCTTCCTGACTCAAGGCCGGTCACTCTATGCATTACACTACCCAACTGCCCAAATATTAATTATTATCATTTATGGAGTATAAAAGAAGAAAGCACTGAGTGTCTTCACTCCTGAATGGCCTTTCAGTTTTCCAGTCATTAGATAATCTCTGGGGTCCTGATCCCCTACAGCATCATGGGATTTAGAAATTGAAAGGTCCTTAGAGACCATCTAGTCTGGCCCTGTCATTTTACAGAAGACAAAATTGCTCAAGGTCACACAAATTAGACAGCAGGGATGCATGGCCTCTAACATTGGAATCCTATAATAATCACCTCACATTTATATGGAACTTCATTTCACAAACTTTCACATTATCTCATTTAATTTTAGAGGTATTCAAGCTTTAGCAATGAGTTTCATTTTTATCATCTGCATGCTTATTGGTTTTAATAGTAAGGAAGTAGTAATAATATTTCCATTATACACAAAAGGAAAATGAAGCACAGAGAGAGTATGACTTATGCAGTGTCGTGGAACAAATTATTAGTGAAAATCTGGACTGCTTTCTTGGTCTTGTGCTTCCTAGTTCAATATTTGATGTATAAAGAGACTTCTCATAACATTCTTTTCTTGGCTAATTCATCACACCCTTCCCAGTAGCCCCCCAAATGCTATTTCAATAAGGATTCCAAATCCAAACATCCTAGCCTTCATCTGAAGGAGTCCCCAGAGGCCATATTTCTAAATGACTCTTGTTAATCACTTCTATGGACAATTCCCCCCTTCAGGACAAAGCTTTTACTCTGTTTTATGATCTCTCAGTTCTATAGCTACAGCCACAAGGGGGTCCACCCCACTACTAGGAACCTTAGTTAAAAGGGCAAATCGGAATATTTTCATCATTTTTTTTAAAGATACAGTCTTCAGTCCTTCTTCTAAGGGTATATTTTGTGAACGTTAAAGTTTATCTTGGTGAAGAATAATCTTATCATCTTTCTCCTCAAAACTCTACCTCCTTGTGACTTCCTCATGTCTGTTAATGGCATGACCGTTTCTCTAGTCACCTAGGCTCTAAATTTGAGTCATTTTTCACTTCTGCCTGTCCCTTATTTCCGCCATCCAGTGAATCACCAAGTCCTACTGGTCAGCTCTCTACTATGTTCCTCAAGTCAGTCTATTCCTTTCCATTTTCACTGCATCTGCCATTGTTTGGGCTCTTATCACACCCTCTTGGATGGACTCTTGTAGTAAGTAGTTTCCTAGCTTGGCCTCTTGGCTCCAGTTTCCTCCACACACCACTACTAGATTAATATTCCTATAAAACCACTTTGGACAGCTAGGTGGCTCAGTAGATAGAGCAACGGGCCTTAAGTCAGGAAGACCTGAGTTCAAATTCGGCCCCAGACGCTTCCTAGCTTTGTGATCCTGGATGAGTCACTTAACTCTGTTTGCCTCAGTTTCTTTCTTATTTGTAAAATGAGCTGGAGAAGGAAATGGCAAACCACTCCAGTATGTTAGCCAGGAAAACCCCCAGTGGGGTCATGGATAGTTGGAAACAACCGAACAACATCACCCGTACCTGTCCAACCTCTGCTGTATTTATTCACATCTTCCCTAATGTTCACCAAGGCAGTCTCCCTACTACTAGGAACCTTCTTCAATTTTTCTAGACACCAAGGGATGCCAGTGGAGCACATGGATCATGTATTTGTAAGGTTGTGGTAGAAATCCCACACCCCATTTTAGCTTTGATACCTTAGGAAGTTAAGAATATAATCCAATCAATCAACTATTGGCCTTAGATTAAGTGCTAAAAAGCCTTTGAACTGGAATAAGTTTTGTGTATGGAAAGGCTGAGTAAACTTGGCCATGCTCAGAGATCATATACAAATTTTCCAGAGAGTTGAGGAGCGACGGAATCCTAGAAATTGGAGTAAGGCATTCTAGCTGAACCCCCTGAGAAGAAGGAGAGGGAGAGAAGGAAGAAGAGGCTCTGGCTTTGGTCAAATCATTTTTCCTCATCTCCTGCCCCTGCCTTGGCTGGAGGAGTCCTTTAAAGCTTTGAGGGCATTGGACTTCCCATCACCTCACCCCTGATCAGCTGACAACAGTGAATGTGTTGGGAGCTGGTGTAGTGACTTCAGAAGAAACCCAAAAAGAAACTACACCATACCTTTGGGGGATTTCTTGAACACCTCATGGATGGGAGAAAAGACCTTCCAGCAGCCTGAAGTTGTGACTTACCACTTACCTGTGTTTTCTAAATTGAGCTCATTTTATCCTGGGCTATACATGTACTTGTAGGAGATTGTCGCTGTACCACCTTAGTAAATATCCCTTTGTAGAAGTTATTTAAAACATACTGACTAAATTATTTTCAACTGATAATCTTAGGGAGGGGATGAGTATAATGATTGAGGCTATAACTAATGGCATTAGAGATTACCCTTGACTCCTCAAGAGTTCACCAGTACCTTGAAGGGGAGATGAAGCCAAGCTCTGGGGACCCAGTTGTTTAGTGGGAGTGGGAGTGGGTATAAGAATCCTTCGAGTCTATATGGACTGTATTGTTGTTTGGTCATTTCAGTCACATCCAACTCTTTGTAGCCCCATTTAGAGTTTTCTTGGCAAAGATCCTGGAGTGGTTTGCCATTTCCTTCTCCAGCTCATTTTACGGATGAGGAAATTAAGGCAAACAGGGTTAAGTGACTTACCCAGGGTCACACAGCTTGTTAAGTGTCTGAGGCCAGATTTGAACTCACAAAGATGAGTCTTCCTGACTCCAGGCCCAGTGCTGTAGTCACTGTGCCACCTAGCTGCCCTTATATAGATGCTGCATAGCCATCATCCTTCATTCTCACCAGGTAAACAGACATCTTATATTCCAGTGTTATTTAATGACATCCTTACTTCAGTCCTTCTTTTTAGTTCCTTATTGATTCTCTACCATGTCATAGAAAGCTCTTGACCCTGGAAGCTCACGTACGCCTGGACTTTGCATACTGAAAGCGCCTTCTGTCCTTGCAGCCTTTCCCTCTAATGGGCTCATTCCTGCCAGAACCTCGCTTTTAAAGAGGTCCCCCAGGCCAGCTGTGTCTGCCTTCCTCTCTAGGCTGCACGCCTGACTCTCCGGACTCTGTCTACCTCATACCAAGCACCTTCCCCTCTTCTCCCTGTCCTATCACCACTTCCCATTTCACCTTCTTTCTATGTGTTATCTTCTCCCATTAGAATGTAAGCTTCTCAAGGGTAAGGATTGTCTTTCCACTTGTGTTTGTATTCCCAGCACTTAGCACAGTGCCTGACATGTAGTAAACACTTATTAAATGTTTATCAACTAACTGTTTCAGGCTGCTTACACCCACCAAATGCCTCTCTATTCATATCTGACCAACACTCATTTTTATTTCTTTGGAGACTGTGTGTTCCACAACCCGTGGCCTCCTAGCATTACCTATAGAAAATTGAGATTAAAAAGATGGATGTCAGGTATGGCGGCCCATGCCTGCAATCCCTACTACCAGGGATTCTAAGGCCGGCAAATGGCTTGAGCTCAGAAGTTCTGAGCTACAGTGGGCTAGGACAATAGGGTGTCTGCCCTGTCAGGCATCAGTCTGGCGAGCCTTTAGGAGTAGAGGGCCACCAGGTTTCCTAGGGAGGGATAAACTGGCCCAGGTAAAAAGTGGAGCAGATCAAAGGTCCCATGCTGTTTAGTAATGGGTTCGGGCTTATGAGTAGCACCGTCACTTCCAACCTGGACAAGATAGGAATACTTGGTCTTTAAACAACCACACAAAAAAGTCGGACCTTTGTTTAAAGGAGTAGTTTTGGGTCATTAAAGGAGCTCTGCACTTTACAAAGGCAAGCCATCTGACTCCCTTACTGTCTGATCCTGAGTCCAGCTTGTCCATTTACAGTGGATATGGATAAGAGGCAGGAAAAAATATCCTGTGTCCATCATTAGGCCACACTCTTTTGAGTGGTTGTGGGTCTACTTCAGGAGGCCCTGCAATTTTTTAATAAGGCTTAATACAATTAGCATGACATCATATTTAAAACAAGAAAGTCTGGAGGACTTCACCATCTTTAGGGGATTCCTTTTTGTCTTAAAGTCCACACTGGATTTCCTTGATGACAATAATAAACTCTTGTATCTTGCCTAATATTAACGATCAGAGAGTAACTGAACAAAGTTATTTCTGCTATTCTATCTTTCAAGGAATCTTGCATAATTTTGGCATATGCATGGAAGGCATCTTGTTGGGAGAGAACCCTAATCCTAACCCATTTTGCTCCTGAACAATTAGCACCAGATCTTGTATTCTCTATATTTCAGTCAGTTGTGTAATGTGTAATGATAAGAATGAAGTCTAATAAAGTATACATCTTATTCTCACCAGAAATTTATGTAGAAGGGAAAATAGGCTTATGTAAGAATCACATGAAAATTATAATACTTATAAAAAACCTTGCAAATATTAAAAATGTTATATAAACTTCACCTACTATTATTATTTTTTGACCTTATCTTCTCAGACTCTTCTACACGATAGTAATAATAGTTTAACATTATATATATAGCACCACTCTACAGTTTACAAGCGCTTTCATGGACATAATCTCATTTAATCTTCACAATAAGTCTGTGAAATAAATAGGCTAGACCAGGGGTGGGGAACCTGCAGCCTCGAGGCCACATGTAGCCCTCGAGGTCCTCTGGTGGGGCCCTTTGGCCGATTCCAAACTTCACAGATGTGAAGCACAGTGCCTGATGCACAGTAGGCACTTATTAAATGTTTATCAACCTAACTGTTCCAGCCTGCTTATATCCACCAAATGCCTCTCTCTTCATATCTGACAAACATTCATTTTTAATTCTTTGGAGATTGTGTGTTCCATAACTCACGGCCTCCTAGCATTACCTATAGAAAATTGAGACTAAAAAGATGGGTGTTAGGTATGGTGGCACATGCCTGTGATCCCTACTACCAGGGATGCTAAGGCTGGCAAATGGCTTGAGCTCAGAAATTCTGAGCTACAGTGGGCTAGGACAATAGGGTGGTCTGCACTGTCAGCCATCAGTCTGGTGAGCCTTTAGGAGGAGAGGACTGCCAGGTTTCCTAGGGAGGGATACATGTGGCCCAGAGGCCACAGGTTCACCATCCCTGGGCTAGACCAAGGATTCTTAATGGTTTGTGTGTCCTTTGGCAGTCTAGTAAAGCCTATGGATCCCCTCTCTGAATAATGTTTTTGGGGTTTTTTTTGACCAGTGGGAAAAAATCCTGAATCTACACTTATTGAGCTCATGAGGTAACAAACAGGGCGTCAAGGCTCACATGCCTAGGTCCCAGGAGGGCAGCAGGGCTTGGGCGGGGGTGGGATCTAGGGGAGGGGCTGAGGCTGGGGAGTGGATGCCTGGATTCTAGGAAGGAGGCAGGGCAAGGAGAGGATGTCTGCGTCCTAGGAGGTGACCAGGGGACTGGATGACTGGGTCGACGATGAGGAGTAGGGGTGGATTTTATTGCAGAAGCCTCAGGGAGTGGGCCAGCCCTGCCTCCAAGGGGACTCAATGCTCTGAGCCCTGGGCACTCCCTGTGGGGTGAGGAGTCCAGTTTGGGGCACAGGCAGCTCATATAGAAGGGAAACATTCACTGGTATGAGGGGGGCTAGGAGCAGGGGGCCCCAGCAATCTCCATCCCTAACCCCTAAGGTCTTTGAGATGGGGGAAGCAGCAGAGCTGGATGGGCATCCTCATGTTACACGCCTCCACCTGGGGCTGGAGTCTGCCTTCCTACACTTCACTGTCTTGCTGAGTGTAATGAGGATTCGCCGAACAAACATGAGAGTAGCCAGAGTAAGTCCCATGATGCAAACAGAATCATAGTCATAGTAGAAGCGGTTAGGTTCCTGAGAAGTAGCCAGTTGTCACAGGCGTGGGGGTCACCACGGCTGGGCTGGGGGCACGAAAAGCAGAGGAGGCAGCTGGAGAGGGACCCCAGATCTGACTTGGGGAGTGGGGACAGACTTGGGAGGCAGAAAAATGTTTTTAAATGCAATATGTAGCTTTACCAAAATTATATTGAAACGTAGTTATAAAATAATAATAACTTCCTGGACCCCCCCTGAAATTTATCCATGGACCTCCTGAGAGCCTGTGGACCCTAAGTTAAGAACTCCTGGGCTAGGAATTTTTGTCTTCAATTTATGGATGAAGAAATTGAAGTTCATTTGCCCAAGGTTACACAGTCAATGAATGACAGAACCAAGACAAACCCAAGTCTTCTGTGCTTCTTTAAAAGAATAACTCGTGTTTATACAGGGTTCTAACAAAATGCTTTCCCCACCCTAATTCTGTGAGGTAGGTAGTAACCTTGTCTTACTGACTTATTGAAATGTTATTTATCATAGCGAGTAAGGTCCATAAAAGTTTTGTCAAAAAAAAAAGCTTTGTTCATAAAAGTTCAGTCTTGGTAAGGGTCAGTTATCTTTTGAAGAAGCTCACTTCTACCATCAAATCCCAGATGGGATAGATTCAGGTGCTGGAGGTCCAGACATTGGAACTCTCTCCTTGTCTCTGATGCTGTGATTTTAACACTAACCAGGGCTGAGTTGGGATTTTTCATCCCCTAACACAGTACTACTCTGGGCATGGCACAGTTCCCACTTCAACAGTGAGGGTTTCTTCAGTCTACCACAGTGACAGCTGAAATGTCTTTGTTTCCAATATCCTTGCCTTGCCAGGGAGAGTCAAGCAAGGGCCCCCACACACTGAGCTTTATTCAGTCAGAGATGCCAAGGCCAAGGACCTGGGCAAAACCAATTCTTTGCTATTCTTTAGTGTTTTTTGTGGCAGTCTTGAAGTTGGAAATAAGAATGTTGATGAGGGTTTGGAGAGTAGGGGTGTGTGTGTGTGTAGAAAACTGATACAATTAAAACTGGATTAGGACCCTGAGTTCCTGAAGATGTTGAATATTAGTGGTAACAGCTGTTGCCTTTCTCATTAGTGGAGAAAGTGAGGGAGAAGGTGGGGTGAGTAACAACTTTGTTTAAAGGATGTTTCTTTGGAAAACTGAAGAATAAAACTGCTGAATTAATCCTGAAGGAGCCCATCTTCCCAAAGTAAGTGGATGCTTCTATCAAATCAGTTCAGCTAGAAGAGGTATTGAACCTGAAGGGGAAGGCTCTGCGCCAGGGATGGGGGAGCAGCATTCTGGGTGTAGCTATGTATGTGTTTGGTGAGCACTTTTCTCTTTGATTCATAGTCATTTAGGTTCCTTCTGACTTTGGGGAATCATGACTTTGGCCCATAACTTCAGGAGTGGTTCTCCATATCTCCCCTTTGAAGGAGAGCATATAGAATTAGGAGCTGGCTGACTGGGCCAGCCAAGCGCCTCTTAATGCTCATCTTCTGCCACATCTTAAGGAGCCTGAGAGATGACAGTAATTAACCATATCAGTTCATCCCTTTTGGAAACCAAGTTCCCATGAGAAAAGTAGTGTAGGTCACAGTATTGGAAGTTTCCGAGAAAAGAATTATAGGACATTTCTCTTAACTGGCTGCTCCTCCCTTTATAATCTTTCCACATTAAAGGAAAGGGGTGAGGGTGAGGTTGGAGAAAACTCTGGGGGTAGATTCTTTTCTTAATGTCTAATTTTTATAGCCAAATTTGTCATCCTGTTTCAGATGAAATTTCTTCCTTTAGCTGTGATTCCAGATAGGAGGGCTATTGCCTTGAGGGGCTCTTTCAAAGTTAATGGTCAATTTTTTAACATGTCTGCAATTATTCTGCATATTTGTATGGGAGACTTTTTGTCTGATTTATATGACATTTTCTATCACATTTTTTGCACATATCCATTTTCCAACCTGTATGCATTTTAAAAATATTAATCAGCTTCCTGTCTTCTGAACTCATGGAAGTTAGAGGTTTTTTTTTTTTCTGTGATTTCATGAATATGAGGAACTCCTGGTGCGGAAAATCTCCACTGATGCAGATCCCAAACTCCCCTGTAATTTATACTCTTAGAGATTTGTCGGGGGCACTGAGAGGTTCACTGACTTGCCCATGGCCACACAGCTCCTCTATGTCAGAGGAAGGACTTGAACCGAGGTCTTCCTGCCTTCATGGAAGGCCTCTATCCATTCTACCTTTCTAGAGGTGGCATAGCTGAATGGAATTCATTGCAAGTCTCCCAACTTTACTTTTAAAAACTGTTCTGAGGGGAAGCTAGGTGGCATAATGGATAGAGCTCCATCCCTGGAGTCAGGATGACCTAAGTTCAAATCTAGCTTCAGATACTTACTAGCTGTGTGACTCTGGCCAAGTTGCTTACCCCCATTGGGTCCAAAAAAATCATTTTGGCCTCTTTCCCTAACAAAAATTTTATTAGAATAAGCAGGAAATAGATTAGTTTACGTGATGATTTGCTTTTTACTCACCCTCTGCTAAAGAACAGTGAAATGGCTAATATAGCTAAATAAACATATTTCAAAACTGCATGTTTAATGTGAATAGTAGAGCATTGCCTATAGTCTTACAATATTGGAGTTTCCAGATTTTAATTAACCATTAGATAGCATCTAGCCCAAATGACCATCTGCCAAGCTACCTACCTCTGTGTGAATTCCGGATGTCCATAAAAGAAATAATACATCTCTTTATAGGTTCTGTCTTTGATATCATGCTTTTTCATCAGTTTTATTATGCAAGATATATGCATTCTATTCTTAACTCTTTATATGTAATATATATTATAAATATATCTTAACTCAATATTAAAGTGAGGCAGGTTTGTCTCAAAAGTACTGCTTATTAAAACTACAACAAAAAAAGATAGGATAAAAATATACAAATTATGAATATGACCTCAATCCTAGCATAACAGAATCACAGAATCTTAAAGTTAAGAGGGACCTCAGAATTCATTTAGTTCAACTCAAACACAACCAAGAATCCCCTTGAGAAGGTACCCAATAGACACTCCGACTTGATTCAAGGATCTCTAGCAAGTAGAATCCACTACCTGCCAAGGCAACCAAGTCCACTTCCAGATCATTTTGTCAGAAACTTTTCCCCCCACATTGAACTGATATCTGCCTCTGTGCAACTTATATCAATTGTTCCTGTTTCTGCTCTCTGGGGCTAAGGAGAACACATCTAATCCCTCATGCATACAACACTTCACATTCTTGAAGTCAGCTATTATGCACTTCCAGCCAGTAGAACCAGTTTTAAAACAAACAAACAAACTAAAGCTTCTTCATGGTGAACATCCCTGGTTAATTCAACTTAGATGGCACCCACCAGCCTGACCACCCCTCTCTGGAAGTTCTACATTTTGTTAATGTCCTTTCTATGGGACTCAGGACTGCACATGGTATGGTCTGAAATGCAGTCTAAACAGAGCAGAGTATGGAAGGACCTTGATCACCAATTGGTGTAGCCAAAGATACCTTCAGTTTTATTTGGCCTGACATGATAGACTGCTGTCTCATTTTGTTCCCTATAACTTCTACACCTATCTCAAACTCTCTGGCTTCCCCATCTTACACTGGTGACATTGCTGTTGCCAGCCCAAGTCTAAGATTTGGCATTTATCCCTATTAACTTTTATTAAATTCAGTCTAATCTTTTTGGTCTTTCCAGATATTTTTGGGTAGCTCAACAAATTCACATTTACTGAGGACTTACTGTGTGCCAGGCACTGTGTTGGATGCTATGAATATAAAAGCAAAACTCAAAATAATCTCTACTCACAAGGAATTTATAATCCAAAGAGGAAGTGTGTATGTGTGTGTGTGTGTGTTATGAAAATAATACAAACAAAATAGATAGAAATGGAAGACATTAACATTTAGGGAAGGGTTAAGGAAAGACTTTATATATAAGATGATCCTTGAACTGCATCTTAAAAAAGAGAGATATTATGCAAGGCAAATGTGAGAATGGAATGTATTCCAGGTATGGGGAAGAGCTCACTGCAAAAGTTTGGATAGACTGAGCACTATGTGTGAAGAACAGCAGGAGACCCAGTTTGGCTGAATCACAAAGAATAAGAGGAAGAACAGTGTAAAATGAGACTGGAAAGGTGGGTTGAGGTCAGTTATGAAGTCCTTTCTAAGCTAAAGAGAGGAGTTTATATTTTATCCTAGAGATCATAGGGTCTCATGAAGTTTGTTGAGTAGGGGAGAGAAATTGTCGAGTATATGCTTAAGGAAAACCACTTTGGCAGATTACAAAACGAAGAAATGAGAAGAACAGTTGTGTTTTCTATAGAAATAGGGATATTTGGAAAGGGGAGAGGAATTGAGGGGAGAGATATGATAAGTTCCACTTTGTTCCTATTGAGTTTCAGATAATTCTGGGACATTCAATTTGAAATGTCCAATAGGCAATTGGTAATGAGAGTTGCAGGGAAGGAATAGGTAGAAACTAGGGCCAGATATAGAAATTTTTGAGTTACCTGCAGGGAGATGGTAGTAAAACCCATGGGAGCTGATGAGGTTATTGAGAGAGACAACATAGAGAAGAAAAGAGGGGCCAGGACAGAGCCTTGGGGCTCACCCCATAGTTAGAGGAATATTAGAGGCAGTTGTTGAAAGCTAGCTAGGTACCACAGTGTGCTGGATTTGAATTCAGGAGAACCTGAGTTTAAGTCACTCAACCTCAGTTTCCCAATATATAAAATTGGGATGATAAAACCACCTATTTCATTTTGGATCAAATGAAATAACATATATAAAACACTGTGCAAACTTTAAAGCCTGTATATCAAAGCTGGCTATTCTTATCTTTACTATTATTGTTGTTGTGAGATAAATGTTGAGCCAGTAAAAGACACTGAGAAAGAGCAATCAGACAAGCCAGGAGGACCATCAGGAGAGAGGATTGTTATGAAAACTCAGAGAGGATAGAGTATCCAGAGGGAGAGAGGATGGGCAACTGTGTGAAATGTAGCTGACAGGTCCAGAAGGATGCAGACTAAGAAAAGAGCAACCTTACTCTATAGGTCTGACTCCCAGCCTTGGGTCATCTGGAGATCTGATAAGCATTAATTCTATCTATGCCATTACCTTCATCATTAATAAGTATCCGTGTTCTAAAGCATATTGCCAAGCCCATTTCCTTGTGACAGTCCACCAGAGACCTCTCTTTGTGTTGTCAAAATTGACTTATTAATGGCTACTAGTCATGCAACTAGTTCTGGGTGGTTTGTTTTTAATATGGTTAGTTACATTAAGGTTGAATGATTATTGGCATAAAGTCAACTTGATAATAGTGAATAATTTATTGGATATATATCCAATTATACATAGGATATATATATATATATATTAGATAGCATCCCTATTTACCTGGTAACATTCAACTGGTTCTAAATTCATCCAACTATACTACCATCTATCACATTTTCATCTTGTCCATAACCTTGAGGGGTGGTGATAGTGGTGTTGAGGACACTGAAAATCATAGTTAAGTCTAACTTTGGTAATTCTTCTCACATAGCAAGGGAGAGAAAAATAAGTGAAAAGAACCAAGAGAGAAATGGACAATACTGTTTACCAAGTCCAAGACATGGCTTTTTATTAGGAATTAGTTTGAAAAACTTTAGGAAAGGAGAGGGCATAGATATGAAGAGCCAAGAAAGAATCCAACCAGGAGTATTACCAATAAACCAAGCAGGGTCCAATAAATAGGAAAAAGTTAACAACTACACATTTTTTTACTCAAGGACTACTGAAAACTGTCTTCTTTTAGCCTGCCTTGCCCACGTCAAGCAGATAAGATTTAGATTTTACTAAGGGGTGTGCATATTTCTTGAATCTATAGTTTCATTTAGTGATATTGGTCTATATCTGGTTTACATGTGTCCTATGGGAAAGTTTTCTGGATTGTATCTTGGTTTAGAGCTAAGAAACAGATATTTTGCAACATCAGCCCCTTAGTGATTTAAGCAGGACCATTTTTACATATAAAATATGTAATGATTTCTACATTGACATTAACCTTTTAAGTCTAGTATCTCTTGAATGTTGGTCATTATACCTGTGTGGATTTATAATTTTTTTCTTGTGTAGTATCTGATGTAGAGTCATTAATTATTTTTCATGTCGCAGGAAAGGACAAAATGAAAATCCAAGTGGCCATCATAGGATGGGCATACGCCACCTTCTGTCTGGTTCCATACACTGATGCTTTTTCTCATGGTGCAAGCCTTGAAGCTTGTGTTGATATGAAGCCCAGACACATCAGAGCCCAACTTCAGAATCCCAGGAACAATTACATTACCATCTTCACCAATGTGTCCTCTTACTCCCCTGGTGACGAAGTACCAGGTAAGTGCACCAGAGTACATGAGACCCAAGAATTTCACGTCATAGGATTCCTGACCTGGTATATGTGTCTAATAGTGAAGTTTTCTGGACTGCATCTTGGATTAGTCCTAATTGTTTTAGCAACAAATCTTTAAGAGAGAATATTATGTTATATATATTATATTAATATATAATATTACATAGAATAAATAGTATTATATATTAATTACATTAATACATATCACATATTATATATATGATATATGAGAGATATATAAAATATATACATGTATTATATACATATAATATTTAATTTCTCTGACATTTTCTTTTTTAACCAGAGAGCAGGATAATTCCCATGTAGCATTTCTGTCAATGAGTTATGATGCCATTATAAGGTGACTTTATTATTGTTAATGTATTTAAAGTGTGTGTGTAGGAGAATGTCTTTATTCCTATTTCAGGCTAAGAGATGGTTTGGGGTATTATGAAAAGTTAAAAAAGGTATGACCACATTATTTGCTGTTCCTGAAGTAAGTGACTTGTGAAGTGATCAGTGTGGGTAATATGTATGGTATAAGGGCCACATTCTAGGGATGGCCAGTCACGCCTAGCACCACACCCTGTTCTAATTCAGGTTAGAAAGATGTATAGCATGGCTTAAGTTTTATTTTCATGAATTATTCTTCCTAAGAGTTTGCAGATCAGATATCCTGATTTTTAATTCGTAGACAAGTCAACAAGCATTTATTAAATGCTTAGTGTATGATAGGTGCTGGGAATATGAAGACACAAAGAAAAAAGCCACTCAATATCTGCTCTCAAGGGGCTCATAGTCTAATAGGGGAAAATATGCAAACTAGGCAGGATAAATTGGAGATAATCTACACAGAAAAAGCATCAGCATTAAGGGGGATCAAAAATAGTGAGCTTAGAAATGTTATTATTTATAATATGCTCATTAATTTCATAATATGTTAAAGTTGGGGCAGCTAAGTGACGCAGTGAGTAGAGCACCCACCCTGGAGTCAGGAGGACCTGAGTTCAAATTCGGCCTCAGACACTTGACACACTTACTACCTGTGTGATCTTGGGCAAGTCACTCAACCCCAATTGCCCTGCCTTCCCCCCTCCAAAAAAATATTATATGTTAAAGTTAGTGCTTTGCTCTTATATATGTTACATGTGCAGAAATAATAACTAACATGATAATAACATAGCACTTTAAGGTTTGCGAAGTGCTTTGCAAATATTACCTAATTTTATCCTCACAGCAACCTTGGGAGGTGGGTATATATCCCCATTTTACAAGAAGCTCAGACAGACAAAGGTTTAACAACTTACCTAGGGTCATACAGATACTTAAATGTCTCAGGTAGGATTTGAACTCAGGTTTCCTGATTCCAAATCCACTCAACTGCTCTCCAGCCTGGGAATGGACAGATGGATCCTCTCCAAGTTTGGAGAACATGGAAGGCCATTTGACTTCTGTACTTTGATGGATCTGTGATTCACTGAGGTGTGGGCACTCCCTCCACCACAAATCACATCCCACCCACAACGTCTCATCCGGTGGAACTCACGTCTATGTGTTCCTCTAAGTCCTCTGCATCAGAAGTCCACCCAGCATCTTTGGGCATCTTCTCCTCCATCTCTTAACATTGGGCCAACACCAGTGGGATATGTGAACCATTCGTGTCTGTATCATTTGCTTACTTCATCCCCAAACTGGTCCTTCATCTCTGATGAGATCCTTCTTTCTACTTCTCCTGTGCCACTCAAAGACATTCAAACCAAAATAATTGCAACACACTGAAAATATACAGACTGAGAGCTAGAAGTGACCTCAGAGGCTCTCTGGTCCAGCCTGAATAGGGATTTGCCCCCTGCATGTCCCTTAAAAGTGGTAATCCACACTCTTTTAGAAGACCTCCAGTGATGGAGAGCTCAGTACTGACTGTAATGAAAATGTAGTTTTCTCTCCCTTGGGAAAAAGGGGAGGGGAGGTAGTAAGGGTGGGGGCGCTGAGAGACCAATCAGTGACTGTTTTGCAAGTACTTCTTGGATTGTAAATCAAGTCCTTGTACTGTAAATCACACAAGCTGGCTGGGTGAATGACTCATCCTTTCACGTTGCAGTGACCGTGAGGAGTCGAGGGGATTTCATGGGATTCCTGCTCCAGGCTCGCAGACTTTCTAATGACCAAATTGCCGGCACCTTCGTTTTCATCCCTTCTGGTTCCAAACTGATGTCTTGTTTTGAAGAGGCCAATACAGTCACCCACTCAGACAAATCCCCAAAGAGAAATCTGTCGTTTGTGTGGAAGGCACCACAACAACCCACTGGGGACATCAAGTTCTTGTAAGCTGGGAAATAAAAGAGATTTGTGTCTTGGCACCTGGATTTTCTATGACAGGTGCAGATAAAATGGCTCCTACCATTGTCTCTCCCCTATCTTGTCCTGTGGGATGGCCACCTTGGCCATTTAAGCTTTGGTTTGTAGTGTTGGTCATTTGTGTGTGTTCTCCAGATTTAGAGATTGAAGGGCAATCACAGGGATGGGCTGCAGACAGCTTTGGGCTGTGGCTATCCCATTCCTAGAGGCTACTTCTCTTCTCCTCCTAATAATACCCCAGGATTGGGGTTGACCTAACTGTGATGACCGAACTGTTCCCCCTTTCATGGCTATATCCACCCCCAGGAGAATCTAAGATCCTTAATGGCAAAGATTATTATTTTTTTAATTAATCCTCAACATCTACCACAGTACCGGGCCCAACAGTAGGTACTTAATGAATGTTTGTTGAATTGATTTGAAATGAATAATCGCCACTAACTTGCTTCGGCTCTTTGGCTCTGGATTTTCTTTGGAGGTGGGAGCACTCCAGCCACTGAGGAAACTGAGTCACAGGATGGCTGGCCCTTGTCTTCAATGAAATACTTAAATAGAAGCAAAGTTTCCCAGGCCTCCCTTACCTATCTGATTTCCCCGATAACACTAATTCTATTTGATAGTGCATACAAGATCTAAAACTTGGTTCCTAGTTTCAACATTGGCTTTCTTTGTGACCTCAGGCACCTTTATTCACCCAACTCTTTGTGACACATTTCCTCCATCTCAACCACAAGAATCATGACCCAGTTCAACTTTTTTTAAGTGCCTACTGTGTGCAGGGTGCTGTTCCACCTCTGAGAAGAGAAAACCTTTGGCTTGGCTAAGATCCCTACCTTTCTGCACACCAGTACTCTCTATCTCAGAGGGACAGTATGTGACAAATGAGTTCATAGGATTTCAGGCTGGAAGAGACCTTAGAGATGATTTGATCCAGCGGTTCTCAGGCTTTCTGACCTCAAGACCCCTTTACAGTCTTAAAAATGATTCAGGACACCAAAGACCTTCTGTTTATGTGAGTTACATCTATTGATGTTTGCCATTTTAGAAATTAAAACTAATAAATATTTAAATAATTAATTCATTTAAAATAGCAACAATATACCCACTTTATGTTAATATAAGCAGCATGTTTTTATGGCAAAATAACTATTTTCTAATCAAAATTAATTATGAGAAGATTGACACTGTTTTATATATTTTTGCAATCTCTTTAATGTCTGTCTTAAAAGAATATATCTGTTCCTCTATTTAATATGTCGCAATATGTTGTTTTGGTTGAAATATATAGACAAAATCCAGTCTCACATAGATACGTAGTTGGAAAAGGGAGGAGTATTTAATAGGCAAATAATGTCAGTATTGTTATGAAAATAGTTTTAACCTCACTGAGCCTCTGAAAGGTTCTCAGGGACCCCCGGAGGTCCTTAGATCACACACTGAGAACTACTGATTTAATCCAACCCTCATTTTATAGGAGAGGAAACTGAGTCCCAGAAAGGTTAGGCAGTCTGCCAAAGGTTACGTAGATAGTAAGTAGCTGAGCGACGATTTGGTTCCATGCCTTGGTCCTCCAAATCTAGGGCTCCATGCTGTACACGGGCTTTTCCTAGGCTGAGAAACTGGATGTGTGGAAAGTACTTTATAATGGTTAACCATAAAATTACACTAACTCCTAAACTGATTACTTTTTCATTATATATTAATTATAAATTTAATTAATTATAGAACTGGTTAATAACATCACAGTAATGATTAGTAATACAATTGAAAATGAAACTTTTTATTTAGATCTAATCATCCATAAGGCTAGGAAACTGTATAGTAGAAAGAGCAATAAACTTAGAAATCTGACATCCTGGGTTCAAATCCTGGCTTTGCTACTTATTCATGACATCAGTAGGTATTTTAACCTCTCTGGGCCTCAGTTTTCTCATCTATAAATGAGAATGTTTGACTAGTTGACTTTTAAGGGCTCTATCAGCTCTTAATTTTATGAATTACTCATTCCTGGTGAAATTTTTGAATGAAAGAATCTAAGAGGATAACAGTATGAATACCAGTAGTGGTCAAAGAGTCACAGATTTAGAGCTATCAGGGACCCCAGAAGTGACTGAATACAAAACGCTCATTCTGTCAACGACAGGGATAAAATTTGAACACCAGCCCTCTGACTTCAGAGCAAGCACTGTACCACGCTGGGCTTATCTGTTTCAGGGCAGGTTCATTTCAAGAAAAACAAAATACTATCCTTTGAGTTCCTGTATTTTATTTAATCTTCTAATTTTCTTTCCTGCCCTATCGTTACCCTCCCCTTCCTATTAGGATGGTCTCTAGCTTTATTCATGGGAATTACAGAGTGATTTCCTCTTTCCCAACAGTTTATCAGTAGTCCAGTCATATTTCATTTACTGGGAAAGGATTGAATCAACCATCGTGTCTCAGCAGACACAAAACAGAACACTTTCTGATGGCAATGTGGAGCCAGCTATGAGCCTACAGCAACCAAATGGCCTAGAAGTCACAACCACAGGTACAGTTAATCCCCTATATTTATTTATTCATTGTCATCCTTGTCTTTCATGTTATTTATTTTCACTTAAAAGTTACTGCCTCCAATATCCTACCTTGGCATAGCAAGCATTGGACAGGGAAAAGCTGAGTTCACGGCCCACAGGCTTAGGAAAGTTATAGTCTGCAAACTGAGAAGGGAACAAAGACAGATCCCTGATTGACCTGTGCCACTACAAACATGATTTGTCTGCTTCTGCCAAACAAATTCCCAGTCAGGCTCCAGGCTGGAGGGTCAGAGCAGCCTTGTGAAAAAGCTTCAACATCTGACCCCTATATAGAAGACATTGGTCAGTTCCCTCAGCTCCCTGAAGCTGCATACAGAGTGAAAACAATGGAGCTCTTCCCCCTCATTCAGTAGCTTCCTTTCCTATTTTTTCCATAGACAATTAATCACTGACTATGTGTAAGAAAGAAGTAGCTGTGTTAGATGCTGGGATTCAATTAAAAAACAAACAGTCTGTGCTCAGGAGAAGTGTACATTCTCCTGGGGATGGCAGTAGTGATAGAGATATGACATCTGGCAAAGGTCAGGTAACTCAGAGTGGTTCTTGGGTTGAACCAGAGCAGTCTGGTATCCAAGCTCACTCGGTGACTGTAAGCTGTTCTAGAGCCTCTGGGAAAAAAATAGAGGAAATATGACTTGCTTAAAAATCACTTGTGTCAGGAGGACAGTTTATAAAATAGTGACAACATTGTAAAGACAATCAACTTTGTAAGGCTTAAGGACTCTCGTCAACATAATGACCAACCACAGTTCCAAAGGATTTCAGATAAAGTATGCAACCCATCTCCTGACCAAGAGGTGGTGGACTCAGTGTGAAGAGCGAGACATATTTTTGGATGTGGCCAATGTGGAAATTTCTTTTTTTTTGCTTGACTATGTATATTTGGTACAAGGGTTTTTTTTTTCTCCCTCCCCCCAGGAGATGAGGTTGGAGGGAAAGAAAATAGATTTTTGTTAACTTGTTAGATTTTATTAATTGAAAAAAAATAAAATTATTTTAAAGGCCAAAAATAACCCAAACTAGATCATAGATTTAGAGTTGGAAAGACTGTGTGTGTGTGTGTGTGTGTGTGTGTGTGTGTGTGTACACACATATTCTAGTGACTAGAATTATCTAGTCTAACCTCCTGATTTTGAGAAAATCAAGATTCAGTTTCAGGGATTTGCCCCAATTTTAAAATCACAGAGTTGGTAAATGTCAGAGTCATCACTAGACCCTAGGTCTTCTGACTCTAGAACTACCCTTTCTTCATGACATGAGGCTTTCTTCTAGATGATGTTGCCTCTCTTGCTCTCACTCCACCACCCCCATTTTCTAGTTCAAAGTCAATTGTGGATTTCACCAAAATATTCTTTGGAACATGGATTGTGTGTGAAAACAAAGTCCCTTGGGCCATAACTTCATAGGCTCATAGATTTAAAGCCAGAAAGGAGGAACCTTGGAGGTCATCTAATGTAATCCCATCTTTCTATAGGTGAGGAAATTGAGGCCCAGAGAAGTTATACAGGTAGTAAGTAACAAAGCCAGGGCTTGGACCCAAGTCCTCTGCTTCCAAGCCCAGCTCTGTCTTCAAAATACTGCAAAACACGTTGACCCCATTTAGTATTACTAGTTACACTTTTTTACGCAGATAAATTTATCTCTTAAAATCTTAATTGCATCTAATTGATAAGCCCCAGGCTATTGATCCATACCTATAATCCATTCAAAACCATTTGCTTTCTCGTTTAATGAAACTACCCTAGCAAGACTAAGCCACACAGCAACCAAGGTCTTCATTATTTGCTCTATTCTATATCCATATTTCCCTCCTCTGAAAGAGAATTCTCATATCTCTTCTTCAGGGCCAACCTTGGTCATTCTAATTACCCAGGACTCAGTTCTGATTTGTTTTTCTTTTGTTCTTTCCAGTTTCATCATTGTAATCATTGCGCACATTCCACCACCACCTACCCCGCTCTGTTTACTTCACTTTGCGTCAGTTTATATGTCTTCCCATTCTCTCTGTGTTCGTCATATTTAAAAGCACAGTGATATTCCATTCCATTCACATATTACAAGTTGCCCATACTACTTAATGTTTTGCTACTACAAAAAGTTATTAATATTTTGAATTCTTACTTTAACCTGTATCTCTAAAAATTCACCAATGTATTTGCTGAAGCCAGGTTCTTGTTCATTGCCCAACTTAGTCTAACTGGTCCGTTCAGCAAGCCAGAGTAAGAGCAGAGAAACAACCTTATTTATTTACTTATCTATTTATTTATTTTTGTTTAGGCAGAACAGGTCAATTTTGACTGGCCAGAGTCCAGACTAGCCTTATCCAGTGGTCAGCATTTCCATGGTGTTCCATATATCTGTGTTGCTTCTTTTGGCAACCTTTATTCCAGTGATCTGTTCCCCTCCATTATCATAATTGGTTTTGTTTTTTAATTTAAAATATGTTGAGATAAAGGCAGCCAAATTTCAACAAATCACATGCTATTAACATGAACTCATAGTTCTTATTTTCTCTATGTCCTGCTCAGCCTTGTTAGCCAGAATGAAGAAAGGCTGGTTGGGCAGCAAACAAATATTTGGTTGGAATTTATGTCCAGCTCGCTACTCCTGCCACGGCTGGTCTAATTGCCAATGATACGGCAACAGAAGCCAAATCTTCAGCTGGGATCCTTGGGTCCTTGAATTCTGCTGCTTTCAAATTAGAGTCAATTCAGTTTCCAGTCCTGAGAGGGCCAGAGAGAGCCAAGTGACCACTTTGATTTCTCTATGCCCTGATTTGTAATCATGAAGAGTAACAAAATCTGAGTGGTGCCAGGCATTCGGCCTTTAAAGAAACATAAGAAAGTGATTGCTTCATTGCTTACATTGGGCCTTCTACTAATGGACAGATCAGGTTTTGATGTTGACAAATTGGAATAGCCTACACTTCATGGCTTTTCCTTTAGGTCTCTTAGGAAGACCCAATTTATCCTTAGTTTTAGTAATAACCAATCATAATAATGATAACAAATCGCATTTCTATGGTGCCGTAAGGTTTGCAAATCACTTTCTTCCCAACATAGGGCTGCCTGAACACTGCTCTGGTTTGTGCTAGGTAGGGTGAAGAAATTGTTTGACTTGCGTTGGAATCCTGCCTCTCCTACTTGCTAGCTGTATAACCGGGCAAGTTTCTTAGTCTTTGAGTTCAGTTTCCCTCTCTGTAGGAAGGTATGAAGATTATAGTAAACTTTAGTGCCCACATCACAATACTGCTATGAGGATTAAGTGGGAAAACGTATGTAAAAAAGCAAATTGTAAAGCATTAACTTAATGCCAGCTCTAAACTCCAGCAACATGAAGTACAAAACCGAAGCATTACTACTTGGGGGAGGGGTGTATTTTCACCTGAGATAGATAATTGAACAGACTATGGGTTTTTTTTGAGGAATGAACTAGATAATTGTTTCAAGTTCTCACATCGTTTCCACCGGTGGTATGCCTGGCTTGGTGCAGTAGCAAAAGCTGGCTATTAAGAGTTAAAGCCAAAATTTGAATTTAGTTCTTCTAGTCCCAAATCCAGGACAGCTAGATGGCACAGTGGATAGAGTGCTGGGCCTGGAGTCAGGAAAACCTGGGTTCAAATCCAGCTTCAGACACTTATTAGCTGTGTGACCCTGGGCAAGTCAGTTAACCCTGCTTGCCTCAGTTTCCTCATCTATAAAATGATCTGGAGAAGGAAATGGCAAACCAATCCAGTATCTTGTCAAGAAAACCCCAAAAGGGTCACAGAGTCAGACATGACTGAAAAACAACTAAACCACAGTTGAAAATCCAGGGTTATTTTTTAAACCTCTGTACCATGCTTTGCTTTGTTAACATGCCTGTTTTTTGTGCTCAATACAAAGAACATACCATTGCTCTTTCTTTGTTGTGTTTTTGGGTCTCTATTTCCTCAGTTTCTAGGCCCCAAATCATTCTTATACAGCATACACAGCCAGCAGAGTTGGCTGTCATCAGCAGGACTGGAACGTCAGTGACAGACAGCTTGGAGCCTGTTCTTGGTGGCCTGACTACAGAGGTTCCTGAAGAGGAAATGAATCTGCTGAAACCCTATCCTCTCCATGACATGTCAATAGTGGCCACTAGCAGTGACCAAAGACGGCAGCCTGACTGGGAGAGTCATGACAACGGTGGTGACCAAACCTTAGAACCGTCACTTAATGTCCGAGGACTAGAGAAAACTTTGACCTTGGGAAGCTTCACATTTGAGGATTATTCCTCCAGTCACAACATACACAATCGGTATTGGGCTAGCAGTGAGTGGGGCATCAGAGCAGGTATTGGGGCAATCCCAGAGGTAATGGAGCTGAGGAAACCACAGAAGCCTCAGGCCTCGAACCAAAGGAAACCCAGCTATTCTGTTCCTTCATTCAGTGTGCTGTGAAATGGGTTAGCGTAGGATTTGAAACTGGAAGGAACCACAGAAATGATCTAATCCAAGCCCCTCACTTTAGAGATAAGGAAACTGAGACCCAGACTGTTCACAGGATTTGCTCAGGGCCACAAAAGTAATAAGGAGACAGGCAAGATTCAGACTTTTCCTCCACATTTAATGCGCTTTCCACTACTCTGCTGTTTAAGAGTGCTAACCAGGGTCTGGCTCAGGTATTTTTTTAAATAATATTTTATTTTTCCCCAATTGCATGTTAGAACAAATCTTAAACATTTTTTTAAAAAGTTTTTAGTTCCAAATCCTCTCCCTCCTTCCCTTTCTCCCTCCCTATAGCTCAAGTGTTGTTAATGGTGGTCTGTGAACTTGGATGGGAAACAAAAAATTACATCTTTATTTTCACTAACCTTTAACTGAAAATTTGCATTCCCTTCAATTATTTAAAAACATTATTCTGAGAAAGGATCTGTAGCTTTCACCAAACTACCAAAAGGGTCCAGGACATATACACACGCACAAGATTAATATCCCCTAGTGAAGATGATCTGATCGTAGGATTATAGGCATATAAGCTTTAGAACATAAAATACCTTTGGAATCAGAAGGTCTGAGTTCAAATTCAGTCTCATTGATTTGTGGCATTTAAAAAGTTCGAGAGACACAGTTTCTGGATAATTTAATCATTTTATTAATAATGCCAGCCTGTTTATTAATAAAAAGATGGTCATTTGGCCATCTCTCTTAGACCAAAGACCCCTGACTGCAGTAGACTCACAGTTTATATGCCCATGGAATAGTAGGTGTTCCTGAGGGTGACCATCAACTCTGATTAGTTAACAATGAGAAAATGAATATTATAATGAGAGGCTGGGCTATATTACTGTAACAACAACACGGCTAGCAGCAGCTGTTGAGGTATAAGACCCAACAAGACCAACAACAAGGACTGCCAGCACAGGTTCTTTGATCTGTTTTACTAAGGAAAACAATGTTAAGGGGTTTACAATCTCACTTTGATCAAACATACATATATCATTCACGTAGTTCAGGGGGAAAAGCCGGCACCCTGAACTTCACAGCAAATACAAACAAATTACAAACACAGACAACATAAACAGACCAAATCACAATTCATAGTTACCGGAGAAGAACCAATGGGTCTGGGTTAGCAAAGCGGGTGGGGGGCAGTTACAACGGCTTGCCCAGAGTCTCAACAGTCCTTCTATGAGTGAGCCCCAAAGGCAAAATGCCAACCTCTGAGTTTATATACCCTGTTAAGGGTCAAAGGGTGTCACAAACATGGGACTCAAACCCATGTAAACTAGGCTTTCCCTTGAAGTAAGCAGGTCATCAAAGACTCCTGATTTAATCAAAGAAACAAAGGCGGGACTCATCAAGGACACTTGATTAAATAAGTGCTCCAAAAGAGAAAGCAGTAAAAATAAGTCCCGCCTTAATTACTGATACAATTACAATGAGGGTCTTGGAGCACCTGACTTGGATCACCCAAATCTTGGTCAAAGAGACTTATCAATTTCCGTATCACCTGTCCGACAAAAATAAAAGTCAACATTCTCCCAGACCTGTCTGAGCAAACACAGTGAGCAGGAACGTACCCAAAGCCTAAACTTAGAATTTCTTTTACTGTCTTTGATTAGATCATTCTAGCTGGGCAAGTCCTTGAGAGAGATTTCCTACATCAGTAGGCTTCTGGGTGAGGAAGTAGAAAAGGGGGAAAAACATTGGTCCTGATTCAATAATTAGTTATTAATAGGAGAAAGAAATAATCATTTCTCCCATGCTTATGTGACCTCGGTCAGGTTCTTCAGTTTCTCTGCACTTTGCTTTCCTCAGTTCTAAAGTGAGAAGATTGGATTAGATCACCTCTAAGGTCTCTCTCTCTCTCTCTCTCTCTCTCTCTCTCTCTCTCTCTCTCTCTCTCCCCCCCCTTCCCTCCCTCTCTCCCCCCTCCTCTCTTTCTCTCTCCTCCTCTTCCCCCTCTCCCCTCTCTCTCTCCATCCCTCTCTTCCCCCACTCCTCTCTCTCTCTGTTTCTCTTTCTTTCTCTCCCCCTCTCCCTCCCCCCTCTCCTCTCCTTCTCCTCCTCTCTCCTTTCTCTCCCTCTCTTTCCCTCCTCACCCCTGTCCCCCCTCAAGCTTTAAATATATGTTGGTATGATTAGATCACCTAATCAAACCCCTTCATTTTTCAAATGAATATGCTAGGGAGGTAACTGGCATAGTGACCACTGTGAGGAACTATGTACTGTCTCTGATTGAATCTATTTCCCAGATTGCTGATTTCAATAACTTCTGGTTCCATTTTGTTGTTGTTGTTTTTTTAATCTAGCCCTTACGGAGTCATTGTTTTAGGGATCTCTGTCTCTGAAGAATCTCTCTCTACCCATGTAGACCAGCAACTTGTCCTCCTAGGGAGTTTCTTGAGAAGCTAAGTGACGGGCCCAAGGTCACTACACAGCCAATCTGTAGCCAGGGCAGATACAAGGGAGATTGGTTAACAATGAAAATGTGAATATTGTAATGAGAGGCTGGGCTATATTACAATGAGGGTCTTGGGGCACCTGACTTGCATCACCCAAATCTTGGTCTAAGAGACTTATCACCTGTCTGACAAAAGGGAGAATCCACATTTTCCTAGACCTGTCTGAGCAAACGCAGTGAGCAGGAATGCACTCGTGGCCTAGTGTTAGCCTGAACCCAGATCTTATGGATCCAAAGTCCATTCTTTATCCACTGAGCCATGATCCTGTTCTCTCTATTGCTTTCCTCTCCCAAAAGAGTGTTATAAGGACCAATCCTGGGGAATATGATTTTAAAAAGGCATCAGACCATGGTAGGAATGGTAGAGCTATTGTTCTAGAAGCCTTTCAGCTCTTTTCATCTCCTTTTTAGGACAGTAGGTGGCTCAGATTCAGGCACTGCAGAGCCCTGCTTGCATTGTGATGAAGGTGAGCAGGTAAGAGGTGGGGCTCCTTGTATTTTGGCCATAGGGAAAGGGATTCTAGGCTGGGGGATGTGATGAAGGAAGGGGGATGGGTGGTCATCAGACAGGAACCAAAGTCAGAGAGAAGCAGAGAAAGAAGGGGACAATGAACCCTTACAGTTTTTCTCCAATCAATACCAGCCTCTCCATTACATGGAGTGTCTCTGAAGTTATCGGCAATTGTGGAAATTGATGGGTTTAGTGATTTGTTTTCCCACTTAGCCTCAGTTAGTAATTTCTCCACTCAGCCACTCTTCATAACACTGGCCTCAAAAACCCACATACGGTCTTAGAGGTTAGATCAATGGACAATATAAAATATACATGCCCACTGATTTACTATTCCTTTGAAGTCTTTGAAGTAGCATAAAATAAAACATGATATAATATTCTCACTCAAATTTATCAGAAACTACAGTAAGATTAAATGGTCCCTTTTGCATGGGGTCCTGGCAAGGAAAGGCATGCTAAAAGCTTTCAGACTGCTTTGAACAGATCATATTTGTTTGGAAGGCTCTTAAAGAACCCCCAACTTTAGACCTCCTTCTGACCTCCAAAGCCTCAGTGGGGCTACCATTAGCCACACCACCACCATCAATAACAACTGTGCATCTGTCTAACCATGCACTTTGCTCAGAGCTCTTGAGAGCTGAGTGGGGGGCTGGGGTTTTCAGTTGCTGTCCTTCAGTGGGGACGGCTCAGGACAGTTTGAACTTGAGATGGAAGAGTTTAACAGCGGCATAATGTGGGTTTGTTGAAAATGTCAGTGAAAGGTTTCAGGCCTGGGATCATGAACTGCCTGATGCCATTTGCTTTCTCCTTTCTATTTCTTCCTGGTTTGCTTTTAAAGGAGAGGCCTGAGGCTTATAACCTGACTCTGACCAGATCTGCCTCCTCCATGGGAGCTCCTTTCACCGCTCATCTTTCCTACTCTCAGCTCATCATGGTCACCAAAGCAGAGGCCCAGACTGGTGGTGGACCCGCCAATTCCAGCTTGGCCTCGAAGGCTTCTGCTGCCTTAAGGCAGGTGGCTCTAAGGCTAGCTGGCCTTCCCAAATCCTCTGCCAACTTCTTGCCTCAGTCCCAGTACGTAGGTCACCGAGAAGAAGGCGATGGAGAGGACAGCACCGGACTCCCTCATCTGACCAGGCCAGTGCTCGAGACTGTAGGCGTCGGTCTGAAGGAAGACGGCTCCCCTCCAAGGACTGGGATTGTGACCGCCCAGCTGGGGATCCTTCTTTGCCTTTCAGCCACTCTTGGGATGGCCTTGGCTGCCGGCCTGCGCTGCCTCCATGCCCAGTACTGCCGCCAGAGGACCGAAGCGTCTTTCGGTGAGCCCGACAGTGACATCATTGCAGTGAGAGACAGCGGGGAAAGAACGCACTTCCGAAAGATCCGAGAGAACAGCATCATGTTAGTTCAAGCCGAATACAACTGGGTCACCCCCAAGGGAAGAGCTCAGAGAACCGCAGTGTGAAAACGCAAGTCCAGCGGGTCCTTCCCTCAGCTCTGGAGTGTTTATTAGTGATAGCCCTGCTCCTGACCAATGCAGGGAAGCACAGGCGATGCTCTTTAGCAAGGATTCAGTACAGACAAATGGTTGCTGCGTGGAATAAGTAATATTAGCTTTATCAACAGAGAGACTTCTTTCAGACACTTGTTTTCTTAACATCTGTAATTTAGCTCTTCCCCCCCTCTTTTTGCAATTAGATGGTTCTGTTTGAAGAATTAAACCTAACACAATGAATATTGTATAACCTGCTCGTTAACTAGACTCCTGTGGCCACCAAGCTTCCTCTGTTGCCTTAAGGACCCAGCAGCAATAGAAATGCTGTCCCTCCCCCTTGTGTCGGAATCAGCTTCTATTGCTCTAAAAAAAAAAAAAGGTTTCTGGGGCTATTTGTCTCTTTCAGGAAAAATAGCCCCTGACCTCTGAACTGCGGCCTTAGCTTTGATAAACCCCCTTTCCAGATACTCCACTCCACCCTACTGCAAACACCCGAAGGGAAGTTTTCTTTTTAAAATGGCTAGAGTTCTGATTTAGTTGGGTAGGTGAAAGCGAGGACAGATAATCTTCTCTTTGCAAACCCAAAGACTTGGCATGACAGCTATGGACATGTGAAAGCAGCAACACAAAACAGTCATGGCCATATATGGTCTCATTAAGGAATGAATGAGACTCCTCAGTGAGTGTGAATGGAATCTCTCCATCCCTGGAATTGACCCTTCAAGAGAGTCATGTTCGGCCAATTAAACAAGATTTTCAAAAAGCCTCTGTGCTAAGCCTTGCTATTATTGGCATGTTGTGTCTCCCATTAGAATGTGAGCTTCTTTAGGTCAAAGACTATGCTTTTGCCTTTCTTTGTATTCTCAATACTCAGCACAGTGCCTGGTATGTAGTAAGAGCTTAATAAATGCTGGCTTGACTGACTAAATACAGCCAACCACTGTTGGTTTTTTGTTTCACAGAAGTGAAGTAGTTCCTGCCTTCAAGGTACTTATCAAGAAAGACTCTTTCTCTCTCCCTCTCTTTCTTTCTTTCTTTCTTTCTTTCTTTCTTTCTTTCTTTCTTTCTTTCTTCCTTCCTTCCTTCCTTCCTTCCTTCCTTCCTTCCTTCCTTTCTTTCTCTCTCTGTATATATGTATATGTATATATATATATATATATATATGAATATATATGTATATAAATGTACATAAACTCATTGGACCTGGATGGCTCCAGAGGAGAAAGTGAGACTGGTGACCTTGCACAGCCCTCCCGTCGTTAAATCCAATTCCATTGCGAGTCATGGCATTGTCTTCCTGATGTCATGGTCTTCTTCGAGAAAGAAGGACAAAGAACAATGCAACTAGGGACAATAGATAGATGCACGTTGATTCTTAATGGCTGGCAGCCCTTTCGTCATTTAACAAAGGTAAAGCCAATTAGAGTATTGTACCCGCACCACTTGGAGGCATTAGGAAGAGGGTATTATGGATAAAATGCAACTCCTCTGCTTCAGAAACTTTATGGGGATGCAGAGAGAGAGTCTACCAATAATGGCTACTTGTGTCTGGAAAAACACCTTTCACAGTGTATTCAAGATGAAAACAGCAACACCACCACTACCTTGAAATATCTATTATGTTCATAACACTGGATCAAAAGGTGGGGGAGGAGGTGATGGACAGGGGAAGGGGGGAATACAAAGTTTAGATAAATTTTGATTCCTGCCCTCTAGGAAATTACAGTTCAGTAGAGAGGAAGATACCAACACACAGCCAGTCACCAAGCACAATATTACATAATAGTTACACTGGAGGGAGACAAAATGAAGAGAGATGTAAGTTCTATGGTGGGAAATCTGTATCAATCAAGAACAATCAAGGAAGGTTTCTTGGAGGAGCTAGAATTTGAGTTGGTTTTTAGAACAAGAATTCTTGATTTGAGGTTTATAACTTGTTTATTTTAATATATTTTGCTATTTCAACATAATTGACTTTCTTTGAAATTCCATTTATTTTGTTCTATGCATTCAATATGTATGCATATACACATATGTATATACATATATACAAACATATCTACAGGCATATATACATATCTATATATCTGAGAGGCAGTGCATAGGTATGACCAGACTGAGAAAGGGGTACTTCATATATATGTAATGTGTGCACATACATACACACACACATACTCAGAAAGCCCTGCTTTAAAGGATAAGTAGAAATTCAGCAATTAGAGATGCACAGAAGAAATTATTCTAGTCAAATAGATCACTGTAAATTAAGGCACTAGAAGGAAGTGTTTTTTTAGGAGTCAGAGAGTTGTCCAATATGGTTAGGGTGTAGCTTACGTAGAGAGGGATAATATGATATAAATTTGGCAAGTTAGGCTGGTGGCAGGTTGTGGAGAGCTTTGAATGCCAGGTACAGGATTTTGAAATTACCACTTGCCTGTCTCCTCCTGAGGCATTGGTCATTGAGTCAGGTTCAGCGTCCATGTGGAAAGAACCCTCAGTATCCAGGCTTGGAAGGCATAATAAGTAGGAACAAGGGAGAAGGGAGATACAGGAAGCAAAGTAAAGAAACGTCAATTAAGCACTTACTATGTGCCAAGGAGCAGGTAGGTGGGTGCAGTAGGCAGAGTACTGGCCCTGCAGTTAGGAAGCTCTGAGTTCAAATCCAGCCTCAAACACTTAATAGCTGTGTGACCCTGGGCAAGTCACTTAACCCTGTTTGGCTCAGTTTCTCATCTGTATAATGAGCCAGAGAAGGGAATGGCAAACCGCTCTAGTGTCTTTGCCAAGAAAACCTCAAAATGGGGTCGTGAAGAACTAAACAATGGAACACACTCATGTGCCAGGTGCTGTTCTAAATGTTGTACCAATATTATCTCATTTGGTCCTCATAACAGGGAGGTAGTTACTATTATCTCCTCTTTATAGTTGAGGAAACAGAGGCAAATAGAGTTTAAGTGATTTACCCAGGGTCACACTACTGGTAGGTGTTTGGGGGAGAACTCAAGGAAGTCCCTGCTTTCAGTCCGCCATCTTGGCTCCAACCCCCCACTACTGGTAAGTGTTGATGGCTGGATTTGGACACAGGTCTTCCCCACTCCAGGCCACCTGGTTGTCTTTAGGTAATACTCAGAGATATGCACTTAGAGTAACTCCATTCCCACGGTCTTCTCCCCGAGCACTGTTTTCCCTTCTCTTCCCTTTTGAGACATGAATTCCTTCCATTGGCTGCCTCTTCATCCATGATACCCAATGACTGTATTTCCTACAGTGGGTCCCCTCTTTTGCTAAGTGTCCTCCGTGTCCTCTCCTCTGTGGCACGGGAGGCTGGAATCCACAAGCCCTGTAACCGGGGACCATTAATGTGTACTAGATACGCCAAGCCAAGCTTCCCAGATGGCCCCAGAAGCAGCTGGACGCATTGCTTCTGAGAGGGGCATGAGTAGGGGCTGTTAGCTTAACCTGTGAGCACTTTTTAAAAAGTAAAAAGCAATTAAAACTTCTAAAAGGCCAAAGAATAAGATGGAACAACTTGAAAAAGAGCGTTTGTTTTGTTTCTTTTTGTAGTAACTGCTGAAGTACTTAATACATCCAGACTCTTTCTGGCAAAATGAAGGAACTTGAGGATAGTCTGGTTAATGAGGAAAATAGGTATAAACATGTAATTACTGAGAGGGTAAAGTCTTCTCAGCAAATGCTTTGACATCTTTCATGTTTCTGCAACACCACGGATCCCCCAGAAGGAAAAAAAATCCTCTTTCCACATGGAGTGGTTTTTTTCTAATGGTTCCAAAAGCATTTCCCCTCCTGCTATGATTTTCATAGCTGAGCTGGCTATTAAGGCTGTCTGGCTTAATTTGCCATTGTTATGGTAGCTCTTTAAAAAAAACCCTAATTAACCAAGAAAATAGGTCAACAAGCCAGTAAATATTTAAATAAGTGTCACATTTTATTTGAAAAGTTCCCTGGGAAGGCCTGACACTTTATGAATAAATTAGTGTTTTGCCCTCCTTCGATATCAGCCTGGCAGTAGTATAAATGGTGATTCTGAGCCTTTGGGGAGGGGGTACCCCGCTGTTATTTTATTGGTTTGATTTCATTACACTCTGCTCCACTCTTACCCTAAAAATCCTATGTGGCACAGAATTATTGTTTTAAGTAAGAAAGATGAATTAATTTCAGTTTGCCTGGTAGAATTTTAGAATTTCTGGATACTTTTCTAAGTAATTGGAAATAGACCAGGGTGTCAAAAACCAGGGTTGAGAATGTCTGACTTAAAACATAAGTATTAACCCATTCAGCATGAGAGAGACACAATGATATAATTAATTCATAGTCAAGTAGAGAAAATGAAATAAAAACTTTATTTTAAGGGTCAGTGTCAAATGGACAGTACTGGTAGAGTTGCAAAGATGTTAAAAAGTACTGTGAGGTAGGGAGTTTTTTTAGGATAGAAACAAGAAATTGAGGGTGTTAAGAGTCTGAGAATCCGCAGAGATGGAGGAGACCTTAAGATCACACTGTCTATACCTGAAGCATGAGTCCTTTTTATTAGGGAAATAGATCTAATACTTGAAGAATCCACTGGTCCTACCTCCTCATTTTGGGGGGAAATGAGACCCTAAGAGGCCAAGTCAGTCGCCTCAGTAGTAAGTAGCAAAGGCAAGATTTGAATCCAGCTTCCCTGACTCCAAGACCAGTGCAACACTGCTGCTAACATCTTAAGAAATAGAAATGACTTACATTTGTATTGTGCTTTATACTTTATAAAGCAGTTTCACAGGTGCTATCTTATTAGATTTCATTTAATCCTCACAACTGGGAAGAAATGAGCTAGACCACGGTAGGGAACCTGTGGCCTCAAGGCCACATGTGGCCCTCTAGGTCCTCAAGTGTGGCCTTTGGACTGAATCCAAACTTCACAGAACAAATCCCCTTAATAAAAGGATTCGTTCTGTAAGACTTGGACTCAGTCAAAAGGCCACACCCAAGGACCTAGAAGGCCACATGTGGCTTCAAGGCTGCAGGTTCTAGTCCGAGGCATCGAGGCAGAGTAGTAGATGGAGTGCTGGGATTGGAGTCAGGAATATCTGAGCTTAAATCTGGCCTTGGATACTTACCAGCTGTGTGACCCTGGGCAAGTCACTTCACCTTGTTTCCCTTAGCTTCCTCATCTGTTAAATGATCTGGAGAAGACATGGTAAACCACTTAAATGTCTTTGCCAAGAAAACCTCAAAATGGGGTCATGAAGAATCGGGCGCAACTGAAAACGACTGAAGGGCAACAACAGAAAGGGAGGTTGATCACGGGTATATCTGAATAATTTGATTTTGAGACTGCTTGGTCTCCTTGGTGTGATCATGGAGTATGAGCATTTGTTGGGAAGCATTTGAGGGGAAGCTGTCCCTAAGTACGGGCCTGCCCATTAGCAGCTTACTAAGAGGACGCTGGTTCTTGGCTAATATGGGACTCAGGAGGACAAACTTGTAAGAGAAGCTTCCTTTTTCCACGGCGCATCCAAGCAGGTGGGCCTGTACTCTGGAGGACAGCCAGAACCTGTACAATTGGAAAATGTCTTCACCATGGGAATTTAAAATGGATGCCTTAAGAGGGAGCAAGGACTATGTATTCTTGCACGTGGCCTGAAGAAAGATCTACAGAATGTCCTTTCTCATCACAAGAGATAGTAGCACCTGGGGAGACTGATAGATTTCCTGAAAAAGCACATGGCAAAAGCCTTGTGTATTCCCAATTGTCCTGAGAATGGAATCCCATCCTCTAAAATTACCTCATAAATGATCTCAAGTTAGACAGTTCCAAGTTTGACCACCACCTTGTAAGAAGGAAAAGAATTTTTTCAATAGCATGCTTCTTGGTGAAGGTGGAGAGGCCCAACTAAATAACTCCAGAAGCTAAAAGGTTAAAGAAATGTCATGGAGGCAGGGAACCAACCCCAACTGTTACCATGATTATCATGAGTTATTCTGAAAGTGAAGACTTTATGGCAAGGTGATTGTATGTTTAGCTCCCGAAAGATGTTTACTTTTCTTAGGGGAGACTTAACTATGATACTATGAATCAGTGGAGAGGGAATGATGTAGGACTCTGTGGGGAATAGGGACTCACTAGAATGTCAAAGGCTTGCCCTGATAATGACTACAAGTTTATTTCCTTTAAAAGAGAAGAGTATGGGCTATTGTAGTGCTTTACGGATCTCTTTATTTTTTTATGGGTTCCTGTGAATCTTCTGCATTTTTGTGAGGTGAAATAAAGGCTGTCCTATACTCAATATATATTTGGCACCATGAGTGCTTTTATGAGGTGTGTGTGGGGAGGGGACACGGGACTTAGTTACCTAACATTGGAGAAACCTAAATATGAACTTATACTTCATTATAATAGGATGTTTTCTTCGTAATTCCAAGTGAAAGCAATGAGTCAAGGAAAGATAGTAACACTTTTTAGGGTCAACCTCCAGGATTAAACTTGATGTATGTAAGCTCGGAGGCTTAAGGAGCTGTTAACCACTTGGGGGCCTTATTTTTCCAATATTGGTAACTGCAGATAATTCACTTTAATTAGGTCAGCAAATAGCTACTTACTCAGTTCCTACCTAGAAATAATACTTAATAGGCAAGGAAAAAAGAAGCAGCAATTTTAGCATGGTTTCTTGTAACCCTGTGTGCCTAAATGAAATTCAGTGAAAGTATGAGATTTCAGTTGGTTATATACACTTATAGTTTTTAAGATGGGGACTTCCCTGCAAATATTATTAATTATTAATACTAATGAGCCAGGGCACTAATTGATGAAGAACTCTTTTAAAATGTACCTCTTGGGGTCTAGGTACTTTTAAAAAAATGCTGAATTAAACCTTTAAAACTTAAATAATAGTAATATTTGGATAAATGTTTGGTAGTGAAATGCCATCAAAATCATCTTTGTTGCATAGATAGTGATTCGGTTTCTGGGTGAGGAATATGTTAAAGGTCACCAGGACCTTTCAGCTTTCTTGCAACCCAGCCCTGATGATCTGAAAGGAACATAAGAAGGAAAAGGTGTTGTGAGGCTCAGATGAGATAATGTATGCAAAGTACTTGTAAACCTTAAAGTGCCATATAAATGCCAGTTCTTATTATTAGCCTCCAGTACAGTAATGACTTCATTCTTTGAGCCTTCTATTGCATTTCTACTGAGCTCAAGCAATATTTAGAGCAATATAGAGGTGTTATGATAAATGTTTAACAACTAGGCTGTCTGGAGAGGCAAAAGTATATATGCACACACACTTTCATTGTTGTTTTGTCCTTTGTTTTCTTTGTCTTTTTCAAAAATAATATTTTACTTTTTCCAATTACATATAAAGACAATTTTTAAGTTAAGTTAATCTTTTTTTTTTTTGGAGGGGGGGGAAGGCAGGGCAATTGGGGTTAAGTGACTTGTCCAAGGTCACACAGCTTAGTAAATGTGTCAAGTATCTGAGACCAGATTTGAACTCAGGTCCTCCTGACTCCAGGCCTGGTGCTCTACTCACTGCACCACCTAGCTGCCCCTAAAGACAATTTTAAACATTCATTTTTAATAAAATTCTGAATTCCAAATTCTGTCTTCCTCCCTTTTCCCTCCCTGAGAGGGTAAACAATTTGCTATAGATTATATATGTGGGATCATGTAAAATCTATTTCCATAATAGTTATGTGTACACACACACTTTTAAGTCTAATCTGCATTAACAGTTTCTTAAGCCTAGACAATGAACAAAACGATGAATCAAGCCCAGGTCTGTAGCAATTTATGTGGTATAAATGTTCCTTCTGAAATTTAACAATGGGCCCCGGTTAGAGCTGGCTCAAGAACACTCCAAGGGATACCATGGGAGAGTTAAGAAAGATTTCCCCAGGGCACCCTAGCTCTTTCTCAGTTTTGCTAAGTGGCACTCCTGGGAATGATCTCCCCACACTAAGGGTATGATAGGAACAGGAGTGTGCCGAGTCAGCCGTAACTCAGTTGTCAGAGCATTGTTAGATTTTCAGCATGGGCATTCACCTCCCAGAAATTGCTATAAATCGGGGCTTATTTTGTTGGGTTTTTAAATTGTCTAGACTTAAGAAAGTGCTAATAATTCAGACTAAGTGTAAAAGTATGTGGGTGCATACACTTATTTTTCTCCAGAGAGCCTGGTTGTTAAACATTTACCTGCACATTCCTATTTTCCCCTATAAATATTGCTTGGGATCAGCAGGAGTGCAGCGGAAGGCTCAGGGAATTGTCATCACCAGACTGGGGGCTAACCATAATCATGATAACTGGATTTTGCATAGTGATTTAAAGTTTGCAAAGTGTTTTGCATCCATTATATTATTTGAGCCTTACAACATTCCCTGGGTAGGAATCAGTATGATAGGAATTAAAGTAATTTTTCTGAAAAAAACTTAGAGAAGAGTTAGACTGATTGGATCAAAAAAATGTGTGTGTGTGTGCGGGGGCTGGTTGGTGAAGAGTCAGTTAAAAAACAAAGACACACATGAGAGGAACTGGCAGTCTCCACCATGTCCTTATCCCCAGATTGCTACACTAGAGACTTTGGGGAATTTTTCCCTTGGATGAGATCTGGAACTGTCTCTCTTGGTTAAGCTGAGATACCTTTCTCCTAATGAGAGAAATTCTTCACAATCTCTTACGTATACTTTCTCTGATTTCCGTTTTGCTGTTGACTTGGATAGATGGGCTTCTTCGCTAAAATAAAACAAAATGAAACAAAACAAAGACACCTAGAGTCTAGCTGGTTGGCTCTGGTTTATATCACAAAAAACCTCAAGATGGCCCGTGGGTTTATTAAGGTAAAGAGTTAATATACCCCTCTAGGATAGAGCCTGTGACCTAGTCAAAGACCAGCAGATGGTAGCAAAGAGCAGCAGCAGCAAGAAAACAGAGTTGATGAAGCTCAGGAGTGGTGTCTAGCATTGAAAGGAGAGAGCAGAATAACAAAAGACTCTAGCTTGGTGGAAAAAGCAGTTTGTCCAATGATATTGTCAGAAGAAATTGGCAGCTGATATGTGGATGCCAAGGTCATAGGTGTTTCATATAACTTTGCCTGGCCAAGTATATTCCCTAGCTGGACGCTCCCTCCATGTGTCCCCTCCCCATCTGATGGAGTAACAACCTGTGGGAGGGTATACTCCCTGATGGAATCTTCCTTGTCATTCTTATGCTGTTTGTCTTAAAGTCTTTGGCTTTGAACCAATATGCCCTCTGGTTGGCCAGTTTAAACAATACATGAAGGTAGACCGTAAGCTAAGGTTTTGAAAGAATGTTGACCCAAACCTACAGTCACCTTGAACTGGGGGGGTATACTGGAGGGGCCATATTGAAGAGGGACTCTGGGACTTGTACGGGAACCATGACAATGGGTCCTGCCTTGTACACAGACACAGACACAGACACACACACACACACACATTTTGAGTGGCATGGAGACTGGACTATGAGGGAGAGAAATGTGTAGCCGGCGAAATTACAGACCTTCCAAAGGTTCTTTTTAAGCCAACTTTTCTTCCTTTAGTGAATCATAATATGGCTCTTCTTCTCCTCCTCCTCTTCAAGCATTAGTAAGTGCTTACTTGGTGTGGGGCTCTGTGCTAAGTGCCTGGGGACACAAAGGAAGCCAAAACCCAGTCCGTGCCCTTAGGAAACTCCCATTCCAATGGGGGGAGGTGAGGAGAGAGAACATGCCAGGCCCGGGGAACAGGCAGTGAAAAGGAGCTGAAGGGCAATATGGCCCATGGAGGGCTGGGAAGACCATCAGCGGGGGAGAAGACTTCAAACTGAAAACACTTATTGGGTCTCCACTATGTGCAAGATACTATTTTCTTGCATTCTTATACCTTAAAAACCCCATTAAGGCGTGTCTTTTGACAAGAAAGACTACTCAATTCAATTCCACAAATATTTAGTAAGTACCTACTTTTTGCAAAGCAGTGAGTCAAAAAAGACCCAAAAACCCAACACTTATCAAGGCTTATCAAGACCTTGATGCACCAAATGCATCATGGAACCCCAGAAGAGAGACTCGACAAAGAACTAAGCCTAAATGTTTCTCCTAGTACTTCCTCTCCAGCCTCTTAATCACTGCCCTGTTAGAAACTGTGCTGACTTGCTGACAGAAAGTTTTCTCTAGGAGAGGAGGATCTATGTGATCAAATCCTAAGAGCATTTCCCACCTCTGTGCCCTTGGATAGGGCCACCCTCCATGCCATCTCCACCTCTCAGAATCCTTGTCTTCCTTCAAGGGTCAACTTAGGGGCAACCGCTCTATGAAGTCTTCTTTGATCTCCCCAGTGCCTGGTGTTCTCTTCTTCCTCAAATGGCCTCACCCGTGGAAATGTGGTATCACCTTAGTAGGCGTGGCTTCATTTTTATATTGACAATGCTGAGTATAACATCTTGAACATAGTGTTTAATAAATATATAAATAGTATATAATAATATATAAATACATATTTATATATTATATATGAAATATATTTATAATATAAATATATTACATATAAATATATATTTACATATAAATATACGTGTGTGTGTGTGTGTGTGTGTGTGTGTGTGTATGTATTGAATTGGGCTGCATTGGAGAGATGAGCCAACCCTACCCCTTCTGCAGCCTGGGGCCCAGAGAGGTGATCTGATTTTCCTAAAGTCACACAGCATGTTAGTGGTAGCACTGAGACTAGGATCCCTGTCTCCTGACTTCAAGACCAGGGCTCTTTCCCCCTCACCATGCTGCTTCCTAACTGAACAAAGGTCACTGCCTTGCTTCCTCCCTTGGATCACTCTAGCCCCAGTAGATATTGCCCTTCTCCTCACCCTGTGATCCACCTTCCTCTGATCCCTGGATTTTTCCCCTTGCTTCTAACGGCACCTCAGGACCTTCCTTTTCCCTTCAGTCAATGATGGACGATCTCTGCAAAGTATGTTGTTACTTTGTGGATTAAAGAGGCTGCCTGAAAATACATTCCATTGGATGTTAAAGTATGTATTTCCTTGATTTATGGTTGGGCTGGACAGCGCTGTCTGCCAGGATAGAAACTGATGGGGGTATCCATTTTGACTAATGATTAATTATGATAGCTGGAAGAGATGCCCACCTATCCACCGAGAGGAAGGGGCAAGGAATAGTGTTGGCTAGGTTACTGCCAGAGGTCACACATGTGACTGCTATATTTTCAGATGGTATTATCCATTACAGATGGCACTTTCTCATTTAGAAGCATAATTTGTTGTCCTGAGAGACAGAGGGAGAGAGAGAGAGAGAGACAGAGACAGAGAGAGAGAGAGAGAGAGAGAGAGAGAGAGAGAGAGAGAGAGAGAAAGAGAGAGAGAGAGAGAGAGAGAGAGAGAGAGAGAAAGAGAGAGAGAGAGAGAGAGAGACAGAGAGAGAGAGAGAGACAGAGAGACAGAGACAGAGAGACAGAGAGACAGAGAGACAGAGAGACAGAGAGACAGAGGGAGAGGGAGAGGGAGAGAGCGAGCTGACATTTCACATACAAGCCAAAGATTAGAATCATTGCAGGGCGTCACATCTTACGTTTGAATGTAGTGCCCTGCATCAAGGACACTGAGCAGCCAGTACTAAGAGAGATGTAGAAGGCAGTGACTTCCTGATCTTTATTATGCAAATGCACAGTTCTCAGTGCCACTGTATTTAACCTCATCATAGAAAATTTCACTGATCATTTCTAGCTCCAAATGTAACCCAAACATGAAGACTATTATGGGATCGTCACCATTACCATCACCATCATCATCATCGTCACCACTATTCTTCTTATTATTTTGGCTCCCTGGGGCCTTAGTCAGCATTTGCTGAGCCTCTTTGAGGCTGGAATTCAACATCTCTTGCTATTTAAAAAAAACATTTTTTTCCTACCAGATGTTTTTAGGATGTTTTACAGGAGTGTTCTCCACCTGGCTGCTAGGAATGGTGAGATGGTTATAAAACCTGATCTCCTCACCCTATAGAGGCATATGCCAACATGTTTTCTTTTTCTTTCCTCTTGGGCCCTAAAAACTGAGTTGTCTAAGGGAAGTTGATTAGGAATGGAGGTGGAATTTTCAAGTGTGTGTGTGTTGGGAGTGGGGAGGAAGTTGATTAAAGAAACAGTTTGGACCACATCACAGGGGGCTATGGAATAATCCATGATCATAGGAACGCTCATTTAGATCTGGAAGACATCTTAGAGATCATCTAATACAATCCCTCATTTTAAAGATGAAGAGACCGAGGCCCAGAGAGATTTCATAGAGGGCAGGTCCTTCCCCTACTCCGTAGATTCCAGTGGCTTCCCGTTGCTCTTGGGATCAAATCTAAATTCCACCGTGGCCTGCATCTACCCTTCCAGCTTCAGGCATTCCTCCCCAGTCTGCTTTCTACAGCTTATTCAGACTGGCCTTTTTGCTGTTCCTCAGAGACAGCATTTGCTTTGCCCAGGCTGTTTCATGTGTCCAGATTCAGTGTCCCTTTGCACTTCAAAACAGACCAAGAGCCTCCTTCTCCATGAAACCTCTCAGCTCCTTTTCACTGGCATGTTCCCTCTCCTCACCCCTTCACCCCCCATTGGAATGGGAGTTTCCTAAGGGCAGGGACTGGGTTTTGGCTTTCTTTGTGTCCCGGCTCTGGGCCTGGAGTCCGGAAGACCTGAGTTCAAATCTAGCCTCAGATACTTATTAGCTATGTGACCTTGGGCAAGTCACTTAACCTGTTTGCCCTAATCTACTGGAGAAGGAACCCCATGGATGGTTTGGTCCACAAGGTCACAAAGAGTCAGACACTACTCAACAACAATAACCTATGTGACCTTGCACAAGTTAAGTTTATCTTTAAAATGAGAGAATTAGATTTCAGGGGTGGGGAAACCTGTGTGAGGCCACATGGGGATTTAGCCTGTGAAGTTTCGATTCAGTTAAAGGGCTGCACTTGAGGACCTAGAGGGCCACATGTGGCCTCGATTCACAGGTTCCCCACCCCTGGACTATATCATCTCTAATGTTGTTTCCAGCTCTAAACCTACGGTTCTATGATCTTTAGGATACAAAAAAAATGGTGCCTTAGCCCCAGCTTTCCCAGGGTCTGATCATTTGTTGAAGTTCAGTTGGTAGCACCGTTGATTTGAGGTGGAAGGTGAAGCTTTGATATGGAAAGGTCTAGCTGCTCCATGAGCCAAAGTCAGCCCACCTCACTTCATGGAACTGGCCCAGGTGACATCTATGATGAGACTTGAAACGACTGGGCTGTGAAGTGAGTTCCAATTTACCAATTTTCCTTGTTCCTAAGGAGAGAGAACCTCCTTCTTACTAGGGATTAGATCCCACGTTGCCAGCCTGCCATGCTGGCCCCAACTGCTCCTCCCAGAGAAGCATGATAGCTCTCAGCTTCTGTTGAGAGTTGCCACAGTCCCATGGCTGTCCGAGGAGAAGAGGGAGAAGCCTCATCATTTCTGTCTCCACATGGCTCAGAGAAGGGTGTTATCTTTCCTAAACAGCAACAAGGGAGTAAGTAAGTGCCAGCTCTGGTCTCCTTTCCTTCCTTCCTGTCCCAGTTCACCCTCCCCTAAGCTTAGCCCACTTAGCAGGCAGAGTTTCCCATAAGTGACTGAAGGCTTGCCCCTCTCTCCTTCTTCTTCCCCACATCTTGGCATCCCTAGCTTCCTTCAAGCTATCTTGAAGCCCTGCTCTGCCTGAGGCCTTCCTCAGCCCCCCCCCTCCACCTCCTGCCAGCACTTCCCTCTGAGTTCACCTCCCCAGATAGAACTTGGATGTGTCTCATTATGGCCTCTCCCATAAGAATGTGGGTTTCTTGAGGGGAGGGACTGTCTTTATGGCTTTTTTTTTAATCTCCCTAGATGCTTGGGGCAGTGCTTGGCACTAGTAGATTCTCAATAAATGCCTGTTGACTGAATGACTCACTGCCCCTTGAGTGGCTGGGTCTGGCGAGATGAAATTTAAACAAAGATGCCTGGGACAGTGCCCTGTCCCTGTTTCACTTTGGCCCAGGAGGCCTCTGCATCCTGCTGCCATTGAGCCTCGTGGCAGTGACACAAGGCTCCTCCCATACCTTTGAGCTAAGGAGGCAGCAGCACTGTGATGGGGGGGTTGGGAGAGAATGAAGAGGGGAGTGAGGATGCAGGAGGTGGGGGACACAATCCTGTGTGAGGGACAGGAGGTAGCAGTAGCAGTGGGACAAAAGGTATCTCAAGTCAGGGTGCCTAGCTCTGAACAGGGCAGTGAGGGGTGGGAGTTTTTGTCACTATTTAATTGTCCCTTATAAAATCTTAGGGTATTAAGACACCTTGGGAGCTTTCCCTATGGGAGCTTACCTAAATCATTCCACAAGAGGGAAATTCTTTTTGAAGTCCTCTAAAAAGACAGAAACAGAGAGAGACAGGGATGAAGATAGAAAGAGGCAAAGAGAGAGAGAGGGGAAGAGAAAAAGAAAGATAAGAAAGAAAGAGAGAGAGAGAGAGAGAGAGAGAGAGAGAGAGAGAGAGAGAGAGAGAGAGAGAAAGGAAGGAAGGAAGGAAGGGAGGGAGGGAAGAAAGAGAAGGAGGAAAGGAAGAAGAGACAGATACACAGAAAGAGACAGAGAGGACCTGAGAGATAAACTACAGAGAGAGGCCAAGAGAAAGAGAAGAACAGAGCGGGGTGGGCAGAGAGACACAGAGAGAAAGGGTGGGAAGGAGAGAAAGATACGTAGAAAGAGCCAAAGGGGGAGAAAGAGAGAGAAAGAAGCAAAGAAAGAGAGAGAAAAAAGAGAGGGGGAAGAAAGAGTAAGGAGAGAGAAGAGAAAGGGAGGAAAAGAGAGAGACAGAGAGAGAGACACACACACAGAGAGAGAGACAGATAGAGAGAGAGAGAGAGAGAGAGAGCACATACAATTTCGAGTGGAAGGGACCTTAGAAAGCTCATTAGCCATCCTCTTTGCTTTACTGTTAAGGACACTGAGACTCAGAAAGATGAAATAACTCACCCCTAGTCATATTGGTAGTAAGTGGCAGAGTCAGGATTTGAACCCTGGTCTTCTGATTCCAGTGTTCTTTCTGTGGCAGCACACTGCCATCTGTTACATTCAGGTAAAGGTCACATTTCCTCCACCGGACTCTCTTTTCAGGGGCCTCGAGCTTGGCCTCAGTTCCTTTAGGCCCCTGCCCTATGACCCTTGATGCTAAATCCAGAGAAGGGAATAGAACCTGTGTCCTGGCTTACTTCAGAACTTGGCTCAAAGCACTCTGTTGTGTGGGGCCTGAGGGGCAGCTCCCAAGGCCCTGCCCCATTTAAAAGCTATAGAAAAGATCAAGGCTCTGGGCCAGTACAGTAATGTCCCAATGGGAAAGCTGACCTTGGCCAGGGAGAACCAGGAAGAAGCACAAACGACTCATTGTCCCTACATCCTCTAAGGTTAAAAAAAAAAGGAAAGAAAAACCGAGTGGGGGAGTGTGATGTAATTCTGACCTCAGCTCCCGGAACCTTGGCTTCCTCACCAGTCCAAACCAAGGATACTGAAGACAAGGACACAGTGTTACCTGGGGGTCTCTTTTCTTCTTCTTTCTTTTAAAAAGTTAGTTTAGAAAATTCTAAGTAAATGTTTTATTGATGATCTATTAAAAAAATGCAACTATTTCTCTATGACTCCCATCTTTCCCTGCAGAATCTTTCTGAAGAACAAAGAACAAAGACAATTAACACAGTGAAGGTGACCCATAATGAAGGCCTCATTCCTGCCACCGTGCACCCCCTCTCAGACAAGAGGATGGAGGCAGGCCTCACCCACAATTCACCAAAGTTGGAATTCTTAGAATTCTGACCACTTTCCCTCAGGTTTTAGGGCTTTGAAGACCCCTTCCTTTTCCCTTTTCTGAAGTCTCATACAAAGGCAGGGTTAGCTTCTAATAAAAGAAGTGGTGACTCCATGGGATAGTTTCTAAATCAAAGAGAGATAATGTGCTTATGGAAAACAAGCAGCAGAAATATCCCTTATTTGGTTCATTCACATTAGTCTTTTAAATTCACTCTGTGTTGCTGTCTTTGGATTTCCACTAGAGGGCAGGCTTGGAAAATATATTTATATTTCGTTGCTACGTCTGGGAAATATGGCCAGGTTTTTTTCTTTTTCTTTTTAAAGGGGGTGGGGTGGGGTGGAATATTGCTGGACACGCTTAGTTCTGGGGTGCCCCCTCCCCAGACCTTGACTTATTCGTGAGCTGCAAAAGAAAGCCTACAGAAAGCCACGAGGCAGCTGCTTCCCATGTCCTCTGGCCTTCTGCCCACTAGGGATTCAGATGCAGCTGGACCCTAAGAGGCAAAGCCCGGGCCCCTGGCTCAACCCTCCTCCCCAAGACAGTGCTTGAGTCAATCTGCAAGATTTATTTGGTAAATTCAGAAAAGGGAGAGGGAGATACCTTAGACAGAGTTATAAAAAGCCATTGTTAGGACTTTCTCACCTGCTTCCTTTCAATTAGTCTTCTCCTCTCATTATCCCCGCCCCCCCCCCCACCTTCCTTTCCTCATACCTACTCTAACCTAGATACCCTTCTATAATGAGCTGCTAAAGATCAGAAATCCTCTGCAGAGTCAAGCAGAGTAGGAAAGATGCTGGACGTGGGGTGGGGTGCTAGGAGGATCTAACAATTACATGTGGGATTTTCAGGTGGACAGCCCCGGGAATCATGTGATTCAGAGCTACAAGGGGTCCTGGAGATCATCTGGTCCAAGTTCTTGGTTTTGTAGATGAGGAGACGAGGCCCAGAGCAGGGTACTCCCTCACTCAGGGTCACACAGGTAAGTAGGCAGCACAGTCAGGAGCCAAATCTGGTTCTTGTTATTCTGTCATGTCTGACTCTTTTAAGGGTTTTCTTGGCAGAGATACCGGAGCGGTTTGCCGCTTCCTTTCTCCAGCTCATTTTACAGATGAAGAAACTGAGGTAAACAATGCTGAGTGACTTGCCCAGGGTCACCCAGCTAGTAAGTGTCTGAGGTTGGATTTGAACTCGTGAAGATGAGCCTTCCTAAAGATGAATAGCGCCTCGCTGACCAATGTAGGCTCTAAAGTCCTTTTCTATATACAATGTTGCCTCTGCCTCTCTGGCCCAGACTAGACTTGCTGGAATCAATTCAAATAAGATAGCCAATGTCTTTATCATAGATTTGGTCATTCAATGAAAAAAAAACATTTATTATGCTCCAACGATGTGCCAGGTTCTGGGCTATGCCTTGGAGAGACAAAGAAAGTTAAAAGACAATCCTTGTTGTCAAGGAGCTCAGTTGCATGGGAAGGATAACTCGAAAATTGCTATGTACAAACAAGCTCTATGAAGGATAGATCGGAGATAATCAACCAGGGGAAAGTACTAGAATTAAGCGAACTGGAAAAGGTTTCCTGTAGAAGGCAGGATTTTAGTGGGGCAGGCAGGAGGCAGAGAGGAGGAGGGAGAGAATTCAGGCCTAGGAGACAGCCGGAGAAGATGCCTGGAATCAGGAGATGGAATGTCTTGTACAAGGAATGGGAGTTTGCTGGGGGTGGTGTAAGGTGTAAGAAGACTAGCAAGGTAGTAGAGGGGCCAGATGATGAAGGACTTTGAAGATCAAACAGGATTTTATATTTGAAAGGAGGAGGTGATAGGTAGGATGCCCCTGGTGTTTGCTGGGGGGGGTGACATGGTGAGATTTGCACTTTAGGAAGATCACTTTGTAGCTGAATGGAAGATGGGTGGGAGTAGGGAGAGACTTGTGGCAGGGAGCCCTGCAGCAGGCTGTTGCAATAGTCCAGGGGTGAGGAGATGAGAGCCTGTATCAGGGTGATGGCGGTATCAGAGGAGAGAAGGGGGCATGTTTGAGAGATACTATAAAGGTAAAGGGCAGTTAGGTGGCACAGTACATACAGCCTAGGGCCTAGAGTCGGGAAGACTCACATTCATAAGTTAAAATCTGGCATCAGACACTTACTAGCTCTGTGACCCTGGGCAAGTCACTTAGCCCTGTTTGCCTCAGTTTCCTCATCTGTAAAATGAGCTGGAGAAGGAAATGGTGAACTGCTTCAGTATCTTTGCCAAGAAAACCCAAAATGGTGTCATGAAGAGTTGGACACGACTGAAAAACAGCTAAACAACAAAACAAAGGTACAATCGACAGACCTCAGCAACAGATTGAATATAGGAGATGAGAATGACACCTAAGATTCTAGCCAGAGGCACTGGGAAGGTGGTGGTGCTCTAGACAGTAATAAGAAAATTTGGAAAAAATGGAGGAAGTTTTTTGGGGGGAAGATGGTGGATTACTTTGTATTTACTATGGACTTTTGTGTGTTCTATTTGTTTTTTAATGGAGTAAAAAGAAATTCTGACCTTAACAGACATCGACTAAAATGAACACTTCCATATACAGAGTAGAAGAGAAAAAGAGAATTGTACACGAAACTTTGTTTTCTATTTACTTGGTCTATATTTAGCATTTATGTTTCTATGTCCATATTGTTTCCCCCAAAGAAAGATAAGATCCTTGAGGGTACGGACTGTTTTGCTTTTGTCTCTGTATACCCATTGCCTGGAAGAGTATCTAGCACATAATAGGTGCTTTATAAATGTTTGTTGAATGAATGAATGAACAATACAGATAAGCAGCCTCTTGTAATGACTTTTTCCCCAATTACATCAATCAGGGAGCTTCCCTTGCAGTGAAAACCCTACACTTAATGTGTCCCAGCCTTCCCATCTGAGGGGAAAAACAACCAATGCTGCCCTGAAACTCAACTGAGCATTCCGAAGGGGCAGTGGAGAGGCCAGTTGGCCCAGAGGGTTAATGTGGAGATGAGAATTCAGAGCCCACTCTGAAATGTCCCTGGGCAGGGCTGCAGCTGCTCAGAACCAGCCCAGTATTTTCCTGTCCCCTAAGTAGAGTCACTCATTGGGTACAGTTAGCAGGTTAGCTTGCTAGAGAGCCATGTCAACTGTACTATGGGCTGCAATATTGCCCTTCTGGGAGGGAAGAACTTATTTATCCAAGAATTAGATCTACAAATGTAGGCAGCTTTGTATTACTATCTGGGAGGATGGGGAGGGCCGAAGAAGGCATGGACAGGAGGGCTAGGATGGCCCTAGAATAGGAGTGCGTGAACTTGTCTTTTTAATATATTTTTTCTTTTTATTTTTTTATTTATAATTTTTTTTATCTTTAATTTACAACACTTGGTTCTACATAATTTTGAGTTCCAGATTTTCTTCCCCCCTTCCCCCCTTCCCTCCCTAAGATGGCATGGAAACCAATATATCTTCCATGTATAACTTTGCATTGAACTAATTTACACACTAGGCAAGTTGTGAAGAAGAATTATGACCAATGGAATGAATGAATCATGAGAAAGAAGAAACAGAACCAAAAAAAAAACCAAAACAACCCAAAAACAAAAACAAAAGTGAAGAGAAAAAAGCGAGCATGAAGTGTGCCTCAATCTGCATTCATACTTCATAGTTCTTTCTCTGGATGTAGATAGTATTCTCTATTGTGAGTCCTTTGGGGTTGTCTTTGCACCTTGTGTTGCTGAGAGGAGCAAAGTCTATCAGGGTTAGTCCTCACAGAATCCATGTATCTGTGGTTGTGTATAATGTTCTTCTGGCTCTGCTCCGCTCACTCAGCATTATGTCATGTATGTTTATCCAGGTTGTTATGAAGTCCATATCATCCCCATTTCTTATAGCACAATAGTATTCCATTACCTTCATATACCACAGCTTGTTCAGCCATTCCCCAATTGATGGGCATCCCCTTGATTTCCAATTCTTAGCTACTACAAAAAGAGCCACTATAAATATTTTTGTACCTATGGGTCCTTTCCCCACTTGTGTGAGAAGTGGTATTGCTGGGTCAAAGGGTCTGAACATTTTTATAGCCCTTTGGGCATAGTTCCAAATTGCTCTCCAGAATGGCTGGATCAGTTCACAACTCTACCAACAATGCATTAGTGTTCCAATTTTCCCACATTTATTTCCAGCATTTATAATTTTCCTGTTTTATCATTTTAGCTGATCTGACAGGAGAGATGTGGTACCTAAGAGTGTTTTGATTTGCATTTCTCTAATCAGTAGTGATTTCAAGCATTTTTTCATATGCCTATAGATATCTTTAATTTCTTCCTCTGAAAACTGCCTATTTATATCCTTTGACCATTTCACAATTGGGCAATGACTTGTATCCCTATATATTTGGCTCAGTTCTCTGTATATTTTAGAAATGAGGCCTATCAGAGACACTGGTTGTAAAGATTTTCTCCCAATTTTCTGCTTCCCCACTAATCTTTGTTGCGTTGGCTTTTTTTTTTGTATAAAAACATTTCAACCTAACATAATCAAAATTATTGATTTCGCATTTTGTAATGCTCTCTATTTCTTGTTGGGTCATGAATTCTTTTCTTTTCCATAAATCTGATAGGTAAACTATTCCTTGCTCTCCCAAATTGCTTATAGTATCAGCCTTTATTCCTAAATCATGAACCCATTTTGACTTTATATTGGTATATGGTGCAAGATATTGGTCTATGCCCAGTTTCTGCCCTACCATTTTCCAATTTTCCCAGCAGTTTTTGTGAAATAGTGAACTCTTAGCCCAGAAGCTGGCCTCTTTGGGTTTATCAAAGAGTAGATTGCTATAGTCGTTGACTTCACCATCTTGTGTACCTATCCTATTCCACTGATCCACGACTCTGTTTCTTAGCCATTACCAGGTAGTTTTGATGACTGCTGCTTTATAGTACGGTGTAGTATCTGGTATGGCTAGGCCACCTTCCCTAGCATTTCTTTTCATTAATACCCTAGATATTCTAGACCTCTGGTTCTTCCAGATGAATTTTGCTATTATTTTATCCAGCTCTGTAAAATAATTTTTTGGTAGTTCGATTGGTATGGCACTGAATAGATAAATTAAGGTAAAATTGCCATTTTTATTTATTAGCTCGGCCTAACCATGAACAACTGATATTTTTCCATTTATTTAGACCTGACTTTATTCAGGTGAAAATTGTTTCATAATTATGTTCATGTAGTCCCTGGGTCCATCTTGGCAGATAGACTCCCAAATATTTTATAGTGTCTACAGTAACTTTGAGTGGAATTTCTCTTTCTATCTCTTGCTGTTGGGCTTTGTTAGTAATGTACAGGAATGCTGAGGATTTATGTGGGTTTATTTTATATCCTGCAACTTTGCCAAAGTTGTTTATTATTTCAAGTAGTTTTTTACTTTAATCTATAGGGTTCCTAAATAAATCATATCATCTGCAAAAAGTGATAATTTAGTTTCTTCTTTGCCTATTCTAATTCCTTCAATTTCTTTTTCTTTTTTTTAATGCTAAAGCTAACATTTCTAGTACCAAATTGAATGATAGGGGTGATAATGGACATCCTTGTTTCACCCTGGATCTTATTGGGAATGCATCTAACTTATCCCCATTACATATAATGCTTGCTGATAGTTTTAGGTAGATGCTATTTATAATTTTAAGGAAGGCTCCATTTATTCCTATGCTTTCAAGTGTTTTTAATAGGAATGGGTGTTTGATTTTGTCAAAAGCTTTTTCTGCATCTATTGAGATAATCATATGGTTTCTGCTAGTTTTGTTATTGAAATGATTAATTATGCTGATAGTTTTTCTTATATTGAGCCAGTCTTGCATTCCTGAAATAAATTCTACCTGGTCATAGTGTATTATTCTCCTGATAAATTGCTGCAATCTTTTTGCTAATATTTTATTTTTAATTTTTGCATCAATATTCATTAGGGAAATTGGTCTATAATTTTATTTCTCTGTTTTGACTCTTCCTGGTTTAGGTATTAGTACCATATTTGTATCATAAAAAGAATTGGGTAGGACTCCTTCTTCGCCTATTTTCCCAAATAGTCTATAAAGTATGGGAATTAATTGTCCTTTAAATGTTTGATAGAATTCACATGTAACACCATCTGGCCCTGGAGATTTTTTCCTAGGGAGTTCATTGAAGGCTTGCTCAATTTCTTTTTCTGAGATGTGGTTGTTTAGGTAATTTACTTCCTCTTCTGTTAATCTGGGCAATTTGTATTTTTGTAAATATTCATCCATTTTCCTAAGGTTATCAAATTTATGAGAAAAATAATTCCTATTTATTTTTTTAAGTTCTTCTTCATTGGAGGTGAATTCACCCTTTTCATTTTTGATACTGTCAATTTGGTTTTCTTCTTTCTTTTTTTTAATCAAATTGACCAAGGGTTTATCATTTTATTGGTTTTTTCATAAAATCAGCTCTTAGTTTTATTTATTAGTTCAATAGTTTTCTTGATTTCAATTTTATTAGTCTCTCCTTTGATTTTCAGTATTTCTAATTTGATATCTAATTGGGTATCTCCAATTTGCTCTTTTTCTAGCTTTTTCAGTTGCATGCACATTTCATTGATCTCCTTTTTATCTATTTTATGAATGTAAGCATTTAGAAATATAAAACTTCCCCTAAGAACTGCTGTTGCTGCATCCCATAAGTTTTGGTATGTTGTCTCATTATTGTCATTTTCTTGAATGAAGTTATTAATTGTTTCTATGATTTGTTCTTTGGCCCACTCATTCTTTAGGATTAGATTATTTAGTTTCCAATTAATTTTTAGTTTATCTTTCCATGGAACTTTATTACAAATAATTTTTATTGCATTATGATCTGAGAAGAATGCATTGACCATTTCTGCCTTTCTGCACTGGATTGTAAGGTTTTTATGCCCTAGTACATGGTCTATTTTTGAGTATGTGCCATGTACTGCTGAAAAAAAAGTATATTCCTTTATATCTCCATTCAGTTTTCTCCAGAGGTCTGCCTTTTTTCGAATTCTATTCAATTTCTTAACTTCTTTCTTGTTTATTTTGAGGTTAGATTTATCAAGCTCAGAGAGGGGGAGGTTGAGGTCCCCCACTAGTATGGTTTTGCTGTCTATTTCTTCCTGTAACTCCCTTAACTTGTCCTCTAAGAATCTGCATGCTATACCACTTGGTGCATATATGTTGAATAATGATATTGCTTCATTGTCTGTGGCGCCTTTTAGCATGATATAGTGTCCTTCTTTATCTCTTAATTAGATCTATCTTTGCTTTTGCTTTGTCTGAGATTAGGATTGCTACTCCTGCCCTTTTTTACTTTAGCTGAAGCACAACATATTCTATTCCATCCTTTTACTTTTACCCTGTGTGTATCTTCCTGTTTCAAATGTGTATCTTGTAAACAACATATTGTAGGATTATGGTTTTTAATCCATTCTGCTCTCCACCTCCATTTTATGGGAAAGTTCATCCCTTTCACATGCACAGTTATGATTACAAGCTGTGTCTTTTTCTCCATCCTGTTCCCCACCCTGTTAATGCTTTTATTTCTCCCTCCTCCCTTCCACTCCTCAAAAGAGTTTTGCTTTTGACCACCACCTTCCTCAGTTTACCCTCCCTCTTGATTTCCCTCCCTTATCTTATCCTTTTCCCCTTGCTACTTCTTCCCTCCCTTCTGACCACCCCCTTTTCTTTCCCCTTTCCCCTCCTACTGCATGTAAGTTTGATTCCTATACTTATCAGAGTATGGTATTTTCTTCTTGACCCAAATCTGATGAGAGTAAAGCTCATATACTACTCTTCTCCCTCCCTTCTTTCCCTCTACTATAATTTGTTTTTGTGCCTCTTCATGTGATGTAATTTACCCTTTTCTACTACCTCCTTACTTCTTCTCCCAGAACTCTCACTTTACATCTCTTATGATTTTTATCATTATATCAGTTATTTTATACTGACACCCACAGTCTATGTGTATCCCTTTCAACTGTCATAATAACTGTACTATTCTCAAGACTGACATATATATGTATACGTGTATATATATATATATGTATATATATATATATATATATATAACATATATAAAACAATATCATCCTATATAAGGATATAAAAAATTTTCCCTTATTTATTAACAAGGTTTGTGGGGTTTTCCCCCCTGTTTACCTTTTTATGTCTCTCTTAAGTTTTGTATTTGAAGATCAAATTTTCCATTGAGTTCTGGTCTTTTAATCAGGGAGGTCTGGAATTTCCTTATTTCATTGAATGTCCATCTCCTGAAAAATTATGATCAATTTTGTTGGGTAGTTGATCCGTGGTTGTAGTCTAAGCTCCTTTGCCCTTTGGAATATCATATTCCAGTTTCTCCTGTCATTTAATGTAGAAGCTGAAAGATCCTGTGTGATCCTGACCGTAGTTCCACGATATCTGAATTGTTTATTTTTGGCTGCTTGAAGTATTTTCTCCTTGACTTGATAATTCTGAAATTTGGGTATAATGTTTCTTGGTGTTCTCAATTTGGGATCTCTTTCAGGGGGTGATCAGCGGATTCTTTTGATGACTATTTTACTCTCTGGTTCTAGGACCTCTGAGCAGTTATCTTTGATAATTTCTTCAAAGATACTGTCCAGGCTCTTTTTTTCATTGTGGCTTTCCAGTAGACCAATAATTCTTAAATTTTCTCTCCTGGATCTATTTTCCAGGTCGGTTGTTTTTCCAGTCAGATATTTCATGTTTTCTTCTATTTTTTTCATTCTTTACATTTTGTTTGACTACTTCTTGATACCTCATGGAATCATTAGCTTCCACTTGCTCAATTCAGATTTTTAATGAATTGCTGTCTTCATTTTGCTTTTGAGTCTCCTTTTCCAATTGGCTGATTTTACCTCTCAGGGTGTCATTTTCTCTATTTAGATTCTGAATCTCTTTAGTCATTTTGCCAATTTTACTTTTTAAAGATTTGGTCTCATCTGTTTTTTTCCATTTTTTTTCTTTTACCTCCCTAATTTGGTTTTTTAAAATCCTCCTTTAGCTCTTCCAGGAATGCTTTTTGGGCTTGAGAACAATTCAGATGTGGGTATTGTGTCAATGCTGTCCTCTTCAGAATTGGTATTTTGATCTTCCCTATCCCTATAAAAAGAATCAATGGTCCTCAGGTTTTTTTGTGTTCTTCTTCATGTTGGTTAGCTTTTTCCTGGCTTTACAGTGGATTTCTCCTTTTGGGGCTCAGCGAGCTCTGTCCCAGGTTTCTTGTTCTGGAAATTGTGAGCCTAGTTACTGGCTTTGTGTATTATGGCCTTCAGTTTTCTGAGGTGTGGGGGAGAGGTTGTCTGGCTGCCAGAAGTCTCCTCTTCCCCTGGGGCTGCTCTCCAGCACCAGTGGTCTCAGCCATTGTCTGTGCTGGTGTCTGCCACTTCCCCTGGCTGTGTAAAGGCATGTCTGCGTTCCTGGTGTTGACCCTTGCTGGCTCCCCCCTGTCTGGGACTCGAATTCCCATGTTTGGCTACTGAAGCCCCACTTCTGGCTCCTCTAGTCCAGGGTTTTTCCCCAAGGTATTCTCTTTGGGTCAGGGAGGGAGGGATGGGAGCCATTTACCTGGCCATCATGTCTCCCAGAAGTTCAAGAAGGCAAGTTTGAAACCTTTGGGCTGCAAGCCTCAGGAGTAGATGTCATGTGGCCACAGGTGCTGCACTGCTGCCTCCCCTTGCTTTGATAGACTCCCATCCTGTGTTGGGAGGTCTGGGGATCTCCGCCAGTTTTGGGTGTCCAGCTTTCTCCTAGCCTAGATTGCTGTCTAGTTTCTGCTGCTGCTTCCACTTTGGTGTGGTCTGGCGCAGTTCCATGTGCCAGGCGCTCGCCTAGCCTACAGATCTGTCCTGTCAACCTTTTGGACTCTCCTGGCTTGGAAATTTGCCCCACTCAGTCTACTAGTGGCTTCTAACTCTCTCAAATCTGCTCAGATTCACCTTTTTAGAGGTATCTGGCAGAACTTGTGAGAGGGCTCCTGTAAGATGCTATTTTCACATGGCCATCTTGGCTCCACCCCCCTTTTAATATTTTGATAACCATATTTTAATATAATTAATTTCATTTGTAATTCTATGCATTTCATTTTATGTATTTAAAAACATTATTATCATGTGACATGATTGATTCTGACTCAACTCTCTCAGGACCAGTCAGTCGACCAGCATTTATTAAGTACCTACTATATGTCAGGCATTGTGCTGAGTGTTATAACAAGACAGGCCACAAGATGTTTTGTCACCCTCTCCCTTGCCCCCAAGCCCAGGATTCTCTGGGGCCCCAAAGAATGGGGGGTATCTTTTTTCCTACCAATGGCTCAAGCCCCTATGGGCTGTGCCCCTCCATTCTTAGAGGCCAGTGTCTACCACTTCAGTTTCATTTAACCCCTTAACATCTACCAAGGGATGTTCATTTTAAAGATATAGGAAGAACAGACATTTCCACAAATATTTTGAGGTATAATTCCCCCTACATTGCCTTGGGAATTAGATTCACAATCTCCACCTGGAGGTTCTGCTCTCAGTTTAGCTCATAGCTCATAGAATTAGTGCTACCGAGTCTGACCAAGTGGCAGTGGTAGCTTCTGCTGGGCTAGCATCCCTGGACTTCAGGGTTCTTCAGGGCATCTGTTCTGGACTGGCTTTTACAATGCCAGGCTGGTGTCCTGTATTTCTGGCTCCCCAAGGCTTGAGCCATGATTTGAGATTCCATTCCATTTCTTTGTTGTTTGATTGTTTCAGTCACGTCTGACTCTTTGTGACTCCATTTGGGGTTTTCTTGGCAAAGGTACTACAGTAGTTTGCCATTTCCTTCTCTAGCTCATTTTGCAGATGAGGAAACTGAGACAAGTAGGGTGAAGTGACTTGCCCATGGTCACACAGCTAATAAGTGTCTCAGGAAGATAAGTCTTCTGACTCCAGGCTGGGCGTTCTATCCGCTGCACCACCTAGCTGCCCCTTCTGTTCCCTACACTAGAACAAACAAAAAGACCAAAGACCCAGCCTTACTTCTTGGGGTCACATGGCCTGAAAGTGAGGTGGAAGGAGGTCACTCTCAGGCCCTCCTTCTTTATTGCGTAGTATGAATGAAGGAATCACATTCACCCTCAGAAAGCAAACAGCAAAAGCTCTAGTTTGGTGCTAAGTCAGGCTCTAAAATTAAATAAAAGATACTGACCAAGTCTGGATTATGAAACTAATAGAAAAAAAACTTTTTCACAATCATATGGTAGGCCAATGCAAAACACCCATGTATGACCCAGTTCTCCAGACTCCAGAAAGCGCCAGTTTCCCAGCTCTTCATGGTGGATGACGCCATCTTGGCAAAAAGATTCTGCATTCCTCTGAGAAGGAGTTGGCTAAACCAGACTGCCAAAGGCGCCCATGATCCAAAAAAAAAAAATTAAGAATTCCTGTCCTAGAAGGAGAAAGCTAAGAAGTGGGAAGAGGGAAGAGCTGTCTTTGATGCACTCTGAAAATAGTTTCCCCCATTATCGAAGCATCACAATTCTCACCACTTTACTGTGGTTTGCTAAACTATGAAAAGATTTAGGCCCGAGGATAAAACAACAGCAACAAAAATAATTAATATTTCTGTAGTGCTTTGAGGTTTTGTAATCCATACAACAATCCATGTGGGATAGGTAGTAAAGTCTTCTCATCTTCATTTTATAGATGAGAAAAAGGGAGTAAAGAGAACAGTACTTAGGACTTTCAGAAAATATAGTTACCCTTTCCACATTGTGGCGTTAAGGGTGCAGCTCCCATGATCTGGAAAATCCACGTAATATTTTTTGGCCCTCCCTTTGTACCAGAGAAGAAGTCTGAATTTTTAATTTTTCTTTTAATGGGGTGTTTATAGGATCTTAGTGTAAAATTTGGGTTAAGTATTTGGTCATAGGTTCTGTGTCATCAGCTGGCCTTCACGTGTCGTCTGCAGCTTCTGAAAAATTCCCCCAAATTCTCATTTAATTTCTTATGCTGACCGGAGATATATTGAAACTGTGATTGGGAAAGTTGCAGTGTGGAACGGATAACTGGACAGTCATTGTGATTTGGGTTGCTTTTGATGCTTTTTCTGAGATTTCCTAATTTCTACCTCCCAATTGGCTAAATTATTTCTTTTTTAGAACAGGGGAAAAATTGTGACTAAATGGCAGGTTTGGGAGTTGGGAGCCCAGAGACAACTTCCTTGCCAATAAGCCTCAGCCCTGACCTCAGAGCCCCTGCCCTCACAAGCAGGAGGGTAGCTTGCATACTATGTCTATTCTCTCCCCACAGAGTTGGGGACTGCTGCTTAGTGCCAAATGTAATGTGGACACTTGCCCGCTGGATAGAAATGGAAAACTCATTTCCCTGTCTGTCAAATGGCCTGCCACAAGGTTGGGAATGATTTTCTGTCAGGAGAGGCCTGGTTGGATTTCATTCAGTGACCTAGACATAAAGGACTCTGGTAAAGGTTCCCCTTTGCAATAACCAGCTTGCCTTTGCCCCTTATGGCTGGCTTTGGTTCTTTTTTGCTGTTTCTGGTAGCATCTCCCTTCTCCAGCTGCTTCCTAGTTTGATCCTTATGATGAGAGTTTAGAGGTCAAAACACCTATATTCATGCTGTTAATATGTCTGGGAAGTACTGAGCAGCAGATTCAGCCAAGTTTCAAAATCAATTCAAGAGCTTTGGGGAATAAAGATCGTGTGTTGGGGGGGAGACACGTTGGGAGCCTAGAGGCTTGTCATTAATTAATCCGGGCCCTAGGACTATATTCTGTTATATAGTGGGGTCACAACCCTGACAATAGGACTTCATATGAGTACAGCTGAGTAAAAGCCCACAAAATGGCCCGGAATTCTGCATCTAACTGTATGACTTTGGGGAAGTCACATACATATCCTGGCCTCAGTTTCCTCGTCAATCCAAATGAGTGCATTGGACAAGATGTCCTCTAAGGTTTCTCCCAACCTCATCTGTGATCTTATGACTCTCCAGCCCCAACATTCCTCGATAGAGCTTTCAGAAATCGGGGCCCAGGCATGGCAGAGACATCACTGCCATCATTCTCATGAGCGTTTCTCTGATTCTTGTCTTCATGAGCAGATGATCCTTCCCCAGACACTTTTTAGAGTGATGGGGGGAAGGGAAGAAAACAAACATTTATTAAGCACCTACTTGTGCTAAGTGCTTTATAAGAATTATCTCATTTGGTCCTCATAAAAAACCCTGGGAGGTAGGTAGATGAAGAAACTGAAGCAGAGGTTAAGTGACTTGGCCAGGGTAACAGAGCTAGTGTCCGAGACCATATTAGAACTCAGGACTTCCTGACTCCAGGCCCAGAGCTCTAGCCACCGAGCCACCTAGAGCCAACCTAGAGATTGTCCTTTCTGAGAATCAGCAAACTGAGCCAATAGGACCAATGAAGATTCATTTGTGTTTTGGTCTGAACCTATGATAACATTGGCATAGAGAACTCCCACAGTGGAAATTCCCTAATTAGAAGGGATGCAGCCAGGCAAGGGCCCTAACTTGGAGTTGTCTGGGGTCCTCTGAGAGGTTTGCTTACAGTCACCCAGGTAGGATTTGAAACTGGGTCTTCCTTACTCCAAGGCTACCCCTCTACCCATTATGCAAGGCTGCCTCACACTTATCTACCACGTCCAAACCACTCAAAAGGAGTGTCTTAAGATTTGGGAACAACCCCTATTGAACTTTACAATCTGAAAAGGCTCTTCTGACTCAGGAATGCACTAGGAGGGCTGGAGAATTCATTCAGTTAGTATATTTTTCACAAAAGGAATTGATGGAGGGGATATGAGTGGGTTTTAATGTTGACATGGATTTAGTTTCAGCAGAATGAGGGTTAAATACCCCCCACCCCCACACCACTCTGCCATTGCATTTGAGGAATCTCTTTAGGAGAGAGACAGGCTTATAATACATTAAATCATATTATGGTTCTCAGTACTTTTGGCTTATTCTCTTTAATATCACATTAAATTGTAGTCCTTGGCAGTTTTGTCTTCTTCACCTTATTCACTATTAAATTACATTATATTATAGCCCTTAGCATTTATACCTTACTTATTTATGCTGACTAGACTATAAGCTCAGTGAGGGCAGGAACCATATCATATTTCATAGTTCTCTGTATTTATTCTTTATTTACCTACTAGACTGTAAGCCCTGTGAAGGCAGGAACTCTTATCTTTGTATCTCCCTAGGTCTTAGCACAGTGTTCTATACACAGCAGGTGTTTAATAAGCACTTACATTGTCTTGGATCATCTCTGCGGACACAGGCCCCAGCCAGGCCTATGTCAAAATGTGAAACTATCATTAGGGATTCGATAAAACAGACCCAAGAGAAGAATGACTTATGGCAGTCAAGTTCAAGAAAGCATAAGTGTCCTACATGTTCTCTATCAGACTGAGATCTTTTGGTGGACACCAGCTAGTTCTTGAACTTGGTCTCTTTAGGGCTGGGTATGAAGGGGCCAGAAACCGGGCAGTGCCAGCGTTGTTTGGCCAAGTTTTCATTATATCTGTTTCCTCTTTGGACGTTGCTGACTGGGGAGAAGGAGAGCACGTTACATGTTGTCCCTGATGCCCCAACCATGCTTCACTGCTCTTTTCCAGTCATGCCATCACCACTCCCACATCCTTCCCATTTCTTGTTCTGGGAATGAGAAGACCTAGGCTACCATTGCTTTTGGAAACTGGATATTAATTGTCCCCACTGCGGGCATTGCTTCTCCCTTTTAGAATATAAGTTCCTTGATGGCAGGGACTGTCTCTCCTTTTCATTCCCAGTACTTAGCATAGTGCCTGGCACATATTAAGTACCTTATAAATGTTTTTTTCACTCATCTGTTCATTCATTTATTCATCCATTCGTTCACCTCATGGCTGTACAGGAGGCCTTCTACAGGCAAAGGATTATCCATCAAAGGAATGTAGTTTTAACATTTTAGAACACATTTGCCTGTGTCTAGATTAGAAAATGAAGTGACGATTCATGCCTTGGTCACTTCCTGACTTGATTACAGACATTTAATGGACTCTCCAATAGCATAGATTACAACTCATGGAGAATACCTTTCTTGCAAATGCTCCAGGCTTCCAATACATTTGATTCAGTACCCATCTATCACTGCCTTCTTTGTATATTCAATCCCAAAGCATCCCACTTTCTCTGCCTCTAAATTTCTGAAAATAAACCCATCCATTTGGGTTTTATCTGCTGCTTGTGGATTTTAGTTTTGGAAAGAAGAACTGATGATAGGGACACTCTTCTCTCAGCATGAGAACAAGACCAAAAGACCACAGCTTCTTATGGGATCATAAGCACAATTGGAGAGGCAGCTGGAATGGCTGAATCTTTTTCATGTTTAAAAATCAAAATCTGTGACGATCAAGCAGTCAATGAAAAAAACAAGAAGTCAAGAGTAGCTGTTGTGGGTACTAGCTTTTCAAAATCTGGTGATATAAGGAAGTCTAACTCCTGTCCTCATTTTTCCTATTATAATCTTTACTTCTTATACTCTTTCCTGAGTCTCCCTTTGCCTTCTTACTTTAATATTCAACATTTAAAAACAGCACTGAAACATTTCACCTTATATTCATGTCCTTGTCTATTATTATTCACATAAAAATAAACATTTGGTTTCTTAGCCTTTAGTATCTAAAAGTATTCAACTTTTAAATTTTTGGTTAGTTTGCAAATGGAACATCCTGCTCACTTTTGGGTTCTTTTGAAGCAATGATTCAAATTTTCTCCTTTCCTTGGAGGTCCATTTTCTTTGGTGCTAAGGTCCAACTTTGCAAGATACATTATTTTGAGATGTCAATCAATATCCTTTGCTTTTTGGAATGTCATATTCTATTTTCCTTTGATGGTCTTACAACCTATTAGAGTAGTATAGTGCTATTCTTTTTCTCTTTAGGGTCTGAAGTCCACCCCCAACCTACACCCCCAGCTTACTGTTTGTAAGATTTTTTCCCCTTGATATTGTAGTTGTGCAATTTCATTACAATGTTTCTTGAAGATTTAAACCTGAGGTTTCTTTGTTTCATGTTCTGTGGATGTCTCAATCTGAACTTTGCTACTAGTTTCCATTATTTACCGGGAAACTTAATTCCTTGAGGCATGGTATTACTTTTTTTTTTTTGTATTTTTTTTCCTGGAAGACCTATCATCCTTACGTATTTCCTCACATCCTATCTTGAAATTGAATATCACTTTGTTGTGCTCTCATGTTCTTCCAACCTTGTTTTTCATTTTTGTTCAGTTATTTTTCCACCTCTGAAGTTTTGCATTCTAATTCTGTCATATTCTTTCCTAGAAAATCTATTGGTATCAGCTTTATTTGAAGGAATAGATCAGCAATCAACAGAATTTAAAATGCAAGCAATTTTAAGAGAGAATAATACTGGTATACACAGGTCTTACTACCACTCTTGGTGTATCTCTTGAGTGTATAAGTTTTGAGGCATGGAAGCAAGAGGAAAGAACAGTAAAAGGAAGAAATCACTCATGGATGTTTGCCAGTCACTCTTGTTGTCTTCATCAGCATTGTTGTACTCCTGCAGTTGAAGAGGCTCCTCTAATGGGCTGCATTAATGACTCAGGACTCACTACTTCCAAGAAGCTTTTCTTGCCCAGTCATGCTCTACAATGATTACTCTGCATCTCTCAGAAGTTACGGACTATTTGTATTTTGTGATCTTCATTTAATTTTTTAAATTTGTAATCGTTAGATGACTCACATTTTCTAGCTGTTTCTCATCTCTCTGGTTAGTCTGTAATAGAGCTGACTACAGGGGGCTAACTTATCAACTTTGTTTATCTCATACAATAGGCATGAAGAAAACCCTTGAGAAATATTTACTGAAGAATTAATCTTCCCTATTATCAGAAAAATACATGAGGTCAAGCCCTGTACACATTGCCCCAATGAATTCATTTAGGAAGTTTTATGCAAACCCACAGCAATTTTAGCTATAGGGCTTCACCCATACATTTGCAAAACTCAGCTGTAAATCCTGTATTCTAAGGAAGGCTGGAGATATGTTAAGAAGTAACATGGTATAGTATGAAGAAAGAACAGTGGACTTGCAATCAGGAGAGACTGGGTTTATATCCCATTTTTGACAGTTGCTGGCTTTGTGACGATGGGCAAATCATTTAACCTCTTTAAAGCCTAAGTTAGGGCAGCTAAGTGGCACAGTGGATAGCGTGCCCAGCCTGGAGTCAGGAACAATCATCTTCCTGAGTTCAAATCCAGCTTCAGATACTAGCTGTAACCCTGGACAAGTCACTTAATCCTGTCTGCCTCAGTTTCCTCATCTGTAAAATGAGCTGGAGAAGGAAATGGCAAATCACTCCAGTATTTTTTTTCTTTGCCAAGAAAACCCCAAATGAGGTCATAAAGTCAACTCAAGACACGATCATAATAACACAATGCCTGAGTTTTCTCACCTATAAAATGAAGATAACATGTGCTTGAAATCTATGATTCTACATCCACCTAAGTCTTCACTTCTCCAGGCTAAACATTCCAGTTTCTTCAACTGATCCTCATATGACATTATTTCAAGTTCTTTCACAGTTCTAACAGCCATCCTCTAGTCACTCTCCATCTTATCCCATCCATGTCTTTCCTATACTGATGTGGTCTGACTAGGGCTGAGACTATCCCCAACCTTTTGCCTATATTAAGGCAGCTTTAGGTACTATAAGCTTTTTCTGGCTGCCACATTATACTGTGTTCTGGTTATCTACTTAGATGCCCAGCTTTTTCTTGGATAAAATATCCTCTAGTCATACTTACCCAAATTTTTTTTTACTTGGAAAGTTGATTTTTAAAGCTAGGTGTAAAATTTAAAGTCATCTCATTTAAATCACATTACCTTCAATTCAGCTTGAAATGCTAGCTTATCAAGATGTTGAATTCTGAATCTGTCAGTGAGAGTATTATCTATATTTCCTCCTAGCTTTGTGTCATTTGAAAATTGATAACTATGCCATGTATGCCTTTACACAAGTCATTGATAAAAGGTTAATAGCACAAGCACAGATCATTTAACCATTCCAATGAGGCCTCCTTTCAAGTTAACATTGAGCCATTAAGATTACTCTTTGGCCCTTCATCCAGTTCCCCATCTATCAAACTGTACTAATGTCTAGTTCTCATCTTTTCAGCTTATTCACAAATATAAAATGAGAGATTTTGACAAATGCCTTGTTAAAAATCTAGATAAACTACACAGATTCCTCTGATCTACCAGCTTAGTATGTGTGTCAAAAAAGGAAATGAAGTCAGTCTGGCACAATCTGCTCTTGATGAAGTCAAGCACGCGCTTTCTGATCAGTGTCTCCTTTTTAAGATGTTCACTAAGCACCCTTTAACTAACGTGTTCTAAAACGTTGCTAGGAATAGCTGTCAAGCTCACCGGCCTATCGTATAAGGGATCCTATGTTATTCCCCAACTTGATTGCCTGGAGTGGGAAGCAGTGGGTGTAGGCAAAGTGTTTCAGTTTGCTCCCTTTTCTTCTTCAAGGATAAGAAATGGTTTTAGAAAATCCTGACCAGCTAAACTCCTTGGTTCCCCCGTTAACTCACAGGAGGCCACTGAGACTGGGGATGATTCTTTTGTACCTGTGGCAATCAATGAAACCACATTGGCAGACAGGAAAGGAAGGACTAGCCCTGGCACTTAAGGGTATTAGAAAAAATAAAAATACTTTATTAGAAATGAAATGTTTAATATGGACTTTTGGGACATCACGAAGTCTGAAGCTTCACGTTTAGCTTATCGAAACCACAAATGATTCTACGCAACTAGTTTGAATCAACTGAAGTGTGGGGAGCTCATTCTTGGAACCCATGACCAAAAAATTGGGTTAAGACTGATGCATACATACCCTTTGACTTAGTGATCCCACAAGTAGGTCCGTACCCCAAAGAAAGCAGAGAAAAAGGGAAAAGGACCTATGTGTACAGAAACATTTACAGCTCCTCTTTCTGTAGTGGCTGGCAAAGAACTGGAAGTCAAGTTGCTATTCATCAGTTGGGGAATGGCTGAGTAAGTTGCCATTGTGCTGTAAGACATGGGGGGGGGGGTGGTTGCAGAAAAAAGCCAAACAAAACAAAACACGGCAAGACCTGTATAAACTGGAGCAAGGGGACATGAGAAGAATCAGGAGATCGTTGTACACAATAACAGCAATATTGTAGAGATAGTCAACTGTGAAAGACCCAAGGCTTTGGTTAACATTTGATTAATACACTGATCAGACAGATATGAAACACTCACAATGAAAACATCCTGTCCACCTCCAGAGTGAGAACGGATGAACTTGGAGTATAAATTGAAACATAATTTTCTCATTTTCTTTATTCTTCTTACTTTAAAAAACATGTGGTTAATTGGTTGGGAGTGGAGCCAAACAGAGAAAAGGCAGGAGGTAGCTTGAGCTCTCCCCAATTTTCCTCAGAACAACTTTAAATCGAGCCTTGAAATGAATTCTAGAGTGACAGAAGCTACAAAAAGACGAGGTGAAACAATTTTCCAGCCCAAGATAACTTGGAAGGACCGCAGGAAAAGGTCTGTCTCACTTGGGCAAAAGGGGAGCCCGGCGCAGCACAGGAAGTGTTCAGGCAAGCCAGCCAGAGGCCCTTAGATCCAGCACAGATAAGCACCTTTGGCCCCTGGGTCCTGGCTCAGCAGGCCAGCTGTGAGGCCACCAGCCCTGGCACAACAGGCTGCTGGCCAGGACTACTACCCCTGGTACAACAGGTGAGCTGCTGGTCCTGGCACAGCAAGCCAGTGACCAGGCCCCTGACTCCCCGGCTCAAGAAGCTTTGAACAGCACTCCCGTGCTCCAGAAGCAGAGCTCAACTTTAAAAGTCATAATAGGCTGGAAAATGAGCAAATAAAAAAAAAGAAGTCCTAACCATAGAAAGCTACTATGGGGACAGGGAAGATCAATAGATGTGGCTAATATAGAAATGTTTTGCATGATTTTGCATCTATCATGTCATACTGTTTGCATTCTTAGTGGGTGGGATAGAATTTGGAACTTAAAACCTAAAGAGAAAAAAAAGTTAAATTTTTTTAAAAAGTAAAAAAAAAGATCAATACACATTTTCTAATGATTTCTGAATTTGTCATTTTCATTTTCTATTCCTCATAAGTGATCAATTGATCATTATCTTCCCTAGCCCTCATGATAGAAAAAATTTCCATCTATGGAATAAATACTTAAGCGTACCTACATGAATATATTTGTTTTAAAAGTTTAATAGGGCAGATTTAAAAAACTTGCTTACACCAATAAAGAAGTTTCTGAAACACACGGCAAGATCCACATCATCATCTGGCAAAAGCATCCAAACTGGGAAACCAACAGAACTGAGGTTATCCAGATGAACACAAAGTCACATCGACGTAAGTAACATTGGCTATGTTTCTTTTCATAAATACATTTAACCAAAAATAAAGGCATAAAATGAACAGTTTAGCAGTCTATCAATCCAATGGAATATTTTGGATAGAAATAATTAAGTCCCAATAAAGGGGAATTAAAAATGAATTTCAATTTTGCTTTATGTCCCTTTTGGAACAATATGCTACCATGTCTGCATAAAAATAAGGGTATAAACACATTCTATCCGGATTACTCTGAAGTCATCCACAATAATACTTACAATATTATTAAGTATAAACTTAGACACTGGGCAGGGTTGGGGGAAAGGTAGGAGGGGCACGAGATGTTTTCTAAATTAGACGATAAAACTGGGTAAGAGTGTTTATAACTGGATTTTGTTTTCACCCATAATCACACACCTGCTGTAGGTGTGAGAGTCAGTAACAGAGGTAGATCAGTTGGGAACGAGGGGGGAAGCAGTGTACACAGACCAGGGACAAAGAACTATGTAAGCTCATACTTGTTTGTAATGATAGACCAGGAGACCGGATAAATCTACATTTTTTGCCCTTTGGTTATAATGAAATTTGAACAGGTCCACACAGAGGGACCAAGCAGAAAAATAACCCTTCCCCCACCTCCACCCCCACTGCTTCTAGCTAACATTTCCCTACATCCATGTTTGCAAACATCAGGAAAAACACCTTGCAAAAGATCAGCCGAACACAGGCTCCAATGGGGGTCCCCAGTAAGGTGGTACTTTAGGGAGATGCTAGTACAAACCAGCCTTCCCATTCATCCTTGGGATCAGTCCGTAAGGTCTGAAGTTAATAACCTGAAAAGCCATCAAAAAGGAGATGCCATAAGAAGCCCAGCAGTAGTAGCAATATAGATTTAGCCTGGACAAAGTCATCAAGAACCCCCAGGAGTGACTCGTCTGTGCTACTATGGAATCAAACCAAGGCACCAGAGTCATCACCACTGTTTCTGCCTCAGGACTTTTCCCATCTGAACCAAAAATGCCATCATTTTACATTAAGCCAAGGAAGAGAAGATACAGACAGAAAGCTGCATGGGAAACTTAGAAGAAGATGACCGAAATGAGAATCAGAAGCCTTGCCAATCACCGTGATCTTATTTCTATGTCTTGCCCCCTTATTAAAGCTCAGTGCTGCAAATCTGTAAGAGAAACACACACAGGGCCAATGCTGGGTTTGTGTCTGGATGTCCATTTTGGGACAAGTCCATTCACTTGATGTCGGTGACCATAAACAACGCTCCGTGTTTGCAATTCTCCGGCCAGGCTGCCCTCTGTGACTTTTAACTTCTTAGAGACATGTTACTAAAGGCTGCCGCATCTGCTGCTGATTCCTCAAATGTAATAGGCTATGAGAGCGTAAAAGGCAAGCAGCTCGGGCTTTTGTGTAACAGTACAAATAGAGAGTGTTGGTCTCAGGTGTGGAATGTGGCTCTGGGCAGTCCTTCATTGCCGCTGTTCTCAGGATGGGGAGACTTCTGCCCTCCTGACATCTGCCCCTCTTACCTGCCTAAGGAAGATTTGCAGGTACCATGTGAACAAACAGGGAAGGAGTGAAGTGGGGGAAAGGGGAATAATAATGATGAAAATAGAAGTCTCCCCTGCCCCCTCCCCCAAACTTTATTTATAACTCAAACATCAGCACCTTTGAAACAGCCTATGATGCACTTAAGACAGAAAAGTGCCACCATCTCATACAATGGAATTGAAAGAATTATCTTCAGGACACTCTTAATTTGAAGGAATGTCTAGAAAACTATGTCAATGAATGCAAATATTTTCTGCTTTTCTAGCATCCATCCATCTAATCTCTGGCCCCATGCTGAGCACACACAAACAGAGAAGAAAGAGGCATGTCACAGTTTTAGAATAAAGGAGACACACACACACACACACACACACACACACACACACACAGTCAAAGTATTCAAGGGAAAACTTTGGAAATGACCTCCCTAAAGTTTGTCGGCAGAAGGGTATTTTCTTGGTCTTTGGACCTTCTTTGCATTAGGCTTGTGTCTGCCACAGCACTGTAGTTACACAGAAAACGGTGAAAGGGAATCCAAGGTTTGCTTCTTAACTGGGATGACTATTCACTGAGTTAGAAAAATAAACAGCTCCGAAATACTGTACAACCTGTGCTGGTCACCACAAGGTAGGTTCTGGAAACAATGCTCTGGCCAAATGCGTTTTAAGGCACTTAAATAGATCTATCTTTTTTTATATAAAAAAATAAAATATGCATCGAAGCAACATCCACAAATACAGGTCTTCTGAACGGCGTGATTGTACAGTATTGTACATATATACACATTTGTGACTCAAGGGTCCCCACTAGTGTTATACTGTTGGCAGGTCTTCCAAACGGTGTAATTGTACAGTGTTGTACATATATACACATCTGTGCCTCGAGGGGCCCCCATAGTGTTACACTATTGGCCTCGTCAGCTTCACGCCCTACAAGAAAAGCAGAAACAAGGAGTGAATCCAGCAGCACATGTGGGTGTCAGGGTGGGAGAAAGCTCTGCAACAGGATCAGAGAGGACAAACAGGAATGAAGCTTCGAGGCCCTCTCGTTCTAACGATGAGGACAAAGGCAATGAGGAGCTGAGCTGGAATGCGAGTCCGGGTCTCCTGACTCTGGATGCAGTGCTTTTTTCCATACAACAAGCATCGAGAGTCTTGAGTTGGATCGTTGGCTCCCCACACAGGCTGTGTGACCAGGGACACAAGTCGCCTTGCCTTTCTCAGACTGCTTCTTCCTCTGTAAAATGAGGATAATGATCCCTGCACAGGGAAGCTGGGAGGAAGGCATTCTGTGAATCTTAAAATGTCATACAAATGTGAGCTATTATTATTGGTGGGGAGTAGGGGAATGAACAATCCCAAACACTGACTGACCTCCTGAATGACCTCCTCCTAGCGCAGCTTCTCTTGGGGCAGCTAGGTGGCATAGTGGGTAGAGCTCTGGGTCTAGAGCTGGGAAGATCTGAGTTCAAATCTGACCTCAGACACCTGCTAGCTGTGTGACCCTGGGCAAGTCACTTAACCTCTCTCTGGCACAGCTGTAAAATGGGGATAATAATAGCCCCCACCCACCAGAGCTATTGGGAAGATCACATTGAATAATCATTTTAATGTACTTAGCACAGTGCCTGGCACACAGTAGGCACTTCATACCCTTTTTTTTTGATTGGGTAATGGAAGAACTCCCCTCCTACTCTCCACCACGGTCTATATAATCTGTAAATGAGATAAGCCACTGAAAGTTAATTAAGAGCTGCTCTGATCTTGGGGGCCTAAAAATGATGTTGGGATGCACGTATCAATTTGGCTCAGATGGGAGGCGGGTAACTGGTGTTGGATAGAGCGCTGGACCTGGGAGTCAGGAAGACCTGAGTTCAAATTATTCTGTCTCAGACACTTACTAGTTGTGTGGCCCTGGGAGAATCGCTTAACCTCTCTGTGCCTCAATTTCCTCATCTGTAAAAAGAGGTTAGTCTCAATGGATTCTAAGGTCCCTACCAGCTGGTGGTGTTCATTCGCAGTGAGTCAGAGTGAATCTATGATCCTAAGAATTATACCCTAAAGGAGAATGAAGGCTCCATCTGAAAGATGCTCTCGTGTTTTAAAATCTCAGGTGAAAAAAACACAATTAAGAGATAATTTATTTACATTTCTTTAATGCTTATAATGCCTTTTTTTTTTAAAAAAAAATGAAGTGATCTCCTTAAAAGAAGCTGTGAGGTAGATACTATCATCCCCATTTTGCTGGTAGGGTGACTGAGGCTCAGAAAAAGTGACTTACTTGACCAGGGTCACAGAGACCCAGTAAATGTCTTAGACTCGGACCCACGTCTTCCCTGCCTCCTACAATACGATGCCTCTCCAACTCACTGTGAATCACTACCACCACCATAGCACTGGTATAGTTCTTTCTTTCTATATTAAAAGTATTTTTTCTAAAGAAAAAAAGAAGCAGCATCTTTTCAAATATTTTAAAGTATGAAGGGGTTAAACAAACTCCACCCCCACACTCTCTAGAAGCTTTCCAGCAGTTGGCCTTGGGTGGGAAGAGGCTCGCCCTTGCAGGCAGTCTCCTCCTCTTGAGATGCAGCCCCCCTGCCCCAGTGACAGTCTGCTAAACGTCCATTCTCTTCATTTTCAGTACAATCGGCTGACAACGATGACATGGAACTCTTGGGTCAGAGTAACTTAAAATGCCATCACGATCAGAAAAATGCCTTTAAAAGGTGTTCTTTGCTCACCTGGGCAGCTGCTTTTTCCATAACCTCTGGGTGATAGCCGACAAGAGGCCTAAATCTAAAGCAGTCTGCTGTCATCTGGTCTGTGAAGTCCTAATCACAGAGACAGCATCTGTGCTGGCCTGTCTACTGTAGGCAAAGCTGGCCAAGCCCCTGGGGAATTGTTGGTTTGTTTTGGTATTATACGTGAAATCAGAGCAAACCAATACATATTTACCCTGAAACCAACAGCTGGCCTGTTTCTCTTGGCTTGAGAGTTTACAAGCAAGACACTCAAAGCAGCTGATTTTGGGTTTTCAAGTAAGAAGGCCCCATAAGCAGGCACTGGATGAGCTGGGCTCAGAACCCAAGTCCTCTGACTGTAAATCAACTTTCAGTAGGGGCGATACTGAGATTATTTTTTTTTAATTTATCTTTATAATAAAACTCCATGGTAATTTAAAAATCTGGAACTTGAACTAACTCATTCTGTTCAAATTCAAATAGTGTCGGCACACCTACATCGCTTAACATAATGCTGTGTATATGGATACTAATGATACACGTATGACAGCCTAAGCTTAAGGAACAGTATTTCAACCAGATTTTTACAGATGCTTCTTTGCTTCCCCTGATAGAATGAAAGTAGCTGGGGGCAGAAACTATTTCCTCTTTTGTACCCTCAGCCCCTAGCGCAATGCACGCGTGGCCCATACTAGGAATGGAATAAATGTTTGCTGGTTGACTGAATTCTACGGAATTCTTACCTTCTGTCTTGACACCATCCAAGACTTGATCGTTGGCACTAACAGACTGCCCAGCAGGATCTGCGCTGGGTGGTAGATAAGCAAGGGCACAGATATTAAAGAGAGGTGTTCATGGCCGGCAAACACGATCTTTAGCATTGGAATTCCTAAAGACAGGGCAGGAAAGACCATAGACACAGGCTCAGGTTGAGTGCCAAGACCATCTTTGATACCATCACTCAAAAGAGAACTGCATTTCAGAAAAAATATCAAGCTTCCACAACTCCCCCTCCAAGACCCCAAAGCCTTTATGATTTGCGATGCTGGGGTCCTCCTACCCCTGACATGGCTCATGGTGGGATCTAAAGTCTCCCTCAGTTTCCTTTCACTATTTGGACAATTGCAATAGCTTTCTGGATGGTGTCCCCACCTCCTCCTCTCCCTATTCCAGTCTATCTTCCACTCAGTTCTCAAAGTGATCTTCCCATAGCTCAGGTCTAACCTCGTCACTCCCCAATCAATAAAATCCAGTGGCTCCCTATTGCCTCCAGGATCAAATGTAAAATTCTTTGTTTAGCTTTTCAAGCCTTTCCTAACCTGGCCCCTTCCTACCTTTCCAGTCTTCCTATGTTATACTCACCTCCCTGTACTCTCCAATCCAGTGGCACTGGCCTCCTTGCCATTCCTCAAATGAGAAATTGCTTAGGGCCCACCTCTGGCCATTTTCAATGGCTGTCCCAAATGCTAGGAATTCCTTCCCTCCTCCTGGCTTCTCCAGGCTTCAGCTCAAAGGCAGCCTTCTACAAGAAGGCTTTCCTGGTCCCCCTTCACGCTAGTGCCTTCCCTCTGTGATCCTCTCCACTTGGTGCTATGTCTCGTCTGTACAGAGTTGTCTGCACTGTTGTCTCTCCTATGAGGCTGTGAACTCCTAGAGCCTGTTTTTGCCCTGCTTCCAGTGCCTGGCTGTTGACTAACTATTATCTGGGAAAAAAAAAAAGACTTGAAGCCTCAGATTGATATCCAATGCTTTAAGCCAGAGGCTCTTATCTCTTTTTAGTATCATGGACCCTTCCAGGTAGCTGGTGAAGCCTATGGACTCCTCCTTCACAAAGTTTTAAAATGCATAAAACAAAATGCATAGGATTGCAAAGGAAACCAATTATACTGAAAGACTGATCTATATGTGTGTGTATGAGCAAGTTCACATGCCCCACATGAAGAAGCCCTGCTTTATGCAGACAGAAAGCCTGATCACAAACTGGTATTCAGTTCAATGTTGAGGCAGATGGTGAGGTGCTATAGGTATGAGAGAAAACAGTATTGGACTCTGGTAGGCCTTGGATGTGCTCCCTATCTAGAACATGAGCTGTTAATGCCTCTGAACCTCGGAATAAGAGCAACATCTGCTGAGGTCCCTGCCAGGGCAGCTGGGCGAGGTGCCACTAAAAGTGAGAAAAGCCATCAGACTGTTTGCAGAAGGAGAATCCAGCTCATTTCTATTAAGCTCAACATTAAAGAGATTTAGAAAATGTGTAACACAATGCCACTTTTCTCACAAAATTTCATTTTGGAAATATATAGTTATTTTTCATAAACATATGTTATTTATTTATGATATAATATATAAAGGGTTTATTATGGCTATTTTAAATGAATTGATAAATGAAAATATATCAGTTTTAATTTCTAATACAGTAAATATTGATAGACATAGCAATAACTTTTAAGCTTGTAAAGAGGTCCTCAGTAATTTTTAAGAATATAAAGGGGTGCTGAGACCAGAAAGTTTGAGAACTAATGATCAAAGGCATAAACCCCCCAGATCACAAGAAGCCAGGGCCCTCAGACCTGAGGGATGTCCCACTGCTTTGCCAGTCAACATACTCTTCTGACCAGACACATTTCTATAGAGAGACAAAGAGGGCTGCATTTAACTGAACTAGTGTAAATTGCCCTAAGCTTCCTTTTTGCTAAATGGTAGACAGTCTACGAGTGTCTCATTTCATTCCAACCCCAAACCGGAACTGCTGGATCATCCTCAGTCAGGACTTTCCCAGAACAGCCTCAGTTTTGTCATCTATGAATCACAAGTAGTCGTGATGGCCAAGTGGGACATGGCATTTTGAGAATTCTGAAGCCCTCTACAGAAACACCAGCTATGATCATTCTAGCAAGAAGAGTTGGAATGCAGATGTGTGCAGTGATTGGCTGGATGTATAGGCAAAGAGAGCCAGGAGTCTTCATGGGAACCCTGTGGGGTCCCTAGCACAGACTGGTGTGTGTGTGTGTGTGTGTGTGTCTGTGTACTTCTAACACCCTTCTGCACTCTGAGGCTGTAGCTGTCTCTAATGTTACGATAGGATCCAGGCACCAGGGGTCAGGCTAGATTAGCCTCCCCAAGACGCCCACAGGGTTGGCTCAGTGTGAGCCCTGGTGCCTTCCTGGGGAGGGCTCCATGGAGCAAGATTTCCAAGCCCCCACGAGCTAGCATGTTAATGGGAGTGCTGATGGCCCATAAATAACCTTTAAAAATGATTATTGTTATACAACAAGGGAGGCAGCAATGTCTTTTCATTTATTTTTACCTACTAACAAATTTCAAACCTTTATGCAAAAATGTGTTTCACTAAAGCTCTCCTTTTCAGTCTCAGAGATCATCTGTAATAAACTGAAAACACTTAAACATCAGAGACAGGACCCAGCCAGAAAATGGGAAATATGGGGGAGGGGAGGAGGCAGTGATGTTGCTTTTATACCATTCTGTTGTTTAGTCGGTTAGTCGTGTCCAGCTCTTCATGTTTCTTGGCAAAGATACTGGAGTGGTTTGCCATGTCCTCCTCCAGCTCATTTTACAAATAAGTACACTGAGGCAAAAGGCTAAGTGACAGGTCACACATCTGAGGCCAGATTTGAACTCAGGAAGATGAGTCTTGGTGACTTCAGGCCTATCACTCTATCCACTGTGCTACCTAGATGCCCCTTACAATGAAGGGAAGGTAACTTCTGTGGTCTCAGAAAGAGAAGAGCCTACAAGGGAATGGATGAGGCGGTGGGGTGGGGGGTGAGGAGAGGGCAAGATTGAGGAAAAGGAAAGAAAGAAAGGAGCCCTTACTTTGGAGGTGGGAGCGGGGCTCCACTGATGACTGCTCCTATGGGTGAAGGGACTGAATGACCTTACAACACTGGATCTGTTGCTTGAAAAGTCTACTTGAACTCGGAGCGCGCGCGCGCGCGTGTGTCTGCGTGTGTGCGTGTGTGCATGTCTGTGTGTGTGATATCCCTTGGGTGTAACAGGACTTTGGAGGAGTGGGAGAGCATGAACATAGGGAGATTTTCAGGCAAAGGTAGAGAAGGTCAACAAGAGAGGGCATAGCTCAGTGGCAGGGGAGGGACCCTACCATGGGGAAGTATCTTCTTTGACATCTGCAACATCTGGCCTTGTTTTGAGAGTGAGGAACAATGGCAAAAGGGAATCCATGAGGCAAGCCCTAGGAGGCAGCGACCCAAGGCACCTACAGGGCACGGCCTAGAACGTATACTGTGGAAGCTTTGACCATATGCAGAATAAGAGAAAAGAGAGAGAAACCAGATGATTAGATGGGCCATGAATCAGAGAATGAGGGTCTAGGGTAAACCAAAATAGAAGATGACAATTTAGAGAGTAAAAGAAATCTTTTTTGGAAAGGAGTGTAAAAATTAAATTAAAAAAAACCAAATGAATAGGATTAGCTGAAGGGGAAAAGGTAAACTGTTTGAGAGGAAAAAAGAAGTATATAACTAGATAAAAGCAAGGTAGAGGAATTAATAAACAAAACCCTAAAGGGAAATGGGTAACAAGAAGATCAAGGGGACCGAGGGTGAAGGGAAGAGAGCCAGTGGGAACAGGGCCACCTTAAAAAAAGATTAATGTAAATAACTGAAAGAACATAATATTGTGTTTACAGTAGAAAAGTGAAAAATATCATGACTTGGAAAAAAAACAATTTTAGAGACAGAAAATATAAACTTAACTTATAAATTTAAATGTGAATAGATTAAACAATCCAATAAAACAAAAAAGAGTGATCAATTGGATAAGAAAACAAAACCCTACAATCTGTTGCTTATAAGAAACATATTTGAAAAACAAAGACATAGACAAAATAAAACTGAAGGGATGGAAAAAAATTACTACGCATCAAGTGAATTTAAAAAATCAGCAGTTTCGATCATGCTATCAAACAAAGCAAAAACAAACATTCAAAAAATAAAGAGATAAACAAGGAAAAGTACATTATGCTGAAAGGAACCATATGTAGCAAACCAGTATCAGTAATAAACTTATATACTCCAAATGCTTTAGCATCCAAGTTCATAAGGGAAACATTATCTGAGCTATAAGAAGACATAGTAACACAACAGTGACAGGAGACTTCAATATCCTTCTATCAGTTTTGGATAAGTCTAACAGAAAGATAAACAAAAGGGAAACTACAGAACTGAATGAATGTCTGGAGAAACTAGAGTTTAAACATCTATAGTGTTTTCTAAATGAGACAGCAAAAGAACATACACACACACACACATATATATATACATATATATGCATATTTCTCTTTACCATATGGAACTTTTACAAAAATCAACTATATACCAGGGTGCAGAGATATGGCAAACAAATGTAAAAAGGGAAAAACAGTTAATATGTCCTTTACAATCCAAAATGTCATAAAAATGAAAACTGGTTCAGGGACCACAAACATAAGATACAGTCCTAAATGGAGACTTAACAATGAAATCTTAAAAAATGAATTGGTCAAAAAACAAATCACAGAAACAGTAACTATGTAAAAGAAAATGATAATGATTAAACTATATATCTAACTATCACTATGTCTGTCTGTCTATCTATCTATCTATCTATCTATCTATCTATCTATCTATCTATCTCTCTATCCATCTATCTATCTATATTTCTGGGATACAGCTAAAGCAGTCCTCAGGGCAAAAAATGATATCCTTAGAATCATACATTAACAAAAGAGGAAAAGAAGAAATTAAGGATCTGGATATATACTTAAAAAATTAGAAAATCAATAAACAAACCTAAAATAAGAACAAAAAAGGAGATATTAAAAATTAGAGGGAAAATAGATAAGTTGGAAAAAACCCCAGAAATTATATATAAATAAAACTAAAAGTTGGTTCTTTAAAAAAACTCATAAAATTGATAAACCTTTAGCTAATCTGATTAAAAAGAAAAGAAAATCAGATCATTAAATAGCAAATGAGCAAGGTGAAATGACAGCAAAACAAGAAGTAAAAAGAATAATCAGACCATATAATGCAGTTATGCACTAAAAAAGCTGAGAACACAAAAGAAATAGACGAATACCTTCAAAAATATAAAATGTCTAAACTATCAGAAGACCAGATAGAGTTCTTAATAACCTGACCTCAGAAGAGGAAATAGATCTAGCTGTAAAGAAACTACCAAAAGAAAAAAACTCCTAGACTTGATGGATTCAGAAGGAAAATAAACTTGTAAGGAACAGCTGCTACCAATATTTCACAAATGATTCTCAAAAAATGAACTCTACCAGAATCTTTTTCTGAGACAAACACAGTCCTAACACCTTAACTGAGGAAAGATAAACCATAGAAGTGTGTGACTGGGGCAGAGAAGGTATCCGTGAGGTTAATCCAAGGCTGGGGCTGGGAAAGGGAGGAATCTTAATAGTGTAAAGGGGTAAGAAGTCTGAGCGTTGAGGATAAAAGCCCAAGGCATGATTCTCGGGGTGTGGAGGGTACATATGTGTGAAAGACAATCCCTGCCTTTAAGGAGTTTTGGTGCCTGTAGGCTCCATTACACAAATCTCTCCAGAAGCTACTGCTGTACTACCCTTCACATTGGTTAACTGAATAAAAATAGTAAAAGTAATGAAACTTATTAAAAATAAGTTTTTCTTTTTTTAAAGAAAGCTTAAATAAAGGGCTCTTTTCATCTTGCTATCAATGCCATAATATAAATGAAGAAAATTAATTTTAATGCTGCCAGGTACTGATTCTGTGTCACCAGGACTGACAGAATCCAAGAAGACTTTATGAGACGGCATTTGACTTTATGAAAGTGAACACCAGGCCTGCATTTACAATTTTACTGGGACTTTAAGCTGTCATGCTGAAAAATGTTTATGAAACATTAATCAAAAAATGCCTCTTTAATACAAGGCATTGTCTGAAAGATGTTAGAAGACACACATCGTAAATGGATTCTTTTTCTGACTAAAGTAATTTCTACCCAGAGCATTTCCCCATTGCTATCCAAGTACACAGTGCGTAGAGATAAAGAGCACTTTGCCGGCGCGTTATTACCTGATCCAAACACTGGGGAAATCACTAATGTACAGCGTGCCATATTTCCATGTCACACATGACACATTTGTCTAAAATTATCCAACAGGCTTTGACACTGCAGCATATTCCATAAGCAAAGCTTTCAACTGACATGTGCCAAGAAGGATCTTGAAGTGTGAGCTTTCTTCTTCTAACAAGCAAGTAAGAGCCTGCTTTTATCCTATACCCATGATGGAAAGGATAAAACAATAAGTACCAGAACGAGGGTTTTTTTCCTTTCTGTTTTAATATGTTTATTTTATGCTCCCTGAATTCAAAAGCTCCCATCGTAGATGTGTTTCAAGTCTCTGCTTACAACGTGCTAATGGATGGCAAGGTGGTTTAGAGAAGTTGGCATTGTTTCTTTACAGACTTAGCCTGAGCTTTGATTTCCACCTCCAGCGGGTGAACTTAGAGACATAGAGTCGGGAAGACTTGAATACAGACCCGGCCTCAGATGCTTCCTAGCCATGTGACCCTGAGCAGAGAATTAACTTCTTTTTGCTTCAGTGTCCTCATCTGTAAAATGGAGATGACTGGACTTATGGCTTCTAAGGTCCTTATTAGCTATAAGTATATGAGTCTACGATCCTTCTTGGTCCCCTGATATGTATGCAGGGCTGTGTTAGGGGTGCACAGCCACCTAATGCCCCACAGTTTCTTTTGCCGTAGTGGGGCCGGCCAGCCATCTGGAGCCTGCTTGGGGCATGAGTGGCTCTCTCAGGCCCCGGGGACTCCAGCTGCTGTAGATGCCACCAGCCTACTTCTAATTCTTCCTTCTTTCCATCAACTTTCTTCCTGCCCTTTTTGGGAGGCTCTGATATAAGAAGAAGGCTTGCCTAGGCACTTGTGGCCCTTTGACCTTCTTCTACTCTCTTGAAATGCTCTGCGTACTCTGGTAGAGCTTCTGCTTGGGAGAAACCTGGTTCCTATCAGCTTAGGTAGGCCGTCTGCCCTCCTTCTTCCCATCCCCATATCCAGTATGTGCACAGGGTATAACCAACTACTCCCTTGTTTTTCTCCTTTGACTCCTCTGGGACTCTGGGTTCTTCTTCCTAATTCCTCATTGGTTACATGACTCACATGCCACTCAGCACCTCTCCGTGGCTCAGTGACATGTAGAGTGCCATGATTCCTACCCAGAAGAACACCGGTATTACAAAGATGGGCCATTTTTTTCCTCCTGAGAGAAGTTCTGGGTCATAAAAGGAATGATATGATTTCCTTAAGGCAATTCAGCTCACTCTCCTCCTCCTTAACGTTCTACTCAACTCGTCCATTTGTAGCTTCTGGTTAGGGTGGGTGTATACACACATACATACATGATACATCTACAGAGAAATGTATATTGATTCATGAGCTCTGTAGACAGTCCATCTAACTGTACACTATAATTCGGACAATGGCCATTCTTCGTAGGCCCAGTTTTTCCTGTGAGATGGCAAGACTCAATTCTTTTTAGCTGTTACAGATCTTGTCCAAGAGGATCTACAGTGATACAGTTCTTGATGCAATCATCACCATATCCTCTGCAAACAGAAGCATCTGGGGGACCTTCCCATCCAGAGGGAGTCTCTCTTCAAATCTGCATGGATATCCTCTATGTTAACGGTGAACATTTACCTCTTGGTTTAATTACTATCATCGACATTTTAGAGATGGGGCTCATACCCATTAAGTGACTCCCCCACAGTCACACAGTAATTGTCCTACCTGGCAGCTAGGTGGCGCAGTGGATAGAGCACTGGACCTGGAGTCCAGAAGACCTGGGTTCAAATATGGCCTGCGTGGCCCTGGGCAAGTCACTTAACCTGGCTGCCTCAGTTCCTCACCTGGAGAATAATAACAGCATCTACACTGCAGGGCTGTTGTGAGGATCAGTGCCTGGTACACAGTAGGGCCTATAAATGCTTATTTCCTTCCTTTCTCTATCTGAACTCACCTCTTCTTGACTCCCATCCAGTACTCTAGTCAAACCATGAGCTCTGGAATTGAAATGCTTTTCTAATGGGCTTCCCTTCCTCTAGACTCTCACTCAATCTATCCCACATAAGATTGCACAGCTAGAATAAACACCATAAAATACACTTTAATCACATCCCTCCCCTGCTCAGGCACTCAAAATGGCTCCCTCTTGTCTGTCCTATCAGATAAAAGCTCCTCCTGTCTATCATAATTTGGCTCCATTCTCTCTAACCTAATAACACCTTCCAACAGCAGACATACCACTTGACAGTTTGCAAAGGGCTTTCACATCTGTTATCTCAATTTCTCTCCAGATTCTACTCCCAACAAGACTCTCCCGACCAGCTTAAATCAAACCAGGCTCCCGTAGACCCGGTCTGCACTGCCCTCACCCTGGCTTGCGCATCTTTGCTCATGCTGAAGCCCTTCTTATGTAAGAAATTGGAGGAGGAGTTTTGTTTCCACAGAACTAAAGGTGTGCTTCCCCGCCCTCCCCCACCCCAGCTTTAGCAGAGACCAGGCCTCAAGGTCAGTCAGGTGAGAGGTCAGAGGCTTGTATGCCTGTGCATACTTTTTGATAAGGCAGTCTGGGGAATTAGAGAAGCCAAACCCACTGGAACCAGTTCAAGCTTATCTAGGGTCTGGTCTTGGTCAAGAATCCAGATGTACTGATTTGCATAATTTGCATATATTAAAGAGGGAAAGTAGGGGAAGTAAAAGAATATAGTTTAATCCTAAACTAAGACAAGGAAAATCTAATCAACTTCACTTTTGCTTCTGTATCCTTATTATCCTATTTATATAAACTGTATAACCTAGGAAAACTATGTAAAAAACAAAGACTGTAAACTAACCATGACTCTAGCAGGAGTGGAGGGAATGGTTACCCCTGCTCCTGCAGCTGTATCAGCCTGAGTGTTCCAGTGAGCACTGCACCCGCTCTCTCGAGGAGCATAATAAAATACCTTCCTCTGCTCACTCTGATCTTGAGTTCTTTGGGAGAGAATGGGCAAATCACATGGATTTTCCTAAGGTCAAGTGAAGGGAAGCAACAGGCAGTGGAAGCTCGCCAGGCTTACTCCCAGATCTTGTCTTGGGGTGTCCTGTGATCCCCACTGCGGCGTTAAGAGGGCTACCACTCTGGATTCCCTTGGGAAACCCTGTGGTCTGCACAGCCTTCTTAAGAGGACATCACTTGGGACTTCCAGCCCTGTCTTGGGAGCCTTGTGATCTTACTGCCATCCTAAGGGGCCATTGCTTGGGTCCTCCTTAGGGTCTGACCCCTAGGAGGCCCTGTGATCCCCACAGATTAAGGGGTGGCTACCACTTGGTCTTCCTTGGGGAGTCTTGTGGTCTGTACAGCCTTCCCTAGGGATTATCACAGGGTTCTTCCTCAGGACTTTGGCCCTGCCTAGGAAGTCCAATGATCCCCAAAGCCACGTGTTTTCACAATTTGGGGAAGTCCAGTGATCCCCAAAACCACGTTTCTCACACTTGGAATGCCCTTCTTCCTCCCTATGCAAATTTGACTCTTCAGGGCCCCATTCAAGTCTCTTTTCCATTCCAAAACGAACTTGCTTTCATCACCACACCAGCCTCTAGACCTCTCCCTTGTTTGACTACTCAAGGTACACTTCCTCTCTGTATTTCCTCTGAATCTAAACTGCACTGTGTTCCCGTTTTTTCTTGTGGTTAGGTCTTGTCTCCCCAACCAGAACGGTAAGCTCTTTAAAAGGAGCACTAGATATCACGCTTCTTTACTATCCCCTGTGGTGCTGGGCTACAGAAGAGGCCCTCAGGGAAAGCAACTGGATGATAAGCCTATGCTGTGGCATGGTGGGGCCAGGTCCTGGACAACTGAGTGGCCTAGGGTTTCTGGCACCTGGGCATGGAAAACCTTCATTGTAGGGCTGTCTTGTCCTGTGAAAGATTATGAGGCTGTTAGACATCACAGAAAGGGGGAAGAAACTCAGCAGGACTGGGCCTGGATTTTAGTCCTTGTTAAGATAATTAGGCTTACTGGATTGGGTTCCTGCATTCAGGAAGCCTTGGGTTAAAATCTTGCCTCTGACATTTACTAGCTGTGTGGCCCTGGGCAAATCACATAACACCTCTGGACCACAGCCTCCCCATCTGCAGGATCCAATGTTTCCCCAAACTCCCTTGTGGCTCTGTCATATTATGATTCTCCTACAAAACATTTTCAATAGAGCAGAAGGGGATAGATATTAGAGGTAATGCTTGTTATTTTAGTAGAGGGCAAACAGAATGCTGGAACCAGATTTTATATTCCAAGGGCTGCACAATCTGATGTCAATTATTCACGGGAAAGGGAAAATAAAACATTTTGCTTGAATTCTCCAAAGTCCAATATTTAGTTTGCTCTTCAGTTTGGCTGAATGAGAGGCTGATTGAGGTGACAAGGAATCACCTGGTTCATGTCTGTGCTTTCAAAGCTGCATTTAGCTGAATTTGTGGGGTTTATTTTCCATTTGGAAGGTAGTATGGCCTGAAAGATAAACTGCTACATTTGGAATCAGGAAGACCTGGGCTTAAATTTCAACTCTTGACACCTAATAGCTATGTGACCCTAGGCAAGTCATTTAACCATCAATGCCTTGAATTGGAAAACATTTCCCCGATTCTACCGTACTTGCCTGTGGCTTGATCCATCTCAGAGATATAAGACACCCAACAGGTGAAGTACTGGGTCACCAGGTGAAATAGGGCTCAGAAACTCCAGAGGCTCAGTAAGAATGCCTCTAGCATTGAGAGACCTAGCAAGCACATTCCCAGCCTCAGTGTCAATGGTCTCTCCCGACAGCCTTCAATAAACCTCTCCAGGAGACATACGTTTTGTAGGTGGCAGTTCTTTCATTTCTCTGATGTAATGGCAGACTTACCACACACCTATGCAGCTAAAGAGAATCCACTGCTGAATGGTGGGCAATGGGCAGGAGAACCTGATCCCCTTTCTGGTGTCTGTAAGTACGTCTCCCTTGGACCCTAGATTGGCCTCAGAAAGCTCCTAGGACATATCTACTGAATGCTTATAGTCTGGGTTGGTAGAGGAAGCCGCCTCCCCAGGAGCTCGCTGTGAATCTTATCATGCAGAGATCATCGGATCCCTCCCCTCCCCCCCACCTCCAATATTATAGAGAGGAAGGTGAGGCCCAGAGAGGAAGGAAGCAGAAAAGAGGATGGGAAGCGGAGCCTGAGTACTTGAGCCTGAATCTTGGCTTTGTCACTTGCCACCAGGACAACCCTAGGTAACAACTGAGCCTTCGCTTCCTCTCCTACAAAATAAAGGGGCTAGACTAGGTCATATAGAGGTCTTTCTAGATTAAAAAAAGTATGATCAGAAATAACTGAGAAGGAAGCTGAGGCTCCTGGCATCAGAGGTGGAATATGAACCCGGGTCCCACACATACACAGACACATGCATGTGGCAGCCTTCATCCTACCCCCGATGTGTACTAGCTATGAGATCCTAGGCAAGTCATTGGCATCTAAACACTCTCCAAGACAGTGAGTTACAAACTTTAGCCGATCTGCATCATTCAAGAACGATGAAATTACAAATCTGGATATGTATGCAAATACCCCAAAATAAAACTCAGACTCTGTGTAGCTATGCTTATATGTATCGTCTCCATTGCTGGTTTTTTGGTATCTACCACGGTTAATCAAGCAGAAGAATGGAGAGTGCTTCCGAATGGCTGAATAAAAGGCCAACATGCACGGAGCAGCTACTGGTTTCCTGCCAAGCACACCTTGCCAGACCTGGCATAAAACAGGATGACCTTGCCCCAGTTTAATAGAGACGAGCAGAACGGAATTTGAGCTGTAAACCTCCAGTGCCTTAATCGTGCCAACTGGCCCGGGATGCTTTGAGAGCGCGTACAGGAGGAAGGCTCTGCTAATCACATCTCTGACGATGCTTATCTGTTGAGTCAAAACAATATTGGACTCATGCATTCTCTTCCTATAAGGGAAGACATATATGAAGCCATGCCAAGAAAGCAGCATCAGAACAAGAACGGACACGCTGAAAATCTGCTATTTAACTAAAGCAGTGCCTGTTTCACTGGGTTTGAGAGCACAGCGACTGTAATAGATGGTGAACTGCAACTGATCTCCTTAGGGCCAAGACCACCTCACCCACTGGGGCCAGAGACAACTCAGCCCAGCACAAGGTGTTTATTGAGGGCATTAAACAAACAACTGAAATGTATTTTTTTAAAGCCCTATAGCCTAGCTTCACCTAAATGAATAAATGCTAAAATCCCACCTTCTACAAGAAGCCTTAATGTTCGCACCTTCTCTCTACAGTTACCTCCAATTTATCCTGCATATATCTTGTATATACATAGTTGTTTACATGTTGTTCCTCCCCTCCCCGGGGGAATTTGAGCTCACTGAGGGTAGGGACTGTTTTGGCACACAGTAGGCACTTAATAAATGCTTATTAACTTGGCTTGCTTAATAAATGAATATGACTACACCGAAATAAATAACAAAATCAGGAAAAAAAAGAAGAAAAAGGGATCTGGAGGGACCACAGAAGCAAATGGGATATTTTGGCTCAAGTATTTTGAGGCTTACAATTTTGTCTAGGATCTCTGTTTATCTAATGCTGTATTGATTACTAAATTTAGAATTAAAAAGTTACAAATTTTTAAAAAACCCTTTAGTTATCTGCTAATGATCTCCCACTCTGTCTCAGTAAACTCTCTACCCCATCCCTTCCCAATATTACTTCCATACAATTAGAATGATTTTAAAGCAGTGCCTTTTCTGGGGTACCCTGAGAAACAGGTTAGCTATGCTACATAGATATGCTTATGTAAACCATCCTGAGAGGCTTACACTTGCTTCATATTTCCAAATCCTGGATTCAAAAATACTCTTTCTCCCAAAGGGAGAACATGGCCTAGAAGAGCTCTATTAAAAAACCTTTCAAATATAAGGCTACAAACTCGATGTCACAGGTCATCAGGAACAGGAAGAAGAAACTGTCCCTCTAATAACCCAAGTCAGGCAAAAAACAGAGAGGAAGCAACAACTCTCATTTTAGTCTTTTAGCAAACACAAATTCCACAGACTTCCTTTGATGTGAACTCTAAATCCTTTGAAGTTTATGGTAGAGAAGGCTATTCTTCAGGATTTATTCACATATTAACAGTTTACAAAGCATTTTCACATCCATTATATGGCTAATCCTCTCCAACAATCCTCTGAGGTCAGTAATTCAAATATTATCATCCGCAATTTACAGAGCAGAGTTGAAATGGCATTTGGTCAAAGTGCCTGGGAACCAAGGAAAAGTTGATTAATAATACAGATGGCCTCTCCGCAGGGGTGGGAGAATTGAGAAAAATGGTTGTTCCATGAGGAAACACTGACTCTGGGTGCATCCGACTCACTCTCCCTTCCCCTTCTCTAAAAGGCTTGGTCTTCACTAACTTGGGGCTTTTGAGTGGTGTTCACACAAGCTTGTTTGATTGTACTGTCTGTTTACTGGGGAAATTAGAAAGATGGTGCTTTCATATCAAGTAACCTGGGCTCTAATCCTATCCCATTATGCCCAAAGTTTATCAAGCAAATAAAAAGGTAGGAGAAGAAAAGCATGCGCAGGTGGTGTTACTGCTCTTCTGAAACAGGTATGTTCTGATTGGAAAAGATGTTTAATGAATGACCTGTGAAGACTCGCCAGATGCTAACAATGAAACGTTTAACTCTGCCAATTGAAGGTTGCTGCCTCAGAAGATTTAGGTACACCTTCACCTGTCTAACAGTGTTGTAGGAGTAATTAGCTAGCAGGGAATTCAAGAATGAATTAAGCTCTGAGAAAAATAAGACTGTATCCAAAAGCGGTATTGCAGCTCCTGGAAAGGGTCAACATCTTCGAGGAGGCCAGGCAGCCGGGTCGGGGCTGAGGGCGGCTCTGCTTACTGGGCTTTTTTCAATTCAACATTTACTAAGTGTTTACTCTGCGGACGCAGACAAACAAAACTATCCTCACCCTCAAGGAACTTATGTTTTACTAGGAGTTGGGGGAGTCTTGTAACATTGACACGTGTAAGTGACTACAAAGTCTACACCAAGGAATCTCAGGACAGACAAAGCACTGCCAAGTTGGGGTAAGAGGAGGCGCTTTGTGTAGAAGGCAGCACCTGAGCTGTGCTTTGAAGGAAGTCTGGGATTTGACCAGGTAGAGATGAGCAGTAAGGGCATTCCAGATAGGGTGGAAGAGGTTGGCCATTCTTTTTAATTTCTTTGTGAAACCCCCATTCCCCAAATCCTGCATGGCTGGATGAGCACAGAGAGTCAAGGGTGGTGTTCTTTTAAGATTGGCTTCCTCCCAAAGGCCAAAGTTACCTCTACTTTTACGGGCTGTGCAGCTTCTGTCTCTCATCCCAAGGATCTCCTATTCCTCCATTTCTCTCTTCCCAGGGGCCCTGCCTGTCGGTGTGTACCCTGAGGGTCAATGTAGCGGTTGCGCTCCTGGGGCATGTCTCAGGGGCCTGAAGGATTTATTTTGAAGTTTGGTTGCTCGAGAATGGTCCTGCTTGGGCTAGGGCATTCAGGGCCTTGACTTACGGGGACCCGAAGATGCTGGGTAGGGTGGGGTTGGGAGGGCACAGGATTTACCAGCTCCGCCCAGGCCAGCTCTGGGATGGAGGGAGATGACTATGCTGAACCTCCCTGTCACTGCTGGTGAATCCCAAGCCCCACCACGGTAAGGCAACACTTAGATTATCTGAAAACCCTAAGAGAAGAGAGGATGTTAACAGAATGCAATCAGAGGTATGCTCAGCGCCCTCAGGATCATCAACTCCACAAATGACACAAATTGCTTGGCTATCAATGTGCCCTGCCAGCCAGTGGGTGGTACGGCCTCTTATCTTGACTTCAATGAAGAAACACCTGAACTTTCCTCAAGTAGGTGTGATTAGAAGAGTATCTTGTAATATCATATTGAAACAAAGGTTCACACAATTTTGCTCCTAACACTTAATTTTGGCTAAAAACTTGACCATAAAAGCCAAATAATAATAATTTACTATGACTACTACCAGTAGTATTCATAGTAGCGGCAGCAGTGATAGTGGTGGTATCTGGGCATGGTTTTGTGGTTTCCTTAGTGTAGGGATCTTCCAGTTTCTAACAGCCTTAAAGCATTACCCAGGATATCAAGATGGTGAGCGACTTCCCTGTGGGCACGCAGCTGTGTCAGCTGCAGGGTCTGAAGGCCTTCCTGACCCCAAGGTCTATTCAATTTACTTTTTGCCTCTCGGGAGGGCGTAGGTAGGCTTCTAAATCTTGGTTGAATGGTAAAATTGAGGAAGCTACTCTTTCCATATGAATTAGATAGTTTTAGAGGTGAACTGACATTTTCCAGGTCAAATGAACAGTCAGTGTCTTTTTAAAGTAATTTTTTTCTTCATCCCTTGGTGTTCACTTTGGCCATGTGGTACAGAGAAATGAGACCTCTGAGACAAGAGCAGGAGGGGGTTTAGGCTGGGATTAACCATCAGTTATTAGTTGGCAAAGCAGCCTTTCTTTCACCATTTTTTTTTCTTCTTCAAAAGGTTCACTGGAGTTCTTGGGCTCATCTGATTCAAAGATAAAGCAAAAGCACTTGGAAAATTGATTTTAGAGCCCATAGGAGTTTGAGGAGATGGGGCCTCATTTTGAAGACTCCTGCCTCAGTGGCTCATCTTCAACTGTCCACTTTGGGGAGTTTTATTGTTTTCTAAATAACATTTTATTTACAAACATACATCATATAACAATATATAATTATAACTATTTCCAAATAATTAAATGTGTAGCTAGATCGGCCAACTCTCATTTAGTGATTTTGCTAAGTTTCATCTAGTTTTAGCGCCATCTACTCCATGAAGCCACTGATTCCCATCTGGGCTTAGAATTTCATCTCATTTCTGATTAACAGAAAAAGTAAAGAAAATGTTATTGCTGGCTAACTCAGGTAGGCCTTCAGAGACTGTACCTGAGGACCTGGGTAGAAGTCCCACTTTTGATCATTATTCCCTGTGTGACCTTGGGAAAGTTATCACATTCCCTGGGTCTTGGTTCCCTTCTCTGTCAAATGAAAGGATTGGACCAGCTGGTGTCTGAGGTTCCTTCCAGCGCTGTGTCAGAGACTATGATTCTGTTGAGGGTGACCACCAGAACTGGGAAAAGATGCCTCAGTAGTCCAACCCAGCCGTATCAAAGCCATATAGAAATGGGAGCCATTAACCTAAGGATCCCAGTGGGCCACATACTGACACAGAAAACCGCATACTGACATTATCTATGTATTAGTGTATTTATTTACGTTGTTAAAGATTTCCCAATTACCTTCAAGTCTGGTTCCAGGCCACACTCAGGAGTGTTGTGGGCTACATGTTTGAGACCTCTGGTCTAACCTACCCACTTCCACTGAAGAGTTCCTCTAACTTTATGTCATTCTCAGAAATCATTGCCTTCCTACTTCCTGTCAGGTGGACAGAAAAGAAAATAGATTCCATTCATTTTATTTGCCCAGGCAGGACTGAAGTAGTAACAATGGAGCATATTTCACTTATTGGAATCGGTCTGGGAAATGGTGATTGGGTGTTTTAATGAAAAAGTTCAGTTACAAAAAGAGTTTGAGAAGCATCTGAGCAGAACTACTTCTGGGTCCTGTTCTTCTATGGTGCTAGATATGGTCTAGACACAAGTTTCTGATGCTTTTTAGCAGTTATACTCTATTGAATCAGGGAAGCCATGACCCCCATACTTCCTGGGGTTCTCTGAGTCATCTCTTAGGCAAGTTCTGAGCTGCATGCAGTTAACTGCCGTGCATAATAAACACAGGATTTGATGGCTCTCTGGAAATCCAGAACCTCTTCAGGGGAAAGTGAGCTACTACTTTAAGAAACAGGCTAGGAGGGCACAGAGCTGCTGCGGAACAGTCTGGATGACTTTGCTATCGAATGACTGACAGCAGAAAGTTTTCCAAGAAATGCAAGATTCCATAACAAGGCACCTGCGGGCCAGGAGAGGGGCCTAAGGTGTTGCCAGCTGGCAGAGTCAAAGGGCTGGGTGGCACTGGCTCAGTACTGCTGTGTCTCATTCAAGAAATTGAAATTTATAATCCTGACAAGACCAACTGATACACACTATTTCTATTATCTATTTCTATATTGTTTCTATTAATCAGTGATTCCAGAAAACAGGACCCAGTGGTGCAGTGGAGAGAGATCTAGACATGGTGTCACAGCAACCAGGCTTGGCGTCCTGGTTCTGCTACTTTTTAGCTGGGCAATTTTTTCCTTCTCCTTAGTTTTAAAGACCATGAGCAAGTCGCATCACCTCTCTGGGGTTCAATTTCTTCCTTTCTAACGGGCAAGATAATCCTTATGCCACAGACCTCACAGGGTTATTGTGAAGAATAAATGAGTAATGGATTCCAAAGGCTTTGTAAACTATAGTGTTACATGGTACTTTATGGTCTGTAATGCTTTGCTCATTATACCCTTGAGAAGCAGGTAATAAAAACATTTTTATCCCCATTTTTCAGGTGAGAAGACTGAGGTTCAGAGGTTAAAGGAATTGCTCATGGCCACATTGGTACATCTCTATAAATCTAAGTTGTTAATAGTCAATTTTAAGCTCTGAAGGGCAGAGGACCTATTCCATTGATTCATTAAGAACATTTTTATTAAGTACCGGCTATATACAATACCAGTGGGTCAGGTATTGAGAGAAAAAAAAATGACAAAGTCATATTTCCTGGTTCATAACCTAGTAAGGTTCTGGTTAAGATGCACAAGTAGATGAACGTGAAACATATAGTAGAGGAATGCAAACATCTTTGTATCTCCCCTAGCACTGTCTGCTGCTAATTATTTTGAATGAATGAATATAATTCGATTGTTATATATAACTGGATAGTGCGGTGCAGTAGGAAGAGAACTACATTTTGGAGTCAGGACTGAGGTCAGAGCTCAGCTTTATCATGCCTGGGCAGTGTGACCTTGGGTAAGTCACTTAAGTTCTCTCTGGGACTCAGAGGGAGTTGGCCTAGGTGAACCCTGGGTCCCTTCTACCTCCCAAGTCTCTGATCCTAAAATCCTTCTTCCTCATTTTATCTTCATAGCTCTGACTTGGGTATGGTCTGAATTTAGGTATCATAGAAGAAAAAAAAATCTTAAGGATTACTTATCCACCCATGACCGTGGGGCTGCAGTGGAGGTGGAAGGTTTCCCCTTCTTGGAGATCTTCAGGCACCCACGGACCATTTGGTGGGGATGCTGAACGACAGCAGCAACAAAAAGTTATTGTTCAGTCATTTCCGACTCTAAATGACTCCGTTTGGGGCTTTCCTGGCAAAGACGTTGGCATGGTTTGCCTTCTCCTTCTCCAGCTCCTTTTACAATTGAGGAAACTGAGGCAGACAGGGTTAAGTGACTGGCCCAGGGTCAGGTAAGTGTCTGAGGCCAGATTTGAACTCGGGAAGTTAAGTCTGTCCACCGCACCACCTGGCTGCCATAATAACGCTCACAATAATACCTAGCATTTACATGGTGTTTTAAGGTTTGCAAAAATGCTTTGCACCTATAATCTCATTTGATTCTCACAATAATCCTGTGAGGTGGGTCCTATTATTATCCCCTTTTTACAGACGAGGAAACTGAGGCTGAAAGCCGGGACATGACTTGCCCAGGGTCACACAACTATCAAGCGTCTGGAGGGCTGGATCTGCACTTCGATCTTCTTGACTCCTGGTCCCTCGCTCTACCCACTGTGCCACGTGGCTGTAAGGGGTACTCTTTGGACTGAGCCGTTACTAAGATCTCTTCTAAATCTAAAACTCTAAGATTTTGTGACTTTGGAAACAACAGTGCCGGCCCGTAATTCTTGTTCTTTACACACAAGGATGGAATGGATTCCCAAGTCACTCTGGTGTCAGATGAGCGGTGAATGGAGAACTACTTTTTCCAGCACGTTCACAGGGAGGGCCACAGCACGCCGGGAGTCAGGTGTGGGTGGCCACACCCCAGAGCCCAGCTCCGGGGAAGGTATCTTGGTGCTGGCCCAGGATTTCCCAGCGCTACCGCTGCTCCTCATTCTCTTCCTCCTCCCCGCCGGGGTCTTGCTCCTACAGTATCAGCACCCAAGTTCCAACGCTCTAAGTTTCCAGAGAGCCAACGTTCCCAAGCGTCTGCCGTAGTACTGGGACTCGGGAGTCTCTTGAGTTGTGTCCAATATCCCGTCCCCCCTAGGGTGACTTGTCAGCAGCCCGCTGAGCGCGGCGGAGTTTTAAAAAGTCGACAGCCTCCGCTCTTTCCTTCCTGGCTTGGGGTTGTTTTGATGGCACTGTAGGAAGGGACAAGGGAGGGGCTGGGTGTCACCCTCATTTTGCAGCCAGGGGTATGCACGCTCTTTATTCTAAAGAGGCAGGGAAGCTGGCTGTCATGCAAAATCCCTGCCATGTGGTTCTTAGTGTCTGATCCAATTAAGGGAACTTCTGGGGAGAGACACGAGCAAATAAATAATTGGAGAGATGCGACTCTGAAATGACAACGGTTATTCATCGATCTCTGTTTGCAAGGAGATTGAGAGATGTAAACTTCAAGTGGATGAGATCTCCTGGGTGAAATCCTTCAGTTCAAACAGAGTAAACAACTGTTGTTCTCTGATGCACGCTTTAGTACTGCTGGAGGCAAACTTTCTAAATATTAATAAAAACTCCGGGGTTGGCGGAGCCTGCGGAAAGAGAGGAAGTGCTGGGAAGCGAGCCCGGGCCGGCTCTCCTGGACACGGGCAAGGCCAAATTCCAACGGTATGTTTGGGGACACAAGCAAGGAGGATTCCCAACATGTGGGGAGTCTCCTTTTTGGGACCACTGAGGCACGCGACAGAGCATGGGGATGGAATATTTTACATGTATTGTCCCATTAGAGGTGGTGGGGAGGAGCGGATGCAGAGTAGGCTTGGAGGGAGGAAGGTTCAGATTCAAATCCAACCTTTGACAAGTACTACCTGTAGCTGTGTGACCTGAGGTAAGACTGAACAACAAATTATTATTGGTCTCAAAAAATAACGTCCCCTTATCAATTTCTATCAAAATGGAGTGTGGTACCTAACCTCCTTGCAGGTGCTTGCTACCTAGAAAGGATCTACAACGCTCCATTCTCTGGAAATTCACCAGAGATGTCTTTTCTGTGCCAACATGAAATTGCCTTACAGCTATTGTGTTTGAGTTTAAATAATTAAACTTTGGAGGTACAACTGCATGGTGCTATTAGAAATCCAAGTAAACTAAATAAATCACTTGGGGTTGTACCTGTGAAGTTAGGATTGTGCACCATGGGGTAAGGCACAGAACACCAGGTTTTCAATAAGAGAAGCTGGCCTAAATTGGCGCTTTGTCACTTGACTACTGCAATTCCCAGGTTCTTCTTGAAATGGAAGGAGCTGGTGAGTGGCTCTGATCTCTACAGGCCCTTAAGCTCTCGTTTTACAAAAAGGTCTCAGAGTCTGTGGGTTTCCTCAGGACACGTTAGAGATCTTCAGGCAGGGGCTGCATAGCCACTCGTTGGGTAGCTTGTAGATGGGGGTTCCTTTTTTAGCCATGTTCTGGGTTGGATGGCTGCGGAGGCCTTTTTCAACTCTAAAATCACGTGATTCTCTTCCTGAATAGTCAAAATCTTAAAGAATCGAAGAAGTGTAGAGTAAGCCAATTTACAGATGGAGAAACTGAGGCCCAAAAATGTTTATTCACACAGATAGTTGGTTAATATGAGGAACGCAAGTTTCCTGACTCCTGCTCTCCACATGGAAGAAGTCAACCAATCTGGGAGGGTGTGACTGAAAGTCATCAGACTGCATTCCCGTCCTACCTTTGGCTTGGGTTCACTCATGTTACAAATGGAAAGTCAGTGTGAATATGATAAATCTAGGAAAATGTTCCTACAAATATGAAAATGTGCATGGGAATTCCCAAAGGAAGGAGGAAAAGCCTGATTTACCAGTTTCATTTCTTGGGACTGAATGAAGAACAGGGAGCTGGGGCAGGGATGTGTGTGTGAAGGGTAGGTGGATGGGCATTATTAGTCTACTATGATGATGAGGCATGGGGTGGGTACGGTAGAGTGTGCTGAACCTGGGTCAAGAAACCTGGGTTCAAATCCCACTTCAGGTACTTACTAGCCATGAGACCAAGAGAGATAATACTTGGACTAACTACTTCACAGAGTTCTTTTGAGAAAAGTGCTTTGCAAACCTTAAGACACTCAACAGACATGAATTGTTACTTTTATGCTTGGGGCTGAGGCTGGGCTGGTCCCCACCTCCTCCTTTGGAAGAAACCTTCCCGACAAGGCTTTTTTACTCCTTAAATTCTCCCAAGCTGCCCAAAAGGCACCTGACTTCTTGGAACATTTACTAAGAACTCTAGATATCCCAGCAGTAAATCTGAGGCAAGCCAGGTTTTGCTAACTAACAGAATCAAAGCTCCAAACAGTTTTCAATGCTTTGTTGAGCAGAAATATATCACTCGATAGATAGACTACTATTTCTCTTTTCTCTACTACACAGCCCAGAATGACACATGCATCATCACTTTTTCTTCTGCCTGATGGTAAACTCTCCCAGACCTAGAACTGCAGTGGCATGTTTAAGGATGCTGTCAGACTGCAGGGCTCTCAAACTCATTCTCCTGATTACCACGTAAATCTAAGAAAGCTTCTTTACAGGATGCAGCACTGTTGATGGCCCCACCCCAAAGGCAGATGTCTCTTTTCTACCTTCTGCTTCTGTTTTAAGAGCTTATAGTGGAAACGGGGAACTGAATTTTGCAGGAATCAGGAACGGAGGGCAGGAGGCCCAAATGTTGGATAGCCTCTGGACAACAGAGGGTAGCTAAATGACAGTTGGTCTGAAATACTTTTCCTTAATACATAGACATGATTTTTAGTCTGGGGCTTGGATGGGAAAAAATTACTTTGTACAAACTCTCACTCTTTGTACGGATGGGGTAGGGAGGGGCAGAGAAGGAAAGCCACTTTTCTAAGGTAACACAGCTAATAAGTCCTGGAGCCAAGATGCAAACTTGGGGCTTCTGACAGTGATTCTTCCACTCTACCATCCAAGTCTTTGCTTTTGGAAAGCAGTTTTTTTAAATTAGATTCTATCAGATCCCGGGCAGGGAACTTGGAGGTCACTGAATCCAACCTCCTGTATTTTACAGATATGGAAACTAAGGCTCAGAGTATGGCATGGCTTGTCCACAGTTCCACAGTTAGTAAGTACCTGACGTGCGTTGTGAAACCAGCTCATCCTACTCTAAGCCCAGGACTCTTTACACTATTCCATACGGCATCACAGTACCTTGCCTTCAGAGATTATCCAAATATCAAACCAAACGAGAATGAGGTGGAGGAGATGTGTTCCTAGGTGGGGCCCTGCACATGGTGCCCGGGTAGAGATTTCACATCCACAAGCCAGGAAGCCGTCCTCCGCCCTCAGTGGCCGCTTGGTGGAAGCAGGTCAGGTGACGCTTCCTTCAGGCCTCCTCTTTCCCCCTGAATGAGCTCCAGGGAGCAGCTCCACGTCAGGGCTTCCAGACGGAGTCCACAGAGCCATAGCTCAATGTCATTTTCAATAGGATGCCTCATAATTAAAGGTCAAATAGTCACTTCATCTGCAATCCATCAATAGACAAAGTCCTAATACCAGGAACTAATCAATCAATGGCAAATGCACTAATAAAAGCAATGAATCAAGGGGGGGACTGCACTGTGCGGATGTGCTACGTGTGAGCACGGAGGGACTGTGCATGTGTGATGTGTTACATGTGAGCACGGAGGGACTGCACCTGTGTGGATGTGCTACATGTGAGCACGGAGGGACTGCGTGTGTGCAGATATGCTACGCGTAAGCATGGAGGGACTGCACATGTGCAGATGTGTTCCATGTGAGCACAGAGGGACTGCACGTGTGTGATGTGTTACATGTGAGCACGGAGGGCCTGCGCGTGTATGGATGTGTTACATGTAAGCATGGAGGGACTGCATGTGTGCAGATGTGCTACATTTGAGCACAGAGGGACTGCACGTGTGTGATGTGTTACATGTGAGCACGGAGGGACTGCATGTGTGCAGATGTGCTACATGTGAGCACGGAGGGACTGTGCATGTGTGATGTGTTACATGTGAGCACAGAGGGACTGCGCATGTGCAGATGTGTTACATGTGAGCACGGAGGGACTGCGTGTGTGTGGATGTGCTACATGTGAGCACGGAGGGCCTGCACGTGTGTGTATGTGCTACATGTGAGCATGGAGGGACTGCGCATGTGCAGATATGCTACGCATAAGCACAGAGGGACTTCGCATGTGTGATGTGTTACATGTGAGCACGGCGGGCCTGCACGTGTGTGGATGTGTTACATGTAAGCATGGAGGGCGTGTGCGGATGTGCTACATGTGAGCACGGAGGGCCTACATGTGTGTGGATGTGTTACATGTAAGCACAGAGGGACTGCACGTGTGTGGATGTGCTACATGTAAGCATGGTATACACATGTGGGGGAGACACACGGATTAGAATCCTGGCTGGAGAATACGCTGGGGGTGGATGTGTGGTATCAAAGCCGGGGGGAGTTCTCAGCTAAGAATGTACTTGTTTAGGTCATTAGCTGAATTACCCGACTAGATGGGAGCTGGCAGACCTACGGAGAGTTATCCTAGAGTACAAATCCCATATCAATTTCTCCACATACATTCTGAGTTCCAGCCAAATTGGCCTCGTCCATAACATTCCACTTCCTTTGCTTTTCCCCATGCCTAGAATGAACTCTCCAACCTGTCCCAAAGGTGCCCTGGATTCCCTCAAAGCAAAGCTCACCCACAGTACCAACGCTTCCTTTGCTGATGTCCACAGCGCTTAGTGCCATCCAGCCCACCGCCATCCTGTATTCACTTATTTCTGGATACATCGCTTCCCTCAACAGCATGTAACCTCCTTGTTTCAATTCTGATTTTTAATCCCTAGCATTTCGCACACTGCCTGGCACATGGCTGGTGACTGTCGCACTGAAACTGAACCAACTTGGCTCATGTTATCCCGAGGCTGCCGTTGTTGTGTCCCACTCATGGAAGGACTTCCAAATTTACACCCACACTGGAGGAATCCTAACCTGGAGGGAAGGGGAGAAGGACGAAGGCTTCTGAAGCTGGAATTCATCACATCCTGATCCCCCTGGATGTCTTTCTCCTCTGATTTGGATTGAAAGGAAATCTGTTAGCTGCACCTTTCTTTAAAAATAAAATTGCAAGAAGGCAGCTAAGTGGTACAACTGATAAAGAGAGCTGGATCTGTGGTTAGTGAGACTTGAGTTCAAATCCTGCCTCAGATACTTGCTAGCCTGGACAAGTCATTTAACCTGTCTTCCTCAGTTACCTCATTTGTAAAGTGTTGTGCAGATGAAATGAGATGACATGTAAAGTGATTCACAAACAGTAAAGCAATACGTATACATGTGCTAATTATTATAATTACTACTGGTATTCTCTGGTAGAGTCAGAGAGGCAACAGTGCGTACAATGCTGGGTACACAGTCAGGAAGATCTGGGTTCCAATGCTGTCTGACACCTCCTAGATCTCTACATGACTTCTGAGGCTCAGCCATCTCCCTAATATTTATGTACTAAATTATAAACAGGTGAGAGGAAGGAGATCCCACGCCAGCAAAACCAAAATATGGTGAGAACCACAAAGCTTGAGAGCTTGAAGAAACTTCAGGATCATCTAGTGGAACCTGACCCTTTCATCTGGACAGATGAGAAAACTGAGGCCCACTGGGATTAACCACAGCAAACACATCTATGAAACGCGGAGGGAACTCAAAGAACTGCCCCCCAACCCAGAATGTTGAGTGGACTCTCTATGGACTGATGGGAGAACATGGATGGGAGCCGCACAGAACAGGCAGCCAGGGATGGGGGTGGTGATCTGATCACTGAAGAGAACGCCCGCATTGGGGAGATCCCAGATCCTCTGGAGTTCCAGACTATGAAAGGCAGAATACCGTGCTGGCCACTAGCAGAGATACAAAGCTTGGATAAGAAATAGTTTCTTCCCTTCTAGAACTTACAATCTAGTAAGACCCTCATGGAGACAGCCCAAGACCCTGAGCCCAAGAGCTCTGGGAATCAGAGCTCCAAAGGACACCGTCCCTGCTTCCTGCTTCTTCACTGTGAAGAAAGGACTCACTTTCCTCGCCAAAACCACCAGGCAGGTAAGTCCAAGAAGCCTGGAAGCAGCAGTGCCCTCAAGAGCGCCAGTCCTGATACCAGCCCAGCTGCTGTGACTACCATCCTGGGAAGCAATCCCCCCCAAGATAGAATCTGGCAGATGCTTCTGCAGACGCCAGAGCCCCGGCCTCCTTGGTAGCCACAGCTACTGAAGACCCGAAAAACAAAGTTCTTGTCGCCAAAGTCCTTGGCACTGTCAAATGGTCTGATGTTAGAAATGGATATGATTATAGGTAGAAGTGACAGTAAAGAATAAGCAGCGTTATCTGTTTTGTAGCCAGACCCCAAGGATCACAGGACTTTTCATATTATTAGCAGTCAAAACCTCCTACGTGTTCTTCCCTACATTAGGGTGGGGGCTCCTTGATATCAGCAACTGCCTTGTTTTTTCATTTGTATCTCTAGCACTTAGCACAGTGTTTTGTACATAGTGCTTAATAAATGCTCTTTCCTTCCTCCCTCCCTTCTTCTATCGTCCCTTCCCTTCCTTTCTTCCTTCTTTCCTTCCTTCTATTGTCCCTTCCTTCCTTTGCTCTTCCCTCCCTCCCTTCCTTCCTTCCTTCTTTCCTTTCTCCCTCCCTCCCTCTCTTCCTTCCTAGGACATGCAGCTTAGTAATGTCAAAGGCCTAACTAGAATCCAGATCTCCTGACTCTGCATTTAGTGTTCATCCCTCTGTCAGGTTGTCTTTCTTTTGCTGTCACTTTAAAACAAATAAAAAATCATATGAGTCTCTTTAGCTTGATGTGAAGCAAGAAAGGGTAAAAGAGAGACAGAGGGTAAAAGAGGGTAAAAGGAGACAGAATGAGGACCTTTCGAGAAAGGGCCAGACGAGCTGGGGGTGATGCTGGGCAGAGCTGGGCTGGGCCTTTCTTTGTGGTCCACGGTCCATCCTGTCCACAGTGCTAGTTTCCACTGGGTTGGGCCAATTTCTTTCCCATAAAAACTGAATGCTCTGATTCCTGGTGTTTGGGGGAAGACAAGGAGGGTAAACATGACTAATCTTATTTGAGGTTGGCCGCCCCTATTTTCTGGACTTTGAGGCCTCCACACTGATTGTACCATCCTGTAATTTCCATGCAGACAAAGTCTCTAACAGAATAATTACTAGTCTTCAGGCATTGTGATTAGCATGGCATCCTCCTCACCAATAATTTCTGCCTCAGCTGGTATGGGGAGCACTGATGGGACCTAGTGTGAGCTGACACTGTAAATCACAAAGCTTTTGTGAGGTTCCCTCAAGGACCAACCTTTTCCTTTTCCAGGTGGAAATGAGGACACTCTTGAGACAAAGCTCTGGTTTTTCTATCTGCCCAAGGGGGAATGGATCCAGGTTGCCGTGGTGACTAGAGTGGGGGTGGTGAATGCCTGGAGCGGGGACTGCCATGGACAGCAGCTATCATGGTACTTACAGGACTGACAGCTAGTAAATCCAAGTACCCTAAGGGAAAGCGACTCAGGTTATATTCCAAAAACCTCGGAGAGTTTGACTACGAAGCTCCTTAGACACTGTACTAATGGTCTGATTCTGAACCAGCACTGGTGGAGATTTCAAATACAAACTCAAACCCCAGCAAGCCCAATTCTTTCTAGCAGCAAAGCAAAAAACAAAAAAACCTCCCCTCCTCTGCCCTTTTCATGGGGTGTCCAAAAATTATTTTTCCAGAGGCAGCTGAGGCTGAAGCTGAGGAGCATGATTTTGGGAGTGGGTGGGGTGGGGTCAGAAAACCGAAATCATGTATGAAAGTTTGGGTCACTGGGCATTTAGAAAACAGTCATGATTCCGTGGTAGTGTGCCACTCAAGAGGAACATTTTTCGTTGTTTTTTTTTTTTAAGAAAGGTTTATTGATGCCTTTTGGCATCACAGTCATTTTGTGATACTTCTACCCCCACCCACAGTCAACTGCATGGTGAATAAATCACTTCCTAGCTCTGGTTTTCACTTTCTTCTTCTGTAAAATGAAGAGGGTTAGCCCTTATCTAAGCCCTGAAACTCTCTATGCAACTACAGGTGCTTAACAGGTGCTTAATAGCTACCTGTCCAAGCACTTACACAATCTTTCTCCCTCTCCCCGACTCCGCCATTCAAGGTACAAGACAATCTGGCCCTCAAGGCACTTGCACAATCTCCATGAGAAGTCACTTACATTCACTGGGCTCTAAGGGCTGTGGCGGAACGCCTGGCCAAAGTGACCCTGCTTTGGTTCCACACACCTTCTACAACTTCTATTTCCCAACCAGCTGGACATACCAGCGGACCATCCCAAGGTCCTTCCAAACGCTTTTCCTCTGACCCTCTGAATTCTAAATGAATGAGGTTTCGTAGACAAGGCTTACGTTAAATATTGTTCCTTAGGGCTCCGATTGACTTACCCAGTGTGAGGGATTTGTGTGTGGAGCAGAAGATGATAGCAACAGTATCTGCTGGTGTGAAGCCCAAATTATTCCTAGGGACAAGAAGAAAGAAAAAAAAAACAACACCGTACATTACTAACACTTTTATTCAAAGCTTACTTAACCAACACATTCTAGGCCAAACATCCCAGTGGGAATACCCACTTTTATGTCATTGTCATTTAGCCCAGTTTGAATGACAGAAGGCATCCTAAGTGGAAATGGGAAGCATTGTGTAACTTTTTTTTGGAGAGAATCGTATCTCTAAAGGGAGTTGGTGGTGCAGTGGATAGAGCACTGGGTCCAGAGTCAGGAAGACCTGAGTTCAAATCTGACCTCAGAAAGAGCTTTGCAACCCTGGACAAGTCACTTAACCTGTTTGCCTCAGTTTCCTAAACTGTAAAATGGAGATAACAACATATATACTAGCCATACCTTTCAGAGTTGTTTGTGAGGATCGAATTTATTTATTTAATAATATAATATTTATTAAAAAACAAATTCAATTAATAAATAAAATTTTATTGAAAAAACAAACCTACAAAAAGCCTTTAGCACAGTGTCTGATTCTTAGTAGGTTCTATATAAATATTTAGTCCTCTTATCCTTCTATGTTCTCTTCTCCCTCTGTAAAGATAAACATGGGGGACATACTATATATCAGTTAGATGGCTCAAATGGTGCTACACTGATACCCGTATGAGATAAGTGACATAAGATGAATGCCTCTGGTGTACAGAGCAGATCTTCTCAAATGTAATGACAACTACACAGATGAGGACTGCATGGGATAGGAAGGCACCCATGGATGGCAATCTTTACCACCAGAGGGACTTCCCATGCCAATGAAATTCAACAAACATTTACTGAATGCTTACTATGTATAAGGTGAGATACAGGGTAGTAAAGAGGATGGAGGGATGGCCTTAGAGACAGAAAGACCTGAATTCAAGTTCTAATTTTGATTGGGCAACCTCCATTCTGGCTAAGTGACCAGTGAGTTAAATTCTTGGTGCCCCAGCCAACTTTCTAAGGCTAAAAGCTACAGATGAGAGTTGCTAATCTGAGTCTGCTGAGGAGGCTTTGACACTAGGAAGGCTAAAATCATGTCTGGACCAAAATTTTTTTTTAATTTGTGTAAATTAAGTAGGCCCTGCCCTCAAGGCCCTGCCAAGTTCCTCGAGGAGCTTACATTCTACTGAACAAATTAATGTACTGAGATCACAAGTCCAGCAGCTCTCACCCAAGATTCCATGGGGACTCAGCTGATGGTCAGCAGTGATGGGTTAATAGGTTCTTATTGGCCATTTAAGGCCAAAGAGACCTGAAAGAGTTAATCCATCTCTAAAAATGGTTCCTGTTGTTATCTGGGAGCAGCAACATGATCTCATGACAGAAACAGGGGAAAATCTATGTTCAGGGAAACATTACATTAAAAAATGCTTCAATGACTACACATTAAATGAAAATGATGATGATGAAGCTAATGATGAGGTGGCCAGAGGAATGTGGACAACTCTGGCCGTGTGACAATAGGCAAATCATAACCTCTCGGTGCCCCAGCTTGCAGAAAGTGCTCATCTTCATCAGGGAATAGTTTCCCCACTGGGTGTTCCTTATACAGATAAAATCATGGGCCTAGATCCCCCAAATAAAATAAACTCCAAAAGGCCGAGTCTTAAATATGAATGAGAGACACTGTTATATGGGGAAGGGGAGGATACCATAATCCAGTTTCCCATATTTCAGCGGATAAAAGCTTAGATAATAAAAAGTCAAACCATTTAGAATAGTGATCATTCATCCTACTGGGCTCCCTATCATTCTCTAGGGGAGATCTGTGCCCTGCCTTCCAATGAGCTCCTGCATATGAAAGCCCTAGGAAAAGGACAAAGCATTCAGTAAAATCAAGATGGCACGCTTGTTACTAGCTATAATCACGACCTTATTCAGACATACTCCATTTACAGCAGCCCAGAGGAGAGAATTGATCCAATTTTTAAAGACCTCTGGAGAACGGCACTCTACCGTTTCCCTCTATAGCTAGTTTCCACACTGGACAACATATAGCACTGGGAATGTCTTCCTTCTGTATAAACGAAAGTCTTCATGAATCCCCATTTTCTCTTGAGATGTCCTTGGTGGGGGTAGAGACCATCTTGCTATTATTCCTGATTGGCCATTTATTAGCTGTGTGACCTTGGGCAAATCACTTTACCCCTCTGGATCTCATTTTCCCCATCTACCAAAGAACAGGGTTGAACTAGATGACCCCTTAGCATGACTTCTGGGATCCTGCAATCCTCCTTGTGAGAGCCCTTCTGATCTATAACAACTGAATTCAAATGATCCGCTAATATTCTCTCTTCCAAATGATTAATCCAAGTTAATTTTTTATTAACCATCTTTTTTTAATTGCCTTTTTGGTTCTCCTCTGAACCCCTTTGGTGTTCTTGGCCTCTCTCAGTGGTAGAGCCCTCAAGAATGAGAGAATGGGGCTTCAAAACCTGCCTTACTAGCTGTGCATGTGCATGTGTGAGAGAGAGAGAGAGTGGGGCAGGGGGAGGGAGGGGGAGAGAGAGGGAGGGAGGGGAGAGAGAGACAGGGAGAGACCACAAGCAAGTCTTTGGATTTCTCTTAGCCTCAGGTTTTTTCATGCATAATCAGACCCATAGCACCTAGCTCATATGGTTTTTGTGAGGCTCAAATGAAATAATGTATGTAAAGCACTTTATAAACCTTAAAGTGCTAAGTAAATGTTTATTGTTATTAGTCCCTCCCAACCATTACATCCTGAGATTCTAAGCTTGCTGTAGCATTTTTTTGATTTTGGAGGCAAAGGAGCTGAGTCCAAATCCCAGGCTTTGCCACTTGCTACATATGTGACTCGGCACAAGTCATTTTACCCATCCTGGCCTCAGGGGGCTCAATCAGATGCCATTTAAAGTTCTTCTCTGTTCTAAGTCTATGATCTTTTACCTTCACATTTATGTCATGCTTACTTATTAACTAGCAGTGCCAAAGTACCCACTCCTTAAAGTGACACACCAGCCAGCTTTGGGTAATGGATGGTGATGGGCTTGGAGTCAGGGAGAAATGGGCTCAGATCTTGGCTCTTATACCAGCTCTCTAAGCACTGCCAGGTGACTCACCTCTCCGAACCTCAGTATTTTCATATGCTTAGTGAAAATACTACAAGTGCAAACTCAAAGGGCTAGAAGGATCAAGAGGAAATAGAAAGCACTCTGCAAAGCTGAAAGCCCTGTGTGAATGCCAGCTGTTGTTTTGTCTTATAGAATGCCAGCGATGACACTACCACCCACAATACCTTATACGTTTATAGCGCTTCACAGTTTACAAGGTGTTTTACCTCATCACATTTGATCCTTATCATGTCTGTGGAGAAATGGATGGTCAGAGGGACACTGAATTTTTTGAGGCAGAAGGGACCTGAGAGGTCACTTTGTCTAAAGCAATTTTACAGTTGAAGTAACTGAGGCTCAGAGAGGTTAAATGATGAGGACATGGGCTTCAATTAGAATTAACCAGACAAAAACGCATTATTCATATATAGGGTGTTACCAAAAATCTCTAGTCCTGAAAAGTTTTAGTGACTAAAACTTCAAATTTCACTAAGACTTTCGGGACACCCTGTATTTGCCCACCACCATTCATCCACTTTCCTTTGTGTTACATAGACCCCTGTGAGACACAAACTTGAAGGCAAAGACTTTTGTTGCTAATATAGTCAGTTTAGAAGAAGCTGCGGAGAATCAGGCTGTGAAAATCAACATTAGAAAGAGGTAAGATGGACTTGTCAGTGCCATGCACTGTGCTAAACACTAGGGATATAAAGACAGGCAAAACCACCACTCCTGCCCTCAAGGAGTTTAAACTCTAATGGAGGAAACAGCCATGCACGTATAAGATATATAGAGAGTGCATGAAAAATGTAATCTCAGAGGGAAGGTACTCACAACAAGGGTGACCTGCTCTAAGCAGGATTTGGGCTGAGTTTCGAAGGAAGCCAGAGAAGAAAAGGTACGGAGGTGAGGAGGGAGAGTGTACCAGGCATGGGGGACAGCCAAGGCAAAGGCATGGGGTCAAGAGATGGGGTGTTGTGTGCACGGAACAGCAAGCACACCAGTATGGCTGGACAACGGAGTGTGAGGAGGGAAGCAGAGTGTCAAAAAATTGGAAAGGTAGGGAGAGGGCAGGTTGGGAAAGGTTTTAAATGCCAGATAAAGGGTTTTATAATTGGTAGTAAGGGTCAGAGGAAACTGCTGGAGTTTAATGGGGTGGGGAGACAGGGTATGAGTGTAATGGCCAGGTCTGAGCTTTAGGAAGGTCGATTTGATGCTGGGGCGGAGGGGGGGGTGGGGTGGAGGTGGGGGGGGGCGAGGAGACTGCGGTAAGGAGGGAGGAGACCAGTTAGAAGCTACTGGGTGATCGTTGTGTGAATGGAGATAAGGGGATGTGAAGGAGAGAAAGCGTGAAGGTAGAAGTAATGTTTAACTTTTGGCTGGGTTGAGTGAGAGTGAGGAGTCGATGATGACACCAAGGTTATTGGCCTGAGTAATTAGGAAGATGGTAGTTCCCTCAACAGTAATAGGAAAGTTAGGAAGAGGTGGGTTAGGGGGGAAATGGTGACATTAGTTTTGGACATGTGGCATTTGAGAGGCCTACAGGACACCATGGGGCAGCTAGGTGAGGCAGTGTTCTGGGCTTAGAGTCAGGAAACTCATCTTCCTGAGCTCAAATCTGGCCTCAGACACGTACTAGCTATGTGACCCTGGGCAAGTCACTTAACCCTGTTTGCCTCAGTTTCCTCATCTGTAAAATGAGCTGGAGAAGGAAATGGCAAACCTCTCCTGTATCTTTGCCAAGAAAATCCCCAACAGGGTCACAGAGAGTTAGATATGACTGAAAAATGACTTTACAACAACAGGACATCTAGTTCAAGATATCCAAAAGGCAGCTGGTGATGGGACCGGAGCTCAGTAAGAGATTAGGGATGAATATATAGATTTGGAAATCATCTGCATAGAGATGATAACTAAATGCCTGGCAGGCGATGAGATCACCAACAGAGATAGTATAGACGGAGAAGAGAGGAAGACCAGGATGGAGCATCGGGAAACACCTATAGTTGGTGGGTATGACATGGATGAAGATCTAGCCAAGGACACTGAGATAGTGCAGTCACAGTTAGAATGAGGACCAGGCCAGGATCATGCAAACCTAGAAGAAATAAAGGAGCCAAGAAAAGAGGGTGATCAATGGCGTCAAAGACTGCAGAGAAGTCAGAAAGGACGAGAAATGGAAAGAAGGCCGTTAGATTTGGCAAGGAAAGGATCACTTTGGACAGGGCGGTTTCATTTGGGTGATGAGATGGGAAGCCAGACTGGGGAAGATTTAGAAGAGAGTGAGGACAAGAAGTGGAGGCAGCTAGCGTAGCTGGCTTTCTCAAGGAATTTAGCTTAAAAGGGAAGGAAAGCTATAGCGTAATAGCTTGTGAAGATGGACGGATCCGGTGAGAGATGTATGTAAATCAACATTTAAAAATTAAAAGCAAAAAACTAAAACCTACCACCATTCAGTACAAATCAAATAAATGCCTTTCCCTACATTGAGGCCCACTTACATCAAGCAGGGAATGCCTTTTAAAAAGCACCAACGCTAATGACAGTTCATCTCCGATTTAGCGGCTAAGCCTTAGAGAGATGTCTGAGGCACAAAAGAAAGGGGACCTGCCCAGTCATCCAGCCAGGTACGGGGTAGAATATGAACCCAGGTTCTTCTGACTCAAATTCCAGCACTGCCCAGACCTCCATGTTGTCTCTCACAGTAAATACACAGCAAATAAATAATCTCCACCAGAAATTCATTTAACTGGCTGATGGGGGTGGGGAACCTGGGGCTTCGAGGCCACATGTGGCTCTCTAGGTCCTCAAGTGCAGTCTGTGGGTGCACTTGAGGACCTACAGCACCCTGAGGCCGCAGGTTCCCCACCCCTGGGAGATCTGCTACTTAGCACCCCTATCACCTGCAAGTAATTTCTCCTCCCCATGTCTTAGTTTTCTTCTTTGTAAAATAAGAGGGTTGAACTAGCTGACCTCTGAGGTCCCTTCCACCTCTCAATTCGATGATCTTATGACTAATACCTTGGTGGGGAATGATCATTCCCCACGGCTATTCCCCATGGCTGGAATATTCTTCCCCCTCACTTCTGCCTCCTGGCTTCCAAGACTCAGTTCAAATCCTGCCTTTTGCAAGAGACCCTTCCCTAATCTCCCCCACTGCTAGGACCTTCCTCTTGGATTACCTCCATTTACACTTTATCTATTTTGTAGGTGTCATTTTTTTTTGCATGTTGTCACCTCCATCAGAATGTGAGCCGCTTGAGGGTAGAGACTGGTTTTTGCCTTACTTTGTATCCCCAGCACTTAGCAAAGAGGCTGGCACATAATAAGGGCTTAATAAATACTTGCTGACTGACCAAACATGCCAACAATAAGAAAAACCAAGTACCATAACATTTTTAAACACCCCACCATATTATTAATAGCAAAATAATCATTGTTTCTAGGTGTTAACATTTCTTCTGTCAATTTCCATGCACATTTTTTTCCCTTCAAACTAATTTGCTGACTGGCTCTTTTTCCTCTAACTTGATGTAAAGTTGCCTTTTTATCATTACTTTAGAACCACTGTCCTTTGAATCACTTGGATTTTCCATTCTTGAGACCTATTTTCCTTTTCTCCCTTCTCTCTCTTTTTCTCTCCTTTGCCCTTTCCCTTCATATTCTAAATCTCTGAATAAGGATCTTACATGATCTGTTTTGTCTTTCTCTGCTGCATGCTCTAAGAGATCTATGTCGTATGTTTTTATTCCTGCGTAGAGTGTTCTGCATTTTCCTTCACACTTCTTTTGTTTTCACTCATTTTCATACCCACAGACTCACAATTACAGACCCTCGAGGCTGGCAGGGAGTTCAGGGGCCATGTGGAGGCATCAAGTCTCACCAGCAAAAAGTCAAGTAAGAGCCAGATGACTTGAGTTCTGCTTTTTCCTCTGCCATAAATTAACAATGTGACCTTAAAACAACACTGTGACTTAGCTGCATCATCTCTAGAGCAAGAAGAGAACCTAGAGGTCATTTAGTACAAGCCCTTCAATTACTGAATTGATTTTTTTTCTTTTTTGGGGGGGTTGTTTTTTGGAGGCAATGAGGGTTAAGTGACTTGCCCCAGGTCACACAGCTACTAAGCGTCTGAGGCCACATTTGAACTCAGGAAGATAGGAAGATAGGATGCTGGGCTTAGAGCCAGGAAGACCTGGGTTCAAATCCTTTATTGCTACCTCTGTGAGCCTGGGAGAGGAATTCATCTATCAAGTCATGGACAGGTTGTGATCTGCATCGGTGGAGGGGAATCACACATCAGGAATTTCCTGATCTTATGAAATTACAAAACTCTGATGTATTCCTGTGAATGGCTGTAGTTGTTACTATTAGTTCATTTCCTAAGTAAGTGCTCAAAGAGCAAATGTGCCAGTGTGGGCCATGACCTGAAATTATTTCATGTCCTCTGGTATGTGAACAAGGAAGAATCCCTGAATTAATTGAGAGCTGGACAAGTGCTTAAATTGGCATTCAAGGCCCCCACAATCTGGTTCCAATCTAGTTTCTCTAATCTTAGCTCAGAAAATTTCCTTTTATCTTTTTCAGACAATGATTTCTCTAAGTTTTGGGATTCTTAATGGATTGCAAGTTCAAAATGAGTCAACCGTGTGTTATGGCAGTCAAAATATCCCATGAGAACTGAAGCTGTGTTAAGAGAAGCACAGAGTCCAGAAAGAGGGAGGTGACTTTCCCCATCTACCCTGCCCTGGTTTGACCACATCTGGAGGGTTGCATTTGGATCTGAGGGACACATTTTAGGAGGGGTGTTAACAAGCTGGAGAACATCCAGAAGGGGCCAATCGAGGTGATGAAGGAAGGACCTTGGGGAAGGGCTGATGGAGCATGGGGATGCTCAGCCTGGAGATGAGAACACTTGGCCCAGATATGCCAGCCATCTTCAGGTAGGGCTGCCATATGGATAAGGGATTAGCCTCGCTCTTCTTGGCCTCAGAAGGCAGAACTAAGAGCAGAATACCCAAGTCTGAGTCCTAGAAATGCAGCCCATCTGTTGGGGGCCTTGGTTTCATCATCTCAAATGGGGATATGATAATACTTCTATTAGCTATCTCCCAGGGCTGTTATGAGGCCCAAACTAGATGACGTATGGGAGAGAGCGTTGTAAACTCCATCTGCATTATACAAATTCAAGATAGCGTTTATGCTGGCTTTCTCTCCCTACCCTATCTCTGCCTTCGGAAACACCACGAACCCGTCCGGGTTCAGCTCAAACCCTCTCTTTGTGTGGTTTTTCTGGGTCTCCCTACTTGGAAGTATGCCTTCTTTTGCCTAAGCTCTGGTGGCATTGACTGTCTGTCATCCATATGGCACTGCCTTGAATCACAGTTCTTGTTTTCACACTTTGTTAAGAGAAAATGTGAATTCCAGAAAATGAATGGGGCAACGAGGACCCACAAAAATGCCCCGTAAGACCCACTACATCCTTCTAACTGGAGCCCTTGCTGGTCATTTCCAAACTACGCCTCTTGGTATCTGGCCATTGTCCACAACCTCCTCTTATTTCCCTCCCACTAGACATTTGCACGCTGTCCCTGGAAGCTCCCTGGGCTCCAGGAGGGGAGTTTGTGCCTTGTTGTCCCTGAGTCTAGGCCTCCGGGTCACTATAAAGCTTTCCTTCATGTGTTGTCTTCCCTCTGTAGAATGTAAACTTCTTGAGGGCAGGGTCTTGGGATCCCCTAACCTTAGCACTGTGCCAGGTACACTGTAAATGTTTAACACGCACTCATTCATTCATTATCCTCTGGCAAACAGGGACCACAGCTTATCACTAACCCCCACAGGTCTTCCATAACAAACAATTCCATTCAGTAAATGCTTATTAAGGCCTTACTAGGTGCTAGATTGGGGGTTACAAAGATGAAAAATGACGGGGCACCTGCTGGTGAAGGGCTTGGAGAGTACTGAATGACAGACCATGTACTCAGATAGGGGTATACACTGCAGAGGGTGTGATGTGGCCAATAGAGAGTTGTAGGGAGGGAGCGCTAGGAGAAGCAAGCCCATTTCTTTGCACTCCCTGTGGTATCTGGCACAAGCCTTGGACATTGCAGGTAATCAATCAACATTTGTTGAATGGATACGTATGGACCTTATATTATGCACAGTTACATTCCTACAAGTTCTGTGTTAAATGAACCTTATTTTTTTTTTTTTTTGCTTTTTGGCAGGCAATTGGGGTTAAGTGACTTGCCCAAGGTCACACAGCTAGTACATGTGTCAAGTGTCTGAGGCCGGATTTGAACTCAGGTCCTCCTGACTCCAGGGCCGGTACTCTACTCACTGCACCATCTAGCTGCCCAAATGAACCTTATTTTAAATGCATTAGAAAAGCTCACTATTTAAAGACACTCAGCTATTCACATCAGTGCTCTTCTTCCCCAGACTACCTTGCATTTATTTTCTGTCTAATCTAAATGCACATCAGATGCTGTCTCTACTGTCATAAGGTAAGCTCCTTCAGGTCAGGGATTGTTTTAGTCAATCAGTCGGCTGACCAATATTTATCATTGCTGGGCACTGTTCTAAGTTCTAGGGATACAAAGAAAGGTAAAACCAGCCCCTGCCCTCAGGGAGCTTATGCTGGGAAGGGAGAGGCTTAGCCTGAAGATAGAAGACTCAGCAGGGACATGCTGGCCATCTTCAACGTCCCCCGGATCAGGGATTAGCCTTGCTCTTCACATCAAAGTTACGACGATGTCGTGGGTCTTACAAGGCATTTCGCTTCATCCTTTTTGCCAGACTCATTTTCTGGAATTCATATTTTCTTTTAACAAGGCGTGAAAGCACAGAGGACTATAATTCAAGGCGGTGCCCTATGGATGCTGGAGTATTTATAAATGGGCAAATGAAAGCTACAAAGAGAGCTGATAGAAGGCATCCTTCTCTAGAAGCCAGAAGCTGGGAGAGGGAGGCCTCCTGAAGAAGGTGTGATCTGAGCTGTCTTGAAGGACATCAGGGAATCTAAGAAGTGGCCATGAAGAAGCAAAGAGTTCTCATTTTGCTTTTGCTCCCCAGCACCTAGCCCAGTGCTTGACACATAGTAGGCATCTGATAAATGTTTATTAATTGATTAATTGATAAAGCAAAGAATCCTTTTGTAAGTCACAAAACCATGTATTAGTTTATCTGTTTTATAAATCCTTATATTTTTACCCATTTACTTTTTACAATTGGGCACAGTTACATTTGAAAATGTCCCCAGTGCATCCCAGACTCACACCTCACACTCTTTGGGCCCAAGACTCCCACTGATGCTCCCACGACTCCTATTCCTCACATCACCAAGGAAGAGAGAAAACCTAGGGTACAAGTTGAGGCCTGCCAAGCTGGCAGGGGACTGCGGGGCTGGAGGGAGGAGACAGAGGAAGAGTGAGACAGATTTTTGCCGCATCTCTAGAGGTTCTGAGCCCCACCTTCCCCCGCCCCAAAAGGGACAAACACCAGAAACCAATTCACGTACCTTGTGGAAAAGAAGAATGTTAAAAACATAAAGCTCAGTTGAACAGAAAATACTGAAAGAGAAAAGAAAAATACGAAATTAGCATTATACAGATCAACGATATATTAGTGCTAATAGCTTATACATGCCTTTGGCTTAGGAGCTTGAGAGGCAGGTGTGGGGTAGGGGAGAGTTGAGGCTTTGGTTTCAGAAGGCCAAGGCTTACTCTGTGTGTGGTCATGGGTGGGCCATTTAACTCTTCTGGGGTCCAGGTTCTTGATTTGTCAAATGAGACGTTGGATTAGACAACCTCAGAGAAGGCTTCCAGATTTAAATCTATGATTATTCAATTGTCTGCTGTGTGTACAGCTTTAAAAAATTCATCATCTGCCAGTGGCCAACCTGTTGCTGATAAACCTCCAGGCCATTAGCTGGGTTGGTCCACAGAAAGCAGACGCACATTCAGAGAATCACAGAACTAGAGATCTGGAACGAGCTTCAGCTGCCATTTAGTCCAGCCCAAACTGGACAGGAGTCACTACTGTTAACAACTGACAAGTTCAGCCTCTACTTCAAGACCTCCAAGGAAGAGGAATCCACCACTGCTCAAGGCAGCTAGGTGGCACAGTGTGAATAGAGTGCTGGGCCTGAAGTCAGGAAGACCCAAGTTTAAATCCAGCCTTGGACACCTATTAGCTGTGTGACCCCAGGCAAGTTACTTAAACCTGTTTGCCCCTCCCCAGTATTTTCTTTTCTAGGATTCTTTTAGTCTGTCCTCACATGTCACGAACCTAAGGCAATCACCATTCTGGCTGCCCTTCTCCGGACACTCACCAGCTTATCAATGTCCTTCTTAAACATGGTTGCCAAAATGGCACACGATATTCCAGCTGAAGCTGAGGAGGCCTCACAGAATGGGAGCATCAGCTCTTTACGTCTAGAAGCTACATGTCTCTTAATGCAGCCCAGGATGGCAATGCTGGGTTCATACCTAATGCCTCAGTGATTTTGTAGGTTCTGCCCGAGCTTGCACTGTATTGACACAGCCTTCAAGGGTCACCTCCATGGCCGGAAGGAGAAGACTTTGGGTGGACGTTAGGCAGTGGTAATAAAACAGTCATAGCTCACATTTACGTAGAACTCTACAAAAGTCTCCTCTTCATGATCTACTGACTCTACTTTTGCCAACCTGGGAATAAGCCAAACAAGTCCAATCCCCTTTCCTCGTGACAGCCTTCAAACACTTGAAGACAGGCACCATGTTCCTCATGAGGTTTCTCCAGGATAAACATCCCTCAGAACAACCCAGTGAAATATTTGGGACTCCAATTCCCATTCTGCAAGCAAAGAAGCCAAGGCTGGGAGAAGCTGTCTTGTCCAGTCTTAAGTTAACTACAGTGACAGTAAGCGGTGGAGCTAGAATCTGTACTTGGGCCTTCTGCTCTGTGGTCCGGTACTCTATCCACTCATCATACTTGGCTGACTCTCCCTGTTTCCATGACCCAGCGCTCTGCTTCCTGCTGAACTTTACAAACGCTATCATTTGCCTAGAGCTGGCCTTGGCCATTTGTGATCTCTACACGATGGTCACTTGGGTTAAAAAGCTGTCTTCACTTAACCTGTCAATGCTGTTTAAAAGATGAAGGTCCCTGTGAATGACAAATGGCATGCTTTTATTAGAGAATAGCTGTTTTGTGAACCTGAAGTGGTCTAGAGGAGTCTTGGCTAACCTATTTAACATCCCCAATGAACTCAGATTGGAAAAGACCGCTATTTGTTATTACCCCAAAGACTGAGCTAGGAGGAGGCGGTGATGGGGGAGGGAGCATCAAACCTACTTATGAACAAAATTATGAGAAGGCTGAGGCCATCCAGGTCAATATTGGTATTGGAGAAAGTGTCGCAAAAGGTCGTGTAGATGATTGTGAGTAGAACACAGCTGCTGATCGTCCCAAATGGAGGCTTCTTCCTTTCGAGCCAATCCTTGATGTACCTCCGGACAATCTGAAACAGAGAAAGCAACAGGTCTGCCTCTTTTTCAGAGGATTTCAGGAGACAAGCTAGGCATCACAAAGTGAACTTGACAGCAGAAAGACATAAAGGGAAGAGAATAATTTTGATGATGGCCACAATGGATTTCAAAGCTTCCTTGCCACACAACTCTTCTTCTGGGGAATTTAACATTTGTACTGCAACTTCCACTGGGTGTCCATAATGAGAGTATATTTTCAACTGCATTCAAATCCATCCTTAATCATGCCAAATGTTCTTTGCTAGCTGTCACTGAGACATGCCCATTAAGCCTCCCCAAAGTTTATCTCCTCTGCTGATCCTAATGGATGGATGCAATTATCACTGTCCCCCTTGCCACAACAGACCATTCCAAGTGCATCTTTGGGAATCTTAAAAATCTGACATCTTTAGGAATTTCATGATGGCAGATAATCTAAAGTGATCCATGAAACATATTAATATTTTAAAAAGCCAGCGATGCACCAGAAGTTTTTAATTAAATTATAACTCATGCTTGAAAAGCAAAAAGTGCATGTGTTGTGGGAGTTTAAATAATTCAAACTCTGAATATCTAGAGTTTTTGTAAATCCAAAGACAAATGCCATTTGCATGCTCTTAGAATACCAGAATTAACACTTGAAAATGAGTGAACCTGCCACGACTTCACCATAAGAGGAGAAGTAGAATCTGAAGTTGTTTAGCAAGAGTCTTGTACAATGAAAGTTTAATGATAAAAGTCACCTTCATTTTCAGAACTTGCTGTGACACAGAGGATCTGAATAGTAGACATGAATCTGGCTTTGAGAACCATCTGTTAACTTCTATTTAAAACTTCCATTTAATGGGGGGTGGGGGAGGGGTGGACTCTTTTAAAGTTATATCCTCAGTACAATCGAAGGGACTTGTCACTCAATTATCCTGTGTGACCAGAATCTGAAATGCCACAGCAGGTTGTGCGACCATGATCCATTAGCAATAATGAGGTCAGGGAATCTGCACCGACTTCTGCCATGGGGTTCTCCTATCTCCTAAATATGGCATCGTTAACATGCCTTGAAAAACAAGACTTAAATCCACAGCAGAAGACACTTTACAGAAAACTGTGACTCACGGTGTAATCCTCTACCCAGCAGATGCTGGATCATCTTCAAGCTTCTCCAAGAACTAACTGGTGCCCTTCCTAAGGCTCAGTCAATAAATGGAACTTTTGAAGGAGTCAGTTGTCTGTGCTTGGAGTCAGGAAGAACTAAGTTCAAATCTTGGCTCAGACTCTTGCTAGTTATGTGACCCTGGGCAAAGTCACTTTATCACTTCCAGCCTTGCTTTCCTCACGTGTAAAACATATACAATCAGAGCACCTATCTCATAAGGTAGTATACATGTGTATATATGTGTATATATATATATGTGTGTGTGTGTGTGTGTGTGTGTGTGTGTGTGTGTGTGTGTGTGTGTGTATATGTATAGTGCTTTGCAAACTTTAGAAGTGCTATATAAATGCTAGCTATTATTATCACTATTATTATTATTAGGCTAGTCATGGGAGTATACACCGAGTTAACCCCATGAACAAAGGTTCAAGAAAATTGGGAAATAGCTAGGTTTTGAAATTTAAGGTGCCTGTCTGTTGCGGGCCGAGTTAGAGCTGAGCCCTGTCCTCCTCGGACCTCCAGGCCCAGGGGCCTCCTGAGATAAACTCAGGGCTTTGAGATGTGGGTGGAGCCAGGAGGAGGGGTCTCGCCTTTGTTGCCTCCCTGGCAATTCCAGGTCTTTGCCCGGACCTGCCTGAGCACATGGAACTTCCAGTTCTCTGCCTGGCTTGCCAGAGCATGTGGAACTTCCGGTTCTCTGTCTGGACTGCCTGACCGCAGGGAGCGTTGGGTTAGTGCGGGAAGAGAAGGGGAGGAGAGTAGGCGGAGTCGGGGTGGTCCTAGGACCCAGGTGTATAGAGTTTTACCTGTCCTTCACCCACATAACCAAAGAATGTACCTGTGTCACTAAAGATATAAAAGTGCTGCTTGCTGAAATAATAAACGGAGTCCTTCACCATCTTTCGGCTCCCGCCCCATTCATTGTCCGTGAGATCAGGTCCTTTGCTTAGGCAAAGGCCTGGGGCTTGGGGGGAACCCTGAGTATAGTTACGAAGCTAAGGGAGCCCGTAACACCTGTCAAACTGGCAAAGATAATAAAGTTGGAGAAGATGTAGGAAGACAGGCAAACTTGGACACCGTTGGTAGAAACAGGATTTAGTCCAACCATCCTGTAAGACAATTTGGAATTAGACGAGAAACAATGCCCTAGACCACTACTGGGGAATAGATCCCAAATCGGTCAAGGGCAGAAGGAAAGTCCTCATATATCCAGAGTAGTCCATTTTATGGTGTTCCCAAATGAGAAACAAAATGAATGTCCATCAATTAGAGAAAGGCTGAGCAGACTGTGGCATACGAATGTAATAGAACGTCACTGAGTTCTTAAAAATTGAAGAAAATGAGGAATATTCAGAGAAATTTGGGAGACTTGCATAAAATGCTGTAGCAAAGCGAGCAGAACCAGAAAAACAGTATAGACATCTACTGTAATAATTGAAGACAACAGTAAAGAACAGCTGAACTCGGATAACTGCAATAACTGATCTTTGTCCCTTAAAAGTTATTCAAACATATTTCATTTTTGGTGGAATAATGGGGGACTACAGGAGTAATTGTTTTGTCAAATGATTTTTGCTTAACCGGTCACTTGTTGTCACTGTAACAATGGAGGGTTCATATGGGAGGTATATATAAAAATAAATTTTAAAAAGATATCAACTTGAAAATCTAAAATAAAACTAGAGGTGGCTTTATGAAATATCTCTTCCTTTTTTAAAAAGAGAAATCATACTGAAATACTCAAATCTTCACATTTCATTATATGAAAAATTTTCTAAGACTTTAAATCTAGCTTAACCTCTACTGTTATAGACAAAAGGCATAAAATAATCGTGCTTTTTGTCTCCTCAAGCTTCATTGTGAAGTCTCATAGAGGATATAAATAGTTTCACCAAAAAGTGCACTTTCAAATGGCTAGGGTTTTTGTTTTTTGTTTTTGGCAGGTGGTTGTATAAATATTGATCCCGGACAGCAGAATTGCTGGCAAAGCAAGAGCCATGACTTTGGGTCAAAGTCGCGGCTCTTTGGAAGTCTCCTGACAGCAGGGGAATTTACAAAGGTCATTTTTATACTCTGATACACTTCATAAACTTGCATGGGGCAGTATCAAGCAGGCAGTCATCAAATATAAATTCAAAATCAACTTCTCTAGGAAAGTCATCAGGTTATAGCATAGATTTGGAGCCTGGAGGAACATCAGAGATCTGCTAGTTCAACCTCCCTGTCTTCTCATTTTTACAGTGGCACTGATGTCCAGAGACATGTGACTTGCTTAAGGTCATACAGCCAGTAAGTAGTGATAGAGTCTAACCCTGGACCTGGGGTATGCTCAGCACTTTATACAGGGTGTTGTCAAATGCTATCCAGTTGACATTATAGCAGGTTATGCTGAAGTAAAACATTTGAGTAACAGAAACTCCCTGATAATAACATTCTACAGTCCACATGACCCCAGTCCTAGAGAAAATGAAAATATGAAATCCCTTTCCTTCATACTCTTCTGCCCCTGCCCCCAAAAAGATGCAAGCAAAGAGGAACAAAAGACAACTTAGCATTTTATCATTATTAGGTTGATACTAGACAACCTATCAATAAACTGTTTTATAATTACCAATTGTATTAACAAACATTAAAAATAGCTTTAAACACCCAATACTCCATGTCCTCATAACAACCTACCAAAGGCCTGATGAGAAAATAGACTTCTCACAATATGTCATTATATATGTCATTATAGGAGACAGAAAAGAGAAAAGGGGTCCTTTTGTCCCCTGAATCTACTGAGTATCTTGCCTTTAAATATATCCTAGATTTTATACTCTCCCTGTTACTTGACTAAAAATATAGAAAAATGAGCTACTACAAAGGAATATTTCAGATTAGGGCTACACCAAGTGAAAAAATCATAACAGGGGAAGAATGAATTGTTTGGAATCTCTTCTTTTATTCAGGAGTTTCATCTCAGTCATTTTCTCTGACTTGACTAACCAATCAACAAACATTCATTAAATACCTACTAAGCGCCAAGCACTCTGGTAGGTGCTGAATCTATCATTTTCTACCTGGCTAGGGTCTGTAACTAAGTTCAATCTTATTTTCAAAACAAGCATTCAATTCCCAGAAGTGTCTGCTGTTTTCAAAGCACCCAAATTACCTGGTTATGTTTTTTTTTTTTTAAATTTTGTAACTAAAAATTCTGCACTGTTGAAATTGGGTGGCAAGGGAATGTACACATGCCTCCCTCTGAAACTTAGCACCTTCAGTGTGTCCTTGAGGTAGTCATTGAGGTGGATCTCAGTTTCCTCACCTGTAAAATTAGGGGGCAGGACCAGATCCAAGGTCTACTACTCCAAGGTCTGGCTCTAAACTCCATGAAATTCCTGTACTTCTAGGCCCAATGAGTCTGCCACTTTCAGTTCAATTCCCCATTGGAACAAGAATCATGCCAACTTTACCCAACTTGTGAACTGCCTTGTCCTTTAGGATTTTTTATCAAATCTTAAGGAGGCAAAGATTTTGCTAGAGGTACTGGATATAGAAGTCCTAGTATTTTCTCTTGAGGAAAAGAAAAACACATCAAGCTAAGAAGGGAAAAGAACATTCTGGTATAGAGGTCAACTTTATCTTTTATCAGGCTTTATGCTCATTCATTTATCCTCAATGAGCTAATAAAAATTAAAGCATTACAGTGTCTTCATTATCTTTGATCCTTTTCCCAGTGAAGACTGTTGAGGATGAGGTGGTGGTAGGAATTCTTATTGCTTTGGTTTAATACTTCAGTTTTCTACTTTAAATTAAGGACTGGGAAGGCTGCGGCGAATCCTACAAATAGGGAAGCTTAGGTTTGTTATGTTGCAATTCTATGGAGCTGGGCTCTGCCTCAAATATTTAGCATCTTTCAGGTCATTAATTGGGTTAAATAACAGATCTCTGTGAAGAATTCTGATATCCTAAACTAATTGTGGGAAAAGGAAAAGGAGCTGGGATTTTATCATCTGAGTGAACTCCCTCTACCAGCTAATTTGCAGATCGAAATTTGGTAGATGAGTCCTAAGAAACTACACAGAAGTTGTGACTTGTCTAGGATAACACAGCCAGTAAGTGTAGGAGGTTTGAACCTAGGTCTTTCTGACTCTAAGCCCAGAATTCTATTCATTATGCTATATTACCTCTAATTCCAGAATCCTTATGAAGAATTATATCCAATTCTTGAATTTGTCAATTTTTTAATATTACATGTCTGCCTTTTCTTCTTTCTTATCTTTAAAATTTACAAATACTTTCTGAATGGGAATGGGAATGCCTGGTCGCAATTTTACTGCTAATCGTTTCCTTTTAAGGAGGAAATGTAATTTTCCCTAAGATCTTGGGTAAACTAAGATCTTTATAATTTTCACTCTGTATCCCAGAAATATCTAACACAGAGACTGCAACACTTCTGAGAGACCAAAACCAGATTAAAATGTAATTGGGAAATATTTAACAAAATAAATAAAAATACAATAAAACATAGATAATGTTGGTATGTGATATTCTAAATCAATATGTGGCCCTCCCTATCTACCTGAGTCTGACACCACTGCAGTATCCCATCAAACATACAAGGGGTTTCTAATCTGATCACTATTTTTGTGCCTTAAGCAACATCCAGCTAAAAACCTCTCCATGACCCGTTCTCTGGGCCAATGGCAGAGAACCTAATGAAACTGGCATCTGTTGAACACTTCAATATCTTTACCATTCTATTCTTTCTTGCAGAAAGGGCAAAGTCTGCTGTTTCTTTTTCTTTGCATTCCTAGCCCTGAGCAAACAGTGCCTAGCACAGAGCAACCTCCTAACAAATGCTTCCTGATTGATTTGGTTGAATTGGGGTTCTTTGGGGGTGATTTTGGTTTTGCTACATTTTAAAATTTCTCTGGAAGTTTCCCTGGTGATATTTATTTGGCCCATTTCCTCTCTTTCCTCTTAGGGGTCCCCTAGGAAGAAAGAGATTATTAGTTCCATCTTGTAGACAGGAACACTGAGGTACCGAGAGCACAGGTAGACCGCTGTAAGAATTTAGTGGAGGGACAGGAATTAGAACCTCTATCTCCCGCCTGCTGTCTCAGTTTCTTCTTTCCTTTTCTGCTAGACCACCTGGTTTTTCAGTGTATTCTACTGAATAATGTAACCAATATTTCCCTCTAACCAGGAACAATAGAAGGTAATGGGACAGTTTCCCATTTACACAACCGATATAATTCTAGAGGTTGCAGGAGGGTGCGAGCTTAAGACCACCTAATTTAACTTTAGTTAAGGGAGGTCTACTAGGAAAGCAGCGGTGCTGACATTAAACTGGAAAACGAATCGCTAATGGAGAGACCAGAGAATGAATGACTAATAATGCACAGATATACTTTTTATTATTTATTCATAGAAAACAGTGGGTTTCAAAGTCTGTTGCTTTGAAAAATGCCTGAGCTCGTCGAATATGATGAAAGGTGGTGAAAATTCTATTTCATTAACATTTAATCATAAATCACTCTTAAATAAAAAGTATAAAATAAAAATTTGTCACAAGCATTTAGATATGGAGAAAAAAAGGTCTGTTGGAAGAGGAAAGGAAATACTATAGCAGTGTTCATTGTTTCTGTTTTCTGTCAACTCCGGAAATTCAATTTCAGTCAAGAAACATTTTTATTAAGAAACTGCGATGTGCAAGGTTATCGTGCTAGTTAGTCAGAGGGCATAAAACCCCCAAGACAAAACAGTATCTGCCTTCAAGTGGCATATGTTCTCCCAGGGGTGAGCGGGGGCCGGGGCGGTGTTAGAATATGTTCCCAGATAAATAAATACAAAGTAATTTTTTTGGTTGGATGGTTCACGAGCTTCCTGTAGAAGGAGGGGGTCTGAGCTAAGAGTCATAGGGAACGTGGGGACTCAAAGAGGAAAAAAAGAAAGTGGCTCAGATAAAGATCAGCGGCCCAATTTCCAAAAGCCGATCAATCTATAAACATTTATTAACTGCCTGTTATATGTCAGCTGGGCTAAACACTAGGCGAGAAGATAGACCTTGCCCTCAAGGCACTTACAATCTAATGGGGGAGAAGGAAAAAAAATGATAGAATACAACAAAACCAAAAACGTTCCTAAACCACAACCATACAAAAAACAAAGTGTATGCCTATTGACTGGGGAATGGCTGAATAAACAGGAGTATGTGAATATAATGAATATTTTTGTACCACAAGAAATGACAAATATAAGGAATTCAGAGAAACTTCGAAGACCTGTGTGAAATGAGGTAGAGCAAAGTAAGGAGAACCAAATTATGGCCATGATAACATAAATTAAAACCACACTAAAAGACATCAGATGGATGCAATGACCTTGGAGGCAATGATCTCAACTCTAGATCACTAATAATGACCTTGGGACTAAGTGGCTTCACCATCAGACGTGGGCCATGCATTAGTTTGCTTTACTTACAGGAGGCTTTGAGCAGGGAGGGTTATGGAGAAGTGATAGTGACGTAAATTAAAGAAAGCATTAAACAATCTCCATTAAAAAAATATTTAACTGCTGATTATATGGATAGGAAAAAAGTCTTCCAAACAGCTTGCTACTGGGAATAATCAATATTCCTACCAATTCAGGAATCCTATGTTGATAAAAACTTTGTAAAAATTTAGACCCACTGACCCAATCTTTATTCTTCCATGCATTCTGAAATCAGAAATGTTCCCTAGGGCAATAAAGAAAAATGTATACCAACTATGAGTTACTATCTATTATTGATTTCTAGTACCAAGAAAATAAACATGGTGCTAAACTGACATTGTCTGCGACACACAAAGTATGGAACTGTGAAATACCAGCTGTATTTGTTACACCTCCAGAGGACAACCTTAACATACTCTGTATTTGATCTGAGGCTATCACAGAGGATGCTGTTAAAATCCTCTTCCAAGAAGTCTTGTATGGTCTGATTTTTAATCAAGCAGCCAACAACTACCCACCTAACTATGCTATGGTTACATGTCCCTATCATGCTATTTTAAGTGCCAGTTATGCAGTTATGGCCCGGGATTATGCTAGGTCATAATTCCTCTGCTATCATTCCCTAATTCCACTGGGGTTATGAGGTATTTGATAGAACCTTTTCTTCTTTGTTTTAGTTTCAGTACCTTCTCCATGTTTAAAATCCAAGAGACAAATAAGTTATATTTTTCTTTAAGTAATAAATCAAATTTAACTCCTGCTCTGCATTAGAAGAGAAAGCATTCATTTTCATGGATGTTCCCCTGGGAATATAGTCTGTAGAACGAAATTCTAAGAAGGGATTCAGTAAGACTCCACTCTGAACTTAATATGTAACGTTTCTCCACGGGGAAAAACAAAAATTAAAACAAATTAATGTACCGAGGATCACTCATTATAAGAAATTAAGCAGGGACGATTTTTTTTCTATTACATTAAGTGAAGGTAGAAAAGGAACTCTAAGCCTTCTAAACCTATCAGGGTTATAATCACGGAATTACAAAAAAATGTTATTTTCAATTGAGCGATGATAATGGCACAGGAGATGGAGAACTGGCACTGGAGTTGGGAAGACACGGGTTTAAGTCTTGCCTTTGACACATTATAACTGGATGATCCTGCGAAAATCCTTGAACTCTTCTGAGACTGAGCAATTCTCTAAGACTTACATATTAAATGATACATGGATCGGGATCTGCCCTGGTGGAAGAAGTCTCCATGTGCAGGGAATCGCACATCCCTGATTCATTCCTGAATTGTTATCAGCGCTGCTCAGTGGATAGAGAGCCCACCATGAAACCGAGAACATTTGGATCCAAGTTCTATTTCACACACACTGACTGTGTAACCTGGGCAAATCTTGCATCCACCAAGTGCTGCAGACAACTAAGACTGTGACTAGCAGAGAAGGTGCTAACCTACATCGGGGCAGTCTCCTCATTCCGAATTTTCTCATACCAAAGAAATCACAGGCCCAGAGGCCCAGTCCCTAACAAGATCCCTAAGTAATAAAAAGTAAATAAAGGTGAAAGTAAAATGACAGAGAACTGGTTCCAACAACGTATGCGACATCATGAAGATTGACCTTTGGGTCCAATATCCAGGTCTTCCTAGAAATCGATTTTGTGGATATTACTTCCTAAACAGCATTGCGTGCTAGTGGTTTCCCATTTGTTTTCAAGCAAGATACAGAGAGGCTAGAATAAACTCAACATTCATTAGTCATGCACTAGTCCATATAACATATTGTAGGATGCTTCTACCATCATATGTATAAGAGCGACCCCCCTCCCCGCCCCCATCCAGACTTTTGATTTCAACTTTCTGACTTTGGGCAAGACACTTAATTTCCATCAACCTCAGTTTTCCCATCCACAAAATGAGTGTGATGAACAAATGGCTTCTATGATCCTGTGATCTATGTGGGGAGACCCCAACTTGGGAACTCTCTGTACTGATAAAACAGGCAGCTTGTCTGTAGCTTCTGGTCTCAGAGACTAGCCTGGGGGCACCACGAGTGACTTGCCCAGGGTAACAGAGTTAGCACATGTCAGGGATAGACTTTCCTGACTGCAGTGCAGGTCCCTTCTCCATTATATCACACCGCCTTTCATGTAGGTGATAGAAGCAGATAAAGGGCAAGGCTAATGTGATGACTGAAGAGTTAAGAAGTCTTTCCAACTAGGTTCTGAGACTTCTCTCACTCTTGAAATTCCATTTCAAGAATCAAACGTGATAGTACAAAGTGCTTACCACAGTGCCTGGCACATATTAGAAACTATGCATATAGATGCTTATTCCTTTCTCTTCCCATTTATTCATTTCTCCTGCCAGAAGCCTGGATATAGGAGCGTGGAACTTACCTGTCCGATAATGAGAGGAACGACAACAGTCACAGAAAGCTGGGAAAATATAGAGGTAAAAGGCACCGAAGAAGATGATCCAAGCTGTTAAAAAAAAAAAGACAGGGAGAGAAAGAGAGAAATAAGGAATTCAGTAATCAGTTTTATAATGAGCTTGTCAGACCAAAAAACATTTTCATTTGTGAAATAATGCAGTAAGAATCAAATTCACACCCACAAAGGGACACATATATAATAGCTGCATATAAACACAGAGAAAGTGATGTTACTTTCAATTTTCTAAATTTAATGCAAAGCAGTCTGTCTGCCAGCTGCTAAACCAGATGTTTGGGTAACAAAAATTTAGTAACTTGTTCAAATAGTGGATTCTGAGTAATCTCTTTGAGCCTTTATTGTAAACACCACAAACAGCAAAAACTTTTGTTACTTCCACCACTTGGTGTACTTCTTGAATTTTATATTTTAATGTTTCAATTTGCATTAATCAATCCATCAACGAATATTTGTTAAGCGGCTACTACGTGCCAGGCACTGTATGTGCCAGGAACAGAAAAAAAGGACACAAAAGGCAATTTTTAACCTCAAGGAGCTTACAAACTAATTGGGAGACAATATTAAACTGGATTTCCTCAAATCTGCCTCACTGTTCTAGGCACGATCTCCACCCATGCTGACCACAACCCCTTATCCTGTGTGAGTCTTGTCCATATTCTCCCACGGATCTCTTCCATGGGAGGCCATCAGGGGTGCCCAACCACTTCCAATCTCTACACCACCTTGGGCTTTCTGTTGACCTTCAGGTACCTCCAGTTTCTGGAGTTTGCTCTAAGAATTATGCTTGGCTTGGCTTTCACTGGATCATTGTCATCGACTTTTTCCAGCTCAAAATGAAAAAGGTTTCAAAGTCAAGCCTCACTTAGTTTTGGCCAAGAGATATTATTTCTTCAAATGTCTCATCCAAATTTTTCAGATTCTTCTATGGCTTCTCCACTCTCCTCTCTTTCCTGGCCACCCGCCCTTCCTTCTCCAAAGCATAGAATTCTTCCGTCATGCTACTACCTTTTAAAGATTTCCACAGAGTCACATAATCACCTTTTCCATATGCCCCTTGTCCTGTTTCTCAAGCCCCCTAGATGCTGGGAGTGCCTGCTCTAGGACTCTTCACACTATGTGAATCTTAGTATGACATTCAGGCTGCTCATCTGTTATCCTCTGCTTTTATATCATGACCTCGGTTTGTTTTTCCCCACTGAAGTTATAGGATCATAGGATTAGAGCTGGAAGGGCCTTAGGTGATCCAAATCACCTCCTAATTTTACAGATGAAGAAAACGTGGCCAAGAGAGATTAAGCGCCTATGTTCAAAGAGATAATAAGAAATTGAGCCAGAACTTGAACTCAGGTCTTCTCATTACAAATCTAGTTCTTTTCATTTCCTGGGTCTCCATGATGCCGCTTCTTGTATGCGTAATACTGTTGGCCATTTATTGCAGCTCATTTATACGCACCAGGCATCCCTTTATTGCCTTTTGATTGAGTCGACCGCCATTTTAATTTTTTATGGACTCTGGTGCTCCACGATTGGCAGCTGGGGAGCATTCATTACTGTAAGAATATTGGCGCTAAAAAGATATGGATTTACGCATCCCAGAGAAGACTAGAATTACTGAAAGCAATGGACAATTCCCCAAGTGTAATCAGACCTGCTCTCCTCCTCCCATTCAATTCTGGGGCCAGGATTCCAGATTTGTTTTGTGCAAATGCATAAAAAAAGATTTAAAATGCATGGAACCATGGAGATGAAGTGACTTTGGAGATGGCTTAGTGTGACCTTTTCATTTTACATTTGAAGAAACTGAGATTTAGAAAGTTCAGAAGATTCCCCGGTTGACATCAACATAAAACTTTAAGGTTTTCACTGATTTACATGTATCATCTTGTCCTGATTCTCTCAACAACCTCTGCAAGGTAAGAGCTAGTATTACCCCCAAATGACAGAATGAGGAGATTGAGGCACAGGCTTGTACAGATAATATAACCATCCCAAGTAAGCTTTGATCCCAGGTCCTACTGAAGCCCAGCACACTATCCATCCTGACACAGTCCTTCCACCAGAACCATGATTAGAGCTCATGTCCTCTGATTCCCAATCCCCTCCCTGCTCCTACCCCTTGCCTTAAGAATTCAATCCTCCCGTTTTGCCTCGGGGGCTCTGAGACAGCTTAATTTCTTTTTTGAAAATTGATTCTATTGACCCTTTTTGATCTTTAATATAGCCTAGATTTGCCCCCTTCCCACTCCTAGAGAATCATCCCTAATAAAAATTAATAGAAAATAAAAACATTCAGTAATACTGATTGATGCATCACAAAAACATTTGATATGAATGGCAACGTTCTACATCTGTGGGTCTGAACTTTTGCAAGGGTTCAAGGGGAGGTGTCTTCTCATCTTTCTTGTCTCGTTTGGATGTTCTGTGGCAGCTGTTTTTTCCACTCCGGTTGTTGAAGTCATTTTGTATGATCACTTTCCTGGCTCTGCTAACCTCACTTTGCATCAGTTCATGTAAGTCTTCCCAATCTTTCTCTGTACTGATCAAGAGAGCTTGCTTTCTCCATGGCCTGGCCGGGCCCACTTACGGCTGCCGTAAAGCTCAATGAACAAGTAATAGTTTGCCTCTGGCTTGTCTTCAGCATCATTCTTAAGGATCTGTATACGTAAACTTGGGACGGAGGATAAATCAGACATCAGGGCTAGGATGGATTCTTGTGACCTTCTCGCCTTGGGCAGAGAGATTCCCATGAGATTATTCACAGAACAAGGATTAAGATGTACTGAAAAGTGCTTTGTTGCATTCATAGGACAGGCCTGATGAATTCTGTAAGGGCCCTCAGGGAAAGCTGGGTGGTACCACAGAGAGACCACTAGACTTGGATGGAGGAGACAGAGAGTTCAAATCCTGCCTCGGACCTTTACTGGCTGTACGATCCTAGGCAAGTCACTTAACATCTGTCCACCTCAGCTTCCTTATCTGGAAAATGGAGACATTAATAATACCCACTCAAAGTATTGTTAGGAAGATCGAATGAGTTCTGTCAACCTTAAAGTGCTACATAAATGCTGGCCTTTATTTGTTGTCTCAAGTTCATAGGGTGTTACCTCCCTATACTGACCCTACCAAGACTGTGACTCCTCTAACAGAATCCATATTTCCTGAGTCAGGCAAGTCTCCCTAATTTTAGGGCATCCAGATGCCATCTAACATCAACCAAGCAAGTGTTACAATGCTTATCCCCACCTGAAACCTTTCCCAGAGAGGAGACACATAGGTTCTACGGTCTCATAATCCTAGAGGCAGCAGGACATAGGGTTTGGAGAGCTGAACGTGGGGCCAGGAGACCTGGGTTCAAATCTCATGTTTACTAATTCTGTGAACATGGGGAAGTCATTTAACCTGGTAGAGTCTTAGCTTCCAAATCTGCAAGACAGGGGTACCTACTATGTGCAAGGGAAAGGTGTTAGGCATTGAAAGGACAAGTACTGGCTTACAGTACCTACTTCACAGAGCTGCTGTGAGAATGTTTCACATACCCTAAATAAATGACTCATGATCACTGTTAATATTATTATTCACAGGAGAACTGATAATTAGGGATGAGATGAAAATACATATTCATATGTGGGAAGAAGGGTCAAAGTCTTCTAGGGTCAAATCCCACCGTTTCATGTTCTGTAAAATGAGGGGATGATGACCCTTCCAGGTCTAGAACTGGGATCCTGTAAGTGTGGATGTGGATTACTGCCTGCACTACTTAAGTTTCTGAAAAGTAAAGCCAGGGACCAGGGGATGACCTATCATGCATGTTAGCTGTGGACTATTTTCCTTCCTTAACTATGTGCTACATGTGATTTCATCTCAGGCATCTCTGGGTACATGACTCTCAAGGACATCACGTTTCACTGTTCTCTTGCCGAGATAAGGCAAGATAGGGGGTATATCTGAGATCGCTTGCTTTTGATTTCCCTCATCCTTCTCTAATACCTCCCCACCCCGAAAAGGGCACATCTTTCCTTTTTAAGACCCAGCCAGGGCCTAATACAGAACTCACCTTCTAGTGTCTCTCTCCTTCATTAGTATCCTTAAGCAGTGGACATTAATATATTTGCTTCTTAATTTTTTTCTTCTTCATTCATTTTTGGATTACTTCTTGCCTAGACTACTATTGCTACTCTAACAACAAAAATAATCCCAGTAAAATATTTACAGGTTAGGATGGACAGCTTTGATCAAAAAAGGTCTTGCCCTCCACTCCACTTCTTCCCTTTCCCCTAAATGAGCTCTCCCATTATCCCTAACTATAGAGAATTAATGCACTCTTTTTGTAAATTTGCTAATTTTTTAGTGTCTTTTTTTTAAAGTTCTTTGGCTCTCCTTCAGCCTCTCAGAGATTTCTTCTCCTTAACTGACTCTTAAATGACTGCTTAGTTAAGCTCCCCCAATAGTCAACTAGCCAAAGGAGAATGGAAAGCTTATGGTGGATGTGAGGGGGCTGAAACAAATTACCAGTGAAAATGTTATTGAAGAAATGGAGGCTAGTCATGTGGTAAGAGTGAGGGGTGACCAACAGATGGTTTGTGATCAGCACCACTGAAGAGACCCCTCATATACCAGTGAGACTGTAGATCCATCAAAATACGAAGGCAGCCCTTTCCCTAACTCTTTTGTTGTGACTGGCATTCACCTACTCCTTCCTGATACTTGGGAACTCCCTTTCCAATCTTTCTTTCTTTAGAACTAAATTTCTGTCTTACTTTCACTTTAATTTGGAAAGGTCCTTTTCTTCCTCACTCCAAATGCATGAAAACACTAATCCTAGCTTTCTTTGCAGCTCAGCTCAGATGCTACCTTCTACAACTGCTGTTTTCAGTTGTGTCTGACTCTTTGTGACCCCATTTAGGGTTTCATTGGCAAAGAGAGTGGCGTGGTTTGCCTTTTCCTTCTCCAGTTCCTGTTACAGATGAGGAAACTGAGGCAAACGGGGTTTAATGACTCTCCCAGGGTCACAAAGCTACTAAGTATCTGAGGCTGGATTTGAAATCAGCTCCTCCTGACTAGGCTGGGCACGCTACCCACCATGCCACCTAGCTGCCCACCTTCTACAATAAGGGATCTTAATGATTTTATGTGCCACAAGACCCTTGAGCAGTAAACCTGGTGTAGCCCAAGAACTCAGTTTAATATTTTTAAATGCATAAAACACATAGGATTACAATAGAAACCAATTATAGTGAAATATAGTTCTCAAAATCTGAAAGAAAAAAATTAAAGGTTCAAGGACCTCAGTGTAAGAGTCCCTACTCTAAAGGAAGCCTTATTGATCCTGCCGGCTGTTAGTACTGTCCCTCCTCAAATTCTCCTACATTTACTTCTCAGCACATTCTGTCTTTCTTCTTCCTTACCCCAGAAGAAAGTCAACTCCTTGGGGGAAGGGACTGTTTCATTTTTGTCTCTGACTTCCCAGTGCCTAAAACAGTCCCTTACACAAGAGTACTCGACAAATTGAAGCAAATGTCTAATTATTTTTTTTCTGATTTGCTGAAACTATAATTATCAAAATGTTTGGTGTTGTTTTATATTATCCTCTCTCCCTCTACCTCACAAATCCCCAAGAATCGCCAAGGATTTATGTTCTGCCTAAAAATGGACCCGAATTCATTTAATATCAGCAGCAATGCTGACAACCGGCTGACAATTTAGGCAGTCAAAATTGCAGCTTAAGCCTTTTCCTCTATGACTAATATGGGATTTAAGCAATGGAGAGTGTCAAGTAGAAAAACCGAGCTTGGTAGAAAACAACCACCACAACAAAATGACCTTTAGATGTCTCTCCATGGGCAAGAAGCAAAGGACTGAATGGTAGTAATTATGCCTCTCAGCAGTGATGATGCCCTGGCTTTGAACCACAGCCCTGCCATGTGCTAGCTATTTGGGCAAGCAAGTCCTTTTTCTCTTTGGGCCTTAGTTTCCTTATCTGAAAAGATAGGGTTGGCTTAGATGATAGTTAAGAAAACACAAAAATACTGTCCTCCTCCCTCCTCTAATTTAGAAAATAAAAAGGACAAATCTGAAAAATAAAATTCTCAATACATAGATACACAGCAGAATCTGGCAAAAACAAATTCCAACACTGGCTATGTCTGAAAATGTCTCTTTCTGCAGGGAAGTTTTATCTTTATGCTTTTGGACTCATGATTTACTGTTGTGTGAATTAAAGTTCTTAAATTCTTTCAAAGTTTTTTTTTCTATGTTTTTATCACTGTATAAACAATTCTAGCTCACTTTGCTTCCCAGCAGTTCATAAAAGTCTTCATGGTTTGCACTGAAACTGTCTGTTTCATAATTTCTTGGGGCCCAATAATATTCCATTACATTCATATACCATATGTAGCCACTTCCAAATAGGAGGAGATGACTTATTGGCTATTACAAAAAGAGCTGCTATAAATATTTTCGCACATGGTGAACTCTTTTCCATATGTCCAATTTCTTTGGCAGTATAGACCTAGTAGTGGTATGGCTGGGACAAAGGATATGCACATTTTAGTAACTTTTGGGGCACAATTCCAAATTGCTTTCCAGAATAGCTAGACCAATTCACAGCTCCACCAACAATGCACGAGTGTGCCTGTTTTCTCACAACATCTCCTACATTTGTCATCTCTGCTAGTCTGATAGGTATGAGGTGGAATCTTGAAGTTGCTTTAATTTGTATTTCCCTAATTATTAGTCATTTGGAGCATCTTTTAATATGGTTACTGAAAACTTTAATTTCTTCCTTTGAAAATTGCCTTTTCAGACCCATCTGTCTTGGACAAGATGATCTTTAAGACACCGGTTACTTCAAAACCTTATGTTCTTCATGTATCATCTTAAAAATATAAAATATACATTCTATAGAAAAATAAAAAAATACTGGGGCATTTTAAAAAAAACATGTTGAAGATCAAGATCAAGAGTGAGAATTAATCAACAAGCACATATTAAGAATTTAGTTTACTATATACTAGTCAGTCCATCCATCCATCCATTTGTCCATCCATCCATTTGTCCATCCATCCATCCATCCATCCATCCATCCTTCAATAAATAAACACTTATTAAGCTCCTACTAGAACAGTGCCCATCACTGTGCTAAGTACGGGGATACAAAAAGAGGTAACAGACAATTGCTGCCCTCAATGTTCTCCTAATCTAATGAACGTTGGGTTAAGTACTGTGGCTGCTATAAAGAAACAGCCAAGATAGCTCCAGCTTCCACATCTTACTTGGTGCTCTGTCCAGAAAAGAATGAACAGAGAGCTGGAATCAGGAAGCTCTGGGGTCCAGTTCAAGTTCTGATGCCAGCCAGCTGTGTGACCTTGGGCAAATCTTTTAACCATCTGAGTTTCAGCTTCCTCATCTGTAAAATGGTGTAATAATTTACCTTACAGAAATGTAACTTCAACCACTTCAGAGAGGCACAAGAATATCATTTATGGTTATTATTATGGATGAGATGCCCACCACCGAGATCTAAAATCTATTTATTGTGGGGTTCTGTGCTATTAATCAGATCTATCTGTCTCTCAGTTTGGCCTCAGGAAATGTCTATGAGGAATCAGCTGTGAAGTGGTTATGAAGCGATTTCTACATAGGAAGGGACAAAACATTGGTAAAACCCACCTCTGAACATGTATCAAAAGCAAGACTGTCAAGAAAATCAGTTGGTTTCCTTGTTCTGTTAAATTGTTCCTAATTGTCCCCCAACTAATTCTGATGTGTTTCTCTACAAAGGGAGCCGGAAGAGGGAGAGCTAGACTGGGAAGAAAATATAACAATAGCTAGCATTCACAGAAGACTTTAAGATGAATGCCTGCCTTAAAAAGAGCCATGCGCTTTATCACCTCGTACGATCTTCACAATGACCCTCCGGGGTAAGATCGTGCCCATATTATCGAAGAGGAAACAGAGAGAGGATGGCATAGAGATGGAAGAGCAAGATGTAGATGGAGGAGCAGAGGTCACCTGGTCCCATCACACTGAGAGCCCCCTTTTGTCTGTCTTTGAAACCCCAGTGCTTAGCACAAAGCCTGGCCCATAACAGGTACTTAATAAATACCGATTATTTGGTCTGGTTGTCTTTCTTTATGACACTAATACTTGGCACATAGTAAGTGCTTAACAAATGCTGTCTTTCCTTGTATCCCAGTGCTCAGGATAATGCCTGGCACACAGAGGGTGCTTAATAAATGTTGATTGTCTTTCCTCAGATCTCCAGTGCTCAGGATAATGCCTGGCACACAGTCGGTGTTTAATAAATGTTGATTGTCTTTCCTCAGATCCCCAGTGCTCAGCACAAAGCCTGGCACACAGTAGGTATTTAATAAATGTTGATTGTCTTTCCTGGTATCCCCAGAGCTTAGCACAATGCCTGGCACATAGCAGATATTTAATACATGTTTATTGATTGACTGCTCCAAACCCTTCATTTTACAGATGAAGAAATTAAAATCCAGATTATTTCCTCAAAGATAACTCAGGCCTTCATTCTTTCTTCTTCCACAAAATTCCTTCCCTCTCCTGCCCTGTTCAGTGTCCCTGCTTGATACTTTCAGTAGTAGCAAAAAACAGAGTGGGAATGGGTGAACAAATTATGGCACATGAATGTGATAGAAAGTTACTGGGACTATAAGAACTTATGAATTTGAGGAATTCAGGAAAAGATGGGGAGAGTTGTATGAAGTGACGCCGAATATGCAATCAGAGCCAGCAGAACAAGAGTCAGGGCAGGGCTACAGAAACGACAGGAAATCACTGAACTGTGAGCTGGGTGTTTACCAAGTAATTGCCTTGCACGGGCACTCTCAGGTGCTGAAGATCCCAAGGCAAAGAAGGCCAGCTTTAGAACTGTGAAAGACTTGGATTCAAATCTTGCCTCTGACGCATGCTGGCTAGGGGACCCTGGGGCTCATCATTTCATCTCTCAGGGCACCAGGCAACTCCCTAAGTCTGTTAAAACGCGGATTAGTTACCAATTTGCATTGGAAAAATAAAGAGAGTTTACACATTAGGAGTTTCCTACATGTAATCTGGACAAAGAGGAAGCTAAAAGCTAGATTGTTAGTTTGCTTTCTTTAAAATTTTTAACACAGTGTGTTTTCAAAGTGCAGGGTCAGCAGAATCAGACAGAGGGGACAGTCGCATAAATACCCCTCAGTTCTCATGCAGAATCCTTGAGCCATCTAAACCATGAGCTTGTCTTGAACCTGTCACTTCAGCCATGGGCACCAAATTATTTGCAAGTGTGGGTTTTTTTTTCACGATTACTTTGGAGTTTACAATAGAAGCCACGACAGATTCCTCATAAAATATGAAGAACAAGGATCATAGGCAACGTATTTACTTCTGTTTTAGTTAAAATCATCCCTGCATAAGAAATGAGCGGCTCTTAGACACAGACCCTCCTATGCCGCCTTGTGCCAGATGCTTATCTTCTTTCTTCTGGATGCCAGGGCAGACTTCACAGCTTCAGGAGGCTCCCCGAGGAACCCGAGCGCCCACTGACTGACCACAGCTCCAGGACCTATGACAGATTCCAAGGAAGCAGCTTATGTCAATTACGGCAAATCTGATTCCGGCACTGAGGGTTCCGTCCTCATGGAGGGCACTTCTGAGGCAGTTGTCCTTTGGGTTCTCCTCCTCAGCAGCCCTCTCCTACCTGATCTGGCACCTTGTACCCTGTTAATTACATCTCTGACCAAGTTTGCTCCAGATTCTATGAACTGACACAGCCTGGAGGGAGGGCTGCTGGGGTCTGTGTTCACAAACAGAGATGGGGCATCTGCAGCCTGCGTGCTACAGAAACCACGGCCGATCTAAGAGAAATGATTCATAGCAACTCAGCGGCAAATAAGATACTCTATTGTGGACTGTCTCAAAATAAGTTTTATTGATGCCTTTGGTTTTACGTAACAGTTCCACACACACACACACACACACACACACACACACACACGCACGCACGTCTTCCTTCATAACCAAGAAAAACAGTTAAGCAAACCAACTGAAACAGTGACAGTGTGTGATGTTGTGGGCAACATTTTGCACCCACCGTCCCCCTGCCTCTTGACTTAAAGAGAGGTTATGTTTCGTGAGCGGTTTTCCAAGACAGAGATTGTTCCTTAGGGTTACTAAGAGACCAACCTCTTTCTAGTAATTTTTTTTTTGTTTACATCATTGTAATTTTCTTTGTTCTATATCTCTTCCTACAAGTCTTCTCATGTTCTCTGAATTCCTCATATGCAAAATTTCTAACAGCACAACTGTCTATATTCCACAATTGTAAACGTATTCCCCAGCTGATGGGCACTCATTTTTGTTTCCAGGTTTATTTTTTTTTGTTCCCGCAAAATATGATGCTAAGGATAGTTTGTTGTTCATGGGGGCATTATTTCTGTCATTTACCTACTTAGGGTATACACCCAGTAGAAGGATGCTGGGTCAAATGGTACGTGATTACAAAATTACAAATTGTTTTCCAGAGGAGTTGGTAGTTACTACACTGGATAGAGTGCTGGGCCTGGAATCAGAAAGACTCATGGTCCTGAGTTCAAATGTGACTTCAGACACTTATTAGCTATGTGCCCCTGGGCAAGTCACTGGACCCTGTTTGCCTCAGTTTCCTCATCTGTAAAATGAACTGGAGAAAGAATGGTAAACCACTCTACTCTCTTTGCCAAGAAAACCCCAAATAGAGTCACAAAGAGTCAGACACAAATGAAATAAATGGACAACACAAATGGGCTGATTTGTAGCTCCAAAAACGGCCTCTAAGTGCCTTAATCCTTCCTTGGTTCCTCCAGCAGTGACTGTTTCCATCTCTGATCATCTCTAACATTCTGATGAGTATGAGGTGAAACCACAGAGTTATTTTAATTTGCATGGAGGTAGTTTATGAGGTTGACAGTCTGCATTTCTTCTTTTAAAAACTGTTTTTTTCATACATGGATTATCTTTCTACTAAGGGAATGAAACTACATAAACATCTTGAAAATCTCAACTTTAAAGAGCTTTTTCCTATACTATGGCTCAAATAATTAGTGAGCTTGTGGACTTCTGGAATGATTGAATTTAGGGTTAAAAAAGGATCCTAATTTAATTTAATGAGTGACGTCTGACTTTAAGGATGTTTCCATTTGCCCTTGCTCTATTACTATGAAATACTTATGACAAACATATCAATTCTTCATTCTAAGTTCAGATGGAATGGTCCTGTGATGTGTAGAAGGAATGGTAAAAGAGGCTAGTGATACCTTTCTGGAAAACATATCCAAAATAATCCTGAACCAGGGAACAAGGGGGTGATGAGGCAGCTGACTGGCCAGGGCAGCACCTAGCAGGTATGGTGGTGCCTCAGAGGGGATACTGAGGGAGCAGGGTGGAAAGTCAGGCATGATTTGAAATAAGCTCAAGAATTCTGGTCTATCTTGGCCAAGAGAAAGCTTAATCCTTTTTCTGATTGCTCTGGGGATTCAAATGAGGTTTAGGGAGTCTTTAGGACTGGGGTTAAAAACCTCAGATTAAGAACCTGGGCCCTGTGACCTTAAAACATTTGGGGTGGAGTAAATGTGTTTCAATATAATTGGCTTCCTTTATAATCGTATGCGTTTTATATGCATTTAAAAACATTATCCAGAGAAAGGATCCAAAGGCTTCACTGGGCTGCCTGAGGGGTCCAGGACACAAAAAAGTTTAAGAAATTCTGCATTTAGAATGAATGAGCTCAGATTCAGATTTGTTCTTTCAGTGTGACTTCAGATCAGACTCCCAACCTTGGGCTGGCCCTTCATTCCCACGATGGCTCTAGAACCAACCTATAGCCTCAAGGTTCTGGAATCTAGTCACATATTAAGATGGTTTTTTTCACTCCACCTCCTAAGCCCAAAGTATGGAATTGCTTAGTGCTGGGTTCCAGGCAATGAATTCTGAGCCATTCCATGACACTTTCTCATATTACCTAGGATCAGAGACTCTTAGCTTATTCAGTTTTTTAAACTACTTAATATGGGAGGAATCAGTGGTATGTTGGTAAAGAAAGAAAGATGTTGTATACACTGGCATTAAGGAACTTTCAAAAATCCAAGGCTGAATTTAGACTGACTCAGAAACATTTGGAAGAGCAACCATCCTTCCATGAAATCTCTCTGCTTATGTCTCATCATGGCATGGAGGTGATATTGAGTCCTCAGAGGTGATTCCAATGGGGTGCAAGCTCCGGAATATACTACTTAAATTGGAAGGGCTTTGAGCATAGGCCCAGAGAAGGACTGCATGTCAGCTGTCCAAGGACCAGCTTCTCTGTGTACGAGGGAGACTGGTCTACATAGTAGTAGACCCATTGTTGCCCATTGGGTGATGAATTTTTTGGCCACGGTAACCGGCTATCCTTCCTACTAGATGAACGTGATGGTGATTTCCTATAAAAAATGATCATTATAAACACCCAGCTGGAAAACAGATGGTGCATTTTAAATCACTCATGTAAGTGAGCTGACCTGTAAATCGTCATTAATGCACTGGGTCTTCATTTTCTCTGCTGTGTAATCAGCCTTTTATCTCCTACCAGTGAAATCCATTAGCCACAGGCTTCTCATCTATTTGTATCTCTCTCAGCTATTAAAACATTATTGTATTTAATAATTCACCCTTGATGATTGGCCCCAGCTTTCATTAGGCCCCAACACAGGGAAAAATAAGGGTAGATTAGATAGATGTACACATTGCGGAATGCTTAACGTCAAAGCTCTCTTGCTAGGAAATCAGGGACAGCCTCGTGGAGGCCACTTTAATAAAACTGGCAGCCGGACAAAGTGGTGGGTCTGGGACTCCCACTCCTATACACCCACCTTTATGTAGCTCCACCTGCACAGATCACATGAATAATTACATAGAAATATGAAGGGGCAGTGTGGATGGTGAGAGGACCCAGGTTCAAATCCTGCCACTGTCATTTACTCAGACACTTAACCAACCACACTGTGTCTCAAATTCCTCATCTGTAAAAGGAGGAGGTTAGACTAGACTGCCTTAAAGGTTCTTCCTGGCTCTGTGATCTTATGATACAGACCCTTAAGATACTCCTAGTTCTCAAGCATTCTAATTCAATCCATCAAACATTTATTAAGGTTGTATCATGGCGAGGTACTCTGCTGGGTGCTGGAGATATTGAGACAAAAAGAAAATAGCCTCACCTTAATTTACTGAGGGTAGGAATGGGTGGAGGGGGAACAACATGTACCCACATAAATAAAAACAAAATGTGTACAAAATAAATATAATATTTGTAAATAAATACCATTAATATATGAAATAAAAAACCAGTCTCTCCACCCTCAGGAAAAAAAAATCCTCTTATTCTCCACAACCTGATTTCAATTCTCCTCCCATTCTGTTCTACCAGTTCCCATGTAATATGCATGAAATGAAGATTTAGTACTGAAGTAAACTGATTGCATAAGCTAATACCTAATGGCAGGCTCTGCATTAAGGTAAAATCATTAAAAAGAAAATCAGAATGTGGACTCAGTTAAACAACCAGCTTAAAAAAATATCAACATACAAACATCTTGTTTTGTTATTATAGGATATATCACACATACACACGCACACACCATATATATGGTGTGTGTGTGTATATGTAGTATATCTATGTATGTGTATATGTATACAGTCTCCCTCCATAAAGTTATTTCACAGAAATGAATTTAATTTTTCAAAACTTAAAAAAATCTTTACCTAATTGAATGCTAACAAGAAGAATAATTGAATAATCATTTATTAAGCTTTATCATAAGTATTATTAACAATCATTTATTAAGCTTTATTATAAGTATTATTAACAATCATATTATTAACCTACAATGCAACTGGCATTTAGGATACAAGGACAAACATCTTTTACTTATTTTGATGGGAGCTGAATGAGTTGAGAGCTCGGTGCGCAGAGAAGAGCCCCAGAACTGGGGACAGAGGACCTGAGTCCAAATCTCGGCTCTTCTATTTCTCTGTATGACCTCATTCAATCACTTCTCTGGCCCTCCAGTTACCTCATCTATGAAATAAGGAAGTTGGATGAAATCACAGCTAAGGTTTTTTCCTGCTCTAAACCTATTTTTCTATGGTTTTAAATGGGGTATCCCTAAAATAAGCCAATGGAGCTTAAAATAAAATGATTAAAGCTTATAAAGCTATTGAAGCTTACAACCCCATGGGGATTTTTGGGACACCCTCTACAAATTTAATCCTGGATGTTCCTCAGGAAGACAGTTCACAGAATACTCAGTCCCATTCTGCATCCCCTAGATGGGAAAACTGGCTATCATAGATCGAAAGGAGGTTATGAAAACAAGGAGGAAAATGGTTGATTTCCATAGCTGGAAGTGGGGTTGGGGAGGGAATCATTTTCAGGAAAGTCCTCACTCCTCCCTGTGCCACACCCCTTAGTACCTCTAAGGTGAGTGACAGAAACCCAGCCAGCAGCATTTTCAGATCACTGACACTGGGGACAGAGATGAGTTACACTCAACTCCAGCTCAGAATAGTGCACAGGATACCTCTCCCCAGAAATGTGCTTACTGTGTGGTCACAGGGACAGGTGATGCTCCTAGGTCACTCTGGGAAGTCTCTCTGTCTGTCTCTGTCTGTGTCTCTCTCATTCTCTCTCTCTAAGGGACCTCGGAGATCATCCAAGTCCAAGCCCTTTAATGACAGGTAAGGAAGGTAAAACTACAGTCGCCTGGGTTGGTTAAGTGTCACACCTGAGATCTGAACCTGGTCCTCTGGCTCTAAATCCATCACTCCTTTGACTACACCACCTTAACCCAGCTACAGAGCTAGAGAAAGACAGACAGGGACGGGGAGAGGCAGTGACACCTAGAGCCTAACAGGCAGTAGGAAGACAACCAGAGGAGTCATCCTCCTGCCTTATCTTCTCATACTCTGCTTCATCGCAAGGTCATTTCAAAGCGGACTGGACCGAGCAACCTCTTTAGTAAACCAGCAGAGGAGAGAAGTCACTCCTTAAGAGCCATCTACTTTAAATGCCTCTCATATGTGATCATAAATGTGAATATCAATTATGCAGACATCTCCACAAATAGATTACGGAAAAAGAGGCAGAGTATCATAAGTGATACTAATGGTTTCTGTACATTATTATTATTTCTACGGCTTGGATCAAAAGTTCAAGAGCTTTAGATTGTAGGCAGTCACAGAACTGGGAAACTAATGAGTGTTGATAGCTTCTAAACCTGTAACTGATCTTTCCCTCCCACACTGATCTCTCCTTTCTGTGAAATCCTTCTGCACTCAGTCAAGACCACACAGGTTAGCAATTAACTCTTCTATAATTGTTTTGTGGGCTAGTTTGTCTGTCTCCCCAACCGCAATGCCAACTCCTTGACAGTCTTTGCTTTATATTTTTGCATGCTAAACTCTCATCTCTAACACAGAAGAGGGACTCAATAAAAACTTGGTGACTGATTAGTAAAAGAACAGGAAAAGAGTGGAAAAGCCACATAAATAGGCATGCTTTTCATCAATATGCTAGAACTGGATTTAATAGGATTCATCCACCTCTGGGAGAGCCCAGGGATCATTTCCTTTTTTCTTTCATATCCTCAATGACTAGGATAGCACCTTGTACATGGTGAGCATTTAATAATTGCTTGGTGCCAGATCTGGGGTCTCACATGTGGTCTATCAGTCCATGTACTGATGGAGAATGACACTGTTAAGAATTGATGCCAGCAAAGACCTAAGAAATAAAGTGTGCAGAAAAGAAACTCAGTAAGTGTGGGCAAAGTTATTATATAAGTTTCATCACATTAACTTGCTGGAAAACTGTACAACTTTAGACTTGACAAGGTTTAGAGAATCTTACAAAAAGGATTAAACATTTATTTCATGGGACATCAAACAGCTTTGCCCAATTTATGAGACTGTCAAAATAAATCACTGTTTCCTCAACTTTTCCTGCTAAGGATGCCTCTTGGCATTTGCCAAAAGTTTGAATCAGTCTCCCTTCCATTTTGATATTCAAGTTTTACTCCTGATCAAGGCTTTGCAGCCCAAGTTCTTTGCATTTCCAATACCTTTAGGACTCTGTTTCTTCCCTGTCTCCACCTCCTCTCTCCCTTTCAATAACAGTATCTCTCTGGATTTGTTCGCTTCCAAATGCCTCCTTTCTCCACATTTCTCCTGGTCTTTGCACATTAATTTACAAGGCAATGATTCTCCAAGCCCTAGCTATATTCTCGGGCTCTGAATCTGTGAATTGTCTTATACAACACAACACCTACTGTGTGCCAACCCTATACTAAATGTCAAGGAGGCCATGGGAGGGGATAAACGATCATAACAAAACTAGCTGAACACATATACTGCTTTAGGTTTGCAAATCGCACTGTCTTATTTGGGGCTCACAAGAAGCCCTGCTACTAGTAGTGTCTAAGAAAAGATTTGAAGTCAGGTATTTTTGACACCAAGTCCAGCATTCTATCCACTATACTGTGTCTGGTGCGTTGTAAGCATTTAATAAACAGTGATTGATTGACTGATCTCTCAAATATCTGTTTCTCACAACAAGCTTGTGGGATAGGTGCTATCATTATTATCCCTGGTTAGTCTAGAGACAATAGGCCCTTGTGGATGGGGTGCTCGAAACAGAGTCAACCAGCCAATAAACAAAGTTGTTAAGTAGCCATGTACATGGCACTGGGGATAGAAACAGAAGCTCGTAGTCTATTCAGAGAAGAAAACTTGTACATAGGTAGGTATATATAGAAGAGAACCAAGATGACTTGGGGGTGGGGAGATCCGGAAAGGTCTCGTGTAGGAGGAGTTGGAGGGAGTCTAAGAGATGCAGTGTATTTCAGGCATGGGGGTCAGTCAATGCAGAGGAGGGGGGGTCATGTTCAAATTTCACTTGAGATGACCACGGTGACAACTACTACCATGGCTGCTACTATTGGTGGTGTGATCTTGGGCAAGTCATTTAACCTTGCCGGGCCCCTACCTCTTCATCTATAAAATAAAGGGGCTTAACTAGATGGCCACGAAGGCTTTTTGAGCTTGAAATCTATAATCCTAGGAGAAAACTAGGTCTTAGAGGAGGTGGAATCTGAAGTGGGCACAACAATGCCACCAACCTCACAGGACCACTGTGAGGACTGAAAAAGAGGAGACCCAGTCCTTATTTTTAGGAAACTGTTGCACACTGGAAGGGTCCCCTGAGGAATCTCCTTGCTTTAAATAACATGAGCATCCTATCCTAAAAGCATTTTGATACCATCTCATCTGAGGGCAGAGGAATGGCCTCTTAAGATCCCCTTTAACATCTGACTGGTTAAATTACAGAGAAATATAATGAACCAGAACAGTGCAGTTGATAGAGAGTCAGCCTTGAAGCTAGGGAAACCTGGGTTCAGGTCTGACCTCTGACATAGCCTCGCTCTGTTATTAATTATCCTTTCAACGCTCTAGGCAGGTCTCCAAGTCCTACTATAAGGCTGTAATTTTCTGAGAAGCTACCATCCTGTGCTGGGACAAGCAATTAAGATTATTGGTGGCAGAGAAAGTTCTGCCCTGCATTTGTAGGGTGAGTTTCTTCCCCTGGGAGTTCCTCATACCAGTGGAATCACTGAGCAAGTTCTTGTATTGTAACAGCCTAATACTGGAATGACTGATCAATCACCTGGAGTCCATACAAAAATAACTGATGTGGGGCTCCACAGGATGGGCTGTACCAGACTTGGCAAGGTTAGTCCTCAGATGCCAAACTGGGCATGGACTGTAAGCCTCACCAACATGAGCTCCATGAGAATTGACTTCAAGAACTCCAAATCATCATGTTGGTGCCAGAAGGAGGAATCAGAGGGGGAAGTGGACACATTTCCAGACCACAGGAGGGCCACAAGGAAGATTTAAACTACATTTAGTTGAGGGAGCAGCTATGTAGACAAACATGTAGTGAATATCCTATTATAAGCAACTATTCCCAATATACAAAAATAACTCATGAAGGTTCTGGGATCACTGAAAGCTGTGGAAACCCCTTTTCCCAGGGCTCAGTACATAAACCTACCATTCTTTGAAAGGGGATGGTGTGGCTTCCTGTGACTCTTTGTATCCACAATGTCTGGCTCATGGTAGGCACTTGATAAATGCTTTTTGATTGATCATTGACATTACCGCCCATACCTCAGGCCTATAACTTGATTACATTAATAGCAGCTAAAAACAAAATAAAACAAAAAAAATAGAAATGAGTAAGCAAAGGAGAAGGAACCCGACCGTAGAGAGTTACTATGGGGAGAGAAAATCTTTGTTCACATGCAGAGCAGGATATTGGAGCTAAAAAAGCTACTCCTTTTGCAACAAGAAACATCAAATGGTCCCAAGTACAAAAAGAGGTTTTAGAAGAACTTAAAAAAGGATTTAGCAATCAAGTAAGAGAGATGGAGGAAAAATTAGGAAAAAACGTTAGAACAATCCAAGAAAATCAAGAAAATTATGAAAATAAAGTCAACCAACTAGAAATAGATAATCAAAAACTTAAGAAAATAATTTCTTGAAAAATAGAACTGGGCAAGGGGAAGCTGATGATGTTCTAAGACATCAAGAAATCCTAAAACAGAACCAAAAGAATGAAAAAATAGAAGAGAAAGTGAAACATCAGAAAAACAACCTATCTGGAGAAGAGATCTAGGAGGGATAATAAAAGAACAGTCAGATTACCTGAAAATTATGATTAAAAAAAAGAATCTTGACACAATATTACAAGAAATTATCAAGGAAAACTACCCTGAAGTTCTACAACAAGAAGGTAAAGCAGAAAAAGAAAAAAATCTACTGATCACCACCTGAAAGAGATCTAGGAGGAAAACTTACAGGAATATCACAGCCAAGTTTCAAAGCTCCAAGGTTAAGGAGGAAATATTTGAAGCAACAGGAAAAAAAAAAATAATTTAAATATCATGGAGCTACGATAAGGATTACATAAGACCTAGCAGCTACTACCTTAAAGGACCATTGATCTTGGAATACTATATTCCGTAGAGCAAAAGAGCTGGAGTTATGACTAAGGGTAACTCACACAGCAAAGTTAAGTATAATCCTGAATGAAAAAAATGGACATTTAACGAACAGAAAGACTTTCAGATTTTTATAAAAACTCCAGAACTTAAGGGAAATTTTGACATATAACATCCTGGAGAAATATAAGGTAAACACTGAAAACCAATTATAGAGACTCAATAAGGTCAAACTGTTTACTCTGTATATGTGAAAATATTAGCAGTACTCTTATGATTGTCATCATTATTTGCGTAGTTTGAAAGAGATGTGTGGGCTGAGCTGAGTATGATGGGATGATTCTAAAAAAATAAAACTGTAGGGAGAGATAAAGAGGAGTAATTATCTCATACAAATGAGGTGCAAAAGGAAAAACTCATACAGAAGAAGCTAGTAGAAAAGAGGGTGGGTAGTGCTAGAACTACATCTAAAAGGGTATAAACGCCTTCTAAATTCAGAAAGAAATAAAAGGGCAAGAGATTAGGGTGGGGGGAGAGGATAAAAGAGGGACTCTTAAAGGGGTGAGGAGGTTAAGGAATCGGAGGGCAAGGTAGTGGGTAAAGCAGAGGAGTGAGAAGGGAGAGGGTAAATAATGAGAAGAATAGTGAGGAAAAATAGAAAGGAGGAAAATACGTAAGTAATTGTAGACTGTGAATGGGACAAATTTACATGTAAAATGGAAACAGAGAGCAGATTAAAAATTTGTATTCAACAATATGTTGCTTTCAGGAAACATAAAAACGAGAGATACATACAAAGATAAAATAAAGGGCAGGAGTAGAATTTAGTATGTGAAAAAAGCAGGAATAGTAATCATGATCTCAGACAAAGTTAAGTTAAAATAGATTTAATCAAAGTGGAAAACAGAGAAACTATACTGTGTCAGCAATATTATTCAATATTGTTTTAGACCATTAAAAATACCTAGACAGTATAAAATACCTGAGCATATACCTACCAAAACAGATATAGGAACTACATGAATATAAACATAAAACACTTTTTATACAAATAAACTCAGATCTAAATAATTGAAGTAATATTTATTGTTCATGGATAGGTAAAGCCTTACTAATCTGTTTATTCAATGCCATTCCAAATACATTACTAAAAACTATTTTACTGAGTTAAAAAAAGTAATAACAAAGTTCATTTGGAAGAATAAAAGGTCAGGAACTTCAAAGAAACCAGGGGAAAAAAGATGTAAAGGAAGCAGATCCAGCAGTATCAGACCCTAAACTATATTATGAGGTGAGAGCATTGTTGAATAATTTTGATTATTTTAAATTAAAAGCTTCTTGCATAAATAAAACCTACGTAGCCAAGAATAGAAGGAATGCAGAAAGTTGGGGGAAAAAACGTTCACAGACAATCTTGATATGGAAAGACTTGGACTTATGAAGGAAGATGCTATTGAACTTCAGAGAAACAGATGATAGGAGGGAATAAGCAGAGTATGGTCTTACATATATGTGTATGGGTGTATATGTGTGTGTGTATATATATATATATATACACACACACACACACACATATATATATATATATATCCACGCTTAATTGTAGCCTTCTTCAGGGTGGTGGGGAAAGGGAGGGGAAAAAATAAAGTAAAAAGTTCACAGCAGAGAACAACAGAAAACCGATTAGGAGGCAAAGAAAAGCTGGGCAGCTTTGAAAACAATGTGTAATACTTATTATATAGGTTTTCTTGAAATGGGCACTTATTGTTTTATATTGAATCCTCTCTTACGGTCTGCTGTGTACATGGCAATGTTCTTTTCTCATTTTGCATTTAAGTTTAAAATTTTTAAAATTTACAGAAAAATAGAAGCAGCTACATTATGGCATTAAAATGCAAATATCCTTTTAAATTTTTTTTGCTTATATTTCAGCAGAACAGGGTTTTAGCATAAGTTGAACTCCACTGATCGGAAAGTTCATAACAGGTTTCAAGGTAAACATCAAGCCCTGCATCCAGGGAAATATGGAGGATTAAAGATTACGAAGCATTTCAACAAGCAATACACCCACTCTGTGCTTGTGGCACAGAAAAAGTTGGTGGTACAGGAGATAGCACGCTCGGCCTGAAGTCAGGAACCTGAGTCCAAATCTGGCCTCAGACACTCACTAGCTGTGTGACCCTGGGCAAATCAGTCTGTTTGCCTCAGTTTCCTCAATCGTAAAATGTGGATAACAGTAACTACTTCCCAGAGTTGTTGTGAGGATCAAATCAGTAATGACCGTAAAGCATTTAGCACAGCGCTTGGCACAGAGTAAGTGCTATATAAATGCTTGTTCCTGTCCCCTCCATTCCCACTAGAATCCATCTGGTGGTTTTGGCTCTCCATCCTGTGTTCCTTGCATTACTCCATGCTCTAAGTGTGAATTACTGCGGTTCTTATTGATAATTCAGTGACAGTGAGGATCAACCAGGCATTTGCAGGCTCAGTATGGAAGCTGTCACTTAGTGATGCCATTTCTTGGGGTAAATGCTTTTAGAATTCCAAATAACCAAATTACTGCTGAATTTCATTTGTAAGTTGCAGGTGCCCGTAGAAACTCCTTTCAGCAGGACTTGCTCGTGTGGAAGCCTGTCCATTTGTAAAATGAGGCTAGAAACATCTGCCCTAACTTACTTTGCAAGAACCTTGTGAAGATAAATGAGATAATATACATGAAAGCACTCTGCACTCTTAGGAGGAAAGGCAATATATAAATAAAAGCATTATTACGATTGGCAGCAGTGGTGGTAGAGGCAGGGTCTGCTTACCCAGGCAGGCGCAAAGGCTCTCTCCCATGAGTTTTCCATCACTCACTTATTTGAAACACCCAGCTCAGTCTGAGTGTGGCTCTCTCTTAGCAGAGGGAGACCTCTTGTGACCTTGAAATCTGCCTCTTCGACAGAGCTCTGGACTGGGAGTAAAGAAGGCCTGCGCTGGCTTCAGTCCTACCTTAGAAACTTACCGGCTGTGTGTTTCTGCGAAAGCCATTAGTTTTCTCATTTGTAAGACGGTGATAATGAAAATCCCTACTTCGCAGAGCAGCAGTGAGGACCGAATGAGGCAATGCATGTGAAGTAAGGAAAACAGATTTGGATCTGGAAGGGACCCCAGAGACTCTCTAGTATAACGCCTTCATTCTACTCAGTTAAGTGACATTCTAAGGTCATACGATTAGTATTTGAACTCAGGTCCCTTGACTCCAGAAGCAGTGATTTTTGTATTGTATTATGTTCACCTTCAAATCTTAAAGTCCTGAATAAATGTCGGCAATTATTATTATTCTATGACTACAAAAATGCAGACAAACAAAAAACAATTTCCTGATGTATTTGGTCAGGAGCAGCTAGGCGGCCCAATGGGTAAAGTGACAAGCCTGGAGTCAGGATCTTCCTGGGTTCAAATCCAGCCTCAAATACTTACTAGCTGGGTGACCCTGGGCAAGTCACTTAACACTATTTGCCTCAGTTTTCTCATCTGTAAAATGAACTGGAGAAGGAAATAGCAAACCACTTCAGTATCTTTGCCAAGAAAACCCCAAATGGGATCATGAGGAGTGAGACACAATGAACAACAATAATGTATCTGGTCTCATCCAAATATTTTGACTATAATAAATCATCAGTTCCTAATATAGATAGGTTATGGGACGCTGAGTTTCAATTTTTGATCTCAGTTCTGATATGCTTGGCTCAATGGGAGTCCTGCATGAATCTTTCCCCCATCTACAAAGCATGATGAAATATCTTCAATTTCCAGAAGTGATGAGAGACAACTGCATACATCCTTTCTGGAAATAGCAATAATTGAGTTTTGCCTAGCATTTTAAAGTCTGTGATGTAAACCTGATGGTCTCCTCAGCTCCTATAGATTCAATCACCATCTGTATGCTGATGATTCTTAGATCTACTTATCCAGCCCTAACCTTTCTGCTGACCTTCAGTCTTGTATCTTTAACTGCCTAGTAGACATCTCGAACTGGATGTCTTGTAGACATCTTAAACTCAACCTGTCCAAAATTGAACTCATGTTTCCCCTTAAACTTTCTTTCCTTCCAAACTTCCCTGTTACCATCAAGGGCACTATCCTCCTCCTGATCACCCAGGCTCTGAACCCACGTGACATCCTCAGCTTCTCACTCTCTCTCATCCCACTATATCAAGTCTGTTGCTTAAGGCCTGTCGATCTTACATTCAGAACATCTCTCCCATTTGCCTTTGACACTGCCATCACCCTAAGGTAGACCCTCATCAACTCACACCTGGACTACTGCAATCACTGCTGGTGGGTCAGGCTGCCACAAGTCTCCCCCCACTTCAGTCCATCCTCCACTCAGCTGTTAAAGTGATCTTAAAGCCAAGTCTCATCATGTCACCCTCCCACTCTCTGCTCAATAGACTCCAGTGGCTTCCCAGCACCTCTGCTTTCAAATATAAAATCCTGTTTGGTATTCAAAGTCCTTTGTAACCAGGGCCCCCGCCTTTCCAGGCTTCTTCTATCTTATACCCCTGCCCACCTATACTCCCCACATATGCTCTGAGGTCCAGTGGCACTGGCCTCCTTGCTGTTCTTTGGACAAGATACTCCAGCTCCCAACTCCAGACATTTTCACCGGCTGTCCCCCATGACTGCCACTTTCTCCATCCTCATCTCTGCCTTCTGGTTTCCCTGTTGTTGCTGTTGAGTTGTTTCTGTCATGTCTAACTCTTCATAACCCCAACTGGGGTTTTCTTGGCAGGGATATTAGAGTGGTCTGCCATTTTCTTCTCCAGATCACTTTACAGATGAGGAAACTGAGGTACACTTGTCCAGGATCACACAGGTAGGCCCAGCATCTATCTACTGCACCACCCAACTGCATCTGGATTCCCAGAAGTCCAGGCCAAAACCCCACCTTCTATAAGAAGCCTTTCCAGATGCCCTGCAATTCTGCCTTCCCTCCATTGATTATCTCCAATCTGTCCTGCATACAGCTTGTTTGTACATAGTTGTTTGCTTGTTGTCTCCTCCATTAGACTGTGAATCCCTGGAGATCAAGCAATGTCTTTTATCTTTCTTTGTACCCCCAGCACTTAGCTGCATGTCTGGCACGTAGTAGGTTCTTAATGTTTACTGACTTTGTATATAGTCTCTCAACAGTATTACGAGGTAGGTCATATAGGGCCAAGAATCCCCTTTCTTTAGATGAGGAAATTTGAGACTCAGAGGTTACTGTGGTTGCACAGCTAGCAAGTCAGTGGTTAAGTATAAGCCCACATCTTCCTTCTTCTAAGGCCAGAGCCATATCTATGGTACTGCTCTGTTCTCATTCATTAAATGCACCCAGTCTTCCATGCCCCTAAGATCCTTGTAGAGATTTAGCCTGTGCAGCAAGGAAGGATCAGCTAAAAACTGGGAAGACTCAGTTGCAAAAGGGAGACAACCCACTCTTTTCAGACAGGGTGTGGACCCTGGGTCAGATGCAAGGAAACTTTTCAGGATAAAGACCATTTTTAAGAAATGATCTATTAGGTCTGCTGAGGTTAGTCTGCTGATGCTACTGAATCATGGAGTGGGAAAGGTTCTCCAGAGATGATTCTGTAATCTTTAGTCAGTAAGGAGAATTTAGAGCTGTCATGCCAGTAACTGGCCAATCCCTTGTGGCCCTCTGATGACTTGAGTGGCGAACAGATTCAGAAGGGTAACCCCCAGAAGGGGGGCCCAGCCACAGGCTGCAGCTCTGAAAAGCCTGATGGCTTTTATTTTGTAACTTTATCCATTAAATTTTATCATCTAGAGTATGCATTTCAGCAGAAACATATCTGCCAGTAGAAATGTATCTGCCAGTATTTTATCACACTTTTTATTAAATATGTAGGGAAAGCCTACCTTTGGATGCCAATTTATAGTTTCTGGGACCTCCTTAAGTTACTGAAAATTGAAAGCAAAATTCTGGGTTTCTTCTTCTAGAAAATACACTCATTTATTTAAAATTCTGCCCCATCACCAGAAGAGTTTTAATTTTTGTGCCTTCTGTTTTATTATTTAGCATGGGGAGGTAGTTTATTTTACACACAATACCTCACACTCTCTAGAGAGCAAGAAAAAAATTATTTTTAATTTGGTACCTATTAAACCCTCTAAAAAAGAAGTCCATCTGATTCCAGACACCCTGCTGATGCCTCACACCTGGGAAAGGGGCCCTGGTGTCCAGAGGAGCCAGGGCCTGAAGCTTGGGGAATAGCATCTTTATGACAAATTTTTAAGAGGAAAAAGTCTAGACTACAAGTTATAGTACAATTTCATCAGAGCAGGCTAACGTGTCAGGGGAAGGGGAGGTCAGGAAAGAGAAAAGGCCATTGTGTATTAGTGAAAAGTCTGAGTTTTAGAGTATTTCAAAAGACAGGCAGTTTTACTTCCCTATGCACTGAGTAACCTGAATTAGACACTGAAAACATGTTTTCAGATAAGAGCTATTTTTAATTAGCAACATCCTTTGAACCGATATGATGAAATCCTTAATAATCCTTTTTTCTGGAATAGATGCCACTACAGTCTTGTCAATGCAATTGATTTGCTGATCAAATCCTGTCTATATGGGGAAAACTAACCCTAGATAGATAGGTAGGTAGACAGAGAGATAAACAGGTAGGTAAACAGACAGACAGATAAGGCAAGCACTCACATGGAGGTCTGAAGAAGTGATACAAAGTCACTCTCAAGGTCTCTTTGGAATTGATTGTGAAACACGGGGAACACTGGCAAAGGACTGCCCAGCATGGCATGCTGTGTTCTGTGAATGAAGAAGAATTGCAGTACCTCAAAAGCAAATGAGGTGTTCACATTTAGAGACAACTCACCTCCAAATGTTCGTGTGGACTATTTGTGTTTGACCTGTGGTAGAGCCTTCCGAGCTTGTATTGGTCTGATCAGACACAGCAGGACACACTGTACCTTGAGCCTGACATAGTGGTGTCATTTGGGTCCTCTTTGAGTACAAACGACCACAAACACAGATAGCTAGCTAGCTAGATGGATGGATGAGTAGACAGACAGACAGAGAGATAGAAGGAGCATTAATTACTGGCTACGCACCAGATACTGCTGGGTACAAGGGACCCAAAAATGAGAAAATAAGATGTTCCCCACTCCCACAGAGCTTACGTTCTAAATGCAGAAGAAAACACACAAAGGGGAGGGGGAAAATGGAGAACAGAAAGGTATCCAAGGCGGGCAACAGTTCAGAGGGGGAAGAGAGTGGCCAGTGAGCTGGACGAGCAGTGAGTGGCCCTGGGGCTTTTGGTGATACGTTGGTTCCAGGCAGGGACTCCCCAGTTATTAAGTCAGCCTCAGGGTGGACTCATCCCCAGCGGGGCAAGCCAGCTAAACCTAACTCAAGTGCCATAAGCTCTTAACTAAAGGAATATCAGCTAAGGCGCTGTTCTTGTACTGAGTAGAGAGGTTTCACAATTCAGCTTTCCTTGCCGAGGTCTGCTGAACCGACCACAGTCTTCTAATTGCAGTCTCAGAAGAATGTGAGCTCAGGGAGGTCAAGGACTGTTTCCTCGTTGTCTTTGAGCCCTCCGGGCCTAGCATGCAGCCTGGCAATGACTTCGTTGGTAGGGATCTCCCAGTGAAACTTCTAATTTTCCAAAGGAAACTTGTACCAACGTGGATTAGCATCTGATGTTACTAACAGTCTTAGAGAGCCTCCCAATATGCCAAAAGATTAAACAATGTGACCGTGGTCACAAAGCCAGTATGTGTCAGAAGTGGGACTTGGCACCCTCGTTTGCTTGACTTCAAGGCTGGCTCTTTCTCTACTACACCAGGTTTACTCTCTCCCTGCTGTGTTGTCTAACTCTCAATAAATGCTTGTTGAATTGAATTAAACTGAATGTCCCAGAAGGGGGAGAGGGGAGGTCTGAGCCAGGGTTCAAAGACAGTACCTGGAGAGAACATCATTCTTGAAAATGATGAAGCCAACTACGGGGCAAGGCCGGTCCTCCATATTTCCTGAACTCCTTGGAGAGAGAAGGTGCTTCACTAGGTTATGCTTATGAACTCCAACTTAGGTAATCATACTGTGTAGAGTGATATCTATATACATTTTCCTCCCTTGATTTGAATCCACAGTAGTAGGGCTGATGAGCTCAGTTCCAGCCCCAGAAGTGACTGCATTCCATGATAAGAGAAGTGATTCATACATGGGAGATGTGTGCATGGAAAGAAATTAGTTTATAAAATATTTTTGGTATTACTCATGATTAAATATGCTGTTGCGCTCAGCGTGGAATAACATTAATTTCTATTATAATCTTTTGTCTAATTTCTCATGTCTCAGCAGCAAAAGAAATAAGACATTTAATTAGCATTCCTTTTTTAAAAAACAAATAATTTTGACTCCGTTAATAACAGCTGCCACTTACAGAGGATGCTTTAATTTCAGAGTTCCTTGCCATCTACTCTTTCATTTTCTCCTTATAATATTCTTGAGAAGTTGATTTGGACAGGTGCAATTATCTCTGCTATAGAGGGGGAAATTGAGTCAGAGAGGGAATTTAAGTGGAATACAGAACATAAGTTCTCAGGCCCTCCTTGAGGGCAGGGATTATTGGTTCTTTTCTCCTGGTATCCTCAGGGCCAAGTACATATGCCTGCGCATAATTACTATCACCAGAAGCAGCAGTAGCAGCTAACGTGTATACGGTGCTTTAAAGTTTGTAAAGTACTTTACATACATTCTCATTCAATCCTCAAACAACCTTGTAAACTAGACACAACTACTATTTCCATTTTACAGATGAAGAAACTAAGCCTCACCCAAGCTAAGTGACTTGACTGAGGTACACAGTTGGTGGTGGTGGCCATTGTCCTTTATTCTCAAAGAGGACCAAAATGGCATCACTGTGCTAGAGTCAAGTCACAGTGCGTCCGACTATGGCTGATCAGACGAATATGAGCTTGGAATGTTCTACCACAGGTTGGGCACAAATAATCCATGTGAACATTTGGGGTACTGTATTGGTAATTAAGGTGGGACTTTTTTTTTTTTATTGTTTTCTCTTAGAATGCTGAAGTAAGCAAGTGCCTTTGATTAATCAAAGCCCAAGGCCCACACCCTTTTGCTGATTAGATGTGAAGCCTTCGGGCCCGAGGAAGGGTATATAAATTCAGAGGTTAGCATTTTGTTTGGGGCTCTCACTGAATAGAAGAGTGTCATGTGATTTGACCAGACGAGACTCTGGGTAGCCGCTGGAGCCTCCCAGCTTTGAAAATCCAGATGCTGGTGCCTCTCTCTCTGGTAACTATTATGATTTGGTCAGACAGATAAGAGGCCTGTCTGTTGATCTCTGTGTGTTATTTTGCTCTGTTTATATAATTTCTACTTTTAATTTCTGTTTGTATTTTCTCTGAAGTTCAGCATGCTGGCTTTTCCCCCTGAACTAAGTGAATGATATATGTATGTTTGATTAAAGTGAGATTGTAAACCCCTTAAAGTTGCTGTCCTTAGAAAAGCAGATCAAAGAACCTATGCTGGTAGCCCTTCTGTGTGCTGGTGTTATTGGCCTTACACAGCAACGGTAGCTGCAAGTAACACTGTTGTTACAGGTGCATGCTCTAAATTTGTGCATCTCGAGTTTCTTTTGAGCTGTTTCAATGCTTCTTTGCTCAAAGAGCACAGCACCTTCTCTGATGCGGGCATGCCATGCTGAGCGGTCCTATGCCAGTGTCTCCCTTGTCACATCACAAATCAGTTCCAAAGTTCTTAAGAGAGACCTTGGGAATGCCCTTGTATCATTTCTTTTGACCACCGTGTGAACTCTCGCCCTGAGTGAGTTCTCCATAAAATAGGCTTTTTGGTTACTAAGTATCTGCGATAAGATTTGGAGCCCAGGGCTTCCTGAATCCAAGTACAGCACTCCATCCAACTTCACCAGGCTGCCTCCCTAAGCACAGTGCCTTGTACATAGTAGGTGCTTAATAAATACTTGCTGAAGTGAGTTGAGTGTTTTCTGTAAGGTCACACAGTGAGTTGTTGGTAGCACAAGCATCAAAATCCAGGTCTCTATTACCACCTGTCCCCCGAGCTTGGATCTTCCTGCTAGACCATGTGCTTCAGCATTCTGGGTCAGTATCAGTTCCTCCCAGTTTATCGATGACAAAATGGAAGACAGGAAGAATTCTAGCATGGCTGGACGCAGTGATTCACCCTGCTTTATTTCACCATGATAGGAAACAGATCAGTCAATAAACATTTGGGATAGAACTCAAGTGAAGTAAGTGTAAACTCCAAAAAACCAGTGACTTCAGCAACAGTACAGAATCACAAGAGTTCACTTCCATTCTAGTACTTAGACTTGGAAGTCTCTAAGTTCCCTGAGGGTAGAGATTATAATTTCATTCTGGCCTCTGTATCCCTAGTAACTAATACGGTGCTTTGTACACAGCAGGCACTTAACCAGTAGCTCCAGCCTGTCTACCTTTCCAGGTTTAGCACACATTATTCTCCTTCACGCATTTTATATTCCAGCAAAACTGCATTATCTGCTATTTTCTTTTTTTTTTATTTTTTTTTTTATTTTTTTTTTGTTCAGCTGTTTCCCACCCTTAATCCTGTTTCCCATCCTTAATCCTGATCAAAATATCTATACCCTAGCTCTGTTACCCTAGCCCTTCATGGTCTGTCATTTCCATATAGCCTTCAGCTATTTCCCCCACCCTGGAGTCTGACCTCATCCCAGTAGCTTCAAGCTCCTCCTTAGACTCCTTCTTAAGTCTCTCCCTAGACACCTCCTCTGGTCACCCCAGACCACCCCTCAATCCCTCCCACAACCTTTGTGTATATAATCTCCATCTTGCCTCCATGAAGGGGGTCAGGTCCAATCTAGCTCAGATTGATCTGGCCCGCTTTCCTTACAGGCGTCGCAAGGGGTGGGATCTCTTGGGGCAGGCCTATTTGGCTAACTCTTAATAAACTTTATCTTTTCCCTTGGCTGAGAAGGCTTGAGTCGAATTCTTTCGGCAGGACCCGGCGCGTCGGTACTTTGGGGTGTCGAGCACCTCTCACCCCAAACCCTCATCAATGTGATGTCCCCTTAAGAAGGCCATGCAGACCACAGGGTTCCCCAAGGGAATCCAGAGTGGTAGCCCTCTTAACACCGCAGTGGGGATCACAGGACACCCCAAGACAAGACCCAGGAGTAAGCCTGGCGAGCTTCCGCTGCCTGTTGCTTCCCTTCACTTGACCTTAGGAAAACCCATGTGATTTGCCCATTCACACCCAAAGAACTCAGGACCAGAGTGGGCAGAGGAAGACACTTTATTACACTCCCCGGGAGAGTGGGTGTAGTGCTCATGGGAACACTCACCTATCTGCTATTTTCTAATGCACGCGGCATCCCATTTTCTGTTTCTCTGCCTTTACCTAGTGTCCCCCATGCCTAGAAAGTACCCCTTTCTTACCTTCACCTCGGTGAGATTCTAGTTTCCTTTAAGACTCAAATTTATTTTGTGTATTTATTTACCTGTGTGACTCAAATGTAAACTCCCCTGATACAACAAAAACTCCTGAAGGCAGGGTCTGTTCAGTTTTTGTCTTTATATACCCAGTGCCCAGCCCTGAAGGTAGCTTAGTAGTATAGTAGTAGGTGCTTAATCAATGAATAAATAAATGCTTGCTGTTGAGATTGAATTGTGGCCAGCTGGCTTTACCTCATTCAAATTACATTAGTAAATGGCTTCTCTGGCTTCCTTCAGGTACCAGCTAAAATCCCACCTTCTACAGGAAACCTTTTTCCACACCTTCTGCTGATTTCTTATTCATCCTGTATATAGCTTGTTTGTACATAATGGTTTACATGTTGTCTTCCCCATAAGACTATGAGCACCTTGAGAGCAGGGACGGTCTTTTGCCTTTCTTTGTATCCTAGGTGCTTAGCACAGTGCCTGGCACATAGTATATAAATGTTGCGTGACAAGCTGATTGATTATACCTAAAGATCACTTCAAAACAAGTGATACGAAAATGGTGCAAAATGATACCAATTCCCATTTTCCTCTAATCATCTTCCTTAACAGGTTGTAAATGACTTTTTAATAAAAGGTATTGACATCAAAATACTCACAAAAATCAGCAGTAGCAGTGGTGTTACAATGATGCCCTGAAAGAAATAAAAGAGATGATGTTCATTTATCAGCCTGGGAAAACAGAACACTCTTTGCCACTCTAAACTCTGATGCATGAAAATACTTATCCTCCTTCTGGCTTCTGCTTAATACAATCTAGGTGATAAAGGCGGCGGGAGGGGTCAAGTTTGGTTCCCTCTGCAAAACCTCTTTAGCATCTTTCTTCCAGCTATTTGTATATGACACAGCGAAAGGACACCCACCTATCTTCCTTAAGCCCTCTCTCCCATGGTAGGTTTAACTTCTCCTTTTATATTTGGTGTGTGCTACTGAGGTCCAGGCCAGTGCCTGGCAAGCTTCCCTTCTCTACGGCTTTCAACTCTAACTCGGATAAAGTGTCCCCTTTCCAGAAAAGACAGGTGGTTCAGTCTCAGCTGGGGTCCTCTCCTGAGCAAAGACCACGTCAGCTGTGATGAATGGGATGTCGTGATTTTGTAATGTGAACCGATCTCCCCTAGGAAATGAGCAGAGATCTCAAAACTCATTTCACTTGATTAGACTCCATGTCTCCATGGTAGAAAGCAAGTCTTTCATCTGATTTAGTCACCCAGGACCTCCTTGGTTCCTCCACCTCCCCCAGGCAGAGACAGGCAAAAGATTAGTTTTCTTCAGTGACAGAAAACAGGTTGGAGGCTGTTGCCGCTCAGGCAGAATACAGGCTTTTAGGTTTCTTGGAGGCAAATCTTTAAAAACGAGTTGTTTCAGGTGGGAGTAAACATGACAGCTCTCAGTTTTAGGGTAGTAAATGATACTTCTCTCTCAGTCTCTCCTTCATATCTCAGTATCTTGTAACTTAAAGAAAAAAAAGCATCTCACAATTTATAAGTTATTTTCTGAACTTTGTAATATTCTGGATCAGGGTGGGGAACCTGCAGCCTCGAGGCCACATGTAGCCCTCTCGGTCCTCAATTGTGCCCCTTTGACGGAATTCAGTGACCACTTCCAACACTGCACCATCCATTTATGAGGTCTGGCCAGTGAATACATGATATTAGATTTGTCACACATCTGCACAGATGATCCCCTTCTAGGAAGTGGTTCAAGATCATGGGCCTGCCCTTTTGCAGGAGCACTCTCAAAGCACAGACATCTATAGGAAACAAGCAGCTTTGAGGCGACTCATAGAATCTCAGAGGCAGAAGAGACTCAGAGTCCACTCACAACAACCTGAAAAAGAATCACCACTACGGTATCCATGACAAATGGACATCCAACCTCTTCTTGGAGACCTCCAAATGAAGGGAATCCTTTCCTTCTGAGGTGGCCCATTCTACTTGGGGGCACCTCTAACTGGCAGGAAGTATCCTCCCCAATCAGCTTCCCCACATCCCTCTCTCTGCCCCCCTTTCCCCTGCCTTGTCTTAATCAAGCCTAAATTTGCCTCTTGGTATGTTCCTCCACTGTTCCTCGGTATGCTAGTCTTTTAGACACTTGAAGACAGTTATCATGTCCTCTCCCTAAGTCTTTTTTTTTCTTTTTTTAGGAAAAACCTTCCCTATCTTGTCTCAAGGACTTTAGATGACGTTAGCACTCCCTGAATACAAAACGTCCTAGACGTCCTAGATGGGGTAAGGAAGGGAATGAGCATTTATATAGTACCTACTACATGCCAGGCACCGGGTTAAGCACTTTTTACAAATACGTCTCATCTGATGGCCGGGTTCAAAGTCTTTTATCGGATTTCTAGCACAGCTGCACACAGTGATTCACCCTGCTTTGTTTCACCGTGACAGGAAATGCATCGAACAACATATCTTCAACTCTGACAGGATCATCAATCCCACAAAGGACTCACCTTGGATTCTTGGTGAACATGCTCAAGGCAACCAAATGTGCCTACCCCTAGAGTGACACTGAGCCACGGGTGGGGAATCTGTGCCCTCGAGGCCACATGTGGCCCCCTAGGTCCTCAAGTACGGCCCTTTGATGGAATCCAAACTTCACAGAACAAATCCCCTTAATAAAAGGATTTGTTCTGCGAAGTTTGGATTCTGTCATAGGGCCACACTTGAGGACTCAGAGGGCCACATATGGCCTCGAGGCTGCAGGTTCCCCACCCTTGATTTAGGCACTTGAGGCTAGTGGCTGTGTCAGATTCTTTACAGGAGGAATGACTAATCCAACAAAAAGGTTTTCGATATTTCCAGCATTCTCTCCGCTGGGCACTGAGGGTCATGCGTGTTATATCTTGTAATGCTGGGGGTTCAGGGCTGACATTTCTGTTTATTATCTGGGCTTTACAAGAGCCTTTCTTTTAAGGAAGAGCCCTATTTTTCCACAGGGAGCTAACAATGGAGACCCATATGAAGTGTAATGATAACTGCCGTAATTAGCAGTTCTCAGAGGTAGCAGTTATGATGGCGCAAGGGGTGGGGGGTGAGGGTCGGAGAGAAGATCTTTTAAAATCTTGTATGATTTCCTCAGGGTTCTGTCTATTTAGGACCCAGTTGTGGTATCATGGGAGAAGCAATTGATCTGTACTCAGAAAACCTGGGTTCAAATCCCAGGTTGGTTATTTACTGTGTGACATTGGGCAGTAATAATACTGATGATGATGATGATGATGGTGATGATAACTACGAACATACAGCACCTACTATGTGACAGCTACTGTGCTAAGCGCCTTGGCAATTATGATCCTCACAACAACCTTGAGAGGCAGGTGCTCTTATCATCATCCCCATTTTACAGATAAGGGAACTGCGTCAAACAGAGGTTAGGTGACTTGCCCAGGGTCATATAGTTCCTAGGTATCTCAGGTCAGATCTGAACTTAGGGCTTCCTGACTCCAGGCCCGGCACTCTCTCCACTACAGCAACGAGCACCTAGCTATTCACCAGTCACCGTCTCCATCGGAACCTCGCTTTCTTCATACATAAACTGGGGAGAATAATCCTTCCCCTCACTTGGTTGTTGTGAGGGATCCAATAAAATAACATATGTAAAGCCCTTGGTAAAGCATAAAGCACTCCAGACAGGTCGGTCATCAGTAAAGAAGGACGTTTTAACAGACCATCATATTTAGTACCTCTTTCTGGTGGAGATGAAAAGAAAGGCCTGAGAAATGTGCCCTTGGGTGACACGGAGAAGGAGGGTCTGATGCATTAAGAACACACAACAACGTGAACCCTCGGCAGATATCAGCGGTAAAGCGGGTGAACTATAAATTGAAGCTGTGATAGCAGAATGTCAGAAAGGCAAATAAAGACAAATATGGAATTTTCTATCTAGTGAATTGTGGAACGGGGCATCATTTAAAAACACATCAATTCCACTCCCTCTCTCTCTCTCTCCCTTTCTGGACAAGTGTTGTCAAAAATACAGTGTATCAAAGTGAACAGTTATAGATTAGCACTTCAGCCCAAGAAGCTGCCTAGCCTTCTGGATTCAAGGTCAAGGCAGTTTTAGCATCCCTGAAGCTGGGGTGGAGTGTTAAGTTCTCTCCTGGCAAACTGTAATGGAGTCAAAGTAAAAAAAAAAAAAAGTGACTGGCTTTCATTAGCTGCTGAAAAACTTCCAGGAAATCCATTTACACCTCTGATGTGAAAGATTGGCTGAATATATTTCAATGATTTTAGAGGAAAGGAAAAAAAAAATAAAACCACTTCTTGACCTCAAGCACTGATCAACAAAATGTAGCTCCAGGCTGCTTCGGTCCCATTAGAGAACTGTAAATGCACTTTTCCATAGCAGGGCTTGTGTAAAAAGCAAAATCCAAGAGAGCTTTCTGTGTTTCTTTTTATCTGGAGTGGCACCAAAAGGCCAGGTTGGGTGGGTAAGGTTTTGTGAGCTGCCAAGAATGTCACACAAGGTTGAGATGCAGAGGAAGCCCTTTAGCTCTCCTGTCTGCGTAGCTTGTTCACACATAGTTGTTCGCATGGTGTCTCCCCAATTAGACTGTGAGCTCCTTAAAAGCAGGGACCGTCTTTTGCCTGTCTTCATATCCCCAGAGGTTAGCACAAGGCCTAGCACACAGTAGGCACTTAATAAATGTTTAGTGACTGATGCCCCTCGTTGCCATGGAGTGTGGGAGGATATGGACAAGAGTCACCCAAGAAGAGAAGGCACAGACGGGTTACAATTGGCATCACTGGAAGGGAAGACTTGCATTGATGAGATCACTGGGCCATCTAAATTAAAGTTTCCCCCACAAAAGTCTTATTGTGATGTCCATTCATGACAGAGTAGTAATTCTGTGTTTTTGAAGGTTAGTTCAAGGAAGCACAAATACTGTTTTAGATCCTACCAAGCTGACAAAGAAGAGCCCAGGTCACAGACTCTGTCTTTCTCTTTATGTATGTGTTTACACACACACACACACACACACACACACACACACACACACACACTCTGGAATTGGCATCTGCCTTGGCAGTAAGAGGACACAGGACTATAAAACCACACACCCCTCAAGTGCTGAGGTATTGATTAGGTTTCATGACAATCTGAATGGCCTGGATAGATACCAAAGATAGTGTTTTAGACTTTCTGTTACATGCTGCTCGCAGGGCAGCTGTCAGAATTGTTTCCAAGTTTTCACTTCACTGCAGTATTAGTTTTTGTGAATAAGACGCTGTTTTGGGGAAATGGGCCAAACGATTCAGACCTGAGGAGGACATCCAAATGATCAAGCCGCAGCCTCATCTCCTCTATCCCATGCCTCTGAGGAATGAGCCTGCCTGCTCCCTTCATGGAACTTACAATCTACCTGAGGCCACACTCAATAAAGGGTCCAGTTCCACAACACTAATTATAAGACTATCTTTAATCGTAATTAACTTTTTGGTATTTGTTTTAATAAAATGATGGCTACATCTTGTTTGGCTTCAGGAAGTATTGCCCAACAGGGACTCAAGCAAGACCCTAACTTAAAGAACCCACATTCCTGGAAAATCAGTTCATCAACTCTTAGTGGAAAGGACGGATGCATCTTTTAATTCTGACTGTCTGGTACGGACACTGATCATAGGAATAGTTTTGTTGCCTCTGCATTTTGGTTTTATTTATTTACGCTGTTGTAGTCATTGTCCACATCAATCTTTTGGCTCTGCTTTGATATGATTAATGTTAAAAATGAATGCTTAGCGTTCAAGGGTGAATGAATGAATGAATAAGGTGCGCCTTGAGATGGAATCTGAGGAATGGAAGGTTTGGAATACGCCGAGAAGACAGAATTATGGGCAGACTGTTTTAAAGACAAGAAGGAAAATAATCTGGATGAAGCAAAGGATTCCAGCAGAAGACAGAACTGAATAGATGAGGTAAAGTCAGATTATAGAGGGCCTTGAAAGCCAGTCTGGAGGCAATTACAGCAACCGCCTGTTTTTGAGCAAGGGAGTTACGAGATAAAATACTGGGGATATTTGGGGAAGTGCTGCAGATATGAATGAATGAGTTCTTCATGGAACACAGCATAAAGAGAGGAGGGAAGGCAGAAGGTTGAAGAGGGAGACTTATGGAATGGCTACATCTAGGAGGCAGGACAAAGGGAGGTCACTGAAAGAGCCAAGCCAAAGGACGAGTTTTAAAGAGAGAAAGAACGAGGAGGACTGAGGCTATGGGCCATTGGGTTTGGCAAAGCTGGAGGTCCCTGATGACTTCTGACAGCATGGTTCTGATACAGAAACCCAACTCTGGCAGAAAGTGTGGGTGGCAGTGAGTACAGAGCATTTGTCCTGGAAGTTTGGTGATCAAAGGAAGGAGGGATAAACATATTAGCCACAGGGTGAAAGGACACTCAAGAATGGTTTCACAGAGAAAACCTGAGTCTGTCTGAAAGCGGAGGACAGGAAGTCAGTGGAGTGGAAGAGGCCGAGAAGGAGGTGACAGAAGTAGGAACAACGCCAAAGAAGGACAGAATCAAAGATCGGTAGGAAATCACATGCAAATTATTTTGTTGTTTTTGTTCAAGACCTGTGATTTCATTAGTGTAAGAAACTCCTAATGAGGAAATTCCCTCCACCAATCAACAACCATTCTGAAACTTAGACAGTTGCCTGGGATCCTAATTTCTATTTATTAGAGGCAGGTCTTGAACCTAGTGCTTCCTGACTCCAAAGCCTACTTTCTATCTAGTACCCCATGGTAGCCCTCACCAAAATAAATTCTGATAAACTCTATCAGAATCTGTTCCAAACTTCCTTAAGTACCCAATATTCCTAGGCTCCCCTCTCTCAGCTGATAACCTTGCCTCCTACGTTACTGAGAAAATCAAGATCATCTCTCATGAGTTCCCTCGTGTGTTTCCCTCTTCATCCCTCAAAAACCTTTCTATGGCTTCACCTATTCTTTCTTCCAGTCTCAGAGGATGAGCCAACCTTCTCCTTGACAAGGCTCATCTGTCTACTTGCGCTCTTGATCCTATAACCTCCCATCTCCTGTAGGACCTTGGCACATTAATCATCCCCCTCCCCTTCCCCCTACCTCATCTCTAATCTTTTCCTGTCTAGTAGCTCTTTCCTTGTTACCTATGAACGCACTCGGGTCTAGCTCATCCTTAAAAAAATCTTCACGTGGTTTGGCCAATGCCCCTGAGCTAATGTCCTACATTTGGTCTCCTTTTCATTGCTAGGTTGCTAGAAAGAAACTTCTATAGCCCTTGCTTCTACTTCTCCACCAGCCCTGTACTTATTAAACGTTTAGACAATCTGGCTTCTGACCCTGCCATTCTACTGCAATCAGCATCTCAAAGGCTGCCCCAGAACTGTTAAATTCAATGCCTTTTTCTTAATCGTGACACTTTTTGCAGCTTTGTACACTGTTAGCCACTCCTTCCTTCCCTGCTGGATATTCTCATTTCTCTCGGCTTTAAAAATGCTGCTCTCTCTAGCTTCTCCTCCATCCTGCCCGAGTCATTGTGGCTGGATCATTATTCCATGTTTCCCATTCTGTAAGCACAGATATATCTCAAGACTCTGTCCTTGACTGTCTTGTCTCTGAGTGATCTCATCTGCTCCCATGGGTTCACAGATCATCTCTACACCAAAGACTTCCAAATCTAGAATTCCAACCCCAATCTCTGCTGAGCTCCAGACTTCTACCATCAGTCGATGGCTCAACCTCTCTATCTGGAGAACAGTGAGGTGGCACAGCAGATAGAATGCTGGACCTGGAGTTAACCTCTGCCTGCTCAGCTTCCTCACCTGTAAAATAGGGATGATAACAATACACCTACTTCTCAGAGCTGTTGTGAGGATTAAATGAGATAATTGTAAAGTGCTTAGCAAGTGCCTGGCACATAAAACCTGGTGCATAATACGTGCTTATTTCCCTTCCCTCTTTCAAGTCGAAGCTGGTGGCTTCTTCTCAATGAAGTCTTCTGTTTCTGCTCAAGCTAGAGCTCTGTCTGTAAAATGGGAATCACGAGAGCATCTGCTTCACAGCATTGTTGTTAGAAGAAAATGAGATAACACAGGAAAAGTCATGTGCAAACCTTATAGCGCTATATAAGGCTGGCTGTTATCACCTACTCTTCTTCTGTAGCCTGTGCGCACATCATACCTGATCAGGATCAGACTCATCTGAATCCATGCGATATCCCTCCCCCCAACCCAGAGGAATGGAAGATCCTCGGGGGCAGGAGTTGTTTCCTTCTTATCTTTGTATCTTCAGCTGCCAGCACAGTCCTTTGTATAAAGTAGGTTCTTAATAAATGGTTGTTGAAATGAGCCTGGGTCCCCTGTCTCCCAGTTGAACAGTGACTATTACATGACTGGAGTAGAGAAGGGACAGGGGAGAAAGTAGGGGAGCTTTATGTGTGGAAAATCTGCATTACACCTAAATGTAAACTTTGGTTATGTTCTGTTGACTTTTCAAGAAATTTCACTAATTTTCCAAGGACAAACTAATAAAGGAAATGTAAAAACTCTTCTTCATTCCCAGAGTATGAGTTTAACACAAATTCATGATCCTTAACGTGTAGCCTTGAATGCTAACATAAATTTGTATAATTATCGTTTTAGCCCGAGTCCATCTTAAATAGTAGCTAGACTGAGGCTAGCTTCTAGACTTCAGTGCAGCAAAATGGGGCCAGCTTTGCTTCTGGCATCAGGGAACCTGGATTCAAGTTCTAGAACTTACACTTATATATGGGTAATCTTGAAGAAGTCATTTATTTTTCTTTCCATGCCATGTTTTCCTCCTCTCTATAATAGAAATAATACTATATACCTCAGTGTTACAGTATATATGGCATACTATATAGTAAGGAAGGAAGTTATAGTAACATTATATATATATATACATAAATATATATATATATATATTAAGGAAACACACCTTACAAACGTTAAACATTGCCATCATCATCATCATCCTCCTCCTCCCTTACTTTGGGGGTGAGACTAAAGGGTCCTCATAGCTCTAAAATTCTATGACACTGACGGAGAGAATGCAATGCTCTCTACATAACATATCTGAAGTGGATGGGCCACACTACACCCAATTCACTCGTCTGTGCTATCTTAACGCATGTTACTGCAGGAATGACATGGCTGCGGAGATCAATATTTGTTGAAAATATGGACAAAACAATGTGATTGTGTTAGAGTCCATTAAGCCCATTATATGTAGATGGTCTGATTCATATAAACTTTTGATCACCTCCCATAGGGGAAGGAGTTTGTAAGAGTTAAAGTACTATATGTTAACCCTATTACTGTTATTATATTATGACACCACGATTATATTATTGAGAATTATAAGCCACAAGAAGAATGATCCAGTGGATAGAGTGTGGGGCTAAGAGTGACCTCTGACCACCGTGGCTGTGGGACCCTCTCTAAGATGGAAAGTCACAGGTGAGTAACTGATCTGTATCACTGCAGGGTGTTTCAGTCCTGGGAGCTTCTCACTGATCTAGACCAAAGCATGGCATAGTCAAAATAACTCTTACCCTGAGAATCCTAAGACCTGGGTCTTAGTGGCAGCTCCACCACTAACCAGCTGCATTACCTTGGGCAAATCACTTTCTCTGGGCCACAATTTATGAAACAAAGAGGTTTTCCTACTTTACCCCTAATGTTCCTTCAGCTCCAATAATCAATCAATGAACCCATGAATTTATGTCTGCAAAGCAATTCAGTACCTTTTGAATTCAAAGGCATTTAAAGGGTTAAAAAATAAATCGATAAAATAAATCTAATTATGTGGTAAAGACCATCAAGGAGGGCAACAGATGTTGAGGAAACTGAAAATCTACATCGACCTCATTCTTCTGGTTGCCCAGTAGAGGGCAACTTCTCCACATATGCGCTCTTTCTGGCTGCCTGATGAAAATTTCCAAATCGATGTATGCCACCAAGTAGTGTTGTAATTTCTAAATTACGTCATTTAAAAATGACATAGTCTATGCTTGTGAAGAGGTTGCTCCTAATAAGCAGCTATAAATTGGCATGAAATTTTAAACAAGTAATGGGCAATTGAGTCTATAAAGAAAGTAATGAGTATTTTTGTGTGTTTGTGTGTGTGTGTGTTTGTTCTGTAGAAGTGAAATTCTACGACAACTATATTACTTTAAAGGAAGGATCTGCTTTGTTCTCACTAATGGAATTATGAGTAGCTGAAGCGCAGAAAAGCAGGGATTACAGAACTATTCTGTTATCAATTTGAATGGACCCTGTTGTAACAGATTTTCAAATAGAATTTCTATGTGGCCATAAGACCTTTAGTTGGGAACAAAACACTATACAAATGAAACTATCAGAGGTATAGCTAAATATCCTTATTACTTAAAAATGAACAATTCTGATCAGTATACAAGTTCTAATGGCTGTCATGAATAAATATAGAACTCTATACTAATGTGTGTAGATTTATATACATATGGAACCTCACAATATGGCTTAGAAAGAGATAGATGGTCGGTCTAATCATATTCTAAAAATGCTTGATATAACATAGAGAAGCAGTCTAGCAAAGCAGAGAGAGGGCTGGTTTTGGAGTTAAGAAGATTCAAATCTAAGTTATGTCTCTCAAACACACTGGCTATATGAAGCATGGGAGAAATCACTTAACCTCTCAATGCCCCAGACAACTCTAAGACTTTAAAATAACTGCTGAGGTGTTCATCTGTATCATTGGAGTGAATTTCCATGCCAGGAGCTTCCCATACATAGGGAGATAACAAATCCAGTGGGGGAAGAAAAAGAGAAAAAAACCCTGGAAAATATAAGCTGGGTATTAATTTTGCTGCACGTGCCAATGTTAGTAACAAGTTGCTATGTATGGATAATTGAACAGATTTACATATATATGTATATGTACACACAAACACATGCACATACACACGCTTTTGAAAGTAGTACAAATAACAATGGAAAAATCATTCTTTTTGCCTCAATGAAGAAAGTTAACAAGAACAATCATTAAAGTTTGCCAAAATTTCAAAATGGTTAAATTTCTCTTTTGCAAAAAATAATTTATTGGAGAGCCATATAACACTTGGCACCATTTTGATTTCTTTTTCATTCTCTGGGATGCCTTGGCCAAAAAATTCATTACCTGACAGCCAGCATATTGGTGATTAACTATACTTAGCTGGATTGATCCTTGGGTGGCAGAATCAGTCTGCTGCCAGGATTGCATGACAAAAGCTGGATATGTCTTTGACAATACAAAGACACAAATGCTGAATTTCAGAACAACTGTACTTATTGAATACAAGCTATATGAAATCATCTAGACATAAAAAACCATAGTGACTAAGATTGCTGCTTATTCTGGATATACTGACAGCTGAAGAGGACCACAGAAGCTCTCTGATCCAACCCCCTCTTTCTAAAGATAAAGACACTGAGGGTAGTGACTTGCTGGCCTAAGGTTACAAAAGTGGCTTGCATATAAACTTCCTTTTTCTAAATCAATTTATCTGGGCCTCTTTCAAAGTAGATTCTAAAGAACTCTCCTTTTGCCTTGGTATTTTGTGGGGGTTACAATGTCAGGCTGTATATGAAGGGGAGGCAAAGGGGGAAATGGAGTGCCACAAATGAAAGTTTTTATATGTAATTTCATTAGAATAAGACTCCTGACTAAAAGTGATTTTTTTTTTAGGTGAAACTTCATGACTGCCAATTTCTTGGTGAAATGAGAGTTTCATTTGAGGCAGGAATTCTGTGGGCTTTTTCACAAATGGGGAATATAAAAGCACTTACTGCAAAATAACTTCCAAGCACCTCAGTTAGATCACATTCAACAAATGAATGATTTTCTTTAAAGGTGGGATGGGGAGGTCGGTAAATTATTACAAAGGACTTTGTCCTAATTGCTACTTTTAAAAAGTTTACTTCTACATCTGGGAAATCTCCAAACAAACATTTAAACATACATTTAAAATTGCTTCTCCTGTTGATACTGTTTAAACCAAATTTTCTTGCAGTGACATTTACAACTAAAATGTGATTTTCAGAACCACTGAAATTGACAAAAATAGTATGTCAAAACTGAAATTAGGTGACACTAGGTGGCGCTGTGGTACCTTCCAGAAAAAGCAACTTAGAAGTTCTGGGTGGATGAATGAGGGCTGCTTCAGTGTATTTAAATCTACTTAAAGAGGATTTTCTGGATAAGTCAAAGCCACCTGAGTAATTCAAATGCTAACATAAAAAAAAACTAAATTATGACTCGTGGCTTCTCTGAAGGCGACATGATCCTTAAAATATTTCTTAATAGATGCTATAAGGTCCTCTAAAAAAATCACCCTTAAAATGGTCATGTTACTATGTCCAAACTATTAAAAATAAGACTAATTTTAGAATTCGTGACAAATAATTTTATAAAAATGTTTTGTTGGAGCCCCCTTTTAAAAAAAAACTGTCACTTTCCTATGACAATGATTTCTCTGCAATTAGCAAAATAAAAGAAGGGGCAGGATGAAGATAAGGAGAAGAAAGAGGAGGAGGAAGAAGAGAAAAATAAAGAGGAAGAAAAGAAAGTTCAATTAAGCAAAACAAATCAACACATCAATTTTATAATAAGGAAAATTATAATGTATAATTTTAAAGCAATTGATTTGGTCCATTTTGCAATCTTCTTGGGCGAGAATACAACTGCAATATATTTTCATGTATCTTTAGAGATTTGACTGGCTACACAGTCCTGGTTTATAATGCGTGCGTGCGTGTGTGTGTGTGTGTGTGTGTGTGTGTGTGTGTGTGAAAGAGAGACAGACAGACAGATGGGGGGGAGGGAGGGAGAGAGGGAGAGGGAGAGAGAAAGGTGAACATAAATACATATCTGTTATACACAATGGAGAAGAGCAAAATAATTTAAAAGGAAAATCCCCAAACATCATTTATTAGCTAAGAAGTGAAATAATATGTGAGTCTTCGGAGACATTTCATCACTGATGGATCACTTAAGAGTTGTCTCTTTTGTCAGGACCTGAAATTCTTGATGAGTCAGGGGATGACGTGGAGTGGTCAATATTAGCTTCTGAGTCAGCTGATGAGCCCAGAGGATGAGTGGAAACACAGCCTCCTTTTCCTTTGGGGTGAGGGTGGTAACGACATCCTGATCATATCTAATTTTTTCACAACTCTGAGAGAAAATGAAATACCTAATCGTGGACAGGTAAACGTGTATCATATTTTTGGCATGAGAGGCAACACAGGACAGTGTACTGAGAGTCTGCCTCAGCATCAGGAAGACATGCTGGATATGTGAATCTGGACAAGTTCAATCTCTCAAAGTCCCAGGAAACTCTAAGACTAGAAGTTTAGGAAAAGTTGCTGATATGTATTGGTACAGTGAATTTCTCAGGAAGAAATCCTAGGACTGAACCTCCCTACTTCCATTGCCCTCCTGGAGGGAGCACAAAGAGGGCACAGGAGGGCACAAATATGGGCATTGGCATTTAATACTCCCACTATAATTTGGGGTTAGCAACCCAATCCATATTGACATTCTTGATTTAATGAACCCAAAAGACATAAAAAACTGATTTCATCGTTTGCCCAAAGGCAACAATAAACATATTTTCATGAGCCATTGGGCCATCTTGCCCTGCATTGCTCTGGGTAAACACAGACATGCTACTGAACAGGATATTAAGAAAACTGAACAAGAATCTCCAAGCCAAGTCAACAAATATATTAAAACTGAATGGTGGAAAGTAGTATTTGTGAAGGACCTATGGTTTAATCAGTGTGGGGAACTTCCTCTACCAACCGACAGCTCTCTAGGACTTCACAAATAGTATGCCCTAGAGAGTTGATGGAAGGCACGTGGAAGTTAGTTAAGTAATTAAGTGACCTGCCCAAGACCACACAGCTAGCGTTAGATCATGAACAGATCTTGGTGGTCAGCTAGTCACTCTCCACCCCTTGTTTACAGATGAGAAAACTGAGGTTTAAAGAGGTTAAGTGATTTATAAAAAGTCACATAGGTAGTAAGAAGGATGGCTAGAATTTAAACTGGGATCCTCCGGCTTCAAATCCTTACACTGCAGCTGCCCTCTTGACTCTAACCACAGCACTCTATCTGACATGAGGTGATGCCTTTGGCCAAAAGAATATCAGAAAATAAGGTTCACGATAAAGAAAGAGAAGTGGTCCACAGTTTTTAGATTAATCCAAAGTCTTGTGTCTGGGTAATATAAATATGTCTTTAGGAAAAGAACCGGAAGAGACATTGGTACTGACCAGTATCACACTTGAAAACGGTAAGGAGAGGGCATCAATGTAGATTCTTTCATAAAGCAACTGCCATAATAGAGAGGCCAAAAGGGACCATAAAACATCTCTTGATCTCACTGCCACATGGAAAGACACGGAGGCCACACGCAACACATGTTTAGAATATAAACCTACTTGACACACATCGTGGAGGAGAATGGTAGTGGGTAATAAGCAGGATCTCCTCACAAAAGAGCAAAGAGCAGCAGAGGGAAAAATAAGTCTGCAAAAGAACTTGGCAAGAGAATGAACCAAGCTAGATCATCTCAAGAACACTAACAGACGAAAGCGGGAGAAGAAGAGCTGAAAAAGAGAACAGTTCTGCTCACATTTCTCTCACAGACTATTTTCATCAAAAGTCACAGTGGTACCCCCACATTTGTAACCACACCCCAGTCCCTAGTGTAGTGCCTGAAGAAGCAGTAATGGTATTAAAGAAGACTAAGATGGTAACAGCAGGTGGGCTAGATCAGAAACAACCATGTTAGAAACGGCACAGAAGTAGTCTATGCTACAGGCGGTATAGAGGGTGATGGGATCAATTCTCAAGATGACCTAAAAGAGTGGAAGTTACTGAATGACTAGGAGAAAATCATAGAGCATATTATTACTGCTTAAAAAAGGTGATCAGAAGGACATCAATAACCACCAACTCATATATTTACTCTCTTATCTCTAGAAAAGCTTTATGAGAATGACCATACATATTATGAGCTATTTTCTATAGCAGATGACACCTTCCCAGTTCTGTACAGGGTGTCCCAAAATTCCTGTAAGTGCAGTTTTAAGTAAGTATGCTCTCTCCCCGCTTCCTCTCTTTCTTCCCTCTTCTCTTTTCTCTCTTCTTTCCCCCATTCCCCACACATATATGTGAATGACCATTGATTTAGTGCACTTAGGGATCATCAAAGGTCCAACCTTTCATTTTATTTTTTAAAATTAATTAATTAATTTACTTTTAGTTTTCGACATTCACTTCCAGAAGATTTTGAGTTTCAAATTTTTCTCCCCTTGCCTCTCCTCCCCCCTCCCCAAGATGGCCTGCAATCCGATATAGGCTCTGTATATGCATTCATATTAAACATATTTTCACATTAGTCATGATGTAAAGAAGAATTAGAAGTAATGGGAGGAACCACAAGAAAAAAGAAACAAAACAAAACAACAGAAGAAAAGGAATGAAAATGGTATGTTTCCATCTGCATTCAAACTTCAAAGTTCTTTCTCTGAATGTGGATAGCATTTTCCATCATGAGTTCTTTGGAGTTGTCTTAAGGGTCTTGCATTGCTGAGAAGAGCCAAGTCTATCTAAGCTAGTCATCGCACAACGTGGCTGCTACTGTGTGCAACATTCTCCTGGTTCTGCTCACTTCACTTAGCATCAGTTCATGTAAGTCTTTCCAGGTTTTTCTGAAATCTGCCTGCTCATCATTTCTTATAGCACAATATTATTCCATTACATTCACATACCACTTGTTCAGCCATTTCCCAATGAATGGGCATCCCCTCAATTTCCAGGTCTCTGACACCACAAAAACAGCTGCTATGAATATTTTTGTACATGTGGGTCCTTTTCCCATTTTTATGATCTCTTTGGGATACAGCCCTAGGAGTAGTATTGCTGGGTCAAAGGGCATGCAGTTTTACAGCCCTTTGGGCATAGTTCCAAATTGCTTTCCAGAATCTACCCCCTTGTTTTAGAGAGAAGGAACCTGAAGCTCAGAGAGATTAAACAATGTGCCCACGGTCACACGGGCAGTATTAGAGGTGAGACTTGATCCCAGCTGCGCTGCCTTTACAGCCTGTGTTTTTTCCACTGTACTAGGCTGGCCTTATAGTTGACAGAGAGACAGAGGACAGAGGTTCCTATACTCTCCAGGAATAACAAAAGATTTCATGCTAATAGTTGTACTACAGCTATCTGTTGATGGGAAAAAATTACATAATGACAAGCCCTACTATTAATTTGGTATTGGTTTTAAGCGAATTTAAATTTTATTAAACACAACATTGTGAAGATCAATAACACTCATACATGCAAAACTTACTGCTTATTTGGTTTATAGAAGGTAGGTGTATTTACTCGGATAGGCATCACATATGGACAGTAAGCAGGGGTCTTGAATTGAAAAGAAGGAAGATGGCAGGTTTGACTCTCTGCAACCCATTGTTCAATACTTTACTTTCATCAACCATTTCAAAAGCCATATTTTAAGAGACCAAAAGATGTTCTATCATTGCGAATAACAGATGACAAGTCTTCAAAGAACCAAAATGGTGGGTGGAGATCGGTGGAGAGAGGGATAGTAGACGGAAGACAGTCACAGCATGTTCCTAAGAATGAACTGTGCCCAAGCACCATGGGATAGGGCGGCATGGAGCAGGGGTGCAGAGCTCTGGATCTGGAGTGAGAAGGGCACATTTCAAACCCTGGCTCTGATGACGCAAACTAGACAACTGTGGGTGAGCCACTTCACATCTATGGAGTCAGCTCCTCATCACTAAAACGCAAGGTGTTGGAATGGATGGCCTCCAAGATTCCTCCCTGCTTTAGGCGGATGATTTTAGGATCTTTTAGAAACAAGTAAGAAAATTAGCTAGGCTAGTCATGTATGAGGACAAGGGAGAACAGTTGGTAGACAATCTAAGGAGTTACCCGTCTAATATTAAAAGACCTACAAGGAGGAGACAGCTCAGCAGAGTGGATGAGGAGCGGACCTCAGAGTCAAAGCCCACCGGTGTCATATACTGGCCGTGTAAGGCTGGGGAAGTCACTTAACCTCAGAGCCCCAAACAACTCCCTCATCCTAGAAGTCACAGGCAGTTATTGATAATAAAAGATATGGGAGAAGGTTTTCAGCACACTGGGATCACCTTTGGCATGTTAGAGGAATCAGAGACCTAAGCTGGAAAGGACCTCAAAGGCCAGAGCTAATACTTCCTCCCACTGTATCATACCTTGGATTTATGGAAAACACAAACAAGAGCTGAACGGGATGAGATCCATGGGTGGGTGTCTAAGTGGGGCCCTGAATATTACCAACGATAACTTGCATGCAAGAAATGACACCAAAGATAGCATCAGGATATGCGTCTGTATGACTGGAGGAGGAGGTGGGGGGAAGAAGAGAAGAGGGAAGCTAAAAACGAGGGACAGGATCTAGGCAGGCTGAGTGCTGCACCAGCATCCTCAGAATGTTATTAAGGGCCTTCCTCTGAGGGCCTCTGGAGCTCTGGGTGGAGGCTTTAGAGGGCACTGATGGGCAGGGCCTGGACAAGAGTCACTTTGAGAGAGACAGAAGGTGCAGATTACACTCTGTACCACCTGGAGAAAATACACTGATGAGATCACCGATGTACCCGGGTACTGAAGCAACAGTTAGGATGGTGAGATGGGGAGAGGGCATGGCGCCAGGGCTCTGGAGAACAATCATGGCTAATATCTGGACAACGCTTTAAGGTTTGCAAAGCACTTTACACACGTGATTTTACTGCATCCTCGCAACAACCCTGGGAGGCAGGGGCTATTATTATCCCCATTTTACAGACGAGGAAGCTGAGACTGGGGAAGCTTAAGTGACTCGCCCACAGTCATATAATAGGCCACTGCCACAGTTACGTCAGAGGCAGGATTAAATTCTGGTTTTTCTTAGCATGGAGATCCAGCATGCTATCCTAAAATGAGCTGTGTGCCTTCCCTGCCCCCAAATCGTTGTCGTCATCATCATCATCACCACCACCACCAGCATCACACACACACACACACACACACCCCTGGGGTTCTTGAAGCCTATTTCAGGAGAATGCTGGGAAAGGCTCTGGGACAGACTGTATCTTCACCACCTGAGGACAAGCTTAAGCAAGGCACACAGAGGGTTGGGAGGGCAGTGGTCAGTTCTGATTTGTTTTCTGTTACAACAGCAGTTTGTGAAACCTTCTACTAAGGCACAGAAGCTGTTGCAATCGTCCCATCTGATTGATTAAACCAGGGATACTTGAAACACTGAAATAAAGCCTCTAACATATACATATAGAGGAGCATTCCCCCAACCAAAGTAGTCACCTTAGCCGGTTAGGTGCTTGTTCCTCTCCCACTGCTACTACTCAAAACATGCTGTCATTTTGTTTATGGGACTGCCATCAGGAGTGACTCAAGCAAATCGGGGACGTGCCTTACAGTCACACCTCATCTTCCTTTTAAAAGACAAACTTTGAAAAGCTTACGCTCTGAGAGAACCTGCATCATTTAGGGTCTGAGGACAGCCTGTTACAGTAGAAAGAGCATTGAATGTGGAATCAGGAGAGACTTGGCTCGGACCCTACCTCCGATACTTTCTAGCTGTATGACCTTGGACAAGAAGCTTTGGCCTTTCTCTGAGCCTTGCTTTCCTTGTCAGTATTAAAAAAAAAAGATAACCTGTGGTTATCTGCTTCAGAGGGTGATTTTAAAGGCTTAAATGACATAATTCATATAAAGCTCTTTGCCAACCATAAAATGCTACATAAATGTCAGTTATCACAATTACTACTAATACGAATGTCCCATCACTGAGAGGCATTCACACCATCAGCGATTTTGCCCAAGTACAATTCGGTTACATTTTTTATTATGTGGGTTTTTATGGGCTAGCCTGGGACCCTGATTGCCAGTTATTGACTTCAACAAAAATTTTTAGAACACAATCTGTATGTTAAAAACTATCTAAATTTGGGAACTAGGAAATATACCCTAAAATCAAGAGTGGCAAAGCCAGACACCTGTTTTAGAATGCCTAAATAGAAATATGGGACAGCTCTAAAAAGAAAACAAACGGGACCTGTTTCCTTCCCCTTGTATAGCATACCATTCTCATGCCACTGAATTCCCTCAGGCACCCACTTGGATGGATTGATAAGCATGATGCCCAGTCACCATGACATCATAAAACCTTTAAGAGGTAGCCCCACTCCTGAGCTCATGCTCTGAAAAGTCACAGAAACCTAAAATGCATCTTAAAGATACTTTGAGATCATATCTTTGGAACTTGGAGATCATCTAATCTGGTGGCATAAAATTCAGATAGAATGGGATCCCTGTGGACTGCACATCAACTCAGAAAGCCACAAATTAACATTAGCAATGAATTCTCATTTATTTTGTTGAATATTTCCCAATTACATTTTATTCTGGTTCTATGGCTCTTTGAGACACACAGGCCACGCCACAAGTTTGATACCTTTATCTAACCCAATGCCCTCATTTTATGAGTGTGAAAACTGAGGCTGGAAAACAGGGAAGTGATGTATTCAAGTTCACTTGGATAGTAAAGCAATTCAGAACTAGGTCCCCTGACTCTAAATCTGGTGCTCTTTCTATGACACCACACTGATTTTCATTTCCATCACTGCTAAGACTTTGAACATCACACAAATCAGCAAAATGAAACATCACTACGGGTATGACAAACTTAGAATCCTAAGACTGTCTGCCGTTTGGCTGGAAAATAATTTATCCTATGTACATGCGTGTGTGTGTGTGTGTGTGTGTGTGTGTGTGTGTGTGTGTACACACATATGTATAGAGACACACACATAGATATACATACACATATGTATGCACACACATACATACACATATAAATAAATGTATGTATACATATATTTACATATATACCTATTCTTAGACATACATACATATATGTGTGTGTACTGTATCCACATATCTATATATACCCATGTTAAGTTTATTCCTTCTAGAATTTCCTTCTTAGCAGAAGTTATTTCTGTTCAGAAATGGAAAATTCAAACACCTAAAAAACCCCACTGTATGGTAATCCATATTGCTAGGTATGGTGCTGTCTGCGTGGGCCCAAGCCATCAATTATAAATAGAAATGCAGAGCTGTATACAGCAGTAGCCAGTGTCATGGGCTCATCAGGGATTTCTTGAAAGGAAAAAATACACAGGTCAGTCATTGGACTGCATCTTCTTTCAGAAAACACATGACAGAGAGGGCAAAGGGGGCAAATCTGAATGAAAGAATGTGATTAACTCAACATACTAATTGATTTCCTTATACCAAACGAAAACTGAATTTTAAACTACTCAGGGAAGGTCGCAAAAAATGACAAGCAAGAAAGGGGGCCAGCCACCAAATGAGAACCAAGCTCATGCAGAGGGTTCGTAAGTGAGACATTCTAACTCCCCAAATCATGTGGTCTAGAACACAAATTTGTTCTGCAGACATTTGAGGAAAAGAAAGCGCTGGCAAATTAACCCCCTTGTCCTTCTGCCTGCAAAAGAAATACAAATAAAAATACATACATAAAAAATTGATTCAGAGTTTAAAGGCACGGGTAGAGATATTACTTGAAATAAAAGGAAAACTGATTGTAATGAGAGAACCTGGTTGGCTTCTGAGGCGTGAGACCTCCTGTAAGTGAATGAAGTGTGTTTACTGCCTGACCTGGGAGCACAAGACCTAGGAAGATTAACATTAGGAAAACACAATGTAAGATATCTTATGGAATTTTCTCCATTACACCAAACACAACAAAAGGCTTTCATTGGGATTTCAATAAATTTAGTTTCTGAGATTGCTGGAGAAACTTAGTTATTCGCCCTTTCTCTAGTGGCAAGGTTGTGTGTGGCAGCTGGTGTGTTTTTGTATTTAAAATGTGAAAAATAACTCTTGCTTCTTTCTCTCAACACCCACGTGAATGTGCGTTAGAAAATTTGGAAAAAATGTTTTACTTGAGGTAAAATGGCTTTATTTCCTTCTCCTGTGAGGTGTCAGGCAAGTTTTAGAAACCAAAGAGTCACACGTTCAAAGGGCTGAGAGCTTCCTCTTGTAGGAAACAACGGTGCAGGAAACACATCATTTAAATCCATGTAAATTTTTCTCAACAGCACTAGGTTTGAATGTAAATCCTTGTTCTTCCACCTCTTTCGGTGCAGAATTCTTCAAGCCTGATTTTATAAAATAATTTGGCTGACATGTAAATAGCGAGTAGACCGGGGAGACAAGGCAACAGGGCAAAGATGCTATAATTTCTCGTTCCCCTAAAGAGTAAGTCATATGCTTATGTTGGCATTCCTTTACTAGTTATATAAGCCAGCATGTTATTCAGCTAAATTCTGTAAAAATTGAAAGCATGTTTAAAAAAATCAATGGCAAAACATTCACGAGTCCTTGCAAGAGAATGAAAACCAAATTAATTTCCTTATTTATGGCATTTAAAAATGGATCTAATGTGCTTCACATTCACAGAAGTTACAGTGTAGGAAGCATGACAGCCTAAGGAATGGAACTTTTTAGCTCTTACAATATCCAGTTATTTTATTTTTTTTGCAGGCTAGTTCTAATGAGACAGAAAAGACTAGTTCATTGGCCTTGACCAACACCAAAGATGCCTCTAAAACAGTTCAGGGTCAAAGACGGATTACCTACCTACAAATGGGTAAGGTCATCCAGCTGTTCTGGTTCACAGATGACCTTAGGTCCATTGCATCAAGTCCCAGAACGCTGCAGAACCTCCTAAATGATATTCTATGCAAAAGGACGCAAAAGAATTTGGCCTAACTATTCACAAAGAAAAAAAAATCCAAATGGACAATGAATGATTCCTATGCAGATGATGTTATACGGGTGGATGGGCAATCCACAGAGCTTAGTGATCAGTACCTGGGACAGACACTGGGAAGGGACAATAAGCTGGGCCTAGAAACAAACAAGAGGAGGGCAGGTGGACTGCCTTTGGGGAACCCTAGATCTGTTTTAGAATGGAGGCTTTATGAGAGTAGGGACTGTTTCAGTCTTTGTCTTTTTGTATCCCCAGGGCCTTGCCCATGGCCTGGCACATAGCAGGTGCCTAACTGATGACTCCCAACTCTTTCCCTGAAACGAAGTCCCAACTTCCTAACATTCTAATATTAAACTGAAGTCCCATCTTTCTAATATTTCTAATATTGTTCTGGTGATATTGGAGAGATACAAGTCTCACTAGACTCTGCAAAGAAATGAAGTTGAAGATCACCCAAAGAACAAGAAGCAGAGAATCATGGTGGGTGTGAGCAGGCTGCAACACACTACAAATGTGGAATTATGCAGGAGTGGTATAAAGGATGTCGTTAGAAAAACGCATTACCAGAAAACAAGATGGGCTAGCAGGCCTGGAGGGTAACTGAGAGTCCACTTGCTCCACTGATATTCAGGCAGTTTCAACAGAACATGAGGAAGGCCCCAGGCACACTAGGGGGACCCCAGGTCAAAGACTTCTGTGAGGATATGGACGAGAGGCAAATAGGATGGATAGGAATGTTTGGGTTGCAGGCTGCATTACCGAAGGGAATACCCACCAGCAGACAGTAAGCAGTGTGTATCCATTTGATTTTTCCTGTGTGAATAGTTAAGGCAAATTCTTTCAAGTGCTTTTCCCCAGCTTTTATACAGGATGTCAGGAGGCCCTATAATGTTCTGGGGATTGATATAATATTGGAATAGAGGGAGTCTTCAGGGAGTCCATGAACTTGGATGGGAAAAAAAGCATCATTATTTTTACTTACCTCTAATCTTCTCTGTCATACTATATATTCTGTTTCATGCATTTAAAAACATTATTCTGAGCAGTCTACAGATTTCAAAGACTGCTAAAGGGATACATGACTAAAAGAAGGGTTAAGAATCCCTGTTCTAAATTATCCTAACCAGCAACAATTATAAATTGCCTCACCAAATGAACTATCCATTATCACGATCATCCCTTCAAAAGGGACAAAGAAACACTTCCATTAATATTGTATTTCTATTTGTGGCCCAACCTATTTGGGTCCACTAGTTTAATAACTAAACATTTTCCAATCATATGGGAAAGGCAGAGTGATGTAGTAGATGGTGTGCTGTATCTGGAGTCAAGAACATCGGCTCAAATCCTGCCTTTGAAGTCTACTAGAGCTTTGTGATTGTGAGCAAATCACGATCTCTCTGGGCTTCTATTTCCCTATCTGTAAAATAGTGAATGTACCTTTTCTAGCTACCTCAGAACTGTTGTGAAGCTTAAATGAGATCGTGAGAACAGAAGTACTCTGGGGACTTTATAGCTCTCTATATGTGTCAGATGTGGTGATCTTGTGGGGCTGGAGTCAGTGTATACACATATGTATGTGTGTGTGTGTATATATGTGTGTGTGTGTATATGTGTGTGTGTGTATGTGTGTATGCACACATATAATAACTAACTACATGACTGTGAAATTCCCTCAACCTCAGCCTCAGATTTCTCATCCATGAAACAGGGATAATGATAGTACCTATTTCACAGGGTTGTTGCAGGGATCGAATGAGACAACATATGTAAATCACTTTGCCAACCTTAAAGGGTTATATAAATGGAAGTCATTTTTATTGGAACTCATAGCCCTGGGCCCACAGGATCCTCATAGATAGGATCCTGGGGGTTGGCTCTCACTTTGGTGTCCTGCTCATTTGAATTACTCCCAAGAAACATTCTAAATATAACTTGTAGTTGGATCATTTCTAGTTTCTTGAAATAGAGGTAAAAGAGACACGGCTTCCATACTGAAACTCGAGGCAGCAATGCATATGAGACAAGGCAGTTTTTATTTCGACCCATAGAAAATGTAAAAGAAGGAAAGGACTCACCAAAGCCTGTGATCAGATGAAAAGCAATTCAAATAACTCACTGGTTCCTAGGCATCGACCCGGACGGTCTCTTGGACATCTCTGGCTCTCTGGCCCTCCTACAAGGTTGCCTGTTCTTTCCAGATTCGTTCACCCTGTGGTTTTGGTCCTTTCTCTCTTTCCTCCCTCCCCCAGCTAAACATGCTTTGGGGCGACTAAATGAGCAAGGCTTCTTCTCATCAGACCTTCACTGTCTGAATAACTCATTGCCTTTGCCCTCCAAGTGGGAGATAGCTCAGGCACTCTGTGGGCAATCTTTTCTTTTTTAATTACTCCAAATATTTTAATTAGAATTCTTTTCAAAAGACTTAGAATGACACTTTGTGAGGATAAATTTACAGGGTCATAGATTCAAAGCTGGAGAGAACTTTAGAGGCTGCTGGGTCCAACTCTTCATTTAACAGATGAGAAAAAGAAAGCACGGTCAATGATTTTGAGGGCAACCCCAGGCACTGGTAAACTATCGAGGCTGAGGCTTTCTCTGTCACTATCAAATGAACTCATCTTTCTTCCCCACCCCCTGCCCCAATCATATGTACAGGCTAGAGTTACCCACTGTAATCTCCCTTCCACATGACAGAACTTCAAATCCTGGCAAACAGCTATTCCATCTGCCCTTGAGTTTTCTTTTCTGCACACTAAACTAAACATCCCCAGTTCCTTCAAGTGATTCTTGTGTCACACGGACTCAATGCCCTTCACCATCCTGGCTGCCCCCATCTGGATGCTCACCAACTTATCAATATCCTTTTAAAACAGCAGCTTCCAGAAGTGGACAAGGCATTACAGACAGAGTCTAAGAGTACAGTGAGACTCCCCATATCAACTCCCTGTTCCTGAAAGTTAGGCTTCTCTTAAGCAAGCCCATCATTAAGATGATCTTAGCTTTCCTGGCTGCCATATAACAGTGACCTTATAAAGTCCACTAAAACCCCCAGACTATTTTCACACAAACTTCTATTTAACCATACCTTCCCTGATCCTGTACAACTAAAGTTGATTTTTAAAAAAAATAAAAGCTGAAATGTGTCTTTACACTGATCCACACAGGATTTCATCTTATTAGATTTATCCCAATGCTCTGGCCTGTCAAGATCTCTTCTGGATCATAACTCTTTCATTCACCATGTTATGACCTTCTACAAGAGGCCTTTCCTGTCCTGCCTCTCCCAGCTGGTAGTACCTTCCTTCTGACATTAATTACCTTCCACCGAGGCCACCTCCAGTCATCTTGCTCTATATCTTGCCACTGGACCCAGATGGCTCTGGAGAAGAAAGTGAGGCTGGTGACTTTGCACAGCCCTCCCTCACTTAAATCCCATTCACTGGCATGTCAAGACATTACCTTCCTGACATCATGGTCCTCTTTGAGAATGAATGACAAACAACACCAACTACCACCTCTCCCTCTCAGCTTTGTGCAATCTCCAAATCTTACAAAGATGCCAATGGCCTATGGAGAAGGGATGCCATTTGTCCTTCCCTTTCTGCAAAATCAATACTCAGGATGCTTCAACCAGATATAGTTGGGACACTTTGACTAGAGTTGTGCGTTTGTGCCCTTGAGGCTCATTTTCAAGAAAATACAGTATCTGAATTTTTTCTTCCAGTGAAAACATACTACACAGACCCAATAAGCAGAAATGATATTATTTTTTCTGTGAGGATATGATTTTTCAAAAAGTCCTCATATTCCCATTCTTCTGCTTTCTACTGCAAATATTACTTTCCAAATGGATTCATAATTTTAAAAAAATTTTATTTTCAGAGCTAAGAAAGCTCTGAAAGGTTGTTTTTCTTTCATGTAGAAATAGTGAAGCCAATAACGTCAAGTCACATGTGTTCAACAGCATTTCTTTTCAGTTCATTGGGGTCCAATAACTGGAAATCATGGTTAAAAGACTGAGGCTGGAGATTTTCCTTTCCAGAAAATGACCTTCAGTATATCCTGGAATGTCTTCCAAGTTCTAACAGGTTCCATCTCTATCCACAAACCCAAGCTCACATAAAGGGAGATTGCGGCGGAGGGGTCTTCTCTGGCTGGCCAAGGGTGCTGCTATTCTAGAGAGGGAAGTATATTAGAATGTGGCTGTCTTGTCCCATGGTAACATTGATAAATGTTGTGAATGTTGTCTGCTGGAACGATGTTTTAAAAATATGCTCAGGTACTTTTTCTTAAAGATACCAATTAAAAGTTAGTTAAGTTCAAATGCTGACTTTGACATTTATTTCTTGGGTGCCCTTACACATACTAATTTACCTCTTTAGACCTCAGCTCCTTCATCTGTAAATTGAGAGGACTGAACTAGAGGGTCTCCTCAGTATCTTCCAATCATGATCCTATGACTCATGATATTGTTTGGAGGTACATTTAGGTTTGATGTAAGGACAACCTTCCTAACACTCAGAGTTGTTCAAAAGGAGGCTGAGTTGCCTTGGGAGGTGGTGAGATCCCCTTAAGCAAAGCCTGTATGATCACCTAGATGTCAAGTATGACACAGAGGGGATTTCTGTTGAAGTCCAGATTGTCCTTCTTAGCCAACTCTTCCAACTGGAACACTGTGATACTACTATACATAACAAATAATTGAAGAATTGCAAGGCTAAGATAACCCTTTAAAATCACTCTTCTTCAGCTACCAGAAAGTGCCATTTTAAAAATGTGAGAAAAAACCTTAATCTATATGTCGCTTAACATAGAGAAATCTTAAAAAGAATCAGTTTTTTTTAAAAAAAAGTATTAATCTGTCTGATGTATAAAACATAGAGATTTCTAAATTGTTTTGGATATTTTAATCTAATTCCAAATGTAAGAAGCATCAAGAGAAACATTCAAATACACCAACATGGATATGGAAACCATACACAAAATCATAAACTCCATTATTTATAGTTTAATAAATAAAATGTGTTCATTTTAATGGGCTGGTTAAGAAAACAAACCCACTCTTTTTTATCTATATCCCCTTCTGAACTACTTTTCTTCTATGCAATTTTCAGGATTTTGCTGTTTTAATTATTATTTGCCTCACTGTAGTCAATGTGTAGATCCATCCCATCAAGTCGGATAGATTCAGAGAAAGGGTCCAGTAGCAGTGATGTCTGTCCTGTTACGACTAACCTAGCAAAGAGTGGGAACTGTCATCATCAGGCTGGCTGTGAGGCAGTGATTTTTTTGGATAGACACTCACAATGACAATCACTTAAAGGGTCATAGGAGCATCCACGCTGTTGAGAAACTGAATCTTCGATGTGATAAAGTAAGGATATAAATGATACTGTGTTACCTTTTTATTTTTATAACACTGTCTATGTGTTATTAGAATCACATGTATGGACTACTAGAGGGTGGCTAGGTGGCTGAGGGGCTTCCTGAATTCAAATCTGGCCTCGGACACTTATTAGCTGTGTGACTCTGGGCAAGTCACTTAACCCTGTTTGCCTCAGTTTCCTCATCTGTTAAATGAGATGGAGGAGGAAATGGCAAACCACTCCAATATCTTTACCAAGAAAACCCCACATGGGGTCATGAAGAGTCAGACAGAACTGAAAAGCAACTGAACGGCAGCTGATTACTAAAGCATATACAAGTCACATAAGAAAGCATCCCAAGTTCTTCGTGTCTGTCTTAAGGCTATGAAAGATTGGGGATTCTTTTGTGTGCTTAAATGTTTCAATATGACCATGCTTGACTTTCAAGAAAGGGATAGCTTCTGCTTCATCACACAATCAATGTTTGGGAACTAAGTGTGTAGGGGACAAGCAAATGTTTATTGCTACGTGTTTATTTTCTCAGCTTCTATTTCCTCCTTACCCTTCCTCTTATATTACAGAGACTGAAATATATGCTCATATAACATTCTTTCCTACCTTATTAGTTAGTCTCATTAGGGTTGTCATCATTGGAAGTGAAAATACTCTAATACTGCAAAGTTCCTATCATTCTACCGAGTTCTTGGGTAGAATTCTGAATTATGGCTATGCCCTTTGGGGACAAAGAAAGTTCAATTTTTAGACTTCCCTCTAAGCATTTTCTATCCTAAATACTTACTGAAACAAATCACTGATACAGATCTTCATCCAACAATTCTCCCAAGTAACATATTCAAGACGAGTTTCTATTTTAAATAATCCTCTAGATAGCCCCGAGATATTCATTATGAGTTGACAGCCCACATTCAAATGACTCATATAGTGAGTTAAAAATCATTTCAGGTATATGAATGTTTCTTCAAAAAACAACAGTATTTACGTGCAAAGAAAATACTTTGGAAAGCCTCTCTGCTAGTTGAAAAACCCACTGTCCACAAATCATAGCTTCCAATTTGGATTCCTGACATCAGATACCTATTATTATTTTCTTAAAATATACAAGCTAGATCAGCCCCTTCGCGTGTAGGAAGACAAACTTATAGACAGACATATCCAGAATGAAAAATGAACACTCCGGAAGAATTCTACCAACATCTCTGTTTATTTTTGTTGTCATTCACTCATTTCAGGCGCACCTAACTCTTTGTGACCCTATTTGGGGTTTTCTTGGCAAAGATACTGGAGTGGTTTGCCATTTCCTTCTCTAGCTCAGTTTACAGATGAGGAAACTGAGGCTAGGTGACTTATCCAGGGTCACATAGGGAGTAAGAGTCTGAGATTGAATTTGAACTCACGAAAATGAGTCTTCCTGATTCCAAGCTCTATCCACTAAACCACCTAGTTGTCCCTACATTATGTTTAGGATCAGCTAAAGTACTCATATGTGGAGTATTCAAATGTGGCTGGGGGTTTACTCAGCTCAGACTGGCTCATTCAGCTGCCTCTGCTTATCTGTGAGGGCTTCCAGTGGTATACAGGATAGGGGGCTGCGCCTGGAGTCGGGAAGACCTAAGTTCAAATCCAGCCTCAGATACTTAACTAGCTGTGTGACCCTGGGCTAGTCACTTAACCACTGTTGGCTTCCCTTTTCTCATTTGTAAAATGGGGAGAATAATGGCATCTATCTCCCAGGGTTGTTGTGAGGATCAAATGAGAGAATCTTTGTAAAAGCAGTTTGCACAGTGTTTGACCCATAGTAGGCACTATATAAATGCTTGTTCCTTCCCAACGTATAAAACCACACTACTGCCAACATGATATGGAGACCATCCAGTTCAGACTACTCAGATTGAACAGGTTTCCTGGGATACAGTTATACAAAACAAGAGACTTTGTTTCCCCCAAGCCAGGCCAAAGGAGGAAAACTGGGGTGGCCATAAGGCACAAACGTTGTGCGTTTTTTGTATGAGTGTTACTAGTGCTTTTTAAAATATTGTGGCACCCTTTGCAGACTCGGTCTTCCAACTCCCATTCATACTGGTGAGCTGGTTCCCCAGAGCATGCCTATTTCTCTCTTCAAAGGTCTATACAGTTAATGCTGAGGGGTAAACATACATACACAACCACACACTAACACACACACACACGCACTCACACTGTTGGTGTTGTTTATCCTTAATTTTCAAAGAGGACCAGTGACATCATGGGTGATGTCTTGACTTGTGGGTGAATTAGATTTAAGTGAGGCAGAGATGCACAAAGTCATTAGCCTCACTCTCTCTCCCAGAGTCACTGGAGTACAGCGGCAGGACAAAAGTCAAGGCTACTGGTAATGGCCCCAGATGCAGTGGATGCCCTGGGCATCTTCAATGTCTCACCAAGCTCTAATTGCTCCACGGGGCCTGCTTCAGTCATCTTCATGACCATTGGAGTTGTTCTCGTTGGCCCCATTCCATCAGGGGACGTCTTCACATGCTTTGGGTAGATAACCTCCTAACTCATCAATGGATTGGAGGCTTGCTGGTTACCCTCAACCTGGCTTAGCTCACCTGCTGAGATGGTTTTACCAGGGTGTGGCTGCTGCACATACTACAGCTTCTTGGAGCCACAGGGAGAGTTGGGTGAAAGCGTGGATGAGCAGCCCTCACACCAGAGGTTCTAATCCTTCCGAACACCCCATACATCCCACATGTACGTACACGTAGTATACATATACATAAACATGCACGTATACTTGCATACACGCATGTACACACTCCTCAAACTCTGGGACACACACTCCCACAAACAGAGTCCAAGAGAAAGTGGGCTCAAGCTCTGAGAGCACGTATGGCAAAGGGTAGGCTCCTAGTGGGATAAAAGTTGTTTTCTCTCTTCCTAAAATCTGAAGTTCTCAGAGTTCTCTTTCCTTCCAACGAATGTCAACTCAAATAGAAATGGATCCCTGTGGGCCTCATGCTAACTTTAAAAAGTCAGAAATGAACATAATCTATGTTGTATTTTTATTTATTTTGTCAAGCATTTTCCAATTGCATTTTACCCTGCATCTACTCACAGAGGAGTCTGGGTGATGCGTGGCCTGAGTTTGACACCTGGGTCTAGTTTGACCTCTCTTGGCTTCCAGGTGGATGCATTATTTGTCACTGGTTTAGTCTCTCCACTGCATAGTCAATGGGGGGAAGGAGATGGGAGGAAGACTGTGATCCCTCACCTCCCACCCTGCTGTCCCCTCCTGGTACAAACCCTACTCCAATTGTTCTCCTTAAAGGCACGAAAGTCTGGTTCCTCAAAGCAGTCTCAAAGCTCAAGTGCTCCCCTGCTTGCGTTTCTTCATACATACACACACACACAGGTATATATATGTGGGCGTATAGATACATTTATTTTTACCAAATTATGATATATCCTCCTTCTTCTGTCTTCCTTCCATATACCACATAGAAAAAAACATCTAGCCATATGAAGTTCTTCAATACCTTATTACCCTCACCACTAACACCCACTCCACCCCACATACAATCGAGGCCCAGAGGTATGTCTGATTATTTTAACCAATCTCAGTATGTCTGATATCACCCAATGGTGGAAACGCTTTAAGCCTCCCATCTAGTTCACACTTTAATTCAATTAATTGTCTAGGAATTGTTCACATCTAGTTTATACATTTGATTGATTCTGTAAGTCTATCCAAGGGCGTTCTGACTTGATGAATTAGCAGGCTATAGGGTATCTTGTTAGTTACACTTATTGGGATTAGGGAGACATAAAACACTGACCCTTACACTATGCAGTTGGTGCTACTTAATGAGGCTCTCTGCCTTAGCCCCCTGAAATCCCCAAACCTGATGAACACATCTGTCTTTAAAGCTCTCCAAAGTGATGCCAGCTAGGTGGTGCAGTGGATAGAGCATGAGGCTTAGAGTTAGGAAGATCTGAGTTCAAATCCAGCCTCAGACACTTACTAGCTCTGTGACGCTGAGCAAGTCACTTAACTCTGTTTGCCTCAGTTTCCTCATCTGTAAAATGAGTTGGAGAAGGAAATGGCAAACCACTTCAGTATCTCTGCCAAGAAAACCCTGAATGAGGTCAACAACAACAAAAAAGTGAGGAGATTTGAGGATACTTTCCTTTGAGCTAAACTTAAATGCTACATCTCACCAATGACAGATTCTTACTGCAAGAAATAATAACAAGCTTCCAGGCCCCTGTTGCCCACCCCCACTCCCATTTGCATCTGTTTTGTTCTTCACCCCCCTGGTTATCTACAGTATAGGACTGTGGGGAGGCTCAACTGAGATAACAGTAAGTAAAGGATTTGGTGAACCAAAAACCCATTATATAAATGTTAGCCATTCATTCATGAAGCATTGATTCAGTGCTTAATATCTGCCAAACTACTGTGATAAGAACAAAAAACAGCCCTTGCCTTCAAGGGCCTCACGTTCTATGGAGGGGCTGGGGAGGAAGCATATAGCTGTATGAGCACATACAAGTAGATAAAAGGAAAAGAAACAAATTTGAGGGTGGGCAATAGCAATTGGGGAGGGGGGCGCGTTTCAGGCAAGGTTTGGGCTAAGAGCTGGGGTCTGAGCCCAATTCTGAAACAAACTCAGGAATGTAAGAAGCAGAGGTGAGAAGTGGGCTCATTTTAGTCACGGGAGCCAGACAGTCCATGCAATCAGTGCCATCCCCTTTACTGCCCAAATTATTAGGAATTCTCCAGGACTATCTGGTGGCCAGACAACATCAAAACTCAGAGCTGATAGAGCCACCGAGGGCTCAGGCAATGACAAACTGAGGCCTACGACAACAAGTCACAGCCTATTAAACTCAAGAGCTGCTTTTAAGTTCCCTTCCAGTGCCCTGACCCTGCTGCTCAAAGCTAAAGACTTTCCCAGGTTTGGGGAAACATTCGGAAGAGCTTCTGCTTTGGCCCTCATTCAGCTGCACCTCCCAATTAACACCGCCAGACTCCTTTCTAATCAATTATTCATTGGGATGACTAGCATATCTTTGGAGCGCCTCTCCTTGACATCAGAACTGTTCCAGGGATGACACAGGCATGTGTGCTTTGCAGAATGAAAGGCGGACTTTAAGCAGGTTTTAGTGCTAAACGAGAACAAGGCAAGGAGAAGTGAAATCAACACTTTCAGTCAAAGCTGAGCTGCGGGCGAGCTGCAGGCAGCACACAGCATGAGAGAATTTGGCTCCAGAAAGTGCCCAGGCATTGACAGCTGAGGAAGAGTTTGAAGGCTTAATGGTAAAAAATGTTCTGTCAATGATGGCGCGACACAGTCCTTAACCAGGGTTTCCAATCACCACCAACATTTCGGACCACTAACGACAGAGAATCTCAAAGCCATGGCAAGCTTTGACATGGGCTAAGCAGAATATTGTATAGTTTTTCCCTGTGATTCATAATACAGCACCACCTTGACTAACCAAATAAAGGAAATGTGTTCAGGCTAAATATTTAAGGGAGTCGGAGGAGATTAGAGAACATAAAAGACCATGGATTGAGATCTAAAAAAACAAACAAGAACACTGTTATTATTTTTGAGTAAAATGTAACACAGTTTACACACCTAGGTTTTAAATCAATATTACAAATGTCATGAAATAAAATTTCTGGTTATGTTCTATTACAGCTAAGTTTCTCCACAATGCAACTATTCCAAAGGATGCAGTCTTGGGAGTAAATGGGAGTTACCTGTATTAGTATTCACACTTATATGGCACTGTAAAATTTATAAAGTCTTTCATATATAATGATAATACATTTATATCATACTTACTAGGTGCCAGGTACTGTGCTTAAGCTCTTTATAATTATTATCTCATTAGATCCTTGCAACAATTTTAGGAGGAAGGAGCTACTATTACCTCCATTTTACAGAGGAAGAAACTGAGACTAAAAGATTAAGTGGCTTGCCCAAGGTCATACATCTAGTAAGTGTAGGAGCTTTGTGTGTCTTAATACATGTGTGTGTGTATCTATATCTACATAGATGGACAGATGGATGGATAGACATATATACATATCATATATATATACACACATATATATGTATATATGTGTGTGCATGTGACAGAAAATGAGATGGAGAGATAGTGAAATAGATGATAGAAAGACAGATAGACAGGTAGAGAGAGAGAAAGATAGATAAATAGATGAATGGATAGATAGACAGGTAGAGAGAGAGAAAGACAGATAAATAGATGAATGGATAGACAGACAGGTAGAGAGAGAGATAGATGAATGGATAGATAGATAGACAGATAGATGAACAGATAGCAGAATGGATAGAGAGAGAGAGGAACAGGTAGATAGACAGATAGATAGATAGACAGGTAAATAGACAGACAGACAGATAGACAGACAGATGGATATGGCAGCAAAGTGGTACAGTAGATAGAATGGTAGACCTTTGGTCAGGAAGACCTACATTCAAACTGAGCCTCCTACACTTACTGGATGTGTGACCTTGGGCAAGTCACTTATCTTTTTGTCTTGTTTTCTCATCTGTAAAATGGAGATAATACCTTCCAGGGTTGTTGCATGGATCAAATTTGATAATGATTGTAAAGAGTTTTGCAGGGTACCTCTATTACTAGCATTAACTATTTTATCTTCCCTGATCCTTAAGTCATCTCTGTGAGGTCATTGTAAGTTCCGTGATGAAAATTAACATCTGGAAGTATCTTCAACAGGCATTTATTAAACTACTATGTGCTTAATAACTAGGTGAAAATAGTCCCTGGCCCCAAGGAGTTTATATTCTACAGAGGTGATGCAAAATGTACATAAGAAAGTCAAAGTCCACACAAAGTAAATCTCAAAGTAATTTGTGGGGAATAGGAGAGAACACTAAATGGGGAAGGGGTAGAGGAGGGGATGAGCAGGGGTAGTGGCTGTGCTGAGACATGAAGGGAGCCAGCGATTCTGGATGAATGGCAAGCTCACTTCTAGCTCTGGAATTAGAGTCTTCTCGAGATCAATTCTTCTAACAGCTAAGCCTCGGTTTTCATCATTGTATATTATATTACACTAGACTAATTATACTGATGATTATCCTGTACTCATCCATCTCTCCTTTCTCTGAGTTCTACAGCTCTGGGTGCCCGCATTATTCATCTGGGCATGTGATAACAAATGGTTGTATTTCATAGGGCTGTTGGGAGGAAGGCACTTGGTATGACTGAGAGTGAAATATACATGTGCCCTGCTATTACTGTTACGAATAAGGCCTGAAAAGCCTGTCTTCCCGTTTCTACTAGGAGATTATAAGACACCAGCATCTTAGTTGTTCCACAAACAAAACACTCCATCTCTCAGCTTCTGGCATTCTCTCTGGCTGTCCTCCATAACCAGAGCCCTTGTCATCTCCCAGATAAAACCTCATCTTCTACAGGAAGCTTTCCCCAACCCCTCTTAATTCTAGTGCCTTCCCTCTCTTAATTATTTCCGAGTTATCCTGTATATAGCATGCTTTGTATATATTTGTTTGCATGTTTTCTCCTATTAGATTATAAACTCCCTGAGGGCAGGGACTGTCCTTTGCCTCTTTTTGTATCTCCAGCCCTTAGTATAGTGCCTGGCACAAAACAGGTGTTCAATAAATGTTTATTGACTTCGAGACAGAAACTACGTCATCAACGTCTTTTGCTTCTCATGAGACAGAGCAGTGTTGTGAAAACAAGTACTGGATGTGGCTTCAGGAAGACATGGGATTAAATTCAGCCTCTGACACAAGCTCTCATCACCGGAAAGTCACTTCTGAGACTCAATTCCTTTGATTATAAAATGGGAATAAGAACACCTGTAAGACCTATACCTCACAGGACAGCTGTGAGAATCAAATGAGAAAATGTCTATACAAACCTTAAACTGGCATATAAATAAATTTGGTCTCCTCCCCCACCCCCAGCAGCTGGCTCAAAAATAATCCATAGATGGGTTGATTGTATTTGTTCACATCTTCATGGGATGATAAACTTGTGTTGAAAAGAAAGAAAAGTCAAAGCAGTAGTTAAGGATTAATATAAACCAAAGGGGCCAGGTTAGGATGGGAGGGTTGGAAATAGGATTTCCTTTTTCCCTCTATTTTTTTTTCTTTAAATCATTTTGGAATGGAAATTTTGGGTGTAGCTAAACAATGTTTTTTTGTGACAAGGGAGGTTTGCACATGGGAAAAGGCAAAGGGGGTGGAGACTTTACCCCAGAGTAATATGGAGAGAACATATTACAAATCACATTAGAGTCATTTTCTTGGAGGAGAACACCAAGTGATTCATTAGTTCACAGAGCTCAGGCATCGAAATATTAAGCTGTCTTATAGCAATCCATCATATTCAATTTCTACTTTCAAATCTTTCTTTATGAAAGATCAAATGATACTCCTAAACACACTACCTAATTGTACAACCATGCTGACGTGGATTCTAATGTCTTTAGTGGGGCCAGCAAATTACGCTAAGTCAGCAGCACCAACCACGGGTAGGCAATGAATAATCAAATTCAAAAAGAAAAGAAAAATGGAAGGAATGCAGGAGACAAAGAGTTAAACAACCCTCCCAATCTAAACCAGGTTAAAAACACTAAAAATAATTTGCAAAACAATTTTCCTTGTGCATTTAATAAACCTGTGTCAGAGGAAACAAAATCACAGAGGCTGAAAGTTAAAAAAAATCAATTAAAATAAAGTCACAGGGCACGGCTGTGAATTGTTCCTGGCAGTTATTTGATATAATATGGTTAATATTTCTAGTCAGTCAAATTAACACAATTTTGCCACTGTAGATTGTGTGTAGCATCACACAACGTGCACATTCCCAAGAGGCTTGTTCTAAGAATCAAAGTAAGAAATTCCTTTTTAAGTGTGGAAGAACTTGACCATACTTATCGGAAGTACAGTAGTCAAGAAAAGCAACATCCTCAAGGAACCTAAAATTAATTTGCAAATCATTAGGCCCCATCTGACCCTCCTTGGCCTTTCTTCTTCAGGTTTCCCATTTAAAAGGCTTTTGCTCCAAATCAGTCTATTTATCTCTCTATTTGCATCGTGGATATGCTTTTATTTTCTTATCAGTCTGCCCATCTGGATAATATGTACTCTGCCACACTGCTATTGATCGAAAGAAGTTCAGGGAAGGCAGTGTCGACTTTTATTCCTACAGGGAAACCACTGAGCTGAAGGGTGCAGCAGCAGTGCTTCAGGTCAAATCAGGATTCATCTCTCTGTGTTGCTATGTTAAAATGGGATGGCACAAAGGGAAGAAACTGTACATTTTGCAAGTACACAAAACAAACACTACCACATCAACCTTTTCTTTTCATCTTCCTCTCAGGGCTGGAGGAGGAAGTCTTACAGAAGAGAAATTCTTTCTGCTCTGGTTTTTTAAGAACTAAAATAATTTAATCAAAGTGTCATCTTACTTTTTTTCCCTCTCGATTTTCATGTTTTGCTAAGGGGAGAGAGAGTGAGAGGGAAAGAGGTGGGGTAAGAGAAAGAAGAGAGAAATAAAAAGGGAAAGAGAAAAGAGAGAGAGGAGAGGGGAAAGAGATAGGAAGAGAGAGGGAAGAGAGGGGAGAGAGAGAGAGAGGAGGAAGGGAAGAAGGGAGGGAGGAGGGGGGAGAGGGAGGGAGGAAGAGAAAGACAAGAACATATGCATGAGGGAAACCATAACATGATGGCTTCCTCTGGTTAATGCGTTACATTCTACAGCCATTGTGGGCAATCAGGGCCTTGCCTGGTGGCCAGCAGTAATGTGCACACTTTAGGGAAAGGAAAAAGAGAGCCCCTGATGCTTGGAAATTAATTGCCTAGAGACACCATGAGAATTTCCCTGGTGCGCTTTGTGCAGAGAGCTCACTCCTTTAATCAAACACTATGACTTGATTTTAAAACCATTAAGAATCATTCAGCCAAGATGTAAGGGCTAACATGATAGATCAAACATTAGATTCATCACTACAGCTGTAACTAAGGTGAGGCCAGTAGAGTTTCATTACAGAATGCTATATGATGTGCTGACTGCCCTTCTTTCACTTGGCCCTGGGCTGCCACCCCCAGAGTCACCTCATCCTGGGGCTTGGAGGGGATCTTAAATGTCATCTAGGTCAACCTCGACCATCATGATTCAAGTTTCTCTGAGGGCTTGGGTGGGAACCACTGGTTATGCCATGGGGGCAAAGGTAGTATCCTCTGGGAGAATCACTGTCCCTCCATCTGGGATGCCTGGCCCCCAGGATGGACTCTTCTCTTCACTGTCCTTCCTTTCCCTCAAGTGAACTTGCCCTGGGAACAAGAGCTCCCCTAGGTTATAGCTATGTCTACAACATCTCAGAGAAGGAATTAAGTAGCTCTGAAAAGTAAGTGTAAAATGTATTGGTAAGGAAACAGTAGAATTCAGAATAGCATTAACCTGAGTGTAAAAGTCATCACAGGACCCCTGAGCTTTCTGACTCCTGAGTATCCCATCACCTGATACTTTAAAGCCAATATTTGCCTTCAAATGGGTGAGGACTCTGGCTTCTCCTGAGATGCTCTGTGGCACTTTCCTCAGGGCTCACCAGTGAAGAAACACTGTAAGAACATGGGGTATCACTCTAGCTCACTCAGTTTTTCCTGTCTTCCTGGTACAAGGGGAAAGGAAACTGGATTTGGAATTCAGAGGACAGGGATTCAAATCTCAGCTTCTCGGCAAAGCAACAATTGGGCCTCGGTTTTCTCATCTATAAAAAAAAGAGGACTGGGCCAGATGGCCTCTGAGGTCCCTTCTAGCTCCTGATCTACAGCCCTACAGTAGACTAGATGTTCTCTAAGGGTCATTCTACTTTAAGTCCAAGTGGAGAAAACACCAGCTCACGTCCCTCATAAGAATAATGGCTCGAATTCATCAAGTGTAGGCTTCGAATTAGACTCATCATCCTGTTTTCTATTTACCTGTCTGTAAGGAATCTGCTTCTGGGTCATTAGAAAGGACCTTAAGGACGTGATGATCACTTACTCCTTAATTACTTATGAAATCTACTTCAAGGTTAATGATGTGAATTAGCAGAGTGATGGAGAAGTCAGCTAACCTTTCATCTGAGGCAAAAGGATAAAAAAAAAACCAACTCTCTCCTTGAGTTACACTTCTAAAAAGTTTGCACTTGATGGGTTTCACAGGAGAAGTAAAACTTTAAACTTTTCAATTTTTAAAATTTTTAACATTTAAAAATTTTTTTTAAAACAAAATGATCTACCCAGCCTTCCACAGTGGGACCCAGGAAGAACAGACCTATGCTTTAGTTTTTAGGTCAGAAGAAGATATTGTGGTAGATTCACATTGTATCTCACTTTAAAAAAATCTAAAATCCCAAATTGACCAAACAAATACACTACAGAATTGTATCTACATTAGGAAAGAATTCTTTGATTTGTAAAAAAAATCCCTTTCCATCAGGGGTGCCCTAGTATAGTGGATAGAAAGCTGTTCTGGATGCCAGGAAGACCTGAGTTCAAATCTCCCTTCTAACACATCCTGGTTTTGTGACCATTAGCCCATCTTTTAAGCTCTCAGCACCCTTGGCAGCCCTAAAACTACATATTGCAGAGAAGGTGCTGTTGTGTTTCTCCTTTATTTTTGAAGAGGACCGTGACATCAGGGAAATGATGACATGACTTGCAGTTGACTTAGATTTGAGTGAGGGAGGGCTGTGCGAGGTCACCAGCCTCACTTTCTCCTCCAGAGCCATCTGGGTCCAGTGACCTGATATTCACCAGGATGACTGGAGATGGCACAGGATGCAATGGGAGACCCTGGTCCTTTCAGGCTAAGGCCTTTTCACGTACTCAACGTAGAGTGAGGTAACGCCTGTTCAGTGAATAGGTCTCTTTAAGAAGTGAATCAAGAGATGGCCCCTTTAATTAGAAAAAAAAAGTCAAGCTGGGAGGGGAAGACCCTCAGAGTCGCTGTTCCAAAGAAAAATAGTTACCATTGACATTCCCTGTAAGCCAGGAGGCCCAAAATGCAGCCATTAAGTGGAGCTTGGGCAGGGACCTATTGTGGTCCAATCTATGAGCTTTAGAGTCAACTGGGTTTAAGGTTTTGAGAAAAGAAGGAAGGAAGGAAGGACGGAAGGAAGGAAGGAAGGGAGGGAGGGAGGGAAGGAAGGACAGGAGAGAGGGTGCTGACCTGCATTGACAGAGGGAATTTCCTCATCCATACTAAGAGAACTTTGGTGAAGAAAAGTGCAGAGATAGTAACTAACCTTTTCTTCAACAAAGCTCTCTTAGTATTTGCCTGGAAAAAGATAAACACAAAACTAAACCTTTAGCAGTGGCTCCCAAATGAAAATTAGAAATGAACATAAAAAAATTCTGAAATTATAAAGTACAAATGAATAGCATATAATTGATAAAATATCATTTAAACAGTTGATAAAATATCATTTTACAAATAGCTTTTCAATTTTACATTTCAGGTATTTTACATAGTTTCAAAATTTACAAAATTTCACAATTTTACATATTAACTACCAAAAAAGTAAGGTATATATTTATCAAACATCTATTGTATGAAATACACCATAACAGGCACTACGTAAAACATGATGTTCTCAAACACTTTTTAATCATAATAAGGAAAGATATGACTGGCTCAAATAAATATAATACAAATTGGTAAATTGTAGCCATAATGGCTTTTGTTTTCTTTGAATGGCTCAGCTTGCCTCATTGAGCCTCTGGACACTGTGGCTTGCTCTTCTGGGGCAGGACCAGAACTTCCTGTGTGATGAGTCATGGGGCTGGCTGAGGGGAGGTGTTAACCTCTACCCTAGGGGGAGGAGCCAACTCAGGAACCAATCGGCCCTGGTCATTTGGGCGGAGCTTGATGATGTCAAAAACCCTATAAGAGGGGAGAGGACAGCTTGAAGATTCTCTTCTCTTCCTTTTCCGGTTGGAGCCAGCGACAGTTACAACGACAGTTACAGAGGCAGTTACGACAGTTACGTCAGTTACAGCCACAGCGACAGACACAGCTGAAGCAGGAGCTGCCAGTAGCAGAGCTAACCTACGGGAGAAAGCTGAACAAAGACTTCAGGCCATTACAGCGACAGTTACAGCGACAGTTGGAGCCAGAGGCAGTTACAGAGGCAGTTACGACAGTTACGTCAGTTTCAGCCACAGACACAGCTGAGGCAGGAGCTGCCAGTAGCAGAGCTGATCTACGGGAGGAAGCTGAACAAAGACTTCAGGCCAGTGGGTAATCTTATTACCATCGAGGGGGAAGCATGATTTTGCTTTACGCAATCATGTTTCTCTGTAGCCTCCTGGTTACTCTTGCAAGGCGTACTTATTGGGCCTGGAAGATTTTGATCAACATATCAAAATGGGGCTTCTGGTTCATGGGTTGGTTACTGTGGAGCCTAAATAAATGTTTTGATTCTTCTGCCTTCTACTTTGAGAGTTTCTTATATCCGGCGGTTCCGAACCTTTCAGACATGTTTATGATCCTCTTTGAGATTATAAACTCGGTCCTCCTGATACATAAATACAAATTAGTAAAGGGTGAGGTCCTGATTAGTGTGAATAATGAATCCTGAGAAGGGGTCGTATTATTCAAATTCCCACTGCACAGTTACAGTGACCTAAAGCCATGCTTTACACAATCCTAACTTCAAACAGTGTGAATCCAAATCCATATGACCACTTCATGGGATTCATTATTCACACTTATCAGGAACCAGCTGTAAAATGATAAGAACAGGTAGGGAGAGATCCCATCCAGCTTGGGAGATCATAGCCTCCGTGGATTTTCCTCTCTGGGCCTCACCTGTCCAACCTAAAAAATGAGGCATTCTTTTGAGGTAGCAAAAAACAAACCAAAAACATTCCAAACTGGAAACAAAGTGGGTGCCCACTAACTGGGAAAAAACCCAGAACAAATGGTAAATTAATGTAATGGAGATGAGATGACAAATAGGAGGAAATCAAAGAAACATAGGAAGATTTCCATAGATTGATACACAGTGAAGACAGAAGGTGGGGGGATAGAGGCTTTATCCCTGAGCACAAAATTTAGAGAGCACTGACACCTTCCTGAGGCCTGCTTCCTCCCTTACCAAGTCCAACCTTGAAGCAGTAACCACATCCCAGGGCCATACTTCCTCAATCTCTGTAGCTACAACCCAGGTGAGTTTACCATCAAATCCCACTCAGGTGCAAAAAAAATTGTTATACCTCTATAGTAATATAAACAAATAAGTACTAAATTGTATCTTAAATTGAATTAATTGTGACCAATCTTGGTCCCAGAAAACATACGTAAAAAGTAGTGAAAAACACATTCTTTTGGTAGAGAGAAGGCAAGGGACTATGGGTGTGGAATGGTGTATCTATACTGCCAGATGAGGTCTTATTTTCAATCTATTTTGTTTATCACTTTTATTTTTAACATAAGGGAGGGTTTAATGGAGTAAAGGTAAATTAGGGGAGAGAAGGGAAAGGACCAAGCATTTATTAAGCACCTACTATGAGCCAGGGATTGTGCTAAATGCTTTACAGATATTATCTCATTTGATTAGAAAATGGCTTTGGCATAAAGCACTAAAAGCATCAATAAAACACTTTAAGAGGTAGGAAAAAATTTTTTTCAGGGTATTGGACTAAAAATAAAATGAAGAAGCTACATTGGATGATCAGTAAGATCTCTTCCAGGGCTAAAATTCTCATCTAATAATCATAATTCCTCTGGAAAACCCTGACGGGCAGCCCAGAGAAACAGAGAGCTAACTATTTTCTTAGGGCCAAAGAATAAATGGGTCATTAAAGGACAGAATGGACAGGGACCTCAACGTTTCTAATAAGAAAACAGATCCAAGATTCTGGACAATTGAGGGAATGCTGCTCATCATCCTGGGGATGCTTTGGCCCCTGGTGACAGAATTCATTCAAGGGCAGAGCACTATTTGCCATAAATAGCACATTTTCCCTGATGTCATGATATGAAACAGACCCCACTTCCTGTGTCCTGGGTAACTCTGTTATATTAAAACAACTACCATCCGAAAATGAGGTGGGCCAGGGGGCAGAAGGATTTTTTTCCTCTACAGTCCAATTAGAGACAGTGCAAGGCCCTTGTGAAAACAGATCTCTAACCTTACCATGCATAGCTGCAGCATGAGGCACAGCTCAGGATGACACTCAAGGTCAATCACTCATTTCCCCTTTTAATCTGTCTTAATTAATAGGATGAAATACTTCCATTAGCCCTTCTCAATCTCCCTGGGAATGGGGAAAAGATACTTACAGACATCCCAAAAGGGCTTCCCAATTTTGACTCCCCATCCACAGCCCACCCCTACCCTCAAAAACAAAACCACCTTCAACAAAGGCAGGCAGGGCTGGCCAGGCCCTGACTCTGTCCAGTCTAGTTTAGTCCCATCTAGTCTAGTATCTACTCGGTCAGCGAGGCTTCTCCATCGGACGAAGGAAGCCCATCCATCTTCCTAGGTACAAGGCACTCTCTTCCTTCTCCCCAAGGGAGGAAACTCCTTACACTTCTCAGGCACATTCAACCCAAGATTGCCTTGGGGTACGAATTCTTAAACTACCACTGGAAGGTTCTTTCCAGAAGCCAGCCCCTGAGATAGACCAACAGCATTTATAGACCAAGACAACATTTATATCCTTTTGGCTGCTATTTTCTAGTAATCACAAGAAACCTGCTTGGCCCTGGAGTCTCAGATCAACAAAAGAAATTTCCACATATCTCAAAAAAGGGATCTGAAGGAGAGAATAGTTTTCCAGTAACAGTGCTTCCCTTCCAACAAGAAAAAAGGACCTAAATCCATCTCTAAATCTCCCAGGCAGGGACAAAGTCTAAGTCTAGAAAGGGTTTCATCAGTTGAGTTACACTTTGGTTTTTGAGAAAAGCTTTTGATGATAAGCTCAATTGGAAAACTTCAAATTTAGAGTTATCTGTGCAAATGCAAAATAATGCACTCAGAGAGCTCTTTAAGTGATCATTCTACCCAGGTAATTGCTTTCATCTTCCCTTGGATGGAGGAAGCTTGGTGGTGGGATCTTGAAGAACTGTCTATTTCTAATTATAATCCATTCTTGAATATCCATTCTTAGGATGGGGCAGTCACAACAGCTGATAAAACAAACTAAGAAAGCCCACTCATACTTGCCTTTGGAAAGGAAATAATGAATCTGACTTACGAAGGTTGGGCTCAGAAGGAGCCAGAAAATGGCCCAGGAAGCTCTAAATGATAATGGCTTGGCCTAAATAGAAAGAAATTTGGGCAGAACAACTCCTGACAAACATGTTTCTCATCCTGGAGAGAAAAACATGTGAAATGCATCACCATAGGCCTTTTATTTCAGATTGTTCTCACAAAATTACCATTCTGAGCTCTTGACTCTCTTCCCTTGCACAATACCCTCATTCTTGAACTCCAGAAGACCCCACGTCTCCATTCTATCTCAGCTAATGACCCTCAGCTCCAGTGAATGCCCAGGGCACCTTCCACCAGGAATCCAACAGTGTGGGGACAGAGGTTAAGTCCAATTAATAATGGTGGCCCGCAACCTTCCTATCTGCCTCTCTCCCCTGTGTGGCTGGTTCCCGTTGTTTTCAGTTTCATCCCCCATGTAAAATCTAATGCCCCTTGAGCATTTCTTCCTGTCTCTTCATTATTGTTTCACATTAGATAGGATAGACTGCAAAGTATTTGGTGTGTTTTTAAGAATATTTTAGAATATGCTTGCAAATTTTGCTCAAACAAGCGGTGGAGGGCAATTCAGGGACAAGGTTATGTAGAACATTCTAGCTCTCTGACGTAGCTACGTATAGATGAATGAAGGATTTCTTTCTACCAGAAAGCAAAGCAGTGAGTAGAAAGATCCACTGGACCTGGAAGGAGAGGGGGGCAGGCAGCTGGATAGAGAGCTGGGCCTGGAATTGGGAAGCCCTGAGTTCGAGTCCAGTCTCAGATATTTACTAGCTGTGTAGGACCTTGGATATGTTAATTAGCCTCTGTTTGCCTCAGCTGCCTCATCTGTAAAATGGGGATTATAACAGATCTTATCTCCCAGGGTTTTTGTGAGGATCTAGTGAGATCACACTTATAAAGCACTAAGCACAGTGCCTGGTATACCATAGGTGCTACATAAATGCTTTTTCCTCTATACGCCCCAAACTCCCAGAACCTGGAATCTAATCCTGCTCCTGCCACCTACAGAATGTGCCCTTGGACAAATCAGTGAACCTTTCTGGACAGAGTTGGACTAGAGGGCCTCTCTGTTCCTTTTCAGTACTAAATCTACGATCCTAGCATACATTTTCTGATGGTTGCAGTTATTAACAAAATCCTCTCTCAGATTTCACAGAGCACTTAGTTTTTTGCATCTCTTTCATGCATTAATTGGTAATATTGCAAATATGATTAATCTGTTTTAACCTTTCATTAGACTGTAAGTGCCATGAGGGCAAGGACCAAGACCTATATAAATTTAGTATCTCTATAGTGTTTAGCACACAGAAGACACTTTGGTTGAATGAATAAATGAATACCCTAGGAATCTGGAGACTCGAGGCTCAGTTTCACTTAACCATTTGACCTCAGAATTATGGAAGTAATGGCAGTACCCTAAACATTTGTAAAGAATGGAAAGGATTCAGTCTAAAATGGGTTCTTTACCTGGGGCCTATGACCAACCCTTGCCCAGGGGTCTGTGGAGAGCTTTGGAGGGGAGGAAGGGCTTATGAATGTGGATGGGGGGAAAAAACCTTACAGCTTCATTTCAATATAATTGGTTTTACTGTAACTCTAAGACAATCAAAGGGATAACTCATGACACAAAAAAATTAAGAAAACTTTGACCTAAAATAACATAGTCCCTGATATCAAGATAACAAACATACGCCATGACTATTATAATGTAAATGGAAATAATTTTTAAAATAACAAAATAAAATAAAAATAGAAAAAGAAAATTCATGAGAAGATAGCTTTCCTCCTCTTCTTTCTAGAGAATGGAGAGGGGATTCCGGTTGAGGAGTACTGAAAATAATGCTAGGGTTTTTTTGATATATTGTTTAGTTTTGCTGCACTGCTTTCCCCCTCTTTTTTACTCTTTGTTTTAAGAGATGGTTCTCTGGGATGTTGAAGGTGGGGAAATGAATATACCAGGAAATGTAAGTGATATAAAAACAAAAGACAGCGATAAAAGTTATTGCTTCAAATGTACAGAATACAGGAAGTATAGAAAGGGATATAAATGTAAGTTTTGTTATTTCTGTTAAGTTCAATACACATATTTCTCAAATACTATATAACAAGTTCATTGTTTCTTACATAAACTTCTCTCCTGTTCTTTTCTGTATATTGAAATGTTTATGTTTTGGTGATTAAGCTCATAATAAAAGAGAAAATTTAAAAAAAAACTGTCGTGCTAAGGGCCCAGAGCAGAGAGAAAAGATTAACATAGATGTAACATGATACCAAGAATGAGCCATTTAGGAGGTAAACATAAAAAAGAAGCAAATGAAAAATATCATGTTTTTCCTGTTTTGTGAATTAAAAAAAATCCTTTAAATTATGGGGCAATTGTCAATAATCTTAGAGTCTTATCCCTTGTTACTTGGGGTGGCCAACACTACTTGACTTAGTGTCACCGAATAAGGTGAATTTTAGTGTAAGTAAGGTGGATTTTGGGGTGTGTAAAGTGGATTTTTGTTATTATTTCTTAGAGTTATTTCCCAGGATCTATGGCCATAACCTCAGCTTCCCAGGATCCATGGCCACAACAATCTGGTTCCCAGGCTCATGGTTCAAAAGATCTCCACCACACTTGCATATCATTATATAACCCTGAAAAGTATCAATATTTGTGCTTAAAGTCATAAACGTGTAACGTGCATGCGCTATGCTGAATTGACATGATGATGTTAAAACTTGATGTAACCTTATGAAGTCACTCCCTGGCAAAATGCCGTCTTTGTCCGATATCCTATAAAAACAGGTGGGCACTGGTCAGTGTTGGGGAACCTTTATGGTTGAATGCGCAAGCTGGAATGCTGTGTGCCTTGACTGGCCCCCATCACGGCTTGGGAGGGGGGAATCTGTGTTTGCCTCAACCGGCCCCATTGAGGCTTGAGGGGATTTAGGGGATGTACAAGTTGTGCTCATCAAGACTGGCCCCATTGAGACATAGGGGTAGTTGCCCCCCCCCGCCCCCGGCTTCTCGACGGCCCCTGCAAGAAGGGTGATTAGGGAATGCTGTAGGAGTTTGTAGTGCTTCTGTTATCAGCAATGCTGTGTTAGAGAAGACTAGACTAGAATAAAGCTTATTATTAACCCCTTTGAAGCTGTCTTTCCTGTCTGACCAGATCAAGAGTGAACCTGTTAGAGGCTGGAGTCTGAAGCCTCCAGTGCCTCCTGTGTATTATCTAACACTTAGTGTTCAATAGAATGTCAATTCATATATGGCGGGGCTCTTTTCCTCCTTATCTTTTGGTCTACATATATGCAGGTGCCAACTGCTTGAAAATGCTCATTAAATTGGATTAACTCTAGAGGTAATGTTTCCTTTTCAGTCAATCAAATTTTAGGCAAAAGATGTTAAATATTTAATTGTGTCCATGAACCAATCAAAGGGAGGAAAGGGAGTCACTGCAAATATATAGGGGGAGGGGGGAAGTGTGTGTGTGTGTGTGTGTGTGTGTGTGTGTGTGTACATATACACATATCCTTACATTCATGGTGTCCTTTCGAGGTCTGGGGCTTAATCTGCACTGACCCAAGGGAAGAAGGCAGCCCTGTGGTCTCTAGACCACAGTGCTTAAGCCTTAAAACAGGGTTGGAGGTACAGTGGGCTGGGGCAGAAGAACCACCCTCAATCAGGTTAGATAAGGCATGAGAGACAGGTAGAGAAGAGGGGAGGAAGGTTGAGGTAGTAGAGTATGGTTGACCTCTGTAAGAGGCAAACTATTCTATTAAACCAACCTTTTCTCTCCTGGGCCTACAAAGACAAACCCATTCCATTTAGATATTATTTTAATTGGGAAGGAAAGATGAGGAGGGTGAGTACAAGCTATTCTTTCAAAGTGTGTGAGGGCACTGGAGGAAGATACTGTGTAATGCAGGGAAATGAAGAAAGGCCAGAAAATCTATGGGGCAAGAAAATGAAGAATACTGCACTGCTCGCTGCCACGGGTCCCCACTGCCTTCTCCCAGGCACTGGCTATTAATCTCCATTCACTCTTTTCTCCTCAGCTCCTAAGACAGCTGCAGGTTATGGTGAAAAGGAAAGAACAGTGGACTTGGCAGTCTGAGGTCCCAGATTCACGTCATAGTTCCATCACTTACTAGTTGGGTGACCTAGAACAAGTCTCTTGGCCTCCCATTTACTCATCTGTGGAGGAAAAAGGCAAGGGGTTGGGAGCAGGATAGAGATTGGACCAGACTGATGTCTAAGGTCCTTTTTAGCCCCAGAGTTCTCTAAACACTAGGTCAGACCACTTTCCTTTGTATCTTTAAGAACTCCGATTTTCACGTACTTTCTATATTTCAAAAGGGGAATCGTTTAAGCTCACAAGATATTTGTCCAGCTTGTCAATGTTTGCTGAAAATGAGCACCAATTTCACCATTTGGGCCCTAAAACTAAACGGGCAGTAGGCAGAATGAATGGTAATCAGATATCAGGTTTAAGATAAGTGCAATACCTTTTTGTTTGTCCTTTGCAAATTCTTCTTCTTTTGTTTTATTTTTGTGAGAATTCTGTCAGAAACATGGTAGTTAATATGAAGTATAATAAAGAAGTTGTTAAAGTTAGGAGCCAGAGACCTAGGGTAGAATTCTGACTCAGACAATTGGTAGCAAGGGCCTGTGGGCCCACCTGTTTTTGTGTGGTCTATGAGTTAAAAATGGTTTTTACATTTGTAAATAAAGTTGTGTTGTATTTAAAAATGGAAAAATTACTCAGTTCACAGGCCCCTCAAAAACAGCGGAGTTTAGTTTGCTAGATCTCTATTTATTTTGGCTTTAATGTGCAGAGTAACTGAACCGTCATTATGTTTCTTTAGCTTTTTTTTCCTTAACAATTGCTAGTCCTCCTCACCTTTGCCATCCTTTCTCTTTTACATTCTTCCCTCACACAATCCAGCTCCAACTGCCTAACCAGAGAACCCAAGGGCCAAAAATCCACCCACAGCAGCAAACCAGAGTTAGAAATGCAGAATGCTGCATTCTTGCTCTGAAATCTCCTATGGCACACCAACATCTGGGCACTTAGAGCTCTGATCATATGGTATATTCCACTATTATGATTAATAACCAGCCTTCAAACTATTGCCTCATTCAATTTTGACTTTTTAAAAAAGGTCCTAATGCCCCAGAAAGCATTATCATTGTTATCAACAATAGCAAGAACATATATTTACACAAAGCTTTATATTTTACAAAGTCCCCGACCCATGATGGCCCCACAAGGTTGGTAAGAGAAATATTTAGTCAACAAGCGTTTATTAAATACCTACTATGTGCCAGGCATTGTGCTAAGTGCTGGGGATACAAAAAAAGGTAAGTATTATCATGCCCACCTTAGGGATGAGGAAACTGAGGGTCAGAGAGATTGAAAGTGTTTGTCCGTGATCATAAAACTAGTGTTAGAAATTCAAACCCTGCTCTTCTGACTCAACTCTACCTTTCTTTCTCATCAGACACCTGGGTGAAGTCAGCCCAGGACCCTGTACCCAAGAACCTAGGAAAGAGCAGCTGACCCCCAGAATAACAGCCCTGCTCCTACTTCAGAGCCCGAAACCATAATTAAGAGGGGCAGCCCTTATGGGGAGGGGCCTTATCATCTCCCCTCCCCACCAGCTGCTGTGAATGAGGCCTGGGAACAGCAATACCCTTGGATACCAGAGGCCCTGCATCCGGGCACCTTGCGTCAACACCCACTACCAGCCATCTTGCTAGAAGTGACCCTTGTGGAGATGAAGCCTGGCAAATGCCTCTGCCTCCTTAGGACCCACGGCTATTGAAGGCCCACAAAAGAAATTTCTCTTCCCTAAATAAAGTCCTTGCCACTACCAAATGGTTCAATGTCAGAAGTGATTATGATTTTAGTGATGGGAATGACACTGAAGAAGATGGATTACTAGCTTTCAGTTATTCATTCTTGGCAATGAATGTGAGTTCCGCAAGAGCAGAGACCATCTCCAGCGCTGAACACAGAGCTGGGCACACAACTGATGCTTAACAAAGAAAGCAAAAATCTCTGGATTCAAGGAATCTTCATTCTTAAAAAGCCAATATAGAGCAAGGATTCTTAACCTGAATCCATAAACCTGTTTTTAAAAATATTTAGAAAAGTGGATTTCAATATAATTGGTTTCCTTTGTGATCATACATATTTTATGGATTTAAAAACATTTTTTTTCTCTGCAAAGGGGTTATAAGCTTTAATAGACCTCCAAAGGGATCCATAACACAAAATAGGTTAAGGGTCTCTCAAATCAAGAGATACACATTAAACCAAATTTGTCAAGTACAGGGACAATAACATATAATAAAGCAAATGCCAATCCACAAATTAAAGTTAAGGAGGCTTACCCTAAATAAAACAACATTATAAAGAAATATCTTAATAACAATACCACCACAGCTCCCCTTACCTTTCTATCACTTCAAGACTTACAAAGTTTTATTTTTTTCCACAAAATACCTGTAAGGTTTGTAAGAATTATCAAGCCATTTGGAAGAGCATTTGAAACTCAAAATTTAAAAAAATGAATGTTAAATTTGCACAGCTCACATTTCCTTTGAATTACTACAATTCTGCTTTGCTCATGCAACACAGCGCCTTCTTTGACCGCCATGCTGGGAGGTCCTGTGCCAGTGTCTCCCTTGTCTCACAATTGATACTAAAGTTCTTCATTGAGACCTGGAGAGTGTCTTTGTATCGCTTCTGACCTCTGTGTGAGTGCTTGCCCTGTGTAAGTTCTCTATAAAGTAGTCTTATAGGCAAAAATACATTTGGCATTTGGACAACTGGCCAGCCCAATGAAGTTGTGCTCTCTGCAACAGAATCTAAATGCCTGGCAGTTCAGCTTGAGAATGGACCTCAGTGTGCAGGACCTTAAACTGCCCAGTGACCTTCAGACTCTTCCCAACATAATTCAAATGGAAGCGATTCAGTTTGCTGGCATGGCGCTGGTAGACTGTCCAGGTTTCACAGGCACACCACAGTGAGGTCAGCACAATGGCTCTGTAGACCTTCGGTTTGGTAGTCAGTCTAATACCTCTTCTCTCCCACGGTTTCTGTTGGAACCTCCCAAACCCTGAGCTAGCTTTGGCAATGCATACACCAACCTCATCATCTATGTGGACCCCACCCTGGAAAGTACACTGCCAATGTAAGTGAACTTATCCACAGAAATTTTGAATGTTTGTAAATAGCAGGTGTTTAATAGAAGCCTGTTGGATTAGACTGGAGTCTCTGCTACACCTTATTCATATTATATATATATATATATATATATATATATATATATACACACACACACACACACACACACACACACACACACACATACACACGCACACACACATATAAAATTTGGATTGCTATGTTACTCTATGTGTTTGTGGGTTATATGGCTAAGGATCTTTAGCTAAAAGTTAACACAATTTGGATGTAATATTAGGTGGCTAAAGAAATTCTGGGACCCCTGTTTCAAAAGAAAAATGGTTTCATCATGTGCAGCACCTCATCCCAGACAGATTTGTTTTTTGTAATTTTATTTATCAAGAACAGCAGCAACACCTAAGGAGGAGCCCCTTTCTTGAAACATGCAAAAGGAAGGCTCTTTTCCATTTGGGGGTTCTGGTGATGAGCTAGGCAATTTCAGCTCTGCTTTCATAATTGGAAATTCCACAGAATCCCTTGGTTGGGATTCTGTGGCTGCTCTATTAAACATTTTATATTACCTTTGAAAAAACTCAGGCCACGAGTCTAGCATCAGGGCACAATGTTAGCAGGCAGGGGAGCAGGCACTCCACTCTCTGCATGCCTGGGAGTCAGGGTACCAGGGCCCATCTCTAGGGCTGGGCACAGCTCTTGAAATGAAGAGCTTGTCTGTTGTGTCAGCAGCCCTACACACTAAAGCCAAAAATCAATGATGGGTCTGGCTGCTTGTGGAGCATCAAAAATAAAATTTTAAAAGAGTACCCACTGAATCATTTCACAGAAATCATTCTTTTAGGTTATGATATATAACAGAAAGGATACTGGATTTGCAGGTAGAAGACACAGGTTCAAATCCCAGCTCTGTCATTTAATGAGCAAAGTGGCTGTGATTGAATTTGAAGACCTCTAAGTCTCCTTCAAGGTCAAAAACAGTGATCTTATAACCCCAAGTCCATGAAAAACAATAACCAACATTTATATAGTGCTTTAAGGTTTGCGAAGCACCTTGTGGATGTCGTCTCATTTGATGTTTGTAATAAACCTATGAAGTAACTGCTATAAATACAATTAGCTTCATTTTGCAGAAGTAAGTTGCAAAAACCAAGTCAACAAGCATTTATTAACGACCTGTTAAATTTTAGGCACTGTGTTCATCACTGGGGATATAAGGGGAAAAAATAAGCCAAGTCCCTGCCCACAAGGAGCCCATGGTTTAACAGGGGAGACAAGTAAATAACTACAAGGTACGTGAAGTTATACACAGAGTGGTAGGAAGGAATCTCAGAGAAGGAACTAGCAGCCAAGGGGATCGGACAAGGTCTTTTACAGAAGGTGGGATTTGAGCCGAGGAAGTCAGGGCATCTTAGAGACGGAGGTGAGGAGGGGGAGTCTCCTTCATGGAGAATGAAGGAAAACAAAAGCAAAGGCACAAACTGCTCAAGACCACAGAGGTGGTAGTTGGCTAATTTGGGATCTGATCCTTGGTCTTCTTGATTTTAAATCCAGGGACTTTTATGTGCTTCCTTGTCTGTTGAATGGAAATCTCTATTTTTTCTCCAATATATAACCACAGAACAGGTGAGGACTGAGGCACAGTCTATATAATTCTGGTAGAAACCCCACATTGGTTAGAAGTAGACAGATTTCCTCCCCAAACTCTACTTCGCAATAGTTATGAAAACTCACTTTTAAAAAATCTTTCTTTTTAAACAAAAACATTTTTTGCTACTCTTTCATAAAAGACAGGTGTCCTGACAACCATATTGACGGCTACAGCAAACCATCATTTTCCTGGGAAACAGACACAACACAGAAAGAGGACAGGCAATATTCCAGAATGGAACTGATCATCGGTTCTCTTTCACCAGCCCCTCCTCCAAACTTCCCTGTCTCTGTAGAGGGCACCACCATCCTTCCAGTTATTCATGTTCAGAATCTCTTTGTCAATCCCTTTCCATCAACCTTCATAGTCCATCAACTGCCAATTCTTGTTTCTTCTTCCTCAACACTTTGGTGCATCTGTCCCCTTCTGTATGTGTATCTGGCTATGCTGGTTCAGGCCCTTACCGCTTTTCACCCCAAATACAGGAAAAACCTCCTGTTCTAGTCTTTTTGCTTTCCAATTTATAATTTCCGTAGCTGCCAAAATAAGCTCCTAAGGAATAGGTTTGGCAATGTCACTGTCCTCCCCTGACTGACTCTGGTTATAACATACAAATTCCACCGCCTGAAATCCAAGATCCTCTATAATCTTTTTTTCACATCGTTTTTCAGCTTTATTTCATGTAGTCTCCTCCACAAACTCTATGTTCCCACCAAACTGATCACCATCCTCCAGATGCCTAGAATGTACTCCTCGGCCCATCTCCATCTCCCAGCATCACTGCCTTCTTTCAAGACTTAGTTCAGGTGCTAAGTCTTTGATTAACAAGAGAGTTGGTAGTATTTGCTCTCCAGTTTACCTTGTACATATTGTAACCCCTAAGTGGAATACATGCTCCTTGAGGGTAGGGAAGGCTTCACTTTTGTTTTTGGATCCCCAGTGCCTAGCCCACTGCAGATGCTTATAAACATTTGCTGAAATCAATCAATCAATAAACAACCAACAGGGCCTGCTAAGTGCAAGGGGGGCAAAAAGAGGCGAAAGATAGTTCCTGGCCTCAAGGAGCTTACGATCCAAGGGAATGAACAGAATTTCACAAAATGTTATTGGAAAAGCTTAGGAAGGAGAAGATCAGAATTCCCACCCCCTCGTTCAAGTCTGGTCACATATGATCGGTCTTGGCTACCAAGGCAAAAAAAAAAAAAAGCCACACAACCTCTGGGCACCTAAAACACATTCACTGACGCTACTGGCTTGGTGAGTGTAACATCTGAAACATTGTGTTCCATTCCAGGCATCACAGATGAGGAAGGAGGCTGACAAAATAGAGGGTGATCAGGATAGTGAGAGGGTTCAAAACTATGCTACATAGTGGAGAGTTGGAAGAAGTGGCCCTTGTAGGTGGCCCATCAGTCAATCAGCAAGCATTTATCAAGCCCCTCTAGAATGCGCAACACTATGCTAGGCACAGGATGCAAAGCAAAGACGGAACAGCTTGTAGAGTACATACAGAATAAATAAGAAATAAATACAAGACTGGAGAGGCAGCTGAGGAGTCAGAATGCCCATGCCAGTCATTTTCTAATAGTATTTAAAGGCCAAAAAAAGAACCAAAGGGTAAAAGCTGCGAGAAGGTAGTTCTTAGTTTGGTAGAGAGATGACCGTCATAATAATTAGAACTATCCAATAGTGAAGTGGACACACTCAAGAGAGTTTCTGGTCAATCAAGGTCTTCAAGCAAAGGGTGAATGTTGTTGTTGAGTACTTTTCAGTCATGTCCAACTCTTTGTGGTCCCATTTGGGGTTTTCTTGGCAAAGATACCAGAGTGGTTTGCAATTTCCCTCTTCGGCTCATTTTACAGATGAGGAAACTGAGGTATACAGAGTTAAGTGACTTGACCAGGGTCATACAGGTGGTAACTGTCTAAGGCCAGATTTGAACTCAGGAAGACAAGTCTTCCTGACTCCATGTACGGCCCTCTATCTCCAATGCACCACTTAGCTGCCTTACTGAATGTTGAGGCCACTGTAAATGGAATTCCTACTTGGAGTAAGGATGGACAAGATGGTCTTTGAGATCCCTAATGAGAATGACAATGCCTAAGGAATGGGACTAGTAAAAGTAATGCCACCTTTCAAGAACAGAAGCGCTGTGAGGGCAGGACCTGTCACGGTTTTGTCTTTGTCTCCCTAGTACCTAGTACAATGCCTTGGACATAGCAGAGATTTAATGAATGTTTGTGGAATGAAATTAATAAGCACCCTACACATTACTAAGCCTGGTCACTAAGGCCACCCACCGCCGACTGGCTAACTGAGCAACAGTTGTTGGGCACTTAAAACAATACACAGCGTATGAAATATGGTCCTTCAATGAATCTCAACATTCCAGAGCTAGAAGGAAAGGCTCCGAAAATATAAGAAAAAGTTAAAAATATATGCCACCCTATCCACTTTCTTTTAATATTTTCAGTAATAAAGACACTACCATACCATAGCACCTGAAAGTCATTCAAGTCATTCATTTGCTTACTATGTACTGAGTTTAAACATGGCTGCAGGATGACCATTGCTTGTGGTACCAACTTTAGATTCAATGGAGCAGATTACAGAAAAACAAAACAGAAATATGGAAATGTTTAACAAAGAAGATAAAAAAGAATCAAAAGTTCTAAGTACAAACCATATTTCAAAGTGAAAATAACCTTAATTACAAATGAGTCAGGGGAACGTCCTCCCTCCCCCTACTATTTCATTCAGAAGAGAGATTAATTGATGCCAAAAGGGTCATTATAATTCCATAATTAAAAAACAAATGGTAAGGCACTGTATAATTGAGGTTTCTGAACATTTAGACAACATATACAGAGAGGAGTTCTTAACTTACAAAGAATAATATTGCCCTATTTCTTTTTTGAAAAAGACATATCAAAATCCCTCCTTGGTAAAGCTTCTGCTATTAAAATTATAACAGCAACAAAAATAATGATAAAAGTTGATACATTTACACAGAGCAGGGGTTCTTAATATGGCATCTGAGAACCTGGTTTTTTAAAAAAATCTTATGATACTGTATTTCAACACAATTCCACTCCTTTGTAATCCTGTGTATTTTCTTTTGTGCATTTACAAAGAATAAGTATTCTGGGAAGGGGTACACAGTCTTCACCAGACTACCCAAAGGGTCTGGGACTCAAAAAAAGTTAAGAACCCCTGACATAGAGCTTTTATGGTTTGTAAAGTGCTTCTGCACACATGATCTCATCTGCTTCTCAGACTAACCCTATGAGGTAAGTGTTATCGTCCACCCTCTTATAGATGAGAAAAGTGAGCCTCAGACGGATTATGCTACTTGCCCAGGGTCAGGCAGTGAGCTGGGTGTAATTCGAACCTATGTCTCCATGACACTAAGTCCAGCACTATACCCAATACTCCAGACAGCCTCTAACTGAATCTCACCATAGGTCATCAGAATCTACATCCATACTCACATAAAGCATGTCATTGATTTGAAATTCTATTAAAAAAAACCCTAAAACCAAAACCTAAACACTTAACACTATGAACATGGTAAGAGGAAAAGAATGTCAGGTATCTACGCTTGACTGGGCAGATCGATGAATCTGATAAGGCCAGTGTGGGGCGGGGGGGGGGGGGGGGGGGCATGGTTTACTCTTACTGCCCAAAAGGCAGTCTAGGTGACAATAACTTAGAGTGCAAAGTAAAAACACTGTTAAGAGCTCCAAAAGAATTCTTGAACTCTCTGACCTGATTTGACTGGAGAAATATAACATACTTGAGAACCAGGGCTCTCAGCCATCATAAGTCTTGGAGGAGGTAGGTTTGTGGGGCTGCCTTTTGGGGAAAGAGTAGTGGGTCAATATTTTGGAGGATGGACTGGATACAAAGGGCAGATGAAGTCTTCCCTTCTGAAAGTCAATACATCTTCTTAAAGGTCCCAGCACACCCCCAACTCTAATCAGTAATTGTCATTAAAAGCTCTCATTATATGAAGTCGGTGTAATTAGAGCATCTTGCCCTCACAGGGTGCAGCGCACGGAGAAGGCTGGAAGGGTTCATAAATTAGTGCCAATTCCATCTCCCTCTCCCCACCTTGCAATCTGCTGCGAGAGAGAAAAATCGTATTTACACACATTAAGGCAAATGCCCACTGGCCCCGGCAAAATTAGCCTCCACACTAACCACGGTTATTTGAGGGACTCCCGATTTCATTATGTGTCTCCGAAATAAAAGGGATAAAGTTTGCCATCAATAACCCTGAACGTATCTGCTGAATCCCGCAGATTCCAAGGCATTAATAATTCAAAATCTTGTGGGAATTTTGTCATCGTGGAGATACGACTTGTCTGCAAACGGAGCTCAGGGGATGTTCAATGTGATCTATTCTGGTCGCCCAGCGCAACTGTGACATTCATCATGGTGCAGCAAGGAAAACATCATTCTCTTAGAGAAGACTTGGAGAATTTTTTTCCCCTTCAGTTTAAATACACACGCGTGCACACACACACACACAAGACACAAGACACAAAGACAGACACAGACAGATACACACACACACAAACACGGGGCCCAACCACGGTCAAAACCAAATAGGTCATCATGATGAAATGTCATGGCCTCTTATTGATTAAAGAATGGATGTAGGGACACTCTGTCTCTCTTGTGCGCGCACACACACACACACACACACACACCCCACTACCACCACCACCACCACCACCACCACCACCACCACACACATACATGGTTTATACAACTAGAACCACTGAGGCTGAGGGGTGAGAGACAGAAAGGTTTTTCTTGCTCTTCGTCTAGGTTGGTGCATCCTCCTTCCAAGCGTTGGGCTTGGAATCAGGAAGACCTGGGTGCAAATCCTCTAACAGGAACTAGCTGTGAAACCATGATTATATAATTTAATCTCTGTGAGCCTCTGTTTCCTCATCTGTAAAATGGCGGTAATACCTATACTACCTACCTCAAGGTCTACTGCAAGGTTCCAATGAGATAACGCATATAAAAGTGCTTATATAAATGCCAGTTACTATTATCATTATGGCTATTATCATCATTACTACTACTGCCTAGCCACTCGGCCCTTTGCCTTCCTATCTTCCTGAAAATCCACGAGTTTAAGGGAAAATCTGAGAAAGCCTTCATTATCATTGCCCATGTAACTCTTAAGAAGATTAAATTTGGTAGCAAAAAGTCACCCCATCTTTCCTAAGCTTTCTTTACACACTGGTGAAAGGGGTCTCTATTTCTAGCTTCCTGTGGTCCATACAGAGTTAGGGGGCCATCCCGAGTTAATGGCTTTGGCCAATGATGGAGCAGCTTGTCTCTTGTTGATTTACTTCACAACATCACTTGTGGCTGTGTTTCTCCTCTCCAGTCCATCTTCTATATCCAGTAGCTGCCAAAATACACTTCCTTTGATCATGTCACTCATGAGGGCTCCATAAACTCTTATGGCTCCCTGTTCCCCCAAGGATTTGACATGAAAACCTCTTCACGACCCTCTCTACGTCTCCAGTCTTATGCTTTCCTTCCCTCCCCATACTATCCATCTACCCCGGCCTATCAATTGATCCACACACACAACAATCCATCTCCTGGCACCACATAGGCGTTTGCATGCCGTCCCCTATGCTTAGAATGGACTCCCTCCTATCCTCTACCCGTTGGCACTCATTTTCCTTCAAAACTCAACTCAGGCAGCATTTTTTGCAGGAAGTCTTTCCTGATTTCCCTAGATTTTACTTTATCCTCATTTTTGTATATATTCTCCATATACTCATGTGTATATGTGTTGTTTCCCTCCATTAGAATCTAAGATCTTTGAGGGCAGGAGCTATTTTCTTTTTTTCGTGGTATTTCTGACAATGACTTCATAATAGTGTTGTGAGAGTTTTGTTTCCTGTCCACAGGACAGCATCCGCCTTCCCCTCCATGCAAGGGCGTCTTTTATGCCCTCTAAATGGAGATCTCACACTGAGACCAATGAGATGAAATTTTATAGGGACAAATGTTAGTGATTGTTAGTGACAAGCCAAACCTACTCCCATATTCATAGGAACATCTCATCTGGTCTCAACTACCCAGATTACAGGCAGTTAGATGAAATCTTGGCTTTTAATTATCCATTTCAGCATTCATTTTTTGCCACCAGCTTTTCAACCAATGCTAAATGGGAACCAGATGAGCTGGCCCCAGTTTCATATCTTTCATCTACCAGAAGAGCTAAGAGTTCATGTTAATGCCCCAAAAGGTGGCTGGGGTTTCCAGCAAAGGCCAGTATGTTGCAGTGGAAGAGCATGGGATTTGGTCTAAAAGAAGCTGAGTTTAAGTGCAAGCTCTGTTATTTGTTGTCTGTGTGGCCTTGGCAAATGCCTTCACCTCTCTGGGCCTAATTTCTCATCAATAAAAAGAGAGGGTGGTAGTTAGATCCATTCCAGCTTTAAATCTTATGATTCCCTGCACCATGCTTCCCCTTTTTCCTAATTCTTCCTATATGTTAATCCACGGGTCAAGCTTTTTCCCCTGATCCAATGTTACCTGGCTCAGATCTTACGCTTTGTTGGCCTAATTACAGAGAAGCCAGGTTACCTCTACCTCGAACGCTGGAGAAGGAATCTAGCAAAGGAGATACATCCACACTCTAGGTAAGCCTGTACCACGGGGGCTCTGGACCTTGAAGAATCACTTAACATTCTGGTGCTCTAGGCGCCTCTCTGAGCTTCTACATTACAGAGATAATGTTAGTAGAGGGAGTTTCCACAAGAGTTCCCTATACCAATGACTACAGGTCCAGTCCCTATCCCGGTAGTTGTCATTTAACGGCTGGGGAAACCAAGGTCAAAATGAACAACTGACTTTTAGTATTAATTTATCCCCCAAACAAAAACCTATAGAAATTCCATTAGGAGCTACAGTGGGCTGTATCTGGTAGGCGCTTGATAAATGTGAGTTAAACAGCAAATGAATGAGTAAATGAGGGAAGGGAAGACCTCAGCAAAGCCTCTTCCTCTATATCTAACCCACAGAACATTATTAAGATAAGCATGAAAATTAAGAATTTTTTGTAGAGCTAACGTACTTGTTTTATTTTCTTCCTCACATAACATCTAAATAACGATACAAGTGTGTTTCTCTGAGACAGGCTGGACAATGAGGCTGCCATGGAAGGAAGGGGAGGTTCAATGGTAGAGGAGCTAGGCTCAGATCCTATCTTTGCTAGTTATAACCCAGGAGAACGTGGGCAAATCATTTAACCTCTGTGGGACTCAGTTTCCTTTTTTGTAAAATAAAGGGTTTAGTGTGGATAATCTTTAGCGTTATTTTCAGTTCTAAGTCAACAATCCTGTGTTGCCAAGTGAACCTCGTGTAGGAACTAGGTGAAGCAGCAGACAGCGCACTGAGCCCAGAGTCCCCGAGACCTACGTTCAAACCCAGCCTCAGGAACTTAGTAACTGTGTGACCCAGGGCAAACCAGTTAATCCCAGTTTACCTCAGTTTCCCCAACTATAAAATGGGTACAAGAACAGCACCCACCTCCCAGCCCCGTTGTGAGAGTAAAGTGAGATAATATTTGTAGAGCACATAAGCGCAATGCTTGACATATAGCACAGGTGCTTAATAAATGCTTATTCCCGTCTCCACCCCGCCATCTTGGAAAAATGTGGTCAATGGAGTCCTGTTTAAGGACAAAAGGAGACCAATGTATACCTACATAAAATGTGCTATACTCAAAATGTAACAAAATATACCAAACGTCTTTGGTAAGATGTAACTTTGAGGCTGATTTCAGGACCCCTTCAGCAAAGAAACTTAATCTTACTGAGTGCTAAACTAAGGGGTTGGGGGGGTGGAGGGAAGGAGGAAGAGAGGGAGAAGGAGAGGGACAGAGAGGGAGAGAGCGTTGAGGGGGAGGTACTAGCAAAGTGGCAAGAAAAATTAAATATAATTAACTTTTACAAACTGTTTTACATGTACAGTCTCATTTTGGCCTCAAATCAACCCTGTGAGGTAAATGTCATCAAGCCTCATTTTAACGATTCCCAAACTAGGGCTCAGAGAGTTTCTGTGGTCTAACGATGAGGCAGGATTACATCCCAAGTTTCTTCAGATTCCACCAAGAACAATAGCATTCTCCCTCTCTTTCATATCTAGTTATAAACTGGTCATGCAAGAAACCAGCTCTTAATTGGATGTTGTCAAGGGTATTTAGCGGGAACCCAAAAAAGGAGGGGACAAGAGGGACAGCCTTCTTTTTGCTAGGATTGTGTAGGAAAGAGAAAGCTGAAAGTCTCTCTTGGGAGAAACTAGACAGTGTATTCTTAGAATTGCCAAGAATCTTCTAATGATTTCTGTTAAGAGTTCGAGAGAGAGGTAAGAGCTATGACGTGTAACCGTGATAACATAAAGCTGGTGAAGCTGTTAGAAGAATTCTTATATTGAACCTGCAAAAGGCAACGAAGCCACGCACAATCTGGCATGAGGAGTCTCAGCGATCAAGTAATCCAAAGCCCTATTTATAGAGGAGAAAAGTGTAGCCTGAAGAGTTTAAGGGACTGACCAAGGTCACTCAGGTAGCAAGAGGGTAATCTCCATTTGAACTCAGGTCCCATGATGCCACATTCTTTTCCACTGCCCCTTGAGGGTGGGCTATTGTTTCCACGGTAATTCAATGCCTCCCAATATTTCTCTTATTTCTACATGATGGGGAACGATATATATTGGTTTTTCTATAAGCAATTTGGAATTCATGGCATTTAACATTTGTAAAGACAAATAACGGCATTCTCATAAGAAGCCCAATTGGTACCTGGATTCCAAACACCAGTCATATATTTTTTCATTGCTGTGTGTCTCATAGCGCATCTTAAAATGTTTTTATTTGTATCCTTTCAATACTAATTGGCTTTTCAATACTAACATTAGTATGAAATATCAATATTTTAATACTAATGCTTTTCTCTGGTGCAGACCACCAATGCCCAGCAAGCATTTAAGCCAGTTCCTTTGCAGAGAACTGATTAAGTGACTAGACCCCAATATAATTTGTGATTTTGTATCTGGCAGAGTCACAGTATTTCAAAGATCTCACCCAATTTAGAAGATAGTCATGACAGCCCACTTTGTTTCTTTTTCAATAAGAAGACATAACTAAAAGTCACAAGAATGCAAAGGGTTCAGGAAATAGCATGGAGATCCCAGAAAATGTTACTTATGTGGCAAGATCATTTTTAAAAAAATCTATTTCCTCCACCAGTGATAGGCATTCAACCCAAAGTATGGAATTAGATGGGCTGTCTTCACCTACAGGAGGAGGAAAAATCCCAAACTCAAAAAAGTAGAAAAGAGTTGATATTTCTCTATTGCATTATTCTAAGCAACAAAAGAATTGTTGCTGACATCACCTTAAATATACTGCATATTGAATGTTTTGAAGGGAATTACAGTTGTGCGGCAGAAGTCAAAATCAAATTCCATTCAATCTACCCCAGCGTCTATTTTTAAAAGCAAGAGCCCATTATTATACAAATATTTTAAGGGCTTTTATCAACCTTGCTTCTTACATGCCCGACTGCTGGAATTGTACTCATTTGCAAGCAACACATGTATGCTGGTGATATTATAAGATTACATATGTGCCTCTAAAGACAGAGTCACCGGAATGTAACTGGCCCAGAACCTCTTCTCAGAAATTCACCATTTAACAGAAAGCATGACAAAGAAGGCCATAGATACAATGACCACAGTAAAGTAAAGGAAAACAATACTAAAAGACAGAAGAAATCGGAATAAGTGCAATGACCAATCCTGGTTAAAGAGCACTTCCCTCCCTCTTTTTGGTAGAGTTGGTGGGCAGCTAATCTCTGGGTGTGGCCCGTACTATGTATATGCTGTTACATCTCATCCCTCTGGGCTGATTTATTTCCTTTAGTGACTTTTCCTTGTTAGAGGAGAGGGTTCTGTGGGCAGGAGTACTTATATTAGGGAGGGATAGTGATGTCAAAAATAAAAAGCATTTGCTAAAAAAATTAAAAGGTCACCATAAAAAAAACTGAATTTTTCCTCTTTAGAAATCCAGTCCTGAATGTTTAAACCCTAAAAAAAGAAAGGTCACCAGAATTTAAACATATAAGATGTAGGGGGTTTGGAAGGAGGAGAAGAAACAACAGAATTAAGTCAAATAGACTGTAAACTGAATTCAGACTTTGGGATTTTACAGGGCATTAATCCAATGGGTGCCAAATTAGATTTTCAAATTCTATAATATTTGATTTCTTTTCTAAAACTAGTTTATACCCAATCCCAGAAGTTTTTCCTTCAATGATAAACTACATTTCTAAGTAGAATTTTTATTCAAGTAGGAGCTCTGTTTTTTTAAAAAGTATTTAAGAATTGTATTTGTGATTTTCTCCTCCCTAAACATTACTTTTGACTTTAACATAGTTAGAATAGGTGAAAGAACTAAAAGGTGGCTTACTTAAAACAGGTTCCATTTAAAGCCACGTGGCCTTAAATGACAAACATACACGAAGACTTCAATGGCTCGGTAACCTTATCTATGTAGGTGCCCCTCGTAATGGCAGGCTGATCACAGCCCATCCATACCTCCTTGTCTGGTGGAATCTGAGCTAGGTCCTCCAGTAAATCTTCCACAGACGGCAGACCCACAGCTCTAGAGACCTTCCCCAGGTATCTCCCTTTTTCCCTTTTTCTCCCAACATGATCAGCCACTGAAATCCTTTTCCAAACACTCATTTCCTCAATGCCCAATTTCCCCCACATGGTCTACTTCCTTTTCTTCAATACAACTGAATTGCACTACATCCAGATACACCAACAATCTGCATTAAACATGGAACTCAGTATTGGGAGCTCCCTCCATCAGCTCAGATCACAGCCATCAGGAGTAGAAGAGTCCTAGAGAGTTGCTTTTACACAGGCTGAATTCCATACCCAAACTGCTCTCCTCCTCTGCTGCCTCCTGGAATCCCTAAAGTCATTCAAGACCCAGCTCAAGCACCACTTTCTACATGAGGCCTTTTCTTGACCCCTTCCCTAAAATTGTGAGCACTTCTCTCCCTCCACCTAAAACCAATAATTTTGCATATATTTTGTATTGACTTCTCTATAGACATATTATTTCCCTCCAGTAAAATGTAAACTCTATGAGGGCAGGGATTTGTTTCTTTTTAATCTTTGTATATCCCCAGCGCCTAGCGCAATCCCTGGCTCATAGCATGGGGCTTGACAGCCTTGTTTAATTGTATTGGAGAGTTTATATGATTGGCACAAAGTCAGCAAGCTAATATTAGGGGAGAAATTTGAAAACTAGGAGTCCTGACTCCAAGCCCGACACTCTACCCAATGTCCCATGCTGCCCCTAAATCCTAAATATTACTCATGTGGAACAGTCCAGCCTGTTTATTGCCTGATAAAGCAATAACAGACTTAAGGAGCTACTGTCAGATCTTTTTTAGACATCTGGAGAAACTCTTCCAAGCTCATCACCGGCCAATGTCTTAGAGACAGAGGCCTATCTGGGGATTTCTTAATGAGGAATCACAACCACAAGGAAATGTGCGATTGAATGTGGACTCAAGGACAGAAGCTTCACTGTAGTTACACCTATATGCAGGAAGAAGAAGGTCCCATTAGTTTGTGCCAGGGAAACTTGACACAACAGTCTCCAATTTTCATTAGAAGTACAGAGCTGAAAGCTGTCCTCCGAGAGACGTCACTCTTCCTCTGTTCCATCAGCGCTATCTACCATCAAGCGGCAGCACCCAGTCACCAACACGGGAGCCCTAAAACATCGCATGCTGAGTCTGTGGGGCTCTCTGGGTGGAAAGAAGGAAGCAAAGTAGGAGGCCTTGCAGCTGTTGCAGTGAGCTGAAGGGAAATAACTCCTTGGAGAAGGGAAATAAATTGCAGAAAGAAGCACCTAAGAGTTCGCTGGAGCAACGCAGGTAACTGTGGATGGTGGGGAAGCAAATCTAGCCAAAGGACTATCAGGAATGAAATTGCTCCATACGGGTAAAGGCCTGGGATAGGAACAACAGCTCTCAAAAGCAGAGCTACAGACGTTAAAGGCATACCCTCACTGTAACCTGCCCGAGTACTGGGCAGCAAGCATCACTCCTTCCCTTCTCCAGTCCTTCCTTCCTGCAGCTGCCATTTTGATATTCCTTCTGTTTCTCTGATCAAAAACCCTTTAGAAGATCCTTGTCGTCCATCAGATAGAAGGCTTCAAGTCCTTCCCAAGCAGACACCTGATGCCCTTCTGAATCTGGTTCAGAGACACCTTTTCAAGATTATCTCATGCTACCAACATGTATTTAAAAAAATTGTTTTACTGATGCTTTGAGGGTTTTGCGTACCACAATCACTTCCCAAAACCTCTTTCACAATAGAACCTCCCCGTTATAACAAAAAAAAAATATAGAGACTGTATTTGGTAACATATACAGGATTCCATACACATGGTCCATCACCTTTCTAAGAGAGAAATATTTTCCATGATCAATCTCTGGAACTCTAACTGGTCATTGCATTTAATTTTATTTCAGATGTCTTAGTATTGCTTTCATTTGCATTACTGTAATGGTACTGTATGTATTGTCTTCCTGTCTCTACTTTCTTTACTCAGCATCAGTTTGTACACGCCTTCTTTTATTTCTCTGAATTCCTCACATTTGCTACCATTTTTGGGAAGTGGGATCTGGACTTGTGATTTCACTGGTGTAGGAAACCCCCCCGTCGAGGAAAATCCTCTCCCCAAAGCAGATCACCAACCATTCTACAACTCAAGAGTCTTGATGGAGATACTTATGAGATCAAGTGACTTGCCCAGTGCCACTCATCAGTATGTGTCTGAGGCAGGGCTTTAATCCAGGGCTTACTGTAACTACACATCATGCTTGCACAATAATGTTTCATTACATTCATAAAAAATACATTTATTTAATGAACCCCCAACTGATGGGTAATTACTGTTTTCAGGTTGTTATTGTTTTGTTTTTTTGTAATATTTTTAACATACATGGGGCATCTTTTCTGTCCTTCTCTCCTTGGAATGTATACTCAGAATACATCTTATCTTGGTTAGATAATGAAGATGGATGATGAACTGCACCCAGAATTGGATAGGGAGAGTGAAGTGAGCTAGATTGCTTTTAGGAATTATAAAGGGCTTTTCAATGACCCCATTATTCTCCTGAAACAAACACCCATCCTTTTTTTATACTAACATTCTTTCAATGATGTTACATGTCTGTGAATCATGGAATACCATGGTCTCTGGGAAGTCACGATTGTGAGTCACCCAAAGGGCAGTGGTGGGTGTAAATAGGTTGCTGAATATTGCCAATTAAGAATCATGTGCAAAAAGTAGCAGAAATGATATCAAAAAGACAGATGATCAGAAAAGAAAGTAGGATCAGGCTTATAGTGGGAGTGAGGGTTTAAAAAATGAACACAGCACAAGCTACTCTGGTACCCAAGTAATATCAGAAGAGCCAGGGAAAGCCCTCTCCTCCACCTCTTAATGTGCTGGCTAAAAGGGTTTACAGGACAGCATAGACAATATTCTCATAGGATAAGGAGATGCAGACAGAGCAGGGTCTGCATCTTTGGTGGGAATATCCACATTAAGGAAATCTCAGACCCATCTGTACTAACTCATATAACCTATAATCTTCCCAAATTGGACTACTAATTTATCCTTTAGACCAGACCTGCACAACTTGGCAACAGGTAGGGGCCAAAATTAAAATAGGCTAAACTTCTCTGGGCTGCAGATAGGTTTTTAGTGGCTTATTTTCCAAGTAAAAGTATAATTAATAATTAAACTATTTGCAAATAAATCATATTTTTAAAAAGGGAAATTTCAATGAATTACACTTATTACTTAAGATGTTTATTAATCATGAAATAGCTCCTCTCAGACTAGAGACAAACTGACAATAGTTGGTTGCCAAGGGTTACATGACAAACAGGAGAGAGTGTTCAGTGTCATGCAACCCACCTGCCAAGTTACATGACAGGCACAACAGCAACTACTAGAAGGTGGGTTAAGTGGGGGATGGACAAAGCACTCGTTACATCTTTACTTTTTTTTAAATCTTCTACATTTTTGGGAGGCTGCCTGAAATTCTTTGGCAAGACAGCTGTATGTGGTGCAAGCCTGGTCTAGACAATGCCTAGGTTTTTCCATCTCCATATTATCACTTGGGATGTCCCCTGGCTTCCATGGTTCCTTCCTTTGATGAAATCTGAGAAGTTCCAAACAAAATGCCACCTCTTCCAAGAAACCTTCCTTGATCATCCCTTAGTGGGTAATGATCTTCATCCCTTCTGATGTCACAGAGTACTTCATGTTTTTATTATTTCTGGGTTATATGTGTGTCTGTCAATATTATACATTATCTATGTAGCTGCCAAAATTTACTGAACCACAAACTCCACGAATGCAAGGACTGATTCTCACCTAAACTTTTTATTTCCCATAACACCTAGCACAGTGCTCTCTGTATAAAAGAAATTGCTTAATATTTTTTTGAATAAATAAATGGATCCTCACTGTCAGCCTCAAAAGTAGACTGTTGATTTTTTTAGAGTATGGGTTATCCATTTTTTTTAATTCCTCTCTCTGGCTATAATAAGCCTGACCCTACTTTCTTTTCTTGTCGTGTATCTTTGGATTACATGATTTCTGCCATTTTTTGCACATAATTTTTAATCGGCAACATGCTGCAACCTATTTACAACCACCATTGCCCTTTGGGTGACTCATAATACTGATTCCCCTCATTCAACAATATCAAGCTGCTGCTACATGATGGGCACGGTACTAGGCACTGTATAGGCAAATTCATTAATAAATTTTCTACCGCATGAATAAATACTGAATAAAACAAGCTCTAAAATTCCAAAAGAATATGAGCTAATCAAAGGCAAGGGACGCTTTTGTTTTTGCTTTCGTATTCTCGGGGGTCTAGCACAATGCCTAGAACATGGCAGATATTTAATAAATGCCTGTGAAGGAAACCAAACTAAAACTGTTGGGTCCAGTTTTGGAAAATATGGTTACACTCTATAGAGAAAAAGAGAATGAAAAGAAGGGTGGACAATGGTGTGATGAAGCTTTTTCACAATGCCAAGGCCTTAACATTTGACAAGGGAATCATTAATAAGGTTGTAAAGAAAAGAACCAAAGAATGGGATGTAAGAATAAGGGGGTGGGGGGAGACTATGTCTCCATATACTCTCTGTGCCTGGTGTCTGTGGCACCTGAAACACTCCATTGTCTCTTCGACTAAGGAGACAGACAATGATACAGCATCAAAAAGATTCTTCATCAAGAATGAAGTCAGAGGGGACAAATTAAGATCAGAGAATCTAAAGTCAAATCTGGGCTAGATCGACTGCTTGCTGACAACGAGGAAGTTGCATGTAAAGGTAAGAATAGCAGACAAGCTTGGTCCTGGTGATCAGGAAATACTTTAATTCATTATAATAAGAAACAGATTCGCAGAGCCTAGAAATGACAGGGCTACTGTGCCTCCAGAAAGAAGATCTGGATGAGGAGAAAGGACAAGAAGGATCAAAAGTCGCTTTGTAAAGGCTAACCAGCATTGGAAAGGGAAAGACAAGTCTGTCTCAGAAAGGGAGGGGGAAAAAGAGAGGGAAAAAAGCACACAAAAAACTCAAGGTGAGAATGTTATAAACTTTTTTTCATTGTTGTTAATAATTTCTGTGGCTCAATTGTTTTCAATGGTGTCCAACTCTTCGCAGCCCCATTCGGAGTTTTCTTGACAAAGATACTGGAGTGGTTTGCCATTTCCTCCTCCAGCTCATTTTCCAGATGAGGAAACTCGGGCAAACAGGGCTAAGTGTCTTGCCCAGGGTCCCACTGCTCCTAAGTGTCTGAGGCTGGATTTGAACTCAGGAAGATGAGTCTTTCTGACTCCAGGCCCAGCACTCTATCCATTATACCACTTAGCCGCCCTATAGTACTAATTGTAGCTGACATTTCTGTACGTGGGGACCTCGGGTCCATTATCTCATCTGAGTGTCCTAACAGCCTTTTTGTTAAGCATGAAAGGTGTTAGTGTCTCCATTTTACAAATGAAGGAACTGAGGCACTGACCAGATGACCGATTTGCCCATGATCATATAGGCAATAATTGAACGAATCCATACTTGACCCCAGGTTTTCTGCCTCTGAGGTCAGAGAACTTTCCACACCGTCGTGTTTCTAATAAGCAAACACCACCACCCCTTGGAGGACTGGGGTGTTCAAGATCCCTGTCTTTTTGTCTTCTACACCTCCAATTCTGGCCTTGTTCTTGACCAGCCACGATTCCAGTGGACAGCTGATAGGGCTTTAGGAATCACAAAGCACCTTTCTACACAACAGCCCTGAGAAACAGGTAACGGAAGCAGGCTTACCTACCTCCTACTCAGCCTTTCTGGCAGGAGTCCAAGCGTATGATTTTATTAGCAGAGGGGAACTCCTAGCATGGGAATTCCCTACACCCATGCAAATTAGCAACTCCTCTACAATTTATGGTCCTTGAGAGTTATGTGGGCTGCCAAGAAATTAAATGACTTACCCATGGCCACATAACCCATGTGTATCAGAGACAAGACTTGAATCTGGGTCTTCCTGATTCAAACACCTGCCTCTTATTCGCCAGAACAGTAGTGTCAAATTCAAATAGAAATGGATCCCTGCAGACTACATATGGACTTAGATGGCCACAAATTAATATAATCTATGTTGTACTGTGCTTTTATTCATTTTGTTAAATTTTTCCCAATTATGTTGTGATCTGGCCTGGGCCACACTGGAGTTTTGCCAGCTTCTGGCAGCAGTGTTCAACACTCAATGCTTTCGATTGCTACTCCCTATTCTCAACATTCCACTTTCCACCTGTCCACCATTGCACAGGCTGTGTATCCTGTGGCTGTAATACATTCCCTCTCTCCAGCAGCCCCTTAACATCTCTAGCATCCTTTGAGACTTGGCTGATGTTCCACTTCCTATGAGAAGCTACTCTCTCAATGAGTAACACTCGACGCTACTGGTCTTTCCCCTCTTTAGAGATGAGGAAACAAAAGCTCAGGGAGTTTAAATGACTTACTCACACAATAAATACTTATTTGAATTGTTTGCCCTACTCATTTCCTCATGCAACCATGGTAGCATGAACTGCATACTGGACATTTCTTAAATATCTGGAGACACTCTACCAAGCTCACTGAATACAAGCTTATAATTGGCAGAGCCTAGATTAGAACCCAGGTTTTCAGATTCTAAGTCTGAAGCTCATTCCAGTAGACCACCATTTTTCTTCTCTTGGGCTTGGAAGAAGAGCCAAGAGGAACAGTAATGGTAGTTCATATATGCACACATTTTTTTTTTGATTTTTGATTAAAGGGGCCATCCCTTGGTTAAATTCTTAAAGAAGCCTATTCACTGAATGGACGTTACCTCACTCAAAGTGAGAACCTAAAAAGACCTTAGCCTAAAAGGGCCAGGATCTCCCACTGCATCCTAGGTGATCTTCAGTTGTCCTGATCTTTATCTGGCCACTGGATGGCTTTGGAGGAGAAAGTGAGGCTGGTGACCTTGCACAGCTCTCCCTCACTCAAATCAAAGTCAACTGCAAGTCATGTCATCATTTCCCTGATGGCATGGTCCTCTTCGAGAACGAAAGACAAACACAAGTGCTTTAAGATTTGCAAAACATTTTTCTTAAATTACCTCATTTGAGGAATAAAGGTTAGGCCTTGGGCTAGAGACTATAAAAGTAGAGGCTCTGCTAGAAATGAATGAAGGCCTAAACCAGGAGTTTCCTGTAGGTCAAGGGCTTCTTGACTGTAAGGAGCCATTTCAAGGGGTTCCAGATCTGGGCTGTCCCTAGATAGACTGAGGATGTGGAGAACTGTATGCTTGCATGTATGTATGTATGTATGCATGTATGTATATATATATATATATATATATATACACACACAAATGCACACACATATACATGCACACATACGTATACACCATGGAAACAGGCCAGGGGCTCTGGGAATGAATAGCTCAAGCAAAGGCTTCAGTCTTCCACATATGTAAGCAGTACAGGCCGACAGCGCTGACTATTTCCTTCGCATATCTGAAATACGCCTTGAGAAAATATGCTACACCACCTGTTCTTATAGGAAAAAAGACAGAATGTAAAACAAGTAGAGACAAGCTAAGATGCTTCTGAAATGTGTTAAAGAATGTATATGTATATACATATGTATAGCACATATGTATCACCCATAAATATTTACATATGTTTAGATGAGGAGAGATCAGAAATATGACAAGAAGAAGAAATTAAAGGGAAAAAATCTTCACGGAAAGAAAGTAAAATAAGGAGACAGACAGCTCCAGGACTCAGAACACCTAAAATAATTCACTGCAATTCAACTCAAACTATGCTACGCTTGGTACTAGGGATAGGAAATGAAAGACTTAGCCTCAAAGATTTTACATTCTATTGTGGTCATACAATATGAAGACGGATGAGGAAACACAGGATAATTTGAGTGGGAAGAGAACACTAACAACTCAGAGGATCAGAAAAGACTTTTCATAGCACATCAACTGAGCCTTGAGGGAAGCTGGGATTCAAAGAGGGAATGCATTCCAGGCAAAGGTCACAGCCTGGGCAAAGGCATGGGGGTGGGAGATGGAACGCTGAAAATAATTAATAGCAAGCACGCGAGAAGGAAGGAGATGGAATGCCAAGTTCAGAGAATGGTATAAAATATTCCTTTTCTTTAAAAGGTTGTACGGTATAGTAGGAAAAACATAAGTACTAGAACCACAGAAACTTATTTCCTGTATGATCCTTGGCACACCATTACAGGGCTGAATGACCTCTAAAGTCCCTTCTAGCTCCAACAGTCTATTATTATAACCCAAGATCGAAGAAGTAGAGCAGTTATTTTCAGATGGTCCATCAGTAAACATTTGGCCTGAAGGTAGGGAAACCCTAAAATCCAGATTAAAAAATAACTTTCCAAGAATGCAGATTGGGAATTATTACACTAAATTAAAAAGGTTTTGTACAAACAAAACCAATATAGCCAAGATTAGAAAGAAAGCAGAAAAGTGGGGGGGAATTTTTTTTTCTTTTAATTTATTTTTAATTTACAACATTCAGTTCCACAAGCTTTTGAGTTCCAAATTTTCCCCCCTCCCTCTCCTCTCCGCTCCCCAAGATGGCATGCAATCTGATATGGGCTCTGCATATACATTAAACATATTTTCATGTTGGTCATATGGCAAAGAAGGTCTAAAGTTCTGTTGTTTCTTCTGCTGAAGGTGTGCAAGTGTTTACAGCCTCTTCTAAATTCTAAGTTAACTCAGGAAAAGAAGCCTTCCTGACTCCAGGCACTGTATCCGCCGTGTCACCTAGCTGCCCCTTTCAACTAGAGCTGCCCCTAAATGGGATGGGCTGCTTCAGGAGGCAGAGGACTCCAATCACAGGAGCTCTTTCATGAGGGGATGGATGACCAACTACTTTTGGAGCTACTGTAAAGAGAACTGCTATTTCTACAGGTGCTGGAGTAGAAGGCGTCTGAGATCCCTTCTAACATTCTACATTACTGGACTGGTGATTTCACTGAAGTTTTCAATAAGGAAACTCCCTCCACCAATATAGATTGAAGATTATTCTATAATTTGCATGCTTAGAGAGTTGCAAGAGGCACTGAGAAATTAAATGCCTTGGGCAACCACCATAAACACAGGACATGTAAAAGGTACCTGAACCCAGGGCATACTGGCCACAAAACACTAACTAAAATAACATTAAACATGCCAGCAACATCTCAGATTTGGGCGTGGGAAAAGCGGAACTACTCCCTTAAAGTAAGAAGAGATGTTCTAACTTCATTCAGGTGGAGAGTGGGGACGCCAGAAGTTGTTAATTCCTTTTCATAGGATTTTCACTAGAGAGTTGGAAGGAACCTAATTCAAATGTCTCATTTTACAAATGAGGAAACTGAGGTCCACAGAGGACACAGGATCATAGAACTAGAGGGAGAAGGGACCACAGAAGTGATCTATAGTCCAATCCCCTTATTTTATTTTTTATTCAATTTTATTTCGATTTTAATTCCAAATTCTTTCACTCCCCCTCTAACAAAACCCATTATAAATATGTGTAGTGATTGATGCAAAACAAATTTTCCATTATTAGCCCTGTTCCAAAGTGGGGGTGGGGCAGGGGAAGAGAAGAAAAAAAAGAAAAGAAGCTTCAATCTTTACTCTAAGTCCATCAGCTCTCTACATGGAGGTAGACAACATATTTCACCATGAGTCCTTTGGAACGATTCCTTCATTTCAGAGATGAGGCTACTGAGGACAAGGGAAGTCCAGAGACTTCCCAAAGTCACAGGAGCAGAAAGTGCCTGAGCTCATGGTCTGAATTCAGCTCCTCTCACTCCAAATAGAGCATACGCACACTTCCTACTTGTCCTAACCCTATTTTGCTGTAATTCCAAAGGATGCTCTTCCCCAACGGCTGCTGCCAGCCTCTCGGAATTTGGTTAAGGATCCCAAGTGCTCTAAGCTGGAGTTTCTTCACTTGTAGAATGGTGATAACGATAAAACCCAACTGGTTTAGTTGTGGTAAGGATAAAAAGAGATGGCTTAGTTAAATAAAACTTAAAGTGTTATATAAACGTCCACAACAGCAAAGATGACAATGTTTAACCACTCACTGCCCCCAGGTAACTATACTGTAAGTAACAAAGCAGTTACTGGCCTGCACTGGTAGAGGGAGTTCTCATACCAGGAGTTCCCTACACCAATAAAATCACAGGACTAGCCCAAAAAGAAAAAAGGTTTGGTTTATCAGCTCCATTCATGGTCTTATAGATTTCCTACATGTTTCCTTCTTTGCTTTCATTTTTCCTGCCTGAAGAGTCTTAATTTTTTTTTTCAGTTTGCTCCCCCATCCCTCTGATTATTTTTATAATGGACTAGCAACCACAATAATGACATTCACAAAGAAAATAAAATTTTGAGAAGCTGCCATAACTAATGAAGTCTGAGAAATGATGAAATGGGCTTTAATGAGGTTTGAAATGTGGTCTGAATATGACAAAAAGAAAATCAATATGGAAAAATGCTATCAGTCATGTACAAGGAAAGTCTTTTAAAGCAGTAATGTACAAAGAATTGACAGTTGGAGAAAAATTAGGTTTTTTGGCTTATGATCTCTTGATATCAAAATTAAAAGTCTTATAAACAAGTAGCTGTCTAAATGCTTTGGTATCTTAAATTTTGTTTGGATTGGTAAGTATTGAGGCCTCGTGCCGTCAAAAATCATAAATCTACTTTTTTATGATCAAAAGGTGATTGGGTCCATTTACTCCTCTTTTGTTTGTTATATTTTCTTTTTGTTTTTTGAGACCGAATCTTTGTATCTTGCCTAAGATACAAAAGCAGCTGTCACTGAAGGACCTAATTCCACTAACAATAGGGGTACGGCAGCTTCAACCTTGTCTGTTTCTGATCTGGGTGAGTTAACACCTCCTTGGGCTGCATGGTGGTCCTCCAGTCTCAAAGGGGCTGACCATATTGGTACCTGACTTAGTGAGACCGCCCATTTGGCTGAAACTGCTAGCTGCCCTAGTACAGCTTAGAACTCCAGAGCTCCAACAATCTATCAGTCTCAGCCTATCCAGGAGCAAGGATTGCAAGAGTGTGCCACCACAGCTAGCTGGTACAGTGGATAGAGTGTTGGACCTGGCATCAGGAAGACCTGAGCTCAAATCCAGCCTCTGATGCTTACTCGTTATGTGACCCTGGGCAAGACGTTTAACCTCCGTCTGCCTCGGTTTTCCCATCTGTAAAACGAAGGTAATACTATCACACATTTCCAGGGTTGTCCTGAGGATTCAATGAGAGAGCATTTGTAAAGTATTGTGCAAACCTTGGAGTATAAATGCTATCACTATTACCTCCTTAACATTAGTTGTAAGAATATAGCTGCATGATTCCGATGAACCTGTGGAGTAAATTCTGCCACAGGAGTCAACACGGCTCTTGAGAGAGGGAGTCTGATTAGCACTTTTCAGAACAGGAGACTGGAAAAAGTCCTCACCAGGGCCACACAAAAGGGAGTTTATGACTGTGCTGCACTTTACAAAAGGAAAGGCATAAATGAGCACAAAGTCACAGCATCTCAGAGCCGGAAGGGTTCTCCAGTGCCTTCTGGTCCAACCTGCACCTGGCCAAGAAAACCTCCTGCCCGCAAGTACTTGGCCAGCTTTTGTGCAAAGGCTCCAGGGAGGAAAGCTCACTACTCCCTGAAGCAGCGAATGCCACAGTGAGAGACAGCAGTACTTGTTAGGAAGCTTTTCTTTACATACAGGCTGTATCTGCCCCTCTACAATTTCTGTTTCTGCTCACTGAGGGCCAAGGCATTGGTGTCACACACCTCCAAACAAATATCCACAGGTCTGAGTTAATTCATAAAGTCTAGGCCGTTTTAGAACAGAGAGAGAAAGAGAGGGAGAGGGAGAGAAACCGAGTGATAGAGTAACAGAGAGACAGAAGGAGAAAGACAGAGGAGAGAAGAGGAGAGGGGAGGGGAAGGGAGGGGAGGGAAGGAGAGAAGCCACATATGGCCTTGAGGCCACAGGTTCCCCACCCCTGGCACACTAGCTTATTGATAAGTTCCTAATTTAGCTAATAATGGCTCTATTAGGTTTTGGTATGCTCTTAATTTATTTTGTATATACCCTCCAGGAAAGTACATTGAATAAACACGACTCCTCTTTCAGTAGGAGATTCAGGATCTCAGATTAAAAAGTTGGAAAAGATCTCGGAGACCATCTTGTCCAAGCCTCTCCTTTTTATAGATGAAACACCTGAAGCCCAGAGAGTTTAAAAGTAATTTGCCCAGAGTCACTACTCAGATAGTAAAGGAAAGCAGCAGAATTTGAACCCAGGCATCCTTGACTCCAAAGCTAATGCTCTTTCCACACCCTAGATCTCTTCAGCCTGTTGCAATAGGCTCTTAATTGGTCTCCCCGCCTCCTGACTTTCCTCTTCCCAATCCTTCTATACAACCACCAAATCAATATTCCTAACATATCATTCTAACCAGGTCACTCCTTTGTTCAAGAAGCATCAAAGAAATGTGTCCTCTAGGACAAACTTCTGTCTGGCATTTAAATCTCTTCGCTTGTATGGCTCCAACCTTCCAGGCTCATCTCATATTACTTCCCTTTATGAATTCCACATTCCAATTAAACTGGCCTACTCACCACACATGATAATCAGTATCTTTCCTTCATGGCTTTGCCCAGGCTGTGCCCCCTGCCCTCCCCGCCTGGAATGCTGCCCCACCTCTTCTCCCTCTCATAGAATACCGAGCTTCCTTCAAAGCGGTGCAGCTTGCATCACCTCCTGACGACCTTTTTTTTTTTTTAAATAATCTCACCTGTGAGTGCCCTCAGCCGTAAAATGACTCTATTTATCCATGTACAGGTGGATTCCCTACAGTAGAACGTAAGCTCATTGAGAACCATGGTTGTTTCATTTTGGGTACATATCTAGCACAGTGGGAGAGGATCAAGAAATGTTTGCTGATTCAGCCGGACTTCTGAGTGCAGTTCCCCGAGGGTGTGCTTGGCTCTTAACCGAGACTCCTTCCTTCTCTAAGTCTCTCGGCCTAAATCATTGGAATGTAGTTTCCATGCTGGTCTCTAGGCCTGGACCAGCTGGGACCACTTCTTCCCTGTTCTAGGCCATATGAGCCTCCTGTGACAAGTGGTCATAATAATCTTAATAATACAGCATTGTATCAAGGGATGGGGGAAAGGGCAGCTAACTATCCCACCAAACCAGCTGGATCCTCAACCTGTGTCTGCAGCCACAATTTCTGACTCCTGACTCAGACTGGCATCAATGGACTCAGAATCTCCTTAAATTAAACCTTGGCTAGATGTTGAGATTGACCCCTCCTTGCTCATAAACTTGGTGAACCGCCTGAAATATCTAGGTAAGGTCACACTGTGAAAAGCTGACCAAGGGGACCTGAAAAAAAATATAGGACAGCTTTCCAGTCCCCCTGAACCAAGTTTCTGCCGTATAGCTTCATCAAAGTCCATTCCCACACATTAAACATATACAGTCAATTAACCAGCATTTATTAAGTGCCTACTGAATGCTGAGCACCCTGTTGCTAGGTGCTAAAATACAATGACAAATGACAAAAAGCTCTGCTCTCAAGGAATTTACCTTACTATTTACATTACTGCTTATGATTATTAGTGTAATGATGATATGTAATAATACATAAATGTATAATACATTGCTATATTAATGTATGTTATAATACATAAATATATAATACACCGATATATTCATTTGTTGTTGTCCATAATTGAAGAGGACCAAAATGGCATCACAACGTCAGAGTCAACGTACAGCGTGTCTGACTGTGGCTGATCAGACCAACATGAGGTCGGAAGTCTGTTTGAACATTCAAGAAGGAGATTTCTCCAAATTAATGTTATTAGATATCTATAATTTATATAATGTTATATAATAACACGCAATACAATATAAATTAATATTTATTACGTATAACATATAATATCTAGTGTGTTCATATAATAATGCATAATTATATATTATAAATATATTAAAACATTCCAAAATTTAATGTCAGTGTTTATGAGCATATTTGTCCTTCGGCATTATTCATCCCTCCATTTAATTCAATTCAACAAATGTTTATAAAGTATCCACGATGCACATGGCTCTATGCTGAAGCCCTGTGGATACAAAGACAAAACCCCCCAAATTTTAATAGTCTCTGCCTGCAGGAGCTAACATTCCACTAGAGGGATGGATGCCACACAGAAAAGTCAAGGCAAAGTAATTTCAGGAGGGCAAGAGTGCAAATAACTGCCAGGAAAAGCTTCAGGAAGGAGCTGAAAACTGAGTTGAGCCTTCTAGAGACCTCTGCCCTGAAGGAGAGAAGGGCAGGCATCCCAGGCATGGGGGGACAGTCTTTGACTGGAATGTACAGTTCATGACAGGAGGTGATAAAATGTCTGACTTGAAGTCAGGAAAACCTGGATTCCAATCCTACCTCAGATATTTAACTGTGCGTCTCCAAGAGGGCCATTTACACCTCTTCTTAGTCTCAGTATCTTCATCCCTATAATGGGGAGAGCACCTACAATCCTGATATCACAAACTATTGTGATGACCAGATGCATTCTTTGCAAATGCGAACACAAGTTACTGTTATTAGTAATAATGTGAAAAAGTCCACCCCCCTCTATTAAGCCAAATAATCAAAAGTTACCTAGAGTCTAACATCCTAGTCATCATGTTTGAGAAAACACTATTTCTCTCCCTCCTCCCAGTTTATCTGATGCATTACTAGCAATAAAAACCCTCAGCTACCGTGTCAATATGAGTGGCATCAGCTTTAATGCTATAAATTGTTGCTGTACTATTCACAGTCCAGAACAAAAAGTCTCCTAGGAATTTCAGTATATTACAGCAGGACCATGTATATGGAGTCAAAAGTTCCTGGTCTGCTATAACCCGCGGCATTCAAACAGTTTAGTTTAAATAACTATAATAGGATAATGACAATAATAATAAATACAATGTGAGTTAAAAGTTCAGAAATTCTGAATAATTCATTTAACCATTTTCAAGATCTAGGACAAAGATTAAGAAAAAGAGAGGAAGAAAAAGGAATGAACAGATGGGCACAGGAATGCCCAGGCCCTGTTCAAAAACAAGTTTATTCCCTTTTTTAAGGTCACTTACAGTTGTAGATAGTTTATTAGCCCAGGACATCAACCAGAGTCTCAAGGAATGAAATAATCCAAAAAAAATCAAATATGAAGAGTGATTTTGAAATGCATTTCCCAACCTAACAGTGCCTGGTGCATAGTAGGTATTTAATAAATGTTTATCAATCTGATTGATCATCTGGGCTGCATGACTGCTCACACTCCCACTGGGGTGAGATGGAAGTCACCTTGGAAAGACAGAAGACCACCAGGCCCCACCATCCATCCTACCACTTCTCCCTAAGATTCGCCCCACCACCTGCCCTATCTATACCCTCCAGATCTCTTCAATACCATCTAATCTACTCATCTCAGCTAAGGAACTCCTAGCCTTGCCAAATGCCTCCCCCCAACCCCTTGGGAGTTCTTGGCCTTTCCATCTACCTACAGCTGAACTTCCTTATATGTATTGTCTCTCCCAGTTAGAGTGTGCGCTCCCTGAGAGCAGATAATGTCTAAATTTGTCCATTTGTATACCTAATGCTTAGCACAGTCCTTGCACACAGCAAGCACTTAATAAATGCTCCTTCATTAAATTATTCATTCAAGAACAATCACATTATCCTAAGTGGGAGAGGATGCCTGAAATGGCATATTTGGAAATTGATATGAGACCCAAAAGGGTCTAATGTATGGTGGGCTATGGAATTAATGAACCTTTACTACCAAATACAACTCACAGCGGGCAACCTTCCTCCAGCTACAAAATAAACTACTGATAAAAATATCACCGCTTTTAAGAAATTAGATTAATGATTAAAAAAACATATTGGGAGAACATCAACCAAGCCATAGCAAGCACTTCTCTAACTGAATCGCACAGCACAGAATTACAGAATTTAGAGCTGGAAGAGGCCTCCAAAGTCAATTAGTCCAACTCATTCTCCACATCATTATCCAGTACAACATCCCACAAGGGCCACCCAGCTTCAGCCCGAATCTCTCCAGGGAGAGAGAATCTACCACTTCCCAAGGCCTTCACGATTCTGGCTGCCTTCCCTGGGATACTCTGCAATGTATCAGTCCGACTTAAACTCCAGTGACCAGAAATGAACATAACATTCCAGAAGAAGGCAGTTCGGTGGTATAGCAGATAGCCTGCTAAACTTGGAGTCAGGCAGAACCAAGTTCAAATTCAACCTTAAACATTTATTAGCTATGTGACCCTGGCCAAGTCTCTTAACCTTTGTCCATTTGATCTTCCTTGTCAGTAATATGAGGGTAATAAAAGTATCAACACAGAGTTGTTGTTAGGATCATATGTCGGCATCTCAAGGTTGTTGTGAGAATCAAATCTGATAATATCACTAAAGCTGCTAAAGGGAAATGGGAGAATTGTTTACTAAGTGCCTGTTATGTGCTGAGCACCGTCAAATACTTTACAAATATTATTTTGCACATGTAGGCAGGTGCCATTATTATCTCTATTTTATACTTGAGGAAACTGAGGCTAGTAGAGGTTAAGTGACTTGCGTAGGGTCACACAGTAAGTAAGTGTCCGATTTGAACCCAGGTCCTCCGAACTCTAGGCCCAGCACTCTATCCACTGTGCCTCAATGCTAGCAAAATACCTAGCATTTACACAGCTTTAAAGCACCATATGAATCTTAGTGATCAATGGAAATATTAGTAACCCTGTTCAAAAAATGGAAGAAGGTTAGCCCAACATGACTTGCCCTGACTAAAGCCTAAGTGCCTGTTTGGAATCGCTGCTTCCTTTTCTAGAGGTTTAATTAACCATCTGTTCTAGAAATTCCCCAGGAACCCAGGTCCAGATGACTGACCTGCGGTTTGCACCTTCTGTATTCTCTTTCCTTTTCTGAAAAAGCAACCCCACATTTGCTGCTTTTTGGCACCTCCCCCATTCTCTAACCCCCTCAAATAACACCATCAGTGCCCCAGCAATCCCAAAGACCAGCTCTTGAAAATATGATTAATCAGGGCCGGACGACTCGAACCCATCAAGGGCAACTGACTGGGTGATCACTTCCCAGCTCTTTGCTTGTCTTAAGTATTAATTCTGCTAGTCATCTCTGTGTGGAGATCACCAAAGAAAAGCCTCATTTACATCCCAGCATTACTATTACTCTATGATCAGACTTCTCCGTAACACGGTGTTTAGGTCATAATTAGAGCAACAGCTCTGAGATTCTATCACTGTCCTTCAGCTCACTAAAATGTTGGAACGGAAACAATATAAGAGGGGGATCCAAGAATCATAATATTTTTCTGTTAAACCATACTTTAAAAATCTTTATTTGATTGTTCAAAGATATCAGTTGTTTTTTTTTTTCATCAAACTTGGTTTCTCAACTTGGTTCTATGGACAGCCAAGAGGCATATAGATATATGGATAGCTTAGGTAGACAAACTTAGATGGGGTAAAAAAAAAAGGCATTTTTATTTTCATTAACCTTTGGTTTCCTTTGCAATCCTTTATATTTTATTTAGGGAGATTCCAAGGGAAGGAAACCAGACAAGATAGTATCTATAGTGGACACAGTCTTTGGCTCTCCAAATTTCAGACTCCCAAAACCAATGCAGAACAATGCCCAGAGATGTGTTTCTGAGGGTGATGGTAGTAGTGAAACAGAGGATGGCATCCCCATCTGCTGTGACAGTTACAACACCACCAGTGCAGGAGGGAAGTCGAAATTCTTGCTACCTTACTTGGTGGCACACAGGCCTAGGGGTTAGCTGGTCTTATCTATTAAAAAAAAAACTGGATGTAGCATTTACACTTTGCTTATCCAATGCTGATAAAAGGAAAAGGGGTGAGAGAGGCAGTTAAAATGTAAAAGGCAGTTTTTTTTCCTAACTCTAGAACAAGCTCACACAATCAAATGAATAATTTAACTAGCAGAAACTTTACCCATATAGAGTGCTGCCAATAGACCAATGGCGGTTTCACTTCAAATTTGTAGGGCCTTTAGTCAGTAGGCTTCATCTGCATTTCTAACACCTGCTTCAGACACTTGTGAAGTATGGTGCTATCTAGGAAAAAAGTCTGCTTTTATCTTCCCACTGTCCGAAGGGGGGTGGGGGGTGAGGGAGAGATGCAGCCTGGAAAGTAATTACTTGGCTTAAAAGTGATAGGCAACCACAAAGTGTGATTTTGGGGCGGGGGATATTTTTATGCATTTCACCAAAAGATCACTGAAAAACTCTTTAACAGTTTTTCTTTATATGAAATTTCCCCTTAAAATAGAAATATCAATTTTACCCAGTAAAAGAAAAAAAATAGTCCCTTGAAATAGATGTAAGCCTATGTTCTAAGCTAAGAAGACCAGCCTCAGTTGTGTAGAGAAATACGATGGGGAAGCAAGAAGGATCACGAAGGCCACTTATTAAACTGTGTTACTTCTTTAGTGCACGTTTAATAGAAATATTGCTATTAATTAATACCTGCTATTAAGAAGGGACCCTGGGGAGTCTAGTCTAACCCCTTCAATTTATACATGAGGAAACTGAGGCCCACAGGGACGGGACCAAGCAGAAATAAATGGGATCATGGGAAGATCAGCTAATTTCCCAAAGAAGGAAAAGTAATGGCTGGTCAAGTAGAAGAAGAGAGATGACGGTGTAAATGTCAGTAAACTACAGGCTCTCTCTCTGGATCACACGGGAATGGTTTAGGGAAAAGAGCTGGTGGGAAGAAGGGGACAGTGAATGGTGAGAATGAAGGGGCACTGTTTATGAGTGGGCCATCAAACCATCCAAACTGGGATCCAAACCATCTAAGGAAGTCTGAGCTCAAATCCTGACCAGTCACCTGTAGGACTGAAAGGCTCCTAAGGTCTAGGGCTGGAAGGAACCTCCAAGATGATCTAGTTCAGGGGTTTGTAATAACAATTTAGACTTGAAGATCTTTCCCACCCATTAATAGGCCATGTGACCTACTTACATCACAGGAAGCCTAAGTCACATGCGGTGGGAGGAGCTGCTGAGAGGAAAAGGAAAGTGTGTTGCAGGAAATGCTGAGAGAGCAGTTATGACAGTTAGAGCTGAGGGAAAGAGAGGAGACCTGTCACAGCTGTGCTGTAAGTTTGCTTGTTTGTGGCAAGGCCCCAGCAGGGGGCGGGAGGTTGTGGGAAGGAGTCGGTGTCTGCTGGGATGTTATGGACTTACTGATTACGGGATCTGGTTCTCTGGGGTCTGAATAAATGGTTTACTTCTTCTGCCTTCTATGTGAAGAGTCTTGTATACTTTGTGATACGGAACCACAGAGACATTGTGACAATTATCATCTATATTGTGATTACTGCCCTCCTGATACAGGGTTAGTAACCTAGAATCTCTGAACCTTCAAAACAATTTTTTTGATAACAATATGTTAATTTAATTGGTTTCCTTTGCAAAGCCTATGCATTTGACATTATGCATTTAAAAACATTATCTGAGAAGGGCTTCACTAGACTGCCCAAGGGGACCATGACACAAAATAAAGTTGAAGAATCCCTTGTCTAGAACAACTCCCATAACTCTTACAGAGGAGGAAACTGAAGCTCCGAAAGGAGAAGTGACTCACCTAAGGTCACACGGTAAGATATAAACAGAGCCAGAACTCAAACCCTGATGTCCTCCGATTCCACATTTGGTGGAGTCTTTCCTCATTTCCATATTCCACTATACATACTTTCTTTAGATCACACACACACACACACACACACACACAGAGGAATGCCTCACTTACCTGGCATAAACTTCCAAGTAACAAAACCTCATCCCTTAAGCACAATTTTAAATTAAATTTTAATGATCTGTATGAAAATTTTCCTAAAACTTATTATAGACTTCCTTTCTTGCCTTAAGAAGCAGACCAGATTAATAATAATTTAATCTTTCTCTTTTTTATGACTACAGGTCATCGGTATAAACATCATTTCTTATACTGTACTCTCTTATACTAAGGTGCTTTCTGGGGATACTGAGGTACAATACTGAAGTGTTTTTGCTTCTTTGCAGACTATTAGGTCTTATACTGCTTTACATAAATAATATAGAAAGATAAAGTGCTTTGCTTTGCAGTAAAGTACTTTACATATATAATTTAGAAATATAAATTTAGAGCTGGGAGGCTGGGCCTTAGAATCTTTCAAGTACAGTCCCCTCAATTTAGGGGATAAACTGAGAACAAAAGCAGTAAAGTGACTCGCCCAAGGTCACACAGATGTGGGAAGCAGAATATGAACCAAGGTCCTCCTGACTCAGCCAGAAAACTCTCTACCAAACACCATCTCTTAACTCCTTTCAGAGCTGATCGTTCTCTTATCTCCTTCCTTGCTGTTGGCTATCATTACTTCTTAGTGCGTCCATTCTGAAGTGCCCTCCATCAGCGGCAGCAGCACCTTTAATGTACTTTCTGAGAAGAGCTGAAGGTTACCACTGAAATGAAATAACCAGGTTTGTTAAAGCAGTAGCCTTACTCTTACGCACAATTCTAAGTCAAAAGGCCTGAGGGTGACTCTTTCTTCTCCTGTGCAATGAAATGCCCGGACCATTTTCCTCCTGGCTAGAGCTTTTCTTTCCTTTTCAGATTTGTCCCTATGTTTTTGATGCTGAGGAAGCAACAAATATATAATAATATTGAAACTGAACATAATTTTGTGGGTATGCATGTAAGCATGCATTCACCCAACGCAATTAAGTACCTGATATATACAATACATTGAGTGTGGGTATATGTATCCAGATACATATTTTGGTTTCAGATTTTAGAAACAAGATATTTATATTTATGTATGTATATGTAAGTATATATGTATGTGTGTGTGTGTGTGTGTATATATATATGTATGTTCCATCACTGCATATGAATGTAATCAGTAAATATGGTTTTAAACTGGTCATATACACAAGCTCCCTGAAAGAGGGAGAAGGAAATCAAAATAATGGCCTTGTGAGATAGCCACAGCTATTTTCACTGGTGCCATTTTCATACTGGTAGGGCAGAACCTGAAAATGTTAAGAGTGTGTTTGGGTCCCTACATAGTTAGGCTTACGCCTCTCTCTTCACAATAATGGGATGCTACTATCATATACACCAATAACAAGTACCACTTCCCCCATCCAAGTACGGTAGACCTGTGGTAGAGCCTTCCAAACCCACACTGGTCTAATCAATCACAGTCAGACACTTATCCCAACACGGTGATGTCATTCTGGTCCTCTTCAATTACAAAGGAAAAGAACCAGATTCAAGTATGACCCCTCTTCCCTTCAACAAATCTCTTTCCTTTACACTAGCTGTCCACTGGCTTATTCCCAGCAACCTCAACCTACTAGAACTGTATCTGTCCCACTGTCTATGGTGCAGCCCTCTTGAACACTGCATAAATAACCGCCTTCCTTTCATCTTAAACCTTTTCTGTTCTCAATCCTTTTAACTCACAAAGATCTGGCTCCCTCCCAAAAGAACTGCCTCCCTGGCTACCCTTTCCAGCACTGGTTACACTTTCTCTCACACTCCTTATTTACTGTGGCTGCTGAAGAGTTGGAACCCTCCTTGCTCCCCACAGCTACTGCCAGACTCTACCTTGACCACCATAATTCAGTAACCTCTCCTTAGGTTCACTATCTGAATTTATCATCTGATTGAGTGGCTATTGTGTACACACACCCAGGTCATTCTCCTTCCTTTTCAATGAGTTTGGTGCCTGCTTCTTTATCACTCTTTTCTGTTTTCACAATAGGAGCCTTCAACATATATACTGATATTCCCTTCCCCAATCCTCGTCTTCACCTCTTCTACTCCATCCCACCTATACAGAGAATTTATCACACCCTTGATCTTGCCAATACCCACAAACCCTCCACTTCTATATTCTTGATGTACAAACTTATCTGATCATAATCTCCTGGCATTGAAGCTTTCCCTTTGCCTTCTGACCCTTGACCTTGTCCTTCAATCTCATCAGGACCTCCAATCGCTCCACTCCTCAATATTTTCTTGGTCCATCACCTTAGAGCTGCCTATATGTTCCTCCATTAGTAATCTTAGCTCGTTGGTGAACCAATGCACCAAGTACTATTCTCTACTCTCAAATCTGCTGTTCTCTTGTCATGACATGCCGATGCCAAAACCCAAACCTGAGTTAGTCCCATCACTTGTCTTCTTTGCTCCTATTCACATGCTGCTGAATGAAGCTAAAGAAAGTCATTAAACCATGCCAATTGGGGCCACTACAGATTTATGTTACCTGATCTCAACTAGGCCCTCACAGCAGCAACGCAATCCTTGCAACTGATTCATCTTTCCTCATGCTTCCCACAAGCACTTCCCACTCACCAGTCAGCCAGAGTTCATCTCATACTTTACTGAAAAAATTAGGGTCATACACCCAGTACTCCCTCTTCTCACCTCACATCATCCCCCACTATCTCTTCCTTTACTCCAGTCTCTGATGAAGAGGTGATTCTTCTTGCCAAGCAAACCTCTCTACATGCACCCTTCACCCGCTCCCCTCTCATCTTCTCCAACAGGTTGCACCTACTGTTATATCCAATCCACTGCTAAATTTTGTCATGTCTACTTTCACAACACCTCTCATAAATGTTCCCTTTATTGCACTCACATAGCCACCCATTCTTCTTAGTTCAAGGCCTCCTCAACTTTCACCTGGACTACTTACAATAACTATTCTTATTCGTTTCCTTGCCTCAATTTTCTCCCTTCTCCAACTCATCCTCTGCATAGCTGTCACAATTTCCCTGAAGAGTGGGTCTCAACAGCAGACACCACAACCACCTCTATTCCCACCACCCTCCACTCTTGTTCAATAAACTCCAGAGAATCTCTATTATTCTAGGATCCAATATAACTGTTTGTTGTTTAAGGCTCTTTACAACCTTCTCAGCTTTCCAAACTTCTCACCCTCTATGCACACTACAATCTAACAAGAACAGTCTATTTGCTGTTCTATTTCCTCCCTTCATTGCTTTGCACTGACTGTCCCCCATGCCTGGAATGCTTTCCTTCCTAAAGTCTGCTCCTCAGAGTCCCTGGCTGTATCCAAAGGGCTATGAAACTGAGCATACCTACCTTTTGACCCAGCAATACCACTACTAGGTCTGTATCCCAAAGAGATCAAGGATAAAGGAAAAAAGATTTATATCTACACAAATATTTATAGCAGCTCTTTTTTTGTGGTAGCAAAGAACTTAGAGGTTGCCCATCAAATGGGGAATGGCTGAACAAGTTGTATTATATGATTGTAATAGAACACTACTGTGCTATAAGGGTAATGGTTTCAGAAAAACCTGGAAAGACTTATATGAACTGATGCAAAGTGAAGTGAGCAGAACCAGGAGAATAATGTATACGGTAACATTATTATAAGGATGATCAACTGTGAAAGGCTTAGATACTCTGATCAACACAATGACCCAAGACAATTCCAAAGGACCTATGATGAAAAATGCTATCTACTTCCAGAGAGAGAACTGATAAAGTCTTGAGTACAAATTGAAGTATATTTTTTTCACTTTCTTTTTGCCATGTAGCTAACATGTAAATATGTTTTATATGATTTTACATGTATAACTGATATATTACTTGCCTTCTCAATAAGAAAGGCCTCCCCTTCTAGAGGCTAGAGGAAGAGAATTTAGAACTCAATTTTTTTAATGTTAGTGTTAAAAATATTTCTTTAAAGAAGAATCTCTGGCTTTTTTGAAAACTGAGATAAAATGTCTTTCTGGCTCCACCTCCAGCCATTTTCCCTCAGAGATTATATTCCTTCTGTTCTTTATGTCTCTTGTATGTGCCTATTTATCTACACGTTTTCTCCTCCATTGACATGTAAGCTTCTTAAAGGCAAGAACTATTTTTGTGTTCCAATTATGTCCCAGTGAGACATTATTTCCACACAGCTTGTGATGCCCAGTTCCTCTGGGACTCAAACTGGAAAGTATTATAGGGGAAGCCATTTTGGGAATAAGTGGTAACCGGCGTTTCACTCGGACACACGGGACAAGTGGCAATAGACCTCTAGGAGTGGATAATAGTGGTACTTGAACCTTAATCTGCACATCGAATAGGACAAGATAGGGATTTTATACAAGTGGTAGGAGAAATAAAGCAGGGAGCTAAAAAAACATGTTTACAGCCTTGCCATCCCACCAGTATGGCATTCACATAATGGTTTGCAATAAGGTCAGAGGATCTCAATACATTTAGAGGACCACGATTTACATTCATCAAATGGCTGAAGGTGGGACCAGAAAGCCATTTTATCTCAGTTTTCAAAGAAGCCAGGGGCAAAGACAAATGCAGGAAAACCAGGGATTTGTTTGGCAAAAAAATTAAATAAAATAAAATGATACTAAAAGCTACGCAGAGGAAAAAAATTTTTTACTAAAAGTAAATTCAAGGAAAATGGACATTAAACACATATAAATCTATTAATAACTTATTAGATGTCTTACAGTTGTCCAAGGAGCAGAGAAGTTACAACACTTGCCCCATGGTTGCGCAGTCAGTGTCACAGAAATGGGATTTAAGCCCAGGTCTTCCTGGGACTCTAGATTCCACCACTCTATCTACCCCACAGCATAGATACAACAGTTAGAATTGGAAAGGAACGGAGTAATAGGCCTGTCTTAATTTATAATTAAAAGAAATGCACTTTTATTACTTTCAGTAACTTGAACTATCTTCTAATAAAGTGTTTCCAAATAGAGCTCCTTCAGGGTCAGTTTTAATGAACAGATAAAACTCATTTGTAATTAGCAACACAATTTGCCTATAAACAATTAATGAGTTACACTCATTGAAAAGAGTTTATCTCCACAAGTCGTTTAAGCATGTCCACCACACTCCTGTTTATATTATTAATTTGCTTACTGGAAAATTCTCTCTACATGAGGAGTACAATGAAACCCAAGTTGAAATATCATAAATTCTCAATTGGTAAAGTCCAAATTAGCAAGATATGCATCTGTGTACATTAACGTGAATACAGAAATACTTTACTAAGTTATTAGGCAATGATAACTACTCAGAATACAGGCAAAAACCGAGTGATCATATACCAAATAAAACTCAAGAATATTATTCATAGGAGAATCTTCTGTTATCACTCAGAACCTATTTAGTCTTATTTTAGACATAATCCTAACAAGTTTAATTATCAGCTTCTCAGGATCCCCGTAGATTACAAGTGTCAGATCAGAAGAGGAGAAAGGATCTCCAAAAGGCTGGCACACAAAACACAGGGAGAAGTCATGAATAAACAACCTAACAGAAGGGGAAAAGACAGAGTTCTAAAAAGCAAACAAAAACTCAGGCAACACTGTTGTCTGGACACTGAGGGCCAGGACAAACAGCTTTTATTATATGCCCATCATATTCAAGGCACTGTGCTTGGTCTTAAGGAGCTTCCTGTCTTTAAGGAGTTTACTTTCATGGGGGGGAAGGGGAAGGTAGGTGATGATGGAGGGAAAGAAAAAAATCTCAGCAAAATGCTCTAAGAAGATGGTGGAGATGGGGGTGTGTGTGGGAGGGGTGGATACCTTTCACAGGATCAGGGGAGACTTCATAGAAGAGGTGGCACCTGAATTAGGCCCCTGAAGGAAGAGAAGGATTCTGAAAGGCTTATATATAGAGAACTCAATCAAGGCTGAGAGAATCACTGTAGAGTACAAAAGCTAATCATCACATAACACAAAAGTTAATATTCACAATGATACCCTGAGTCATCAAGAAAATGTTAAATTAGGTCAATGTTAAAAAGTTAAATTATTATACATCCAGTCTGACAAAGGGAAATGTGTTTTATTCCAAAACAGTTCCTTTATTTATCTAATGTGAAGCCTAAAGGAATAAATGTTCAGCTCTACTGCAAATTGTGTTATTTTGAAGGATTCTCCTAAAAGTTCCTTTCAAAGTTTTATTTGGCCTGTATACAGGTGTCCCAGTCCACAGAAGTTCCCTTTGGGGATACAGAGGTTTCTCTGCAAGAAGCAGACTGATCAGTAAATGCTGAAAAGCAACAGGCCCTTATTTGACACAGTTTAGCTCACACACAACAAAGTACAACGCTTAAGCCGAGAGGCCCAGAAGTGAGGGCGTAGTGGGCAGAAGAAGACAGGGAAAAGCACTCCCTGATCAAAGTCACCTGGGAGATAAGAATGCAACCAGATCTGGAGGTGACAGGACACATCTTATAATTATGTCAGTAGAAGAGAGTCTGGTCTTCCAGTGGGATGATGGTCAGACTATGGCAAGACAGAGGAAGAGGAAGAAAAATCCAGAGCGAGGGTGTCCTCCTGAGATAATGCCAGGTTAGTGCAGGTTTTCCTTGCTCCTGCCTGATTTGTGAGGGAAGGTTTGGGTCATCTGACACAACAGCAATTTCTCTGAGGCCCAGGGGTTCCATAGGTTCCATACGCCTCTGGTGGACACATCTGACGAGTGAGTGTCTCCTTGCTAATATCATAGATAGCAGTTACAAAAACTGAATGAGGAAATGGAAGTGTCCAGATATGGGGGTTCTAGAAAATGAGAGAGCCTTTTTCTGCCAGGAAAGAGAAGAGGCAGCCTGTCCTGAGAAAGGCTAGGCCCAAGAAACCTGAGGTTTTTTGCTTCACCACACCACGCATAGATGTATGTGTATATAACCATCTACATAAAAAATGTATTGGTTGATAATCTCTACACGAGCTGGAAAAGTTCCCCTTATTTCTACCTTGAAAATTAAATTAGCTTAAAAGACAAACAGAAAAACTTCTAAACAATAGCTAAGAGGAAGAAGCCCTGAGAATCAGGCTGAAATTTCTCAGGAATAAATGACACTCTGAAGACCACTTGCACCAGTGATATCTCTAAAAAACACACTTCCAGAAGATGATCGATCCTAAAGGCTTCCAGAAACAATTTCTAGAAGCAAAACTTCAAATTTCCAGCAACTGTTCTTAATTGCACATTTGGCTATGGGCTTGGGAGGCCAGTGGGGGAAGGAAATAAGTGAGAAAGAAACCAGTGATTTAACCTCTAGCGTTCCCCTAAGGACAAACATTTGTCTCCTTGACAGCGAGGTGAAAGGGTTGCAGCCAGCATGCTTATAGCCGGGCTATCCCCTTTCTTTGCACCCTGGGGATGGCTGATTTTTAAACAGGCATCATCTGAACAGATGATGATGAGTTCCATGAAGGACTAAGGGAGGAGGGGGAGGAAGAGGCTGTGCCCCACATAAGTCAGCACAGCCTCCCAAGGAAGCCCTGTTCTCCAGCGATGTCACAGAGATTTACCATTGGCTGATGGGCATCTTGAGGTTCAGCTTGAGGCAGAAGTAATCAACCTTATAAATTATCAACTAAACATTTGCCGTCAAATGTTACGAACAGGGTGGTTCTCCTCGACAATTGTTAACAGTGTATATGAAATGGATATCCTCAGCCTGGATATTTCTATTTTCTATCTAAACCTCTAATTTTTAGGGTTTATGATTCTGATGTGAGACTTTGCTGCAGGCTGAAATCCAGCATAAAAATGAGCCCAATTTTTAGTCTCGATGAATACACATATCCCCAATTAGCATTAATGTGATTATGCCCATGCATCAAAAGGAGTAATAGGAACCATGACTTTGCCTAAAAGCAAGGGCCCACACTGTTTTCAAAAGTGAAAATCAAGAGAGCCATTTAGAAATTAAGGGCTCGGAAGAAAAACCAAAACCTGGGTATCGATTTCATTTTAGAAACTATAGGTGATAGTGCGCTCCTTTGATGAAGGGAACTTAGCCTACCATGTTGTGTTAACACTTTTACTTTGAAAAATAGCGGAAGCAGACTGACTTCAATCAACACAGAATAAAAATGCAAGATGTCTCCTTCTGTTTGAATGTTTATTCAGCAGTTTCTCGGTAGAATTTCTGTGTACTTTATAGAAAGACAGGAATGAGTGCAGAGAACCGTGTGAAAGTTAGTGAGCGCAAAGGATTCAGATACATGAAAGAGAAGAGAGTTGGGCAGTGAGTAGGGGAGAGTGGGTTGGGGCCGGACATGGAGAAATCAGGACTGGACACGACCTACAATCCAGAGGAGCCGGTCTCTGGTGTCCAATCTGCCTAAGTCTCTGTCTGAAGCTTTCCGAGTGAAGAGAGTTCATGTTGGCCAGCTGATGGCTAACAGCATCATGTTCCAAGGACCTCCACGGGAATATCCCGCTCTGCCTTCTCACCCAGTCTCCCATCCTAACTTCCTGATGCCTTCTAGATACCCACACCGCCATCTTAAACTGTGTCTAAAATAAAATTCACCATCTTTTGACCAAAACAGATACTCTCCCCCCAATTCCCTCCTCGCAGCATCAGCATTTCCATGTGTCTTCCAGTGACCCCAGCTTGGAACCTCATACTCTACTTTGACACATGGCAGCGATTTCTGCCAATCAACTGTACTGGCCACACCTAGGCAGAGAAGCCACATCCCCTAGCCTGAAGGAGGGGTTCAATAAAAATTTCTTAATTGTACTTAGAATGACCTAATGACAGCTCAGTTACCTCACCAGTTTGTTGTGAGGGTCAGATGAGATGATATTTGTAAAGCACATAGTAGGTGCTTCATAAATGCTTGTTCGTTTCCCCTTGTTACACCTTGCTCTTACCCCGTCTCATTAGATACAGGAATGTGTGTATGTGTGTTTGCATTTGTGTGTGTGTGTGTGGTGTGTGTATGCTCACATATATACACAGACATTACAGACACATAATACTTTGCATGCATTCATATACATATTTGTAAAGTGGCATGGCAGATTAGTGTCCAAAGAGCTGGAATTAAAGTCTTCTAGTCCTACCTCACACACCAGCTGTGTGACCCTGGGCAAGTCCTGTAACCTCTCCCTCACTTATCTCATCTGTAAAACAGCACCTACTTAACAGAGTTGTTGTAAGGACCAAATGGAATACATGTGAAACATTTTGCAAACTTTAAAATGTTGTGTAAATGCCAGATTTCACTGTTGTCATACAAATAATATGACATGTACGTGCTATTATTATGTAGACATAAAACATATCTATTCAGCCCCAGAGACCTGAGCTCCAACAGGTGAGTTTTCACCTGTCCTTTACCTTGTCCAGGACCCAGCCACACACCACATCCCAGACATTTTGACACCACGAAGCCTCCACGCTGGCCATCTCCTCCAGACAGAGCATTGGACGCCGTCCCTGGGATGCTGGGCACCGATAAGTGAGCTTTTGCCTTGTCTTGTCCAGAATCAAGGCTCCACGTCACTTCTTGGACATCTCCAGACAAAGCTCCACGCCTCCCCTCCTTCCCATTCCCCTTTGGGCGCTGTCATCCTCCATTAGAATGGAAGCTTCTTCAAGCTGCAGGGACAGTCTTACTTGTTTATACCATCCGTGCTTAGCACAATGTCTGACAAAAGACAGGTGATTAATAAATGCCTCATGTAGCTCTCTACCTGTAAAGCATATATTATGAAACATGTATATGCATGCATACATATGCTTGTGTATGTGAACACATGTATATATGTGTGTATATATGGCATAATCAGAGACAACATACTGTGCCTATAGAAAAAGACCCTACTTTATGTAGAACTCTATATGCACAGATATATCTCCTATAGACATGACTTCATCAGTATAGAGAACTACCTGGTGTGGAAACTCCTTCCACTGATGCAGAGTGCCCATTTATAGTGTTATAGAATTGCCGAGGGCCAAGGAGAGGTCAAAGAACTTACCCAGGGTCACTAGTCACACACACACACACACACACACACACACACACACACACACACACACAAAACCAAAACTAATTCCTTCCACAGTTGTGCCAACCACAGCTGATTTGTAAAGGTCAAAATTATGTAAATTATTATAACACAGGCTGGATTTGAACTCAGGAAGATGAGTTTTCCTGACTCCAGGGCTAATGCTCTGTCCACCTCGACATCTACCTGCCCCTTTACCATTCCTTATTTTAGGTTCTGGAAGAGATGTTCATACTTCCAACTGTTGCTTCCCAGTTCTTTCTTAGAGGACAACTAAGAAGAAATGTAATGAAAAAGGAAAATATGAGTTAAGTGCAAGTCCTTTAGGGCAGGGATTAATTTATCTCTTTATGTCTCCCACACTTAATACTGTGAAACGGACGTAGTAAGAACTGAATAAATTTGTAGTGAATGCATACTTAGATAGGTAAAAAGGCAGAGAGCTAATTCTTGGATCCTCTCCATTTTACCAATTTTATCTGCTGACCATTCGCCGGGTGCCTGGCACTGTAAAAGGTGATTTTTGAGGACTGAATAGAATACAGAAATAGAGTTCTTACCCACCCAGAAGCTGAAAAAAGAATAAACGATGGCTCTGTAAATGGAAGCAGCTAAAACCAGCTAGAAAGATGGTGGCAAACTAATACGAGTCTGTGAATTCCACATCGCACACTTGATGTGAATGGTCACCAGGAGTAGAAAAGCCTAGTCAGACAAATTACCCTGCAAAGATGGGCATTTGGACACTGGTACCTGACGAGAAAATCAGGTGAGAAATAGATTGGAAAGAGTTGCTTTGCTGTTGTTGTTGTTTTGAAAGAAAGATCAGTTATGTCAAATTGAATAATATTCAACAAATGCTTATTAAGCATTTTATTAGGTCCTGGAAACATAAAGATAAAAATGGTACAACTGTGGATGGAGGCCACAGAAGGTAATGGATAAGAATCTTAGGGAGGAAGTTGTCCTACATAAAAAGAAGCCTCACAATTTTAAAAATACTAACAACAAAAGGGCATCTGGAAATGACCCAAATCACTGGTAATTATGCATTCTTTCTCAGTGAACATCACTTGAATGTATATGACTTGGTTTCTCTGGCATGGTCAGCATTTCTCAAAGAATATTAATTTATCAAATAGTAAAATGCCTGGAAAGGAAAGGAATTTAACACTATGAGAAGTCAAAATTATGTAAATGGCTCTGCTATGTCACCCTTCCTTTAGAAAACACGTTGGCTGTGTGCCAGGATCTTTTCAAAAATCCTAGACACCACTCTCCACTGAGCTAAAAGAGAACACATAGAAGCATTTTTGTTTTCTTAAAGCAAAGAAGATTTAACCAACTAATTGTACAAGCATAAATTTGCTGTCTGGATAAAAATACGGGTGCATCTTCATTCCAATCTAGGCAGGGAGAGGAGGATAGTCAAGGCTATTCAATAACATAAATTTCTAGTTTGATTTTAGAATAATAACATCACTGTATAAAGGCAGCTTGTGTAGCAAAAATAATGCCCAGCTTGGAGCCAGGAAAACTTAATTTCAAGCCCCATTTCTGATAGTGGCCACTGTTGGGGAGCGTGGCTTAGCAGAAACAGTTCTCAATTTGGAGAAGACCTGAGTTCAACAAGACTCAATCACTTGCTTCTTTGTACAACCTCAGACAAGTCACTGGAGCACTATGCCTCAGTTTCCACATCTGTATACTGAGGAGGTTGGACTCAATGAACCCTGAAGTCCTTTCAGCTCTAAGTCTACAATCCTAAACTTCTTAAACCCTAAACTTCCCTTACGGCAAGTTTGTGAGCTCCAGTGCTGGAGGAAAATCTCTTCCCATGCCAGGAGCTCCCTGAATTGAAGACATCACACCTCCCTGGTGTAAGCACACAATATGTTGAAAATGATCAATTTAGCAAACCTAAGAACTGGAATTTTCTTAATCTTAAACATAAACCTCAATATAACACACTCTTGAGAAATCATAACCAAGGAAATAATACAGCTTTACCCATAGGAGAGGGAATAGACATCAAATATAAAATTTTAGACTTAAATTAAGCCTATTAGAAAGTAATAGAATGGCCACGTAGTCATGATGTATACACACACACACACACACACACACACACACACACACAACCATCTTATTAGTGTAAACTACCCTCAGTGAAAAAAACATCTTCAAGGATAATTTGCAAAATAACTCATATTTTTAACATTGTTGTGATTATATCCTCTATTGAAGTCTTTATTAGGTGTGGAATTGATCTCTGAAATGAAGAATTTCAGTGAGTTTTGAACTCATTTGTTAAAAATATTAAAATGCAATAACTTTTGATTAGTTTGCAAGAACAACTTATTATCAGGGAAAATGGAAATTTTTACTAGCATAATTTTAATAACAACCTTTGCATAACTGATGGATGGGATAAAAAACAAATATCTCATAAATTCAGTCAATGATACACCTTTTCCACCTGAACCCAAGCATATTTATGACATATTTTTTCCTGTTATGACAGCCATTAAAACTGACAAATAAATTGAAATTGGTTCCAGGCCCTCAAATTGCTGCATTTTTTAGTGTAAAACTAAGATTTTAAAAAAACAAACTGAAGCATATTTAATAACAATGCTCTCACTAAATTATCATTAATAACATATTGATGAAAGAAAAAAGATTTTTGTACCACTATTAAATAAAATTAAAGAAATCATTTTAAATATTTATTTTAACTCATCTTTTAAATTTTCTACTTTTGTATATGTTTTATATAAATATGCTATGGGCACATTCTTAGAAATTCTTTAATGAAAGGAGTGTAGAATTTCTAAAACTGGGCTAATAATATAGCTTGCAGGGTTCTAGTGAGGAGAAAGATCTACAAATGACCCTATAGTGAATTTAGAATACCTTATGAAGGGGATGGAGTATTACTATGAAGTAAAAAATTATGACTGTGATGAATTCCAAGATATTTGGTTAGACTTCTATGAACTGATAGAGTGAAGTAAAACAGAACCAAGAGAACAATAAACACAAGGTCAACAAAATAATGGAAAAGACCCCTGAAGGGAAGTTGAACTCTGAATAATGGAAAAATCAGTGAAAGTCCTGGAGAAGAGATAATGAAACCTGGCTCCTCCTCCCTTACAACAGAGTTGGGGCCAACTTGGCCAGAGTACTGTATACGCTGTCAGACAAAAATTTCCATCCTGCACATTTTTTGCTATAACTTTCACTGCCCCAAGGGAGGGTTCAATCTGAGGCTGATATAAAGATAAAGAGGATGATGTAAAGACACAAACGAACAAAAAAAAAGTCAGAGCATCCGACTCCCTCTTCCCAATTAACATTACCTAGATAAAGCCATAAACATTCCTCAAGGCTCTGGACAAACAGCACATAGATTGGTGAGACAGAAAGGTTTACTGTGAATATTCAGGATAGGATTATTGCAACCACAAATCATTAGAGCATCATAAAGGAAAGCTCGGCTGGTGACAGGGTAACTAAATAGAGGGTGTTTAGAAAAATAATTCAAAATGTGATCCTCACCAATAAACATTTTGAATGGAATGTTTCAGCTGGAAGGGACTTCAGAGATTATCTCAGCCAACCCTCTTGGATGACAGCATTTAGAGCTGGAAAGCAGTTTAAAGACCATTTAGTTTAATTTCACAGATGAGAAAACTGAGGCCCAAAAGGAGGAAGTTGTAAACTAGTAGTTAAGTACCTGAACTATCAATTAAATCCAATTCCTCTTGCTCCAAGTCCAATGTTCATTCCTATATACCACACTAGAAGAGATTAAAACAACGACAAAAAAACCTGCAGCTAGAAAGTACAAATAATTTGCCCAAGGTCACACAGAAAGTGAGTAGCAGGCATGGAACAATAAACATTTAAGAGGTGCCTCCTCTTAAATCACTAATTAAGAAAGACCCTGCCCTCAAGGTGCTTACAATCTCATGGGGAAGACAAACCAGAAAAGGAAGCTGAAAGGGTTTGGTGAAGAGAGGAAAGGGCACTGGGCATAATGATGGTAGAGTTGAAACCAAACAGTGCAGCTGTAGGGAAATGATGACTGATGGCTGAGATGGCTGAGTTTCTGGGCTCTCTTTAATTTTAATTTTCAGTTCAAAATTCTCTCCCTCCCTTCGCTTCCTCCCTCATTCATTAAGAAGAAGAAATATGATATCCATTACAGATATGAAGACGTGGAAACCATTTTTCCACATTAGCCATGTTGCAAAAAAAAAAATCTTTTTAAAAAGCAAGAAAAAGTTAAAAAAAACTATCTGGAATCTCTTTAAAGGGAGACTTGGGGAATAGTTTTTGCTCATCCTCATTCCCAAGTCAATATTCTTTCCCATGCCCTCCTCCCTCCCCATGTCCATCATTTAGTAAGTGCCTGTTAGAAATGACAGCAAGGAAAAGCAAACTCTGGCCACTAACCAAAAAGGATGAATTATCCAGCTTATGTTGGGCTTTAACACAGTACTCTGAGTTCAAGCCTTAAAACAACTGCTGCAAGATATACTAAGATTAGGCCATAACAACAATAGACCAATAAACTGATACCAAAACGTTCAAAAGAATCAAAACTGCAAAGGATCATGGTGATGAAATGTTCCTACTTGGCAGAAGTATCACAAAAAAAAAAGTTGCAAAAATAATAACAATAATAATAATGATTGAGTAGCTCTGGAGATAAGACTAATGCAAATGTGGCAAATGAGTAGTAGCAAATGAATCTGGGCACATGGTGGAGAAGCTTCACACAGAACTGGAAGAGGCATACCTAGAGTGGGGCTAATGGGGCTTTGCCTCAGGGCACCGAAATGTAAGGTCACTGTTATACCTTACATTCCTGCAGCAACACACAAAACAGCTATGTTAATTACCACTTTCACAAGAAGAATTAGTTAAAATTTAAAAAACCTACCAAATGGTGTGTTTCCTCCCTGCTCCTGTCTCTCCAGAAATAGCCCCACAATGTCCCTGGATCTCTGGCTCCTCTACATATAGCAGTTTTCCAGGGTATCTTACTACTTTCCTGAGTATCTTACTACTTTCCAGAGTAACTTACTACTTTCCAGAGTATCTTACTACTTTCCAGAGTATCTTACTATTTTCCAGAGTAACTTAATATTTTCCAGAGTATCTTACTACTTTCCAGAGTAACTTACTACTTTCCAGAGTATCTTACTACTTTCCAGAGTATCTTACTACTTTCCAGAGTATCTTACTATTTTCCAGAGTATCTTACTACTTTCCAGAGTAACTTACTACTTTCCAGACTGAATCTGAAAGCGTAGTTGACACCATCTACTTTGGACAGCTTTGTAAAGCTTTCCCTGGGCACCAAAATTGCTAGTCAAAGCTCAAAGGGATGGCATTCCACGAAGCTCTGATGATCACCCAAAAAGCTGTGAGTCAATCTGCTTTACCAACAGGAAGTTTCATCCCAGTAATGGACATTATAGAGTCATCAGTCACTAAGCGCCATTCAATTCAATGAAAATTTATTGAGCACCTACTATGCGCAGGACCCTGTGCTAGACACTGGGGATATGAATAACCCATGTTAAAAATGGTAAAGTCCCTGTCCTGGATGAGTTTACTCCATCTATTGGGAGGATAAAAACATGTCTATAGGTTAGTATAATAGAAAATAAGCTGGGATGGGAGCAAAGAAAAGATAGAAAGGAACTACTTTAGCAAATTTGAAGTGAGGGGGAATGCTTTTACCACATAATTTATACCAAGTTTTTAAAAGATGATGTAGAGCTGTAAAACTGTAAAATAATATTCACACTTTCACCTACTAATTTTGTTATTCCATCCTAAAAGAGCTATCAAGTTGATTTTCTGTGATTTGTTCTTTCTGGCTCCATTATCCTCAGGATACCAACTTCCCCTCCACCCTTAATATTTGCTATTTGCACTTAATATTTGCAAATTAGATTACTAAAGATCAAAGTTAGTCTTTCATAATTGCTCAATCATTCTTCTATGCTTGGTCCCATTTTACACTTCAAACAAACAGAATTTTATTTTAAGTAATTCTATTAATGTCACGTGTAATATCCTAAGATAGAGACACGATTTTTTTAGCAGTCATGAATACTGATTCAATTATTTTCAGGGAGCAGCCGTATGTCTGGAGGTGCAAGAATACAAAGCTGGACATCCAGGAAAGCCCTTAGGATGGAGGGAGACCAAGAGCACCTTTATCCAGGGACAACAGAATCAGGTGAGCCGTGCCTGCCGCATGGTTCTCCCCATGGCTGTTATTTGTATCATCTGTACTGCTAGACTGTAAGAGTCACTTTGTTTTATTGTTGTTTTTGTAAGAGCCTCTTAGACAATCTAATATGTTTACTTTTAAATCTGACATTATGTACGCTGCTCTTCCATCGAGGGAGGTGCCTACAAAGCGAGCCTGACTTCTGATCACAAGCCGGTACTTCAAGAAACCTGCCTAAACAGAGAATCGCACTTCTTCCTTGGAGCTAGCACAATAAAAAAAGAAAAGAGACGTGTGTTCTTTCTTCCATTCAAGATGACAGGCCCTTCTGGTGATTGAAGTTTCAGGCTTTAAATGGAAGCATTTGATTCCCTCAGAACAAAAGGTAGCAGGAACCAGACTGAATGAACCATGCCAGGCAGAGCCAAATAAGGCATTTGTGACTGTCAACCATGTGTTACCGTCCACAGAGCACACTGCATCCTGACTTTTCTCAAAAGCAGAAGAGCAAAGTTTCTTAGAAGGGACCAATGATGCCTCAAAGGCCTGAGACCAGGGATGGATTTAAAACTTCTAAACTTGGCTTCACTGTAAAATGCAAAGGGAAAGACAGACACTGTGGAAGGAACGGGGGCTGGGGTTCGGTGGTGGGGTAAGGTCAAGGTTTAAAACTATGTATATGTACATGTATGTATATATGCATATATGTATATATGAGTAATGTGTACAATGCACATACATATTCTATTTCTCAATGCTTGGTGGAGTCTCCATCTTGTAGGAATCATAGGGCTTCACCTCTTTACTTCCCCACCGACAGTGACTTCCAAAAGTGGATCATGACTGGGACAAGTTCTAAGAACCAAAACTAGCCATTAGAATCAAGGAACCCCATCTGTAAGAAGCGGCGCTTCAGATTTAGAGGGAAAAAAAGAAAAATTTGTAATGTCAGTTTTTGGGAAATTGTGTTAATACAATAAAATACAATTAACAATGAGTAAGATAATACAATACATACAATAATACAATAAATCAATTAACAATGATTAAGAGCCTATTAGGTTCAACGGAGTCAACTAGTCATTATTTTAGTGGGTTAAGACTCAAACTCATGAAATTTAATCTAAATTTCTACCAGTGATAGTGGTCATGAGTCTCAGGGAACTTATTATACATAAGGATTAGGATAGGAACTAGAGCTGTAATTTCATTGGCATATGGAACTACCAGGTATGGAAATTCCCTCTACTAACTCAGCTCAGTGCCATCTTTATAATTTAAAATCCTGGCAAGCTGCCTAGAAAAAGAGGCTAAGTGACTTGCCCAGGGGAATCATAAAGACAGTTCTCATCAGAGGCAGGACCTGAACCCAGGTCTTCCTGGTTTCTAGGGCAGCTCCTTCCCATCATGACATGTTGCCTGTATCATAAATACCTTACCCAAAAGTCTTCATATTTATTCATTCTATTCAGTTTAATTCCGCAAATATTTATTTATCAGCTGCCTGCTATGTACAAGGAAAGAACTACGCTAAGTAGGTGCTGGGGCTAGAAAAGCAAAAGTGAAACAATCCCTATTGGGATCTACTGGGTTGGGATGTGGGGGTGGAGGATACAGTATGAACACACAAGAGAATACAAAGTAAATATATAAAGAAGGTAATTTTGAGGGAGAAAGAGTGCTACCAACTGGAGAAAGATCAAAAAAGTCTTCACATGGGAGGTGGCTCTAGAGGCACACTATGAAAGAAGCCAGGTCTTCTTCAAGATATTTATGGATTTATTCGTTTGTTTGTTTTAGCCAAATAGATGTATATAGAAAGGAATTTTCACAGTTTGGGGATGACAATATTTTAAAAATTAATTTAAAAAAAGATGAAGGTTTATGGCATTTGTTAAAGGGTAATAAAATAACTTCAGTCAATTGGCTAGTTCTACACCACTAGATTTCTTTAAATAGTAATGAAATCATTGCTTTAAAAAAATCCATCATTATTAAAATAAAAAAAAAAAGTTGGCTCAGCCTCTCCTAAAATTAGATTTGTAAGTTGCTGGTCATTCCCATAATTAAATCTATGTCACAAATTTGCAAGAAAAATGGACACTGTGACTAATGCATTTACTTGCTGCAGAAGTCCTGTCAAGTAATATAAGGCATTATGCTGTTAAAATGCAATAGGTACAGATTCTATACATTTTTATTGAGCAACAAAGGTGCTTTTATATTTAGGTTGACTATTTTAGATAAAACCTTGTAGGAGAAACAAATCTACAAAGCAACTACCACAATATTTCTGTGCTAAAAATATTGCCTGATGCGTAAGCACATAGGCACACAGGCTTTCTGACTAGGAAAGGCAAGCACAGGCTACACCAGGTTTACTGAGGAGCAGCTTCCTGTTGGATCACAGAGATTTCCCTTGTCTCACCTCTCCCGTTCAGACAGCATGCCTTTTTCTAATCCTTAGAGGATGAGATTGAGAAATCACCTAGAGCAGGGCTTCTTAACCTTTTCTGTGTCCTGGACCCTCTTTGGAAATCTGGTGAAGTCTGTGGACACCATTATGTTTATAAATAAGTGAAGGAAATGGTAAAATTTCTGTTGGAAGTTAACAAAAATAAAAATATAATTTTCCCACCCAAATTTATGAACTGATCTCCCAGGATATTGTTGTCTTAGGTGGTTATTTCAAGCTTTCATCCTTATCTAACTTACTACATATTAATGTTGTGCTCTATCACCCAGATTATAATCTAGCTGAACTGAGAACAGAGACCATATCTTATGTGTCTTAGTTTCGCCCATGGGGGTCTGGCAAGGAGTCGTAGAGTAATAACCACCACCACCACAAATCCCATTATATGGTGCTTTACCTACCACCCTTACCATTTGGTCCTCACTACAACTTTGCAAGATAGGAGATTTCCTAGCCTCATGTTACAAATAAGAAAATAAGGCTCAGAGGGGTTAAATAATTTGTGCATGGTCACAAAGTTACTAAGTAAATGTCAGAAGCAAAACCTGAATCTAGGGTTATTATACCTCTACTAAGGTGCTTCTTTAATAGGTGTTCAGCAAATTATCTGGTGCTTTGCTTTGATGATAGTGTTCCAGATGCAGCTCTGTTGTTGTTTAGTTGTTTCAGCCGTGTCTGAATCTTTGTGACCCCATTTGGGGTTTTCTTGGCGAAGATACTGGAGCAGTTTGCCTTCTCCTTCTCCAGCTCATTTTACAGATGAGAAAACTGAGGCAAACAAGGCTAAGTGCCTTCCCCCAGGTAACACAGCTAGTAAATGTCTGAGGCCAAATTTGAATTCAGAAAGATGAGTCTTCCTGCCTCCAGGCCTGGCACTCTGTGCACCACCCACCTAGCTGCCCTCTAATATTGATCCACCAATATTTTTCAAGAGGAAGTAATTATAAAGTGCCAATTGTATACAAAGCATTGTGCTGGGCGCTGAGCTTTTGTGTCCCAATTTAAACACTATGTACAACGTCCCAGCCGAGATGCTCTATTATCCTGTTAAGTTTACCTTATTAAGTAAACTTATTAAGCACTCATTAAATATGTACTGCGTGTGAGGCACTGTGCTGAGTGTTAAATTTTTGCATCCCAATTCAACTACCGTGCACAATGTTGTCCTGTTAGCCCACTAATTTTACCTAGTTCTCTAGCACTTTAAGGATGGGCAAAATCCTTTGGTCACAAAAATCCAGTAAGGTAGGAAATGTGTTACTGCTCCCATTTTATAGTGATTTCCCCAAAGGCCACACAGCTGGAAAGAGAATGGGCTGGGATTTTAATCCAACACCCTTTCCGCTACACTTCAAACCAGTTTCCTAAAGGTTGGTTACTTTAAAACCGATCCCTTCACCTTGAGCTACAGTCTTGGCCTCACTGAACTCTGGGAAAAGACATTTCTTATTCTTTGAGTTTAGTTCATTCTTCTCCACATCTGTCATGGTATAAAAGAGCTTAGTCACTTTCTTTTCATAATTACATACTGATATCCTGAAAAATGGACAAATTCAGAGCTCTCCCAACAGTGAATGAATGTGCCCGTCTTCCTCCAACCCCTCCAATACCAACTGTTGCTACTTGTTTCCATTTTCTGGCCAACTGGCAGGGATGTCAATTTGAAATCATGAAGGAAAAGGGACTAAAATGTTCATACCCTTCACCCAAGTAGTCTCACTACTGGGAATATAACTTAAGAAAATAAGGGACGAGAACAAAGGTCTAATATGTATCAAAATATTCATAAAAGCACAATTTGTGGTAGCAAAAAAAAAAAGGAAACAAAGTGAGTACTCAATGATTGAAAAAATGGCAAAAAGGATTCTGTAGCAGACGAATGCAATGGGATAGTTTTGCACAGTAACAAATAACTAATAAAAGAGGAACTCAGAGCAACCTGGAAAGATATGTAGGAATTAGTTATTCCTACGATAAAAGATGTGTAGAATTAACATAGGATAACATAAGAAGAACCAGAATAATGATATACAAAATAACTACAATGTAAATGAAAGGAACTAAAAGGAAAAAAAGCCACTGGGTAATTGAAAAACAAATGGTCCCAGGATGCATTTAAAGAAATTTACCCTCCCGCCACCCTAAAGAAGAAGGAAAAATATTGTGTACAGTACTGGCTGTTACATGAAAAGGGTCAATTTGTTGGGAGTGGTAGGAGTGAAGGTGGGGAAAAGAAGTATTTCCCAAAATGTGATTAAAGAAAATCAAGGATCAATCAAGCTTTTTTTTTTTTAAATGAAGACAATCGAACTGAAAGAAAGCTCTACTTAGGGATAAGATGCAAGTTAGTATTAGAGTAAAAACTACCAGAATAATCTCATGCATTGAATGAAAAGGGAATACTGAATAAACCCAAACCAAATAAAATCATGTCCCTGGATTCAAGGATCCAGGCTCTTGTCTACAATCACCTTTTGCAACATTCAAGTCAACAGTCCCATACCCTTCGCCAATGTTAGAGAGAAGTGAAAAGACTGATGATGAATCAATCCTCTTGGCAGAGAGGCGTATAATTTGGGTGCAGAATGAGGCATACTGTCAAACAACATGGCTGTTTGTTTTCTACACTGCATTCCTTTGTTCCAAAGAAGGAAGGGGGGGGACGGGTTGGAGGAGAGGGGAATAAGTGTTGGGAAATGATAGCTATGTAAAAATTGTGGATTTTTTGTTGTTTTGTTTTCTTTTTTAAAAAATAAATCTATTTATTTTTAACATTCATTTTTTAAAAATTGAGTTCCAAATTCTCTGTCCCTTTGATCCCTTCCTCACCCAACAAGAAGGCAAGCAATATGCTATTTATTCTGTTCAGATTTTAAAATTGAAACTGGAGAGATTAGAACTAAAGCCAGGGGACAGCTGAGGTAATTAGGTTGGATCATAAGAGTGAGAGATGGCTGGGTCTCCCTCTCCAATCCTCCAGTGGCAAGGAGATCTTTAGGTTTAATTTTTTTTTCTCTGTCCTGACACATTCTTCTTAGATGAGCTTCTGGAAGTAGCAACAACCACTACATCCAGAAAGAAGAATGTAGCAGTGAGAGGCACTCCCCCCACCCCAGTCCTCTTCTCAAAATGAAAGTAAAATATCTGGAAACAGAAATTGGGGGGGGCGCTGTGAAGAGGATGAGGGAAGAAGCATTTATAAAATACTACTATCACATTTGATCCTCACAACAACCCTGAGTGGGAGGTGCTATTATTAGCCTCATTTTCACAGCCCTGTCCATGGTACCACCTAGCCAGCTAGTCCCTAAAGGATAGGTACTAGACCTGTGATTTCACGGGGATAGCAAACTCGAAGGTGAGGTAGTTACCTCTCTGCCAGTGTAGGGTGGAAACTTTCTCTGCAACAGTCTTAGAGAGCTGTCTCAAGAAGTGAGAGGTTCTTACCCAGGGGCAGGCAGGTCTTGGACCCAGGCCTTCAAGGATTTGGGGCCAGCTCTCTCACTGTAAACAAATACAATAATCCTTAAAGATCAACTTTTGAAAGCTAGTGTCCAAGACACAAACATGGTTCATCTCATTTGGCTAGAAACACTTGGCCGTGGTTGGCTCAAAAGGTCTTCCACCAACCTACAACCAACTGCTAGAATGTTGTGGAACTTCATTAGAATATAAGACTCATACCAAACTCACATGTCCAATGTAGCCATGTCTTTTCTTACCTTTTGGACTAATTGTTTTTGGGGGCGGGGCAGAGGTGAGGGACATTGCTGGGGGGAGGGGGGCAGGGAGAGAAATTCCTTCTCCAAGACCTGAATGGAGTGTGATCAAATCACACAATCAAAATGTAACTTTGGTAAATTACTAATACTTCTCAAGCATTGCACACCTTTTGAAATTAAACAAAGGCATCTGGGATCCCTAATCTAATTCCCCAGAGAATCACCACTCACTGTATCTGAGAAATGCTCCTTGCTTCACATGTGGATGCAAAAGCACGCAAGCCAGCTGAACTTGGCCTTATACACAGCCCTTCCATCATCAGGATATTTCATAATAGCAAAAACCCTTCTCACCAACCACCCAGAATTACTAAAATGCTATCAGATTTTATTAAAACCCCATCAAGTGGGAAATCTCAAATCGCTTATTATGCTCTACAATTATTGTAAAGCGAACTCTTTAAATGAGAGGAGGAGATAATGACATTAACTTCTTAACTTAAAGCAATCCTCCATGGCATGATTCTAAAATATTCTCTTGGTCTGAAATTTATGTAAATTGAATTCATCTATCATTAGTTATTACCAACCCAGCTACATAAAAACAGTTTTCTGTAACAATTAGTTCTTTAAAACACTATGTTTTAATTAGACCTGGGATGTTATTAGGCTCACTCTAAATATGGACAATGTTTTATCTGGTACATCCCACTACCAGAAAACCAAAAAGAATTTTTGGATGTTGCTTTTTTCCTATAAAAAAAATTCACCTCATCAACGCATTTCATTTTAAAATTTAAAATGCAATGAGGAATTCTAAACTTCTTTACAGATGCCCATACATGAATACCTGAAGATTGCTCACTCCTAATACTTAAAGTCATAAAGCTGTAGAATTTTAGAGCAAGAAGGAATCCTGGAATACAGAATGGCAAAGCAGAAAATGTTAGAACATGAGATGCTGAACTATCAAATACTTGAACGTGGAATATTAAAACATGGAATGCTAAACACAGCACGTTCAAACTAGGCGGGACCTCAGAGAGCATCTAGTCCAATCACTTCACTTTACAAGCAAAAACATTAAGGCTCTTCCTCTGTAAATTACATCCCGTTTACTTAGTTGCATCTATGTTGCATTCCTGTCCCCAGCCACCTGGTCCCCAGAAAAATGTAAACCCCCTTAAGGCAGGTAATATTTCATTTTTGTCTTGGTATTCTCAGTGACAGGTACACAGTAGGTGCTTAGTAAATGTCTGTTGAATTGAACTGTTAAGTGACTTGCCCAAGATCTCACAGAAAGTCCATGGCAGAGCCAAGAGCACTGAGGTCTCCCACTACTGGTTCAGGTCTCTTTCTACTATTCCCCACCACCTCAAGTCATTTCAATCTTCACTTAAGACAATCTGTGCAGCAGAGAAAGGGGTGTGGGAGGGGGAGGTGAGCAAGGGGGTTTGGACATGATTTTATCAGTGTGGGAAACTTCCTCCACTGATGGAAACTGGTAACTCATCTGTAACTTAGAATCTTAGACAGTTGCCTGGGGACAATGATTTAAATGACCTCAACAAGACACAGGGTCAGTATAGTGTCACTGGCAGGACTTGAACCCAGCTCTTCCTGATTCTGAGGCCAGTCTGTTATCCACTACAATACACTGTAGTGGATAGGGCATCAGGCTTGGAGTCAGGAAGATCTGAGGTCAAATCTGGCCTCAGACACTTACTAGCTGTGTGACCCTGGTGAAGTCCCTTAATCTCTATTTGCCTTAGTTCCTCATCTGTAAAATGATGATATGTTGGGGAAGAGAATGGCAAACCAGCATCTTTGCCAAGAAAACCCCAAACAGAGTCATGTAGAGTTGGACTGAATGATTGAACAACAACAAAGCAACCTAACTATGTCTGGGTGTTTTCCATCTACAAAGCAAATCCTCCAACTCCTTCAAGAAATGCCTCTCATTTGAAAATCACAAAGTTAAAACCTATCAAAGCTCCAGTTCTCAACTGCAATTTGGGCCTAACAGTCCATCTCTTCTGGGAACTCAGAGAGTTGGAAGGTTCCTCAAACATGGTCAGAGCTCAGGATGGCAGGGGGAGATAGGGGCTGGATGGAGGAAAAGAAGAATCACCCCCATTCAGCTCTGACAATCCTCCCTACTCTTACCTCTACAACTTCCGCCAGCCAAACAAAAATGCTCCTACCCACCTCTGATAATTCATGTTTGGGGAAGGAAAAGAAGGTGGCAAGGGAGTAAAAGCTGCCCGGCTTTAGTCCCGGCGTTGTCCTTGCTTCCAGGATCCTCCTTCAGATCTCTCCATATCTCAATGCTCCCTATCCTCCAAGTGCCAACTCAGGGCCTTCATCTTCCCATACTTCCAAATCCTGGGGTGCCATGTAGAATGATAGCCAGTCTTCACAAAGACAAACTAGAGCATCATACCTGAGAACCTACTATGGGCAGAGGGGAGACAACTGCCTTCATCCCATAGTCCCAACAAAGACAAAAAGACTCAATATTTTAAAGAGCGAGACAGAACTGAGGGAACCAGGTTTTGGTCAGCAAATGTGCATGACTTCCTAACTTGTAACAAACTGACTTCCAACTAGATCGAACCCTTACTCTTATAAGTGTGAATAACTGATATTTATATAATGTTTTATGATCTGCAGGGTGCTATACATGTGGTATCTCATTTGAGTCTCGCCACAACCCAATGAAGTAGGTGCTAAGGTATCACCAGCCCCATATTACAACTGCAGAAACTGAAGTTTGTCAAGATTAACTGACTTGACCAAGGTCATAAGGTCAAACAACTGTCAAGGGACAGAGGCAGGTTCTGAAGCCAAGTCCACAGCCTGATTCCAAGCCTAGAATCCTTTTTACTCTACCACACTGCTCCTACAAAATGATGATATACAAGAACTGCCTTTTTGATAATCTTTTCTTTCTCTTTTTTTCTTCTTTTGGTACACATGTGATTCCATGTTTAGAAGTATAAGGAATGGGGCTAGAGGGCCAGGGAGGGAAGGAGTTGTATGTAGAGAACTCTTGGTATGGAAACTCCTTCCATCAATAGAGATCAGCGACTCAACTGTAATTTATAGTCTTAGAGAGGTCGAATGACATAGTGGATAGAGAAGCAGCCTTTAAAAATCACCCTACAGAAAATAAATATAAACAAGTGAAAGCAATTACCTCAATAAACAATTACTGAGGTTAGAAATAATCCGGAATTAATACCAACTTAAAAACCTACCTAATGAATCTTTAAAATCTGACAAAAAGGAAATCCTAGTAGGATAGAGTATCATAGCTTTAAAAAAACACATTAACACTAAACATATATAATATAAATATATAACTAAAAGTACATATACAACAAATTCTTAAAACAACTACTTAATCAACATTCAGTGTGAGTCTAATTAAATAACAGCAAATGTATTGGTGAAGAGGCTAGATATAGAATGAGTGGTGATAGAAAATGAATTTAAATTTAGGACAGTCCTACCTATTTTCAAACTAATTTATGTACCATTGATTTTCTTTTTGTTTACACATAAATCAGCCTAATCTAACTGCTTGAGTGAGATGAATGAGAAATATACTCCCTGAACAGTATTTTAATTTATCTATATGTATTTCACCTAAGTTCAAGGATTTAAATCAAAGCATTCCATTAACAACCCCCAAAACAAGCAGATTTTGCAATCTTTCATAAAACTCAAACCCTTGCCAAATAATCCAGTTTTAAAAGGATCACTAAGGAAAAAGACTACAATTCTCTACTCTTTATAAAAAGATTAAATTCTTATTATATAGAAGCCTAGTCTTCTCTCTCTCTCTCTCTCTCTCTCTCTCTCTCTCTCTCTCTCTCTCTCACCCTCCCTCCCTCCCTCTCTCCCTCTCCCCCTTTCCCCACCCCCTCCCTCTCAACCGATGCCAAAAAAAAAGATCTCTCTGATCTTTGCAAATTGTTGACCTTCAAGTTGTTTCCTGGTCTCACCTAACCTTTTTCCCTTTTCCCTTAGATTTCTCAGAAGTACCCAAGATGGTGGCTCCAGTGACAGTGAAACATGCAAAATAAATGACATGTCACCAAGTAAATTAGCATCTCCTTTCTGACCAGCTGGGTCATGTTTCCTCTTCAAAATCCTTGGCCCCTTGATAGAAAATAATAGTAATCTAATAGACCTCATTAAACAATCAATATATTGACAGCACCTCTATAAAGAGAAACCTTGTGTTATAATTGATTCCTTTAACCCATTCAATAGCATATTAAACTCAAGCATATAAAGTATGCTGCAGAAGATCAATTGCTCTTATTTAGTAATTTCATTCAAACTATGATGAATAGAAAGGTGTAGGGACATTTAACAGAACTGAAAAATGTTTTCATCTTTCACCAAGTCTTCCAAATAACTGACCTCCACCAATCCCCAAAAAGTCATTTCAGAGAAAGATTTAAACATTGCGTTACTCACCAAAAAACTTCCAAAGGCTGAGTTAAATATAGCTGCTGCCTACAGAGAAAAGAGAAGAAAACTCACTCAATGTAAACAGTCACAGTCCAAGCAAAGAATGTTCCTCTCCCTCCTTCCTTCCCTCCCAACACTCCTGATCCCAGACCTTGAACCCCATATACCATTAGGCAAAGTTCGCCATTGCTAACAAAAATTGCCAGCGGCCTGTAGTTTACAGAGACAGATGAGCTGCAGCTTAGGAACTCATAAATAATGGGTCTCAAAAGCAAGCAGAAAAGGCTTGCTACTCATTGTTACAAACTTATGACAGGTACCAAAAGAATCATCCCCAATATGTGAGCAGAAACCTGGTTGTTATTGATTCTGCCTACTAGACATAAAGCAATCAAGAGGCTGATTTATTCATCCAAGAAAGCAGCAATTTAGATTTCTGACTGAAATACACACAACGGCAGTGCTACCATCAGCAAGTTCCTATCCCACTTGTTCAATGGGCACAAGTAAGTCTGAAGCCATCAACTCCATGGTGAGCTCTCAAGCTGACATTAACCATACACTTCACGTATCGGTGAAGGCTGCTAAAGTCCAAGCGGTTAATAAGTCATTCATCTGCAGCACAGTCTATCTAAAGTAGAAACACCCATGCAGGACTGCAAGATGTCAGTCAAAGTAGTTCTTTGTAATTCAGAGAAGAAACAATTGGCAATGACTTTAGAAGCTATTGTGCTTACCTAAGTATCCAGGGAACACATGGTGGATGGAAGAGAGCTCTTAACTTTAAATCAATCATTATGTTCCATGAGGCTACACCTGAATCCTGAACGCTTCTCTCAGTTCCCCAAATGGATAGAAACTTGTGTGGCATCCAATTTGATGACAGAAAAGGGAAAAAAACCCAACAAGCCCATACAGGAAAAAAAAAGGGAGGATGGGGTGAGAGGAGAAAGCCTGCTATTGACATGTCCTGGAGTTCCCGAGCAGAATTAAATTAATCATCATAGACATTTTCAGCCATACTGCAATAAGAAGAGGATGTCAATTTAGCAAGTTTGAATAAAGTCCAAAGCCAAGCTAAGAGCTGTATCTGAACCAGCCTTCTGCTCCATAAGAGGATGCAATGAGAGTGAATGGGTAATGAGATCCCTGGCTCCAGAGAGCTTAGCTCTCCTATTCAAGTTCATAATTAATTCAAAGCTTTGATAATTTCATTAGATTCCTCCTTTGCTGGTCCTATCAATAAAAGATGGCACTGGACTGCAGATCCTCTGTGGCAGAAGCACAGGCAAAGGCACAGACCAGGGAACCTTTGCTTCCTGACAGGGACAATGGCATATGGTGCTCCATGTTGCAGAGGGAGTGATGGAAAAAGATCCAGCTAAATAAAACATTACAGATGACAGTTGTAAACTACAGCAACATATTTTAACACTTCTTACTTATTGGAATTCCTTTTCCTGAGGATTAAAGGAGAGAAAGCTTTGTGGTGGGAGTAAAAATCGGCGAGTAGCTAGAAGGGCAACCCCCCCCCCCACAATTTCCTAATTCTGACTTTCTATACTGTATGCTTCATGCTTACAGCAAATCCACCTTTCCGTTCAATCAATGATCTCTCCACCTTTCAACTCCTTTCCCCATTCTTTCCAGAACCTTTCCACCGTAAACAAAGTTGCCAAATATATATTTTCTTCTTAAGTACAGGTCTAACCATGCTGATTGCCTGCATAAGGATAGTGAGTTGCTTCCTATTACCGCGGAGATCAATGCACTATTGTTCATGTGAGGCCCAGGAAAATCGGGCTCCAGACTCCTTTTTTCTTGTTCTCTTTCATACACTCTATGTTCCAGCCGAAGGAGCCCTCGGCCACATCCTGCACCCAACATTTCCATTGGCTCCCTCTGTAGTTTCTGCACACTCAGGCTATTCCTCCATGTCTACAGTGTACTCATTTCTCACTTCTGCCTCTTAGAACCCATAGCTTCCTTCAAGACTCAGCCCTATTTAAAGCCTCTCCTAAGCAGTCCACCCCTATTTCTTAGTGCTCATATTCTCCTGAAGTTACTTTGCATTTATTTTGTATATACTTTGTTTTTGAGAGAGAATGTGGTATAACAAAGAGAACTTGGTCTTCATGCCTGGAAGATGCTGAATTCAATGACACCTCTGACACATACTGGCTGTGTGACCCTAGGAAAGTCATTTAACTTCTCAGGGCCCTAGACACTACAGAGAAGGGGCCAACCTAGAAGTTCCTTAGACCAATGAACTCAAAGGTGCAGGTCCTATCCCTACCCTATACTGCTTACCCATGTGCATGTTGAATTTACTGTTGTCTTTGTGGCCCTTGGATCTAACAAGTTGTTTTGGGTCCAAACCTTTGATTTCATAACTCTTGTTCTAGACTCTCTCCGCTCAAGCAGAACGATTTTCTATTCTCAGGGAATGGCGTGAGGTAGTGGTATCCAACTCAAACAGAAACCCAGGCCACTAATCCAGACACAAAGATTCCTGTACGCTGCATATCTGACTTAGTTTTAAAGTATAACATTATCTATGTATTATTTTGTTAAATACTTTCATCTGGTCGGGCAGTGTGTTGGACACTTTTGGCCTCAGGAACTGAGCTGTTACAAAGTCAATCTGTGGAAGAGGCCATGGCTAGCATTCTATTCATGGCTCCATGCTGCAGCTGGCATGACACACAGTAGGTGCTTAGTGCAGGTCTGCTATATAGAATGAATGGGGCTTTCCCTAGTATTCAAAGAAATATGGAAGCAATTAAAGTACAGGAGACTCAAAATGCAGCAGAACCTCGGTTTATGAGTAACCTGGTTTACCTGTGCTTCGGAGCGCGAGGAAAAATTTTTTGCACAATTTGTCTTGCAGGACGAACAAAAATTCGCAGTACAAACATCATGTTTGGACTTGAACAGCTCGCGAAGGGATGACACTCAACTAGTGCAATGGGATTTTTTTTTTGCTTTCTTATGTCAAACAAAGGACTAACTGATGAATCTGCATGAGGAGCAACAGCGAGAGGTTGCAGAGGATATCTCATTTGAGGTGGAGGCTGAGAAGTCGAAGGAATCTCTCACATCAAGTGAGATTAGGGAGGTTTATCAGATGTGGGGAAAAGTGCACAATTTTGTTGAAAAACATCACCCAAATAAGGCTGTAGCAATGAGAGCCACGAATATTTTTAACGACAGTGCAATGTCACATTTCCATGACATTCTGAAAAAAAGTCAAAAACAAGTGTCCTTAGATAGATTTCTAGTCAGAAATGAATGTAAAGGAAAAAAAAAATCAGAGTCAAAACATGAAAGTGATTCTAAGAGACAAAAAAAGGTGAAGGCAGTAGTGTTTGTCTTACTTTTAGTAAAAGTAGCATATGAGACACTCTTGAAATCCCTGAAGTTCTCATGGAAGGAGATTTTCCTTCCAAGCAATAACCCTTCTTTCTCCTCCTCCCTCTGTCTTCCTCACACCAGCCATGACTCTTCTCAAAGGTAAAGTACAGGTTAATTTGCTTTATTTTCGGTTTATATTGTGTCTTAATCATTGCTATTATATTTTGGGTACATTAGGCACAAAAAACTTAAAATTATAAATGACTGTTTTTATATGAACTTTTTGGGGGATGTGGTATTGATCATCCGACTTTACATTATTTCCTATGGGAAAATTCGCTTTGCAATAGGAAAAAGATCACATGATGAACAGAATCTCAGAATGAATTAAATTTGTAAACCAAGGTTCTAGTGTAAATGGAAACAAACACTAGCTTTGAGCAATTTGTGTAAGTTATTGCCCACCCATTCCCAACAGCTTCTTACGTTATCTGAACAGAAGCAAAGTCTCTTCTCCAGATGTATTACTACTAAGTACTATATTAACATTAACAACAGTAATGAATTTCAGAAGGTATACCACTGAACTCTTTGGAATCATTTTCCCAGTTTTGAACTCATTCACACACCTAGTCCTCTTCATGAGTCAGCATTTGTGAAATGGATTAAATCTATAGTTACAGTCACTATCTTAAGCAGAGCTGAGTGAGAATGGAACTGGATCCCTGGCGTGATCTTGGCCTCATTAGAACCAAACAATAACAAGGAACCAAGCGTCCATTTTATTTATGCTTATGAATTCAGGTGAATTTTGGTTTTTTTTTGGGGGGGGGGCTCTTAACAGCAATGACCAGTGTTTATCACATACAACAAAAGATTATTTATCTAATAGAACATGACTGTTTGGCACTGGGCAGGGTATCTAGGACTACCAGAAGTCTAGTTTTATGTATAAATTTCCTACCAAACATGGATCCAGAAACAACAGAACAATGTTTTAGCTTCATCAGGTTCTCAAGAAGTCAAAATGCATCAGCTTCTTGCTACCAGGCAGGTCAATAGCACAGAATCTTATAGCTGCATGAAATACTTCAAGGTCCCACTTCCTACCCATTGCAGAAATCCTTTCTACAACATCCCTAATGGATGTTCATCCAGCCATTGCCTAAATAGCTCCCATGATGGAGAGCTCAGTATAACACGAAGCATCTCATTTTATTATTGGATGGCTCTTATTTTTAGAAAGCTCTTTCTTATATTGAGCCCAAATCTGCCTCTTTCTCTAATTTACGCTCACTGCTCCAAGTTCTGCCCTCTGGCACTCAAAGCATAGTATGGGGGACAAAGAGATGCTGTGTTTCAGATGTTATACCAGGGGAATTTTGATCTTTAGAAATCTACAGAATTTTTCAAAATTTGGAGATTCCCGTGGTGGTCTGACTGGTTTGTCTCTACTATTACTGGATTTTCACACTATCTGATAACTCCTGCTGCAATTTAATGGATTTCCTTTTGAGTGGAAATGGAGAAATGCTCTCTCTGAGGCTGTATGTCTGGATCAGTTCTGCATTCTTAAAAGACTAGACAAACCTTAGAGACCAGTCAGGGGCTGAGTCTGACTGACAGGCGCAACAATGAAGACTCCATCAAGCCAAATCAAGTCATGTCAACAAGAGTTTATTATTAAATGCTTAGCATGTGCCAGGCAACTGGGCCAAGCACTGGGAATACAAATCTAAGTATCCCTGTAACTCTGTGATCAGCTCTGTAAACGGAACTAATCAATCTGGAGGGTGAGGGAGGCACCTCAACCACAGGGAACCCTACCTACTACTTTACAGCCTGCTCGTTTCTTCCTGCCTTTTCTTGGCCTGGTCCAGCCCCGGCCTGAAAAAGTAAGCACAAATGGGGGTCTTCTTCACGGGATCTTTAGGATGAAAGCTTGTCCTATGAAAGAATCAGGCTTTTTTTCTCCTTTTATAAAACATGTGTGTATATACAGAAATAGAAACAAAAAGTTGCAGTGCTGCTTCAAGCTTTGAGAGATGCCCGGTAGATGTAGATAACAAAAAGACAAATTTACACACACACACACACACACACACACACACACACACACGTCTCCCTTTCTTCACTCAGTGGGTCTGTCTTACCTACTATTCAGTAATCTCTATCTCAGCCCCAAGCCCTGCCTAAGGCAGTAATGGATCCTGGCAAACTAGACATCTTTGGAAGAAATTCGGCATTTCTCTGACCTTTAAGTTAAACAATGAGTCAATATAACAGACTGTCGTTCTCGAAAACAATTCTTTGTTATCAAAGAGGACCAATGACATCAGAAGAGTGATATCTTGACTTGCAAGTGAATTGGATTTAAGTGAGGTAGAGCTATGCAGAGTCATCAGCCTCACTGTCTCCTCCAGAGTCACTGGAATCCAGTAGCAAGACATAGGTCAACATGACTGGCAATGATCCTGAATGCAGTGGGAGACCCTGACCTCTTTAAGGTAAGACCTTTCCCAGGTCTCAGCTTATCTAAGGCAACATCCATTCAGTAATTTAAAGCTAGGTAAGAACTGAGGCCAAAGATGGCCCGGTTTACCTTCACGAAAGAATACGGGAGGAGAAGATCGTCGGAGTTTCTGACCAGAACAGAAACAACTGCCAAAATCTGGCTGGAGAATAGCCTGGATGGAGCAGAGGAGTTTTAAGAGGAAATAATAAGCTATGATGTTAAGGAGGGTGGGTCAGTTAGTCAGAAGGCCTTGAATGCCAGGTAGATTAAATCTCATAAGCAATATAGAAATATAGTGAGTTTATGATCAAGGGAGTGATACAATTAAAATAGGTTTTAGTATACCAAGTAGGATGAGGTCAGTAGACAAAGGCTGCTGTGAGGCTCTTGCAGGAATCAATTATTCAATCTATACTGGTCACCTATTATGTGCAAAGCACTGTGGTAGGTGCTGCGAGGAATACACAGACAAGCCTTCAAGGAGCATACAATCTACTAGGGGAGGTGAAACACGTACATATAAAATGCTAAATTACAAAAAATTTCAATAATGGATGACCAAAGCAATAAAAGAGGAGCCCTTAACAGCTAAATGTACTTTTGGGTTCTGAGGGAACAGGCTGTGGCAAGAAGCAGAAGAGAAAAAACATTTGAACTAAATTGTACACGTGACCTGGACGGTCTGGGCTAGTAAAAAGGGGGAGAGATTGAATTTGGGGAAGAAAAACTTTGGAGAAATCGAGGAAAAGTTCATTGACAGTCTCCAGATCCTACTTATGACATCTGTGAGAGAAAGTTTTAGGGGAAATGGGACAGGGAATGAGGATTTAAGCCATATAATAACTAGAGGCTCATGGTGGGTATAAGCAGGTTGCAACAGATAACTAATGAGGAACTCTGAAAAAGATGTCTTCATGTAATCACACTATATAGGAAGAGAAGATGACTTGGTCATACGGCAAAAATAAAAGGGGACAGGTGGACTGTTAGAGCACTAAGAGAAACTAAGGAAGGCGTCCTCCATGTTGGTTGGCCCCTCAAGGTCAAACTTTGGAGAGAACAGGGACAACAGCTACATAGGCTAAGCAGGCGTAGAAGAGTGACTTCTCCACGCTTGGAAGTAATCCCCAAGTCAATGACGTCACAGACCATTTGAACACGATCCATCCATACTACTGCAACATCTGCCTTATCACAGCAATTCCACACTTTGGTTTTATATATAAAACAACTTCCCTCCCTCCCCAAGGCCCATCAGAAAAAGGAGATTCGGACCAGGAAGGGAAGACTCGCCCTCTGTCTCCTTCAAAGCCCTTCAGCAGGCTTCCCTGAATGGTCCCTCCTGTATCAGTCCTCTCCTCCACAGGCTCATTCTGTCTAGTCATTCCATTTCCACCTTCAAGTCCTATTCCTGAAATGCCCTCTCTACCTCACTAAATTGTCCCCTTCCAATTAAATCTTGAAACCTGATGGCGATCTGACGGCTTTTAGTGGGGACTTGCCAAAGCCCTACTGCAACATGGCAACCAACAAAGTTAATGAGCTATCGGGCTAAGAGAGACGCAGGGCCCAGAAAGAGAGAGACGATAGTCCTGTTCTCTTCCATGCTCAGGCTACATCTCAAGGATAGGGGTCATTTCAGGGCATCACTTTTCGGGAAGGACGTTGAGAAACTGAAAAAAAAAATCCAAAGGGGGGCAATTAAGGAGGTAAAAAGGCCTCAAACTGATAACATATGAACTAGGCAGTACAAGTGATAGAGCACTGAGTTTGGAGTGAGGAAGATCCGAATTCAAATATGACCTCAGACACTTATTAGTCGTGTGATCTTGGGCCGTTCACTTAACCCTTGCCTCCCTTAGTTTCCTCATCTGTGAAATTGGTATGATAATAGAACCTACCCGCAAAGGCTGTAGTAAGGGTAAAATGAGATAATATTTGTAAAGCACTTGGCTCAATGCCTGACACAGAGTAGATATAATATAAATGCTAGTGATTTGTTATTATCATTATTATTGTTGGTAGTGGTGGTGGTGGTGCTGGTGGCAGTGACAGTAGTAGGTGAAGTAAATGGGGGTGCTTAGCCTAAAGAAAAGAAGAGTCATTTCAGTCATGTCTGACTCTTGGTGACCCCATTTGGGGTTTTCTTGGCAGAGATACTGGAGTGATTTGCCATTTCCTTCTCCAGCTCATTTCAGATTTGAGAGAACTCAGCCCAACAGGGTTTAGAGACCTGCCCAGGGTCACACAGATATTAAGTGTCTGAGGCCAGATTTGACCTCAGGAAGATGAGTCTTCCTGACTCTAGGCCCAGTGCTCTATCCACATGTGCCACCTAGGGGCACATGATAACTGTTCAACTACTTAAACATTTATCATGTGGAAGAAAAACTATTTTTCTTTCTGACTGTCCCCAAAGGGCAGACCTAGGAGAGACAGGTGGAACTTTTAGAAAGCGTATTTTGGCTTGACATTAGCAGAAAATTTCTAATAACCAGAAGTGAACAAAAGTGAAATTGGCTGCCTCAGAATGTGAGCAAGCCGCTCTTGCTGGGGAATTTTGAGCCAAGGTCATCTTACCACGTATACAGGAGGAGAGAATGCATGTTCAAGTGCAGGTTAGACCAGATGCTGTCTGAGATCCTGCCCTACTCTGCGATCCTGGGGGTGTTTTCTTGACCAATCAGAAAAGTAACTGTTCTCTAAACACGTAGCCTCTCCTTCACTCACCATGGAATTAGACCCTCTGCCTACAGACCCAGAAGAGACCTTAGCCACCCCCAGTCCAATCCCTCATTTTACAGACTGAGGCACCCAAAAGGGGCAGAGTACACCATTCGATATAAATTGTCAGCAAGTGACGGAGCTGGAGCAAAAGCCAAGCTTTCTGACTTCAGATCCAGTGATCTCACCATCTATGCCATGCTTCTACCTTGGGTAAATCTGTGTCATGCACAACATTAATATTTCTTGCACATGATCACTGTCAGATGACAACGATGAGCTCCTACAAGTCACAGGCCAAGCCTATTTTGATTGCTTTGTAGAACAATCAGTATTGAACAAATGCTTGTGGAAGCAATCGTAAGGCATATGAAAATTTATTTTAATTTTTTAAATAAAAAAGAATCACCACTGAATTTCAGTTATGATTGTTATTTATTCAGCATGTATTTCTTGAATGTACATAAGAAGCCTTTAAGGGTTCCAGGTAAAACGAAAATGCATCACATTTTCTGCCCTCCAGGTGCATAAACTCTGTTAGAGAGAATAAGACACGTGCAAATAACTAAGATACAAAAGACTACAAGGCAAATACCCTCTGAGGAAGGGTAACACAGATCTAACCATGTCATTCCTCTGCTCAAAATACTTTCAATAGCTTTTGGGATAAAATACAAAATCTCCAGCCTGGCACTCAGAGCCCTCCACCATCTTTTCTATTCAGTCATTTCAGTCATGTCTGACTTTTCATGACCTCATTTGGGGTTTTCTTGGTAAAGATATTGGAGTGGTTTGTCATTTCTTTCTCCAGCTCATTTTACAGATGAGGAAACTGAGGCAAACAGGGTAAAGAGACTTGCCCAGGGTCACAAAGCTAGTGTCTGAGACCAAATCTGAACTCAGGAAGCTGAATCTTTCTGACCGTAGGCCCAGTCTCTATGCACTGTGCCACCTAGCTGCCCTTCTCTACCATCTAGCTCCAGTCTTATTCCCATGTTACCCACCTTTATGCACTCCCTATTCTAGTCAAACATATCTCCTTGCTGTTCCTCATACACAATTCCACTTTTTGCCAGCATGCTTTTGTGCAAATGGTCCCCAATGCCCAGACTGCCCTCTCTCCTTGCCGCCTTAAGGAATTCTTAACTCCTTTAAATCTGATCTGGTGCCATCTCTTAACAAAAGACCTTCACAAGCCTTCTAGATTTGATAGTCCTCTCTCGCCTGAAATTTCCCAGTATCATTTTGTGTATGTTTAATTTTAACCCGACTATGTTCAGGTTGCATTCCCACAGGAGAACACAAGCTGTGATGCCTTCCTCATTCATTTTTGTCTCTGTAGTCTCAGTACCCAGTGTATGCTTAAGAAATGCTTGTTGAAATACACTGAAATATTCTGGAAGAACAAAGATGGAAGAATACAATAGCAGCTAGAAAGCATCATGGGGAAAAGTATATTTGGACTTGCTCTAGAGGGATTTTAATAGTCAGAGACAGGGAAGGGAGGGCATGAGCCAAGACACAAAGCAGGGAAGAAGGCATCGGGCATGTCCAAAGGAGTGCTGAGGCCATCTTAGCTGAAGCAGAGGGATTCATACAAAGGAGTAGTGGAAGACCCAATTCAACCCAATTCAATGAACATTTATCATAAACCTATTATATGCCAGACTGTGGTAGGCATGGAACAAGAACAAAAACGAAAAATGCCACATGCCCTGACAATCAAAAGTTTATGGTCTGCATAACCACCCCCACAAAAAAGGATCAAACATGGCAAATATGATAAATACAAAGCTGTTGAGACAAAGTGCTGTAATAAAATTAAGGTGTAAAAATCACTTTGAACTAGGCAAACAGAGAATATTCCATGATAAAAGTAGCAGATTTCAACAGGTCAAGATAGTGGAAGAAATACTTCTTAAGCAGAGTCTAGGAAGAGGGAATATGCAAAGGAGGAAAGCCAACAGCCAAGTTTGCCTGGAACTTGTGCATAAAGAGAGCGATACGAAACAAGCCTGTAAAGAGGGCCCCACGTCTGAATTGTGGGACACCTAAACCAGCCATCCAGTTTGCATTTGACCCTAGAGCAGGGTTTTTAAATGAGGGGCCTATAAACTTTTAAAAAAATAACTATTTCAATATAATTGTTTTCCTCTATAATCTTATGTATTTTATTTCATGCATTTAAAAACATTTTTCTGAGGAGGGGCCCTACCATAGGCTTTGCCAGACTGCCAAAGGGGTCCAGGACTCAAAAACTGTTACCCATGAACTAAGGACCACCAAAGGAGTTCTGAACCTGGAAGTAACATGGTCAGACCTGTCCATCAGGAATATTCTTTTGGCTGCCACTTGACTGGAAAAGGGAGAGGGTGGAGGTGGAAAGACCCATTTGGTGCACATTATAATAGTCCAGGCATGAGGTGATGGTCAGGACCTTAACTAGGGTTACAGCACTGTGAGTGCAGAGAAAGTAACAGATGTAAGAGACAGTGTAGAGAGAAATGGGGGAAAGGTAGGTTAGGTACCTCCTTACAACCCTGTAATACATGGAGTGTAAGTATTAATATACCCATTTTACAAATTTAAAAAAACAACAACCAAGACGCGGAGAGGTAAGTGACTAACCCAGGGTCATACAGGTAAGCACTAAAGTAGTTCAACCACTAGCCACAGCCTCAGACCAGGCTTCCTCCTGGCCACTCCCAGACCAGCATTTTTTTCATGGCACCATGAGGCCAAGTCGTAAGATGCTATAAATCCCCTCTCTTCTGAGGCTGCCACTTTATACTAGGTACCACAATTGGATGGGCAGCGATGGCAGGGCAAATACGTTACATAAGTCAGGTATCTCCTTTTTTGCAGGGCTATCGATCCAGTACCTTCTGATGTCCGACGTCATCCCTGCCTCCCTCCTCTTTTCTACTCCTAAGAGGATTCAAAGTGGAGGACCAAGGAAGGTCTCTAAGGGCTGGCTACAAACAAGGAGTTGGAGGCAGCAACTGCTTCTGCCACCACTCTACACTGGTTCCAATTTGGGTCAGAAAATGGGAAAATGGTGGGAGGCACCACCAGCGATGGATAGGTACCATCTTTACTCTCTCCACCCAAGACTTAGTTTTATAGCTATAGATTTAGGTTATAATATGAAAGAAAAATCAACATTTACTCAGAACTAATTTACTAAGTGCCAAGCTGTGTGCTAAGGGCTAGAGACACAAATACAAAGTGAAAAGTCCCTGCCCTCGAGGTATTTACATTTGACTGGAAGAGACAACACAAACAGCCAAGAGGTAGAAAGGACCTGGGAGGTCCTCTGATAGGAGCCTTTCACCTCCGCCGCCGCCCCCCCCCCCCCCCCCCCCCCCCGCCCCATGAGGAGGTGGAGACCAGACAGGCTATGTAGGACTTGCCCAGAGTCACAGAGGTTTTTAAGCAGCAGACAAAGTCTAGAGGGCTTCTCATTCCAAACCCAGAGCTCTCTTCCCACTCTACCAGGTGGCCTCTATTCATCCCACTGTCTCCTCCCACCCCAACCTCCACCTAAGTGCCACTTGCTGAATCACAGCCCTCTTCTTTTCAAATTAGATCAAGCATCTCCAGAGGAGGGAAAATAAAAATGCTGCACATTTTATCATCTTTCTTTGTCTGAATGCACCAGGAGACATCACACCCTGTAATTTAGAGCTTCCAAAACATTAATGGGCCCATGAAGTTTACACAATTGGAAATCAAAAATACTATTGTTAATACTTGTCAGCCAACAACATTTATTAAATGCCCACTCTGCTCACAGAGGGAAGACAATGGAAATAAAAGGCAGGGTCCCTGCTCCAGAGGAATTCGCAGTACAATTGAGAAGCAAGGAAACACACACACACACACAAATTTTTACTAAGCAAGATTCCATACAAACCAAGTAGCTGAGCACCGATGGAAGGAAGAATAAATAAAGGAGCACTGAGGAACCTGGGATGGATCCAAAAAGGATCCCTGGCAGCTGATCTGAACAGGGCCAATAAGTTTTAGTCAATGAAATTATCATAGTCTAGTTCCACTGGCTGTATCAGTATCTAACGTGACATAGAGAAGAAATCATCCCTTTAGCCATGTAGGGAGAGTTTAGGTGTAGACAGGGAGAAGAGCATAAAAGCAGGATTCCATCCTGCAAAGAATCTTCAAGTCTTCAGGGATTCCCTATGTGAGCTTCTGCCACTCCAGCCTCTCCCATGTTAGAGCTTCAGGTTTTATACACTGCATCCAAATTCAAGATTGGTTAATCAATCAATTAATAAACATTTATTAAGCACCTACTATGGGCCAGGCACAGTGCTAGAAGCTGGAAACCAACAAATAAGAAATTCAAAATGTTCCCAATTTAATGCCTACTGAATAGAGTACTGAGCCTGGAGTCAGGAAGACCTGAGTTAGAATCCAGCCTCCGACACTTACTAGCTGTGTGACCCTGGGAAAGTCTCTTAACCTGCCTCAGTTTCCTCAACTGTGAAATGCGGATCATAACAGCACCTATATTCTAGACTTGCTGTGAGGATCAAATGATGTATTTGTAAAGTGCTTAGCACAGTGCCTGGCACTTAGTAGGCTCTTCATAAATGCTTATCTCCTTCCTTCTTTCCTATAGGAAACTATTTCAAAGGGGAAGACTTGCTTATCCTGCTGCAGAGTGAAGAATGACGTAGCAAAGGACCATGACAACGTGAATGAAAACACTGAAAGGCAGTGGAATGCTCATTAATTACAAACACCGATCAGGTTCCCAGATTAAACCCCCTTCCTTCTCTCCATCGAGAGGCAGGGGGCCGTGAAGCAGAGTGCTGCTGTGCCGTATTACCACTTGTCAGGTAGTTTGGTTCAACTGCCACTCTTAGCTACGAGAAAGGGTTCAATTGGTGATGGAGGTGTGGGGATGGATATCGAGAAATAACTGAAGGAAACTAAACGGCATGAATGAAATATTTAAAGAAAAAAATTGTTCCTGCACAGGTTAATTTCCTTTTAAATTATTCCAAAGTACCCTGCAATGTGGTATGCAATGCAAAAAAAAAAAAAAGTTAATGTATTCGCTATAAGTAGAGAACTATATAATTAAGAAAAGTTCCTCCACCAATTATATTCCAATAAATTATAACAGTAGTGGAGGCAACATGGGGTAAAAGCAATGGATTTGAGAGTCAGAGGACCTGAGTTCTAATTCTGTCTCTGCCACTTACTACCAATGTGAACCCAGGCAAGTCACTTCCTCTCTTTCTCTGGCACCATTTCCTCATCTCCAAAATGAGAGTGTAGGACTAGATGGCCTCTACAGACCTTTTCTGGTTCCAACTCCTAAAATTCTGACTAATTTTCAAAAAATTAAATTAAATTTTAAAAAGCAGGGTACAGCCATAAGCACACTCCCTTGCTGGGTAATAAATACCTCAATTACAAAAACATTTAAATTCCACCTACTTAATGGCATCTTTTGTCACCTTATAGATCCCACAATAACTACAGCTTGAGTTGAATGAACCAGTAAAATATGCAGTGTGCTCCATAGTGTTCAATTATTATTGATCCACGTCACAGAAAATTAAGCATACAAGACATCTATTCCAAAGTGAGCTCATATACCATATTTGAATTTAAAGGGAAAGATAATCTTGCTTTGCTTGAGTCCACTATTAAGAGAACTAGAACCTTAAAAACAGTAAAAGGCAAGTTAAAAAAAAAACCTATTATAGAAATGATGGTTGTACTTCACACCAAAAAATAAAAAGGAATATCGTAGAACTGTTATAAGGTCTTCATATGTCTTATGAGGATGAATTTGGGAGGCACGGGCCAATAAATGGGCACAAATCCTCCAATGACCATTTTCATTTCTTTGTCTTAAAAAATAGCTCAGGAATTCTCCAAGATTTTTATTTTCATTTCCTATCCAATCCTTGGCAGTTGGCTGCTTTTTCATTAACATGCCACATTTTCTTTAGAGCCTGGCCTATTTCTACAGGTCTGCTAAAAGGTATTTGCTAACCTCCATCATCTTAGGGTGAACTGGTAGGGAAAGGGGCAGGGGAGTGTTGTTTGTAACTATTCATCTCAATTCGGGAAAGAAAAAAAACGCATATTCCAGTTACTGGTTCTGGGTGCTAAATTGAATCAGGTGTCCTCTCCTCTTAAGAAAATTAAGTTGCTTTTGTGCAAGAGTGTTTTAATGAGAACAGAGCTGGCCGACAGTGATAAATGGGAATGACACCAAAGAGAGCATGTAAGCAGGACAATATGTGCATGTTTCCACCTCCTAGCCTATTTTTCACTGACTATTCTGAATGACTTCGCTGTTTCTTAAGGGGCCTATTAATCTCAAATTTAGTTATTACACAACGTTTATTTGAACATATATTCTGTGGATGATGACAGTTAATAAAGGAAATCTTTCACAAGCTGTATTTTTACATATCGTTCCAGTTACAGCTCCGAGTCATTCCCTTGCATTGATGGAATAACCTACTGTGTGTGAGGCTAGAAAAAAGGAACATATATTCAGATTATTTTCTAAGCACACAGGGACTCTTAAATAACTCTTAAAATGTACACCCTACCTCCAACAAAAAAAAATCATGCAACAAAATGGTTCACATCGAAGAACATCTTACCTGTTCAACAAAAATTATTTACTGTGCAAGCTAGCCCTTCCAAGACAGGCTAGCTGCCTTTTAACACTTCCAACCACCTTTTAAAGATCGGATGACTACTTTGCTTCTAGATCTTACATGCAAAAGTATTTTCTCACAATCAGATTGAAAAGATTGATTTTGTTGAGGTGTAAAAAAAATCAGAGGTTGCAGCAATTTGGTTTTTCTTCTGTGAATTTTTTTTATACATCATGAATATAAAATAGTTGTTTTTGTATTTCTGATAAGCATCCAAGTCCTTCTCTGGGATATGAATTGAAATCCACCCCATTCTCTCTCTTCACACATCCTGAACCTTGGTTCAGGACTTTATCAACTCTCACCTAGACAACTGCAACGATTTCATAATTGGTCCTCCTGCTTCCAGGATGTCCTTCTATAATTCATCCTCTATACACATGCCAAGCTGATATTACTAAAATGCAGGTCTAACTCCTGAAACTGATATTTAAAGTCCTAACTTAGAGTACAGCTCCCATCTAAATTTCCTATTTTTTTCCAAATAATCCCTTATTACACACTATTTATTCCAGCCAAACTAACCTGCTGGGAGTTTCACATACACAACATTCCATTTTCCATATCCATGCCTTTCTGGCAAGCTGGCTCCCATTCCTGGAATTCATTCCCCCTCTGCCATTTGTAGAATCCCTCCCTCCCTCCCTCCCGTTGCTAGCACTTTTTCCCCACCCAAAATCACTTACACAACTTTAAATACAGTATATATGTATTTATTTTTGTAAATGTTGTATTTTCCTAGAAGAATGTAAGTTGTTTGAGGGCAAAGACCATTGCATTTTTGCAACTGCATCCCCAGTGCCTTAGCACAGTATATGGAACATACTCAAGACTCAAATCTGTGATCTCATTCGTAAGAGTATTCCCTCAATTCATCTACGTCTGCCTTTCCTGTGTGACTCTTGTCTATATCTTCCCATACATTAATCATAGGGGGGCAAGTGGGTTCTACTAATGTGCTTTGTGTGTTCAAAGTTATATCTCTTTCTTTAGATTTCATGAGGAAAGTAATGGAACAACACATGGACTGTCCATTGTTCATCCCTCACCTTCACCATACACATGAAAAAAATTTCTTTTTAATTATATATGATATATGATATCATATATATATGATATACGTATCATATATATATATATGATAACATTCCTTACTTTTCCTTTGAAATTTCCTAAGCCTTGCATAAGAGTAAGCATTTTTTTGAAGTTTGCTGAATTGAATCAATCAGCTCCTGAAAGCTCAGAAAACCACTTCAATAACTGTGGTCATTGCTTTTTAATAACATGATCCCAGAGCTCTACATTAGTTTTCAAAAAAGTTTTTCAACTAAAAACATGACTTGGGTCCCAAGAAAGATCCAGTAGGCTAAAGGTCATGGTAACTCAAGTCACGCAACAATTCATATTGGCAGAAAAATGTCTACAATATTCTAAGATAAAATTTTCTAGGATCTGATCTAGAGGAACACTACATCATTCTCATCTTCTACTTGATTCTCCAATAACCTATAGTTTCTACAATGTTCTATTTCACATATAACTTCCAGTGATTATTTCCTTTTTTAGAAGTATATATGCTTACAAACATATATATTTACTACTGTGCTATAAGAAATGATGAGCTTGATATTAGAAAAACATGGAAAGACTTGCATGAAATAATAATAAAGAGCAAAATGAGCAGAACCAAGAGAACATTGTATACAGTTACAGTAATATTGTTTTTAAAGAGTCTTTGATTATTACGAATAGCCAAATTAACTATAAAGGACATAAGAATAAAAACACTATCTGGATCCGGAAAAAGAACTAAAAAATAGAAGTACATATAGAATGGTTTTACATACACACACACACACACACACACACACACACATATGCATATATATGTACATATTTGTATCTAATGGTAGCGGGACGAGGGGGAGATAAAAAAGAAAAAAGAAACTTACATAACTTTATTATATATTTAAAAAGGAAAGCAAGTTGTACATAATAGATTAGCAGTTTCATGTGCAATCTTCTTTTTATTACACTATGTTATGGAAATGCTTGTTTTATTATATAAATTAAAAATAAAATATTTTTTTTTAAAAAGAGAGAATGAACAGTCAAAAAAAGATGTATATATGCTTCAAAATCCCACAGTTTCATTCTTTGGCACATTTTCTCTACCAATGAGAACACCACCTTTCCTGCCTTAACAGACCATCTGATTTGCTGGGGCCAGAGGACCTCACTGCCTGGTAGCCAGCTCTCTGGAGAACAGCCTCTTTGGATTTAGTCAGGCTAATTCTCAGGTGTCATCTACCACCAGAATCTTGTTCTCAAAGGCTTTCCAATATGGTTGGAACCGCCAGAACTACTGCTGGCACAACCTTTGAGAATTAAGGGTCAGCTCCATGCCACAATAAGGCATTAGAAGGAGACAACAGAAGAAGCGTAGACCTGTAATCAGTCACTAAGGGTGGGTGAGAGGAGGTCTAACTACAGTCTTTTTTAGGTTGGCTTCAGGGAGGACCACCATGTCATCCTACACAGTGTCCCTCCCATGGCACCGTTCACTGTCTGAGACAATTATTAAGCTTAGGGGAACTGAGTATCTTGATCCAGAACAGAAAATCTTTGTTTTTCTGATAGGTTTAACATGTACTTTTCAATGCAGAGTCAAGTTAAACTATTTGCAGGTACTGACTTAAAATGTCACACAGTAAAATAAAGTCTAGTTCTTAATAGTTAGTGGATATAGGCACATTGGGAAGATTTTGGGTAAGAGTCCCCGCTTCTGACATATAACAAGTTAGGGGGCACTGAAGATGGAGAGCTGGGCCTGAAGTCAGGAAGGCCTGAGTTCAAATCCAGACTCAGACACTTCAGGCATGTGACCCTGGGAGAGTCACTTAACCTCTGTCTGCCTGGCAAGTCATTTAAACTTTCGGTTCCCTCAGGGTTTTTCTAATTACAGGTTACAGATAAGCTGTTTTTCTGCTTAGTTGGGGGGACTTTCTCCATGAACATAGGGAATTTCCAAACTGATGAAATTATAAACCCAGGAATTAAAAAAAAGTTTTAAAAATTATGTGTGTTATAAAAATGGGATTCTTCAATGAATATATGTTTTCACAGACATTGCGGCCACCCCCTAAAATGGTACTAGTAACAGTCCATCAAAAGAATGAGAATGAAAACCAAACACTCCCAAATCAGGATTTGCTACTGAACATTCTTTTAAGGGCATTTCTTCCTCAATCTCTTAACAGAAGCCATAACGTAAACTAAGCATCCTGCTAATTTTTAATTGAAGCTCCATTTAAAGCCAACACATAACCTACATTACCAGATCCATCTTGCATATTAATGAGAGCTTCTGCAGGGAGACTCTCCCAAAACATGTTTTTAAAAAACTGAGTAGAAGGGGGAGCAGCTCACAACCAGACATTTGCAAATCTGATAACCTCTGCTGAAATATTCCATATTTCCGACAACTGTTGGTAGAATGCAGCGATCTCACTCTATGCTATTTAGCCATCCATTAGGTCTGAGACCTAGGAGCTTCTTAAGAGAGTAATAGATCAATCCCCTAGCAATAACTCTCTCATCAGCTTTTCATTAACAGTAAAAATAGCTTTCCCGTCATCTTCTGGGAAATAACTTAGAATAGAATCATTGAACTTACATGGACCTCTGTGATCATCTACTCTAGCCCTTAGCCTCCAAGAAAGACTAAATCTCAACTATTCAAAATAGGTGACTGCCTATTATTTTTCAGAGATAAAGATAATCTCTCAACAGGCTGTCCTAAAGTTCAAATCATCTACATCCGTGGTGTGAAACTCAAACAGAAACAGGGCCCCCAATTCCCTGCAGGCGGCATACTGACTTAGTTTTAAAATGTAATATTTCCCCAGTCATAAGATAAAGAGTTAGACTAAATGACATCTAACACAGCTTTTAATTCTAAAATCCTCTGAATTAACGATACAAAATGCTAGATCTGTTTCCTCACTTGTAAAATGAGGAGTTGGTTGAGATGAACTAACATATCTTGCGATTCTAAAATTCTGTGACCTAACTCCAAAATATCTGTTTCCTCACTTATAAAAATGAGATAAAAAAAATAAATTTCTTTCAATTTTAAAATCCTATCGATTATAATCCAAAATATTAGATTTCATTTTTCTCACTAGTAAAATGCAGAGTTGGACTAGATCACAGGTGTCAACAGTGAGAGGGAAAGAAAACAGATTTTTGTTCACTGAAAAAAATTAAATGTTAATATGGAGTTGGGATTTCAAACTAATATGGGAATAAAATTACAAGGAATAATTAAAGGCAACAAAAGATGATACATCACTGTATCAATAAGAATCTGTTAATAAATTAGCACACAAGGAACAAAAATATAACAAAATGCATAAAGTTTTTATGTGAATAAGGTTTCTTCTAAGTTTTCTAAGGGATTTTTATAACTCTCTGCTTGAGAAAAAGTGAGAGCTACTTAAAGTAACAAAATTACTGGGGGTAGACACTCAACAGGAAACCTTAAATCTTAGCGATATTTTGGCAACTCTTCTGCTTGACTTTTCAAAACAGTTATTTTGTAAAAATAGATACCTGAAGAGGCAGGGTGGTACAGGCAAATGGTAGAGCCCTAACTCAAACTCAAGTCCTTTGGCTCTAATCCAGGACTTTCATCATTACTGATCCATAAACATTTATTACATGCCTACAATTTGCTAGGCCTTCTTCTAGGAGCTGAAGATACAAAGACAAAGACAAAATGGTCCCCGCTCTTGAAGAACTTAAAATCTGGCAGGGACAGCAACATTTATATAAATAGGTCCATGAAAAATGCGCGCGCACATGCATGCATGCACACACACACACACACACACAAATGTGAAATGGACATTTCATAAAGAATTTCTCTAAAAGGAGGAAAACTAGTCAGAGAAGGAGGCATGAGAAATGCCTGGAAATTTTATTTTTTTGATTCTGGGTCTCTTTGTAAATTTTTAAGTTAATTCTTCTGTTTGTGATTGAGAGCAGATTTGCTTAGTGGGCCAAGGAACAGCTGTATCACCACAACTAATGGGCTACCAAGAGATGATTTAATAAAGGGGCCCAGCTGAACAACTCTGCCAACCTGAGGCTTCCTTCTGGTCAAACGTTTTATATCTATAAGTGACTTTCTCTAAAAAAAAATTACCTGAGAAGATAGTCTCAGAAGGATACAGTGTAATAACAGCCTCTCAAACACACTCTTATTTAAGTTCAAATTCTCAGAGATGTTAAGCTGTGATAAAAAAAAAAACACTTAAAGGTCTTGTCCCCAAACTCTTCTGGAGACACATCATCTATAACACGATTAAAGCTCTAGTTAAACAATACATTCAGCAGTTCCAAAGCACATTATTTTTCTATTCAATAGGGGTAAGGGAACAGGGCCTCTTTTCAAATGCTGCCCTTTACATGCCATTCCAAAACTGGTGCCATTTTGTTTTGGGGGGCAGCAGGGAGAGAAGGTGCGGAGGGGAGTAGTGTTGAAATAGACAATTCTGCCAATTACTGTCATTTTTGTGATCACTAGTTTTACAATTAGGGACCAAACTGCCTTTAGAGGAGAAGGCACCTAAGTAGTAGGCAAAATAAAACACTATTCATCATGCATTAAGCCTGGAATATAGGATATAGTTGGAGGAAATGAGGCATTATACAATGTCTCCCTGAACTGTGGGGAGCAAAGTGTTAAAATGCTGCAGTGTTAGTGGAAATTCAAAGAATTCAGCAAACATTTATTAAACACCTACTGTATATAAGGAACTGTGTTGGACTTTAGGGATACAACTACAAAAATGAAAAGCAGCCCTGGCATTCAAAGCGCTTACATTCTGCTGGGGGAAGGTGACACATACACAAATCAGGACATCCAAAGCAATACAAACTGACTTCAGAAAAGACAAGGCAAGACACTAACTCCAGGGAAAGAAAACTGGCTTTGGAGTTGGAGACTATGCTTCCAAGTTGAGGCTCTCCTTCTTCCTATGGGACCCTAGAAAGTCTTTTTTTCTCTAGGTCTCAGTTCCCTCAACTAAAAAATTTAAGTAGCTGGCCTCAAAGACCCCTAAAGGCCTTCCTAGCTTCCATTCCTATGATTCACTATACACCATAGCTATGACTTAAATATGTCTCTGATATTAAAAAGCATACCTAGTCCAAGGAAGAACATCATTCATTTCTGTTGGCAAACAGGGTCATTTTGGTGAGATTGGCTGAGATATGGGTTAAACTCTCCTAATAAAAATTCTCATTCCTTAGGAAAAGTGAAATTGGGTGAAGGAAGTTGTGTGAGATAGTCTTAGACTGAGAGAAAATGTATGAGGGTTTTCGGTAACTTAGTACCATAGTCAGGAGACCTGTGTTTGAATCATGCCTCAGATACTAGCTCTACGGCTACAGACAAGTTACTTAACTCAGACACTTAATTTCCCCACTAATAAAATGCATATAATAATGTTTGCACTACCTATCGCTCTAAAAGGGTGATTGTGAGGAAATCACTGCTTAGGTGTGCATTGTCATCTTAGTGTTAATTACAAGTTCATTGATAGAAATGTGACAACAACAGATGAGGCAGGACAGAAAGATCACCCGGTCTCCTCTTAAAGCTTGGTTCAGATGACAGCAATCATTTAGAAATGTTCATTTTCTTGGTAAACAGACATGAAACTGCTCTATTCCTTGAATCTTTATAGGTCACTTAAGCCCTCTATGTGATTTCTTAAAAGATACTACTGTAATAACATGCTTGTTTGAAATTTCCTGTGAACATTTAATAAATTATTAAGTGGTAAGAAATGAAAAAGCAGAAAAAAGAAGTTCCGTGAACTAATTCTACCTGAATCATTTGCAACAGATTTAGGAAAATACTTAAGATTTGTCTCCTTCTTTCTGGTCTCAAATGAAAAGCAGAGGTGGTAGGCACAGCAGAGATAGCTAGGTGGGACAGAGAATAGGATCTGAAGTCAGGAAGACCTGAGTTCAAATGCTGTGTCACCCTGGGTAAGTTACAAAGTTCTCTTTGCCTCAGTAACCTCATCGGTAAAACGGACGTAATAATAGCACCTACCTCCCGGAGCTGCTGTGAGGACTGAACAAGATCATATTTCAAAGTGCTTTTCAAACCTTAAAGCTCTATATAAATGCTAGCTATTATTATAATATTTTGTTTCCATATTAGTCATGTCGTGAAAGAAAACAAAGACCAAAAGAAACCCCCCTAAAAACAACAACAAAACATGAAAACAATAAAGAAAGTGAAAAGTAGTATGCTTCAATCCTCATTCAGACTCCATCAGAAGGTAGAGAGCATTTTTCATCATGAGTCCTTTGGTCTTTGATCACTGTATTGCTGAGAATAGCTATGTTATTCACAGCTGATCATCGTACAATACTACTATTACTGTGTACAGTGTTCTCCAGGTTCTGCTCACTTCACTCTGTATCAGTTCATGTAAGTCCTTTCAGGTTTTTCTGAAATCCACCTGCTCACTGTTTCTTATAGCACAATAATATTATATCACAACTTATTCAATCACTCCCCGATTAATGGGCATCCCCTCAATTTCCAATTCTTTGCCACCACAAAAAAGAGCAGCAATTAATATTTTTGTACAAATAGGTTCTTTACCCATTTTAAAAACATCTCTTTGGAATGTTATTATTATTAAATAATACCTAGAAAAACTACCATGAGAATGAGCTTTACTTCTTTACATAGGTCCAATGTCACTGTGGAGTGCATGGGGTGTTCAGGAGTAGCATCTCCGGTGTGAAGGCTTGCAAAGCCTTTTTCAGGGCTGCTTATCTACCTTCGGTGTGTACCAATTCATCCAACTGTCACCCGTGGCTCCAAGAAACCGTAGCATGTACAGCAGCCACACCCCAGTAAGCTACCTTGGCAAATGGGCTAAACCAAGTTGAGGGTAAATGACAGATCTCAAACCTGTTGGTGACTTAGGGGGATGTCCACCCCTAAGCATTGAAGGCTTTCCCTGGTGGAATGGGCAGATGAAAACAATTTGTTCCACTGGCCATAAAGGCAGCTGAAGCAGATGTTGTGGAGTGCCTACAGCTTCACCAGGCATTGAAGACACCAAGGTCATTCACTGCATCCAGGCCATCACTAGTTGTCTTGACTTCTGTCTTGCCACTGGGCTTTGATGACTCAGGAAATGGAGAGAATGAGGCTGATGACTTTGTGTAACTCTGCCTCACTTAAATACAATTCACACACAAGTCAAGACATCACCTATGATGTCACTGATCCTCTTTGAAAACAAAGGAAAAACAAGAGCAGATATACTTATGAAAAACACTTATTATTTTGATAGGTCTGGGATTTCTCAATGGAGTGGGTAGTTCCTACACTAGTGAGAATATAAAACCTCTCCAATCTTTCTCATCCTGTGAGAAAGAGAACTAGTCTCAGATCCCAATGCTATAATCACCTTTTGCGCAGTAGAGGAGGGTATGGTTTTGGAAGCTAGAAGACCTGGGTTCAAGTCCTTGCTATGCCACTCGCTACCTATGTGACCTTAAATAAGCTGCTAAATCTTCCTAATACCAATTTCTTCATATTCTGTGCAATGAGGAAGTTGAATGAGATCAGCAATTCTTAAAACTTTTATGTATCACAGACCCTTTTGGCAGATTTTTGAAGACTATAGATTCCTTCTTTAAATAATATTTTTGAAAGTTTAAAATAAAACATATGGGATTACAAAGGAAACCAAAGTGAAAATTAAGAGGTAAGGGGTTTTGTTTTTCATTTTTTTTCCCAGCCAAGTTCATGGACCTCTTGAAATCTATCTAGGGACCATTAGGGTATCTGAGGACCCCAGGGTAAGAAACCTGAGAATAAATTATTTCTAAGGTTTCTCCCAGCTCTATGTCTATAATCCTATGATCTAATCCATGTTTTAAGTGGAGCCTTCCATAGAGTTCATCTTGTAGTCAGGTTTGGGTGAAGAAGAGAAGCAAAACATTTCCTATGCTTTCAAAAAAAATCTAAGAAATTGGGTTTTAGCATTACAACAGTGGTGTCAAACTCAAATCAAAATGAGGGCTGCTCATACATACATGAGGATCCCTGCTGGCCACATATTGACTTAGAAACAACATATGTTATAGTATATGAATGTCATGGAATACTATTGCGCTGTAAGAAATGATGAAGAGGAGTGGTTTCAGGAAAACCTGGGAAGACTTATATGAACTGATGCAAAGTGAAGTGCACAGAACCAGGAGAATAGTCACTACAGTAACAGCAATATTGTAAAATTAATCAACTCTGAAAGACTTAGTAACTCTGATCAAAACAGTGACCCACCACAATTCCAAAGGACTCCTGATGAAATATGCTACCTACATCCAGAGAGCGAGAGCTAATGAACTCAGAGTGCATATTGCCTATTTTTCCTCTTTCTTTCTCTTGCCTTTTTTTGTGACATGGAGTGGAGAACACGGCTAATGTGGAAATTTGTTTTACATGACTCTGTGTGTATGTGTATAAAATATATATGTATGTGTGTACACACACACATATTTGTGATAGGTTTTTTTTCTTGCCTTCTCATTGGGTGGGGGAAGGGGTAGGAGAAGAGAGAAATTTTGGAACTGAAAAAAAAGAATTTAAAAGGTTTATGCTTTAAAAAGAAAATAACACATTTATGTCCTATTGTATTTTTATCTATTTTGTTAAATATTACTTAATTACATGTTAATCTGGTTCAGGGCACAATTCAGCCTCCTGGCTGCCTGTTCTGACACCTCTGCTCTAAATCATAGTTGGGCCTTTTAATTATTCCTTTTGAGGAGCAGAAGATTTCCCTTCCAGCTCTCTAATAACAGAACTACTCTTTATTTGTAAACCTTATCTGTAAATGCCATCTGTTATCACTATTATTAATAATATAAATATGTGAAGGACTCATAGAATAAAAAATAAAATGCTTACATGTAAACCACCTATTCCCCGTGAATCTATTCTCTGCATAGACAGGGGGCTACAAGGTAGAACACAGAATGCACGGTCAGACCTGACTGATGTAATAGTGAGTTTTGTTGAAATGCTTTTTTTTTTCTTTGTTATAAAGATGATGTGAGGGTAGTGGGAGGAACATATTAGAAAGAAAGGCGAAATAAAACAAAATGTCAAAAAATTTAAGATATATACAAGATATATATGTATATGTATACATATATAAACTGTCTTCAAAAAAATTCAGAAGATTCTCACATATCAAAAACATGTTACTATGAATTTGAAAATGCCTCAAGATATAATCAAGGGTATTTAAATTAAGTTTCATTTTAACCATCAATTAGATGGTTATTGTCAGTATAATTTAAACTTTTTGGAGATGTTTAAATTAAGCTATAATTCTGTGTTTGGCTTTTAACCTGTCTCTTCTCCTTTTTCAATTTTTTCCTCATCCTTCTGGCCTTAAAATCACAAGAGCTTTATAGCTTTTCTATAAAATTTATTCCCTTAACTACTCCTTACATCTATTTTCTAATCCCCAACTCACTTAATTAAATTCAACGTAAATTTAAATTGCAATTAACATCTTTTGAGGGATTACATGTTCTAATCACAATTATGCAATGAATATTTGAAATACATACATTTTGTTATATTATCTGAAATGCAAATTGGAGTCCAAAAAAAGATGTTTAATAAAAAACGTATACTACTGAAGACTTTATTATGGAACTCGAGGGAGTGAAATTAAGATTTGATTTTTTTTTGAGGGCTGAAAAAAATGTAGGTACAAAGACAAAATCAACTGCTCCTTCTACCAAAATCCCATAGAAATGGCTTGAAATTTTCAACAGACAGTACCATAATTTTAATTTTTCCTTGAAAGTTTTTTTTTTTAAAAAAAAGCAACAGCATGAACTTCATAGTGCTACTCTAACTTTTACTAGCTTACGTGGTCTTAAACAAAAAACATCACACAAAACTCCACAAAATCTGGAGACAAAATCTGTCTTACTGACACAGGTATGCCAGGCTGATTGACCAAAGGTATAAAACAAGTACCTCGATTTTTCTTCATGTAGCATACATGTTTCTCTTCTAAGTCTACAGTTGGCAGACTATAAGGGGAAGTGCAGCAAATTAGGGTCCAAGGTGAAATACAAGCAACAAATTTTAGCATGCACATGACCTATCTAGGACTGAATGGGACCTTAGAGATTATCCAGTCCAATTCCCTCATTTTGAAGGCCATCAAGGTTAAATGACCTACTTTGGCTCACACAGGGACTAAAGGTAGTAAGTAGCAGAGCCAAGATTCAAACTCAGGTCCTATGACATTCTTTCCATAATTTCTCTTCTCCCTTTGCTGAGATTGTGCTTACTGAGGCAGGGAAAAAACAAAACAAAACCCTGCCACCTAACAATGCTGTTGTTCATCTATAACCTAAAATAATCATTAAGCATCCAAAGAAGGTTCAAACTTAAGGCAATCAGATAATTGCTGAAGACACACATGTGAAAGTAGAAACCACATCACAGGGGCATAAGACATAATACCCAGGAGACACTGATGCTCTGGAAAGGGGACTGGGTTTGGAGTCAGAAGACTTGGGTTTACTTAATTACTCCCTATCTGACTCAAGCAAATCACTGAATTTCTCTGGATCTCAGTTCCTTCATCTGTAAAATGAGAAGGTTGGATTAGAGACCTTCTAAGAAGTTCTCTTCCAGATCTAAATCTATGACACTCACACATACCAATGACCACAATGAGGAGGGCATTCCCTCTAACAACCAAGACCACACCCTATCCATGCCCACCCAACTCTCACCTATAAGCTCCAACCAATCTGCCACAGCATGAAACAATCACGTACAATATAAAGAAGTATATAACTGCCAAATCTAGTCTAAAGGAAACTTGGCTCCAAAGAAAGAATACCATGTTTGTTTGATCCATGAAAAATACAGTCAATCTTCAAAGTTCCAATGGAGGGGGAAAATGCCCCACTGTATAATATAGTTTTAAATGACAGCACTGGGGAATGAAACCACACCTCCTTCATAGGATGGCTTTTTCTGCATGTAGCGTTTCTCAGGGACACAATTCCAAAAGAAGAATGGAATCCATGTATTACCAAGGCAAATCATAAAGCGATCTTACCATATAGGAAAACCTGGATGCTTCTTCAGAGCCCACTCTGTTATAAGACCAGTGTTCGCTTACCTGCTTTCTGAAGAGATTCATTTCTTAAATAACACACCACTAAGTACTTGAAATGAGGTTCGGAATTTAAAACCAACCACGTGCAAGCATCTCCACCATTCTGCATGAGAAAAACTTTTAACCCCAGAGTTCATCCATATATGAATACATCTACTACCATCTTCCTAGGGAAGTTCACGATAGGTGCTGTTTGGGAGACCTGGTCCAAGGAGGGAAAACCTCCTGGGGAAGAAGTTCCACGTGGTACAACTATCTTGCTAGACTTACACCAAAGTATCAATGGTCAGCCTCTCAAAAAGGCGCCTGAACAGAGATCAGCACCCCATTGGGAACGAACCCGCCACTTAAGAAGCCATCATCAGAAAGTATTCCTGTCCCAAAGGACAAGTTCAAATTGTCTCTTAAAGCCCGTATTTTAAAAGGGGAAGGGAGGAGGAGGTGTTGTTAAATGTGGCTTTTTAAAAAACTTAACAACAAATACAGCCCTGCCTACATATCTTTTTTTTTTAAATACTACTTTAAAATACAGTGTAAGAAGCGAATGCAGATTCTGAAAGAGTAATGAAGGTTTTGAAAAATGCCCCGCTGTCAGCACTGTACACAGGTACCAAAGCATTACAGCACCTTGGTTTAAAATAAATCAACCTAAACGCCTGCTTTGGTAAGCACTTCAGCTGGCCTTATGCTGGTGCTGGGAAAGTCTGCATACCAAGAAATTAATTAAGAAATGAACTGTTTACAGAGCCCAGTTCGGAGACTTAGATTACATCCTTCCTCATAAACTTTCTCCCCTCTGCCTCTAGTAAAAATCTTCCTCCAGACTTCCTTCCCGCATTTGCATATCTGTGCAGTCTTATTCTTTTTTTTCCCCAAACCCCTTTGCCCTTTCAATCATGAAGCATATTACTCCACTGTCAGTGCAAAGCAGGCCCTAACAACAGGGAACCCAGCTGGGATAGGAAGAGGGCAGGAGGCTCATGCATTAACATAATAATCCAACTGTGTTCCCATAGGCCCTTAGGGCAGACAGCATATTAGGTAGGCCTCCTGTGCAGACCCTAGTGGAAGCTGCCTTATCACCTGCCTATCAACCGGTGGCAGATAGAGGCGGCTCGATAGCAGCAGCTCCTGCCAAGCCGCAGTGCCCAATTACCTTACTACAAAAGACAGAAATCCATTTCTCTATGTCTGTTTAATGTACTCAATGCGTTTCCTTATTTATGATTCGAATCTACGTCTCTGCATCGTTTCCAAGGGATTGACTTATTGCCTTTTAACTTCTGAAAGTCGAGCTTGTCTGAAGGCCAGAGGACTAAGGCAGCAATAGGCACTCCAAACACAGAAAAACACGGGTGGGGCAAGCTAATGGTTTGGGCGGCTGGTTTTCGGGAGGTATCTCAATCAGTAAGAGGGTAAGGAAAGTGGCCATCACTGTTTCCTCCCGGGAGGAAGAAAAAAAGAGAGAGAGAGAGAAGGGAAAAAAAAAACCCCACACTGGTGGTTTCTCAAAATCTGATATTTATTCTAACCTAAATAGATCCAGTTTTAAGGAGCTGTCCACATGTAGCATGTGCTTTTGTGCACACTGGTTTGGAAACTGAGGGAATCATTACCATTGGCTGAAGGAGATAAGAAAAGATAAACCAATGCCACTCTCACACCATTAATTCACCAAGGGTCCTATGCCTACTAACCTTCTCAACCTTCACTTACACCCCATGATTCTTTTATCATTGCGACTTCTTCCTTTTTGAAGAAAAGATGCTGGCTTATAGCACAAGTATCTCTCCCCTTCCCTTTCTCTCCTTAGCGCTCACTGTTGTCTGTCCTCTATAAGGCTCAATTTTAATACTGCTCAGTTAAGAGAATCTCTGATTTACTCTATCTGTCTCCCGTACCCCGCCCCCAACCCCCAATACTCCCCCTACAAGCCACTGTTCATATCAAATAATGCAAAGAAAAGAAAACCAGACATTTAAAAGGTTTTATTTACTACATATTACATAAGATCCTTAAAGCACTATAAGGAGGCATTCTGAAATCAAATTCAGCTCACCAAATTACACCGACTCAGTAGTCACAAACTCCTTAGCCCACATCCCTTAAAAAGAGAGTTCATTCACATGAGGAAGGCACACAACTGACAATTTATTCCAAATAAAATAAGGGCTTTTGGAACTACACAAAACCAAGCTATTTAAAAGCAGGAGAATCGCCAGTTATTAAGGAAACCTTTTCAACTACTCACATCTCCAAAAATGACTTTCTAGAAGCAAGTTATGTCTCGGTTTTGTACATATTTTAATAAAAAATGAATCCTTTAGTCTAGCAAAAATGCATTTATCTAACGGTTCCATGAATATTAAATGTTACAGAACTAACAATATTATTTAAGGAAATCAATCTAATACATTTTATGTGCATTCAAATAATTAGGTAAAAAGTAAACAACAAAGGCTATATCCAACACATAACACAGATTTCCCCATTAGAGTTACTCCTGTTGGCTTAGTAATAACTACTTTGGCACTCCATCAACAGATGAAGCTAACAACCGGGTAACATACCAGCTCTTTGGGTAACTACTAGACATATAAAACAGAGGATAGATACTCCCATCATGGTGGAATTTGACTACTATACCCTTTACCAAGCAGTCTTGAGAAAATATAAAAAGAACAGAAAAAATAATAATAATTTGTCTTCTTCTGTGGGTCAAGTCTGGGCTATTTAATGGTTTCTGAAAATACACTATATTACATTACACATTGATGGAACTGTAAATACAAAATATTAAACTCAATTATAAATATTAATGCTTATATGTGTGTTAAACAGCAAAATTATAATCCCCTTTCTGACCTTTTGGGGATTCCAAATCTCTTTATAAATAAATTCTCCTGATTTGACAAAACATAATGCATCTTCTGGGTCATTAAAAACTGAAATTTGATTTTTGATGAAAAAAACAACCACACACACTAGCCATTTGGTGGCAGAATATATATAGTCACCTAGACTCTGTTATAATCTTGAAAGGGGTAAACTTATACTTTAGGGTAAACAAAAGGAGAACAGGGATACAAAATGGAAATCTAAGCATTCCCTCTGCTCTGGGCTTTAACTATTTCCATTCCAAGCAGGACTTCTGCAGGCTGGTCTGAAAGAATCCTTATCTAGTACTGGATTTCAGGTCTAAGACATTAATGCTGGTATTGACATTAATAATTCCACTTCAGGTGAGTTTAAAAACACCACAAAAACAAAAACTGTGAATGGAGATGAAATAATCCCCATTTTTCAAAAAAAGGGAGTAAATTTTTGAAAGCACAGAAAGAAATATACATTTTTGTTTGAGCAAGATGGACCAATTTTAAAACACTTCCCCCCCCACCCCAGTTCTATATATGAAGCACATTTATATGGCATCTTAAGGTCTGCAAAAGCCTCTTACATATGTCTATTCATTTGAGCCTCACAACAACTTGGAGAAGTAGGTGCTATTATGATCCTTATCTTACAGATGAGGAAGCTAAGACAAAGAGAAGTTAAGTGACTTGCCCAGGGTCACGCAAGTAGCAGGTTTCTGAGTCAGGATTTAAACTCAAGTGTACAAGCCTCCAAGCCACTCTCATCAATCCACTTTGCCACCTACCTATCTAATAGAATCAAAAGAGCTAGAGGAAACTTTAGAGATCATATAGCCCAGAGGTTCTTAAGGTGCATTCCACAGATGCCGAAGGATCCTCAAGGTCAAAATTTTTTCACAATACTACTAAAACTTTCTCTATTAAAATAGCCCTTCCTTTTTCAATTAATGATCTGTGTAAGGCCATATTTTCTTCATATACTTTAATCAAAATAACATAGCATAACAGAATGAATATAGGAAGTACATATGAGAATCCAGCTGTCTTCTATGAAGCCAGACATTAAGAAAAAATTGCAAAAAAAGGTAAAACAATGCTATTCTTCTTACTAAAATTTTCTCTTTTAGAAAAGTTTTATTCACTAAAAATGATTTCTTACTTTTAAATGAATAAATAAACATTTTAAAAGCAATCAGTTTTAATTTCTAATACGATAAGTAGAGATAGATCTGATCCACATAAACAAAAGCTCTTTGGGGTTTTCAATAATTTTTAAGAGCATAAAGGGGTCCTGAGACCAAAAAGTTTGAGAACCACCGATCGAGCCCAACCCTCTTATTTCACAAATGAGGAAATTAACTCCCAGGGAAGGGAAGTGACCTAGGACCACGCTAAGCAGACAGGAGCAGAATTATATTTGAACCTGAGTCCTCTGACTACATAACCATTACTCCGTACTATTATCACACATCCTTTTCATGGGATCAATGGCATTTCAAGCTGAAAAAAACCCTAAGAGATCAACAGATGAGGAAGCTGTGGCCCACAGAGCTGGAGTAACTTAAGCAAGGTCACACAGGTAATTAATTTCTAATGGGCTTTCAATTCCTAGGTAGGCAATTCTCCAGAGTCTTCAGGTGTATCATCTCTACATCACTCAGTAGCAGGGACAACCCTAGGGAGAGTTTAGTTTCACACCTAGGGATTTTTTTTAGGTAACTCATTTTGCTTCATAATGTAGACCTGGCCTCAGAGAGAGTTTCAAGCTGGTATGTGCTCATGTCATTTCTCTCAAGGATAAGACTATGTATGAAATACAGAAATTACCCAGTAAAATAGATGCCATTTTACTTTGTTTCTCCCCGAATAGCCCTTCAGCTGTTGAGGCATATACATTTTTTTCTCCAGGCAAAATCCCCAGGCTAATATAACTGAAACTTGTATCTTTAGGAACTCCTGCTTCTCAAATATTATTTCGATGTATTTGATTATCAGTTGCAGTTTCATTTCATATTTAACCATGTAGCAGTCCAATGGAAAGGGGGAAGCTGAGTCCACTGGAAAATTCCCTTCCTGCCAGCTGCTGAGATTTTCTGAAGATACAAGCACCTGACATTCTGTTTCTATCATACCTTGTCAAGTAAGCATCGAGACTCTCCTTTTTGCCCCTTATTTTTTCACTGCTTTGTTAAAAAAGCTGAGAGTTTTAAGGGCTCGAGAACTGATCACCTTTGGTCCAAGTACCCCACTCCTCTTTTTAAGATGCCCCCCACCACTGCACTGCAAGCCCTACCCCCCGCCAAGACGTGGTCTGGTCACCTTTCAACCTCAATCTCTTAGGCAACTGTGAACCCAAGACAACTATCCTAAACCCAAACAGATGTTCAGAACTCTTGCCCAAAAACCCTAGAGAAGAAAAAAACTTCAAAATAAGAATCAGCAAAACACAAGAATCAAAGAAACCTTTCAAAATAAAGTCATCCAAGAAAAAGAGCCCCCAGTGCCCTAACAAATCTACTCAAGTCGCCCACTGGAGCTGTGGGAATTTCCTCTGAGAATACAAACCTAACTCTCTTCAAAGCTTGGTCATCTTATGCAACTCTTATCTGCGTCCTCCCATAAACCTGGCATTATGGAACCGTCAACCAGTCCAGGGCTTTCTACACCGCCACCTTCTCTTGACTTCAGGAAAATACCCACAAGCTGTCCACAGTATCCCTCATTCTTACTCTGTGGCCAATCCTTCTTTGTTACGCATTTTAACGAAATCCTTCATTCTTCAGCATAATTCTATATAATGCATGGCAGTTTATTGTAGCCTCCCAAATACACAAAGCTTGGTATATTATAAGAAATAGGAATGTTGGAGGATTATCATTCCAACCAAAAACGTAGACTTAAATTTTGCATCTGTCTTTATCCACCTCGTTGCAAGTATTGGCTGAGAAATAGCATTAACATCATTAATCCGTAAACAGGTTCCACAAGGAGATATTCCATTGGTGGGGTGGGGTGGGGTGGGGTGGGGTGGGGAGGCATAAGTGAAAAGACAGAGATGGGATCCTAATGGTTTGTCCCTTCCAATTGGCCCTTATTTCAACCCAGATTCTTCCTAGAAAGTAGGAACAGACTGATAAAAGGCACAGGACTGGGTCAGGAAGAATAATGAAAAATAAGAAAGAATGGGATAGAAATGTGAGGAGGATCAATAAAATTAAAAGGAAGGGAGGAAAGACGGAAGGAAGGAAGGAAGAAAGAGAAAGAAAGAAAGAAAGAAAGAAAGAAAGAAAGAAAGAAAGAAAGAAAGAAGGAAGGAAGGAAGGAAGGAAGGAAGGAAGGAAGGAAGGAAGGAAGGAAGGAAGAAAGAAAGAAAGAAAGAAAGAAGGGAAAAAGAAAAGAAAGAAAAAGAAAATAAGGAATAGAAAAAAGATCATAGGTTCACAGATTTGGAGTAAGAAGGGGTGTTAAATCCAACACCCACATTTTACAGATGATGAAATAGAAGCCCGGAGAAATGAAGCAACCTGATGAGGATCATTTGGACTGTAAAGTGACAACTGATATTTGAATCGGTGTTTAACTCCAAAGACAGCACACTTTGCAGTGAGCTACCATGCCTTGAGGCCCATAGCCTCCATCATATAAACGGAAAAGCTGGTGTTTTTCCCTTTCCTTCTCATTTTCTAGAGCGATAGTGAACATCAGAAAAAGAAAAATCCACTAAAGGACTGAAATATATCTACTCAGTACCAACTACAGTGAAAAGATACGCAGATGTGGTCACAGCTGTAAACAACTAAATGTTATGTGGACAAGACCCTGGCTATCCTGGGTATATTTATATTTACAAAAATACGCAGATTGCTCATGACATCAATAATTTTATCTTAACGGCCTTGCAAGGAAGTTGCCAGCAGCAATATCTGCCTATCTAGGGCTTTTCCCTGTCCTAATCTCAAGGTTGAAGGACAAAGTTTTAAGAAGAAAGAAATAAGAATTCACATTATCAAAGTAGCCTGGAGTTGCTGGGGTAAACTCTCCTCCTGGGAACCGATCCTCTTTGGTGAATATGCGTACAGGTCACATACTGCTATGACCAACTGTATGGGACCATCTACCTTATATTGTGGGACATGAATATTGCTTGATCTGAGTAAGCACGCTAATGATTGAGACTTGTGCTTAAAAAAATACATTTCTTATAACTGAAATTGACATTCAAAACAGGAAGCCAGCAACCATACTGGTCTTTAAAAGCCTACAACGCATTGTTCACAATGCAAAGTACAAACAACCAGCTATGTATACACGTATGAAGAGAAAAAATACAAATGAATCTCATTGCTGTTTTAATTCTTTTCTAGGGAAAAAAAAAGTACAGAACCACTCCAGTGCTTTGTGCAGTTGGAAAATCCTGTTTTGTCTTAAACGCTTAAAATAAACTAAGAATTAATTCATCATCACCCAAAGAGAAAAATCAATGAATCCCTGCAAAATCCTTCCTGGAACTTCTTCCCCTAGAGAAGTTAAAAGAAGTCTTAACCCCCAGACAATAATAATAACATCTTGGGACTGAACTGCCAACAGATAAATTCAATTAGAACAGAAGAAACCTTTATAGATTTTGGGTCCTAAAGAACGTCATACCATAAGAGTTAAAGGAGGCTAATGATGCCCTTTCTGTCAGTGGTTTATAGTTCTAACACCAGGAAAAATGGTGCATGGATTTTGCTCCACAATGTTGCCAGGTGCAAAACAAATCATTTACCATGGTCAACGGGCATCTTTTGTTTTGTCTTGATACTTATATCTAGAGGCTAAGACATCAAAGGCAAAAATCAGATGTCTATACATGCCCAGGGGTGTCAATTAATCCTAAAAGCTTTCCAACATCTAGAACCCAAAGTAACTGAAAATAGCCCATGTCCTCAAATTTTATACATATATAGATAATATAAAAACTACAGCTGGACTTATATAATACCAACAGGTGATGGAAAAAATAGAGATTTTAAGGAACATTTCAATAATACCATTGCAAAGTAAGACAGAAAGGGGTAAATGATTCATAGGGTATAAATTTCCTTTCACTGAGATTTGATCAGAATTCAGCTGAAGACTAGGGAGTTATGCTCTGAAATTTCTACCAAGAACAATACCTAAATTGTGGTAATAATATTTAAAAACTAAAGCCCAGTGATTCAATGACAAATAGCTGCCCATTTGAGTAGCTACTCAGACTTAAGCTTTTTAACTGAGAGATGAAATATGTACTTGATTGACTGAATGGCCTTATTTGAGATGAGAATGATAATAAATGTTTAGAAATTTTACCAAGTCCCTAAAATTTTTCATTTTCTCTGGGTGGATGTACAGTTGTTGAATTGTATTACTATTATCATTAGCATCTTTATTGGTAGTGGTGTTATTCTACCACTAGAAACTGTACTAAAAAGAATATGTACTAAGAAATATACAAAAAATTAGGGTTACTTCAACAAAAGGGTTAATTAGGGATACAAATTTTCTCAGACTGTTAATAATGGGAATGACATATACTATGTGCCCATAAGTAATTCTCAGGTATCTTTGATCTTCAGTCCCACCGATTTCTGTTGCCTACCGTAGCCTGGCCTCTGGGACTCTCTCAGAACCAGACATCTGGCTACTTTGTTGTCTTAGACTAATCTCATCCCACGAGAGCTCAAGAAATGACACCAGGCAAGGAGGGTCCTGGCAAGGGAAAAAACATTACAATATTAGCAGATTTTTTTGAGTGGACTGGAGTACCAAAATCATCTTCAAATTTCTATGGGGGTCTTAGGAGCTGTTCTGTTCTGTGGTTTTTCTGCACAAGAATAATTTAAATAGGATGTACATATATGTATATATATATACTCCATCTTTAAAGACTATCAATCATCTTTAAAAATTCACTGAATGTTAATCATGGAAAATTACAATGTGTACGGAAAAGTTAAGAGTGGGGGGAAGGGGAATACAAATCAAATAGCTTCTGCACCCATCTGTTAGGGTTGGGTGATGACTGATAAAACAAAGATTTTAATTGTCAGCTGAAAGGTGACACCAAAATCGTGGGATAATGCCGAAGATTTGCAAAATAGAGTTGCTCAGCTCCCATTATCCCAACTCCCTCCCTATCCTGCTCTTTCTTCTTACTAACATTTTTTTAGGACCTTGGCTGCCAATCAGCCAGAAGGATTTTGAGTAAAGTAGGCTTCTTTTTAAGTGTGCCTTTGAGATACCAGGAGCGACCAAAGAGAGGAGATATGAGCTTTAAAAAGAAATAAAAGGGACTCAGGCACAAAGAGCTTTTTTGGGAAGAGACAAAGGTCATCAGTATTTTTCCCAGGGCAACAAATAATCATCAACATTTTAACACCTTTTTTAGTGATTATCGTTCGATCTCCAGATCAATACCTTCTGAGGTCCAAGGAAATAATTTACACAAATAGGTTACACAAATGCAAGATAAGCCAAGGAGGGATAAGTTTCCAATTTCTCAATTTTCTGGCTTTTCCTCTTAAAACTTAAGGGATTATGCTGAATTACTATCTTCATGACAAATACCTATTTCTAGCCCATATACATTTGAATGAGAAATATTCCAAAATTTCCTGGCACTAACATTACAGAGGGAGGTTTGTTCTGCTTCATGTGAAAAAACAAAAGTGACTGTGCACTTGAATAGAATAGCAAGGTGCCTTGTCCACACAGCTGTTTGAAGAAATGACTAGTTTTCTGTTTTATGCTTCAATTTCCTTTGCATTAATAAAAAGGTGAAGCTGTATGGTGACTTTCGCCATACGCTGTATTTCAAATCCAGTCCTCTCTCTCATGAGTTCATAATTCCCCATTTTAGCAACAACATCCGCTGAAATCAGTTACCTCCATGGTGATTAATGACACGGACAGACAATTTCAAGACAGTATAAGCATGAGAAAGGAAATCTTAAACAGCCACATTTCTCTTTTTAATGAAAATTCCCCCAGTAGAATAGTAAGATTCTGGGGAAAGGGGAGGGGGAACATAGTAAGAAGAGGTGAGGAGGGAGAAATACTAAAAACAATGTTTTATGTCAAGCAGCTTCCTCTCCCCAAAGATGTAAGACCAAGGTGAAAAACACTTGCTGAAAATCGCACCTTGTTTTCTAAAGGGAGGTCAGAAGAAGTCCCCTAGTATGTCTGAACAAAGCTGACTGCCAAGAAAGGGTCTCACAAAGACTTCCTAAGGCATCTGGAGTTGCAGGCCCAGCACCAGAGATTGGGCTGTTGGTCTAGGCCAGTTTCACTCACTCTCACCCAAAGAAGATGCATTTAATTGATTGGCTTTCACCTGGGATTCCCAGAGCAGTCTAAACAAACAAAAAGCTGAAATAACTACATTTTTAAAAACTTTTTGTGAATCTCACAATAATAATAATGGATAACATTTATACAGCGCCTCAAGGTTTGCAAGGCTTTGTAAACAACATCTCATTTAATTCTTACAACTACCTAGTTCGGTACATGTCACTACTATCTGTACCTTACAAATGAGGAAAAGGCTCTGAGAAGGGATTTGGACCCAGGATCTTCCTGACAGGGCAGCTAGGTGGCACAGTTTAATTGGATAGAGCACCGGGCTGGGAATCAGGAAGACTTGTCTTCCTAAGTTCAAATCTGGCACCAAACAATAGCTGTGTGACCCTGGACAAGTCACTTAACCCTGTTTGTCTCAGTTTCCTCATCTGTAAAATGAGCTGGAGAAGGAAATGGCAAACCACTCCGGTATCTCTGCCAATAAAATCCCAAAAGGGGTCACAAGAGTCAGACACAACTGAACAACAACTTCCTGACTCCAAATGACAGAGACACTCCAAAAGTACTACAGAGCTGAAAGGGACCTTAAAGTCCACTTCGTCCAAATAACCCACCCAAGATCACAAAAGTAGTAAGGGAAAAAGCCAGGACTCTAATTCAGCTGAAGTCCTGTGACTCCAAGTCTTACCCAAGGGCTTTCCCAATCATCGAAGGATTTCAAAACAATATTCAGCAGAATCTTAATGTTAAGTGCATTTTAATGTCTTCTAAAATGGGTATTTTAAGGTAACCCTTTATTAAACTGAATATTCCATTAAACCTAACACTCACTCAAAAATCATTATGCACAAGGAGAACATTACTTTGGAACAAGTGGGTATCACTTTACCAAGAAGGAACAAAGGCTGACAATGGGCTTGGGTTATCACGCTGGTCAAACATCACTGAAAATGGCCTACTTCTAGAGAGAGTCTATGAAACAGCTAAGAAGGTCATCAATCTAAAGGTCCTCCATGAACAAAAATCACAGAAACTCACCCAACAATACGATGACAAAGAAATGTTCAACCATGGGTAAATTATGCAGATGTGTTTATCACAGGAGGCGGGGAGAAGAGTGGGAATCAGGACCCAGTCATGACCACCAGAAATCATAGATAAGTTATCCTTAAGGGTCCGAATATGTTGATTAAATTAGATTATACCAAGAAAAGGCAGAAACTGTGTATCATCACTGAAATCTGTAAAAATGGGGCATCTACAAAATGTCTAGCAAGGCATGCATGACCTGGTGGCTAGGATTAAACATCGGAAATGCACTACTTTTCATAAATTAACAGACAACAAATCCCTATGCTACAAATCTAGAGCTCAAAATATCACAGTACTGAAACCAGAGCATTATAACCAACAGAACTGTGGATCACAGTTGACAGATGTTACATTGATCCATAAAAATTCTAAATGATATTTTAAATAGACATCACCATATCAAATACTCCTAATTGCCAAGCTTCTAGAATAAAAAGCTAGAGGTTCTCATCACCCCATCATCTTGTAAGCTAATTGGAATTAGACCGAGGATGCTTTTGGTGCTATATGCCAACGTTTTTATTCAATCACAAGAAAGTCATTTTATTCACCTGCGCAGCAGGCCACAGAACATTAAATGTAAAAAGAACAACAGCGACATAGCAACTTGTCTCAGGACCATTCCCACCTGAACTCCAAAAAAAAGTTCGATCGTAAGATGGACAGCGACAACAACAAAAATCTAATGTGGATCTGGCGACTGACAATTTAGAAAATACTTTGTACGCACATTATTTCACTTGATCCCGATGACGCTGTGAGGAAATGACCCAAACAGTATTAAATGGGGAAAATCAAAGGTCAGAGAGATTAGAGAGATCTGGTAAGGCTGAATGGAGTTGTACATCTATAATTATTCATTTGATCCTTACAGCAATCCTGTTAAGGAGGTGGCATTATCCCAATTTACTGTTAAGTAGGTGGTGTTATTATCCCCAATTTACAAATAAGTTCATCAAGGCTTAGGGAGATGAAGAGACTCACTTGGAGTCTCGCAGCTCTCTGAGCATCTAAGGTGGGATTTGAACTCAGTCTTCCTGACTCCAGGTCTAGCTATGCTGCCTTTTGACCAAGGTCACACAGCTAAGTGGCAAATGTGGATTCCAATTCAAGTCTTCTGACTAGGATAAGGAAGTTGCTATTGTCCATTCATATCTAACTCTTCATGACCCCATCTGGGGTTTTCTTGGCAAAGATGCTGGAGTGGCTTGCTATTTCCTTCTCCAGTTCATTTTACGGATGAGGAAACTGAGGCAAACGGGGTTAAGTGACTGGCCCAGGATCACATAGCTAGTAAGTGACTGAGATAACATTTGAACTCAGGTCTTCCTGACTTCAAGCCCAGCACTTTATCCACTGAGCCACCTAGCTGCCTCCTAGGCTAGGCAGGCAGGAAGACTAATTCAGAGTTTTTTCTTATGGGCCCCAAATGAATTTAGTTCAGACCATTAATTTGTATGATCCTTAATAGCAAGGACTGTGTTTTATTAATCTCTGTATCGCTCTCAGTGGTTATCACACATTATATGCTCCTAAATGTTTATTGAATGAATGCTTTTCAAATTAAAGTACCTTGGGATCATCTACAAGCTCTAAACTCAAGTCTGCAAATCGGCCGTGTTCTTCTGGAGAAAGGGAAAAAGAAAGGGGATTGGGGGGGGGGGGCAGGATTAGTATAAGAAAACAATGTCCAAGCTAAGCGTGATGGCCAAGCTTAACTAGAAAAGGATCCCTGACACCTAGAAAACATCAAATTAAGATTATTTATGTTGCATTACATTTTTATTTATTTTGCTAAACATCTCTCAATTACATTTTAATCTGGCTCAGGACTGATAAGGAGTTATGACACCTCTGGCCTAGTAGATAAAGTGTTGGACAGAGTTAGCAAGACTTGGGTTCAAAGCCTGCCACTTTCTGTGTCATCATGGGCAACTTGCTCCATCCCTTTGCCTCAGTCTCTCCATCAGTAAAGTGGCAATGATCAGTCTCACACGGTTGTATTATGAGGTTCAAAAATGTAAAGTGCTTTGCAAACTTTAAAGAACTGCATAAATACCAACTGTCATAGGACAGATAGGAAGGTAGAATGTAAGCTCCTCAAGGGCAGGGTCTGTTTTTGTCTTCATATCCCCAGCCCCTCACACGGTAAACAACACACAGTAGGCACTTAACAAATGCTGGCTGAATGAATCTATATATAAAGAAAGAGTGGACCAGATATCAATTCCTTTCAAAAAAGAGGACATTCAGTGATCCCTAAAAGAAGAAAGACTTCCTAAGGTAAAACTTCCTATTATGGATTCCCAGTAATTCTACTAAAACTGGCTCAAAATATATCAAGGGTGAAAAATCTCACTTTTAAATCACAAACCCCAAAAGCAATAAAATGACATTCAATAAGAAAATCTCGATCCTCCAAACTGCTAACTTCCAGGTCACTCAAATAAGCTGTCAAGGCAGAAATGATTAATTCATCACCAATCAGCCACAGCCAATGCACCTTTCAAACTCAGGTGTTTTTTTAAAAGCACCAGTAGACTAATCATGTAACAGGACAGTACTATGGCGCAGCGCATCATGAAACCAGGGCTGTGAAATGGATTAATTAATGCTAAAAACAGGGGTAAGATTGAGAAAGCTATCCTGGTGTGACTTCTAACGTTACTAAACTTATTCCTGTTACTTCAGCACAAATATCGGTTTCACAGAAAATATCACATGCCCAGTCTCCGGGCCAAACACAGTCAGCTGATCCTAAAGAACTCAAATTAAAGACAGTGGCCACTCCCTGCTGTATCCCTTTACGGCTGATATGGTCTCATTCGAGGCTTCTCCATACATTCTCCTTTGACTCATCCACTCCCAAGGGGTCAGTTATCACCTCAAAGCCAATGACTCCCACATCTTTACATCCATCCCTGATTTGTCCCTAGAGCTCTACATCTCAGCTATCTCCATGTAAATGGCCCACCGTCACCTGAAATTAACATGTCCTGAACTAAATTCATTACCATCTACCTTAAATCATTCCCCTCTCTAAACTTCCTCTTGTCAGGATTTTTTTTTTTTACTCTGGACAGTCCTAGCAAGGTAAAATGAAATAGTAGTGAGTGTACTCAGAGTAAAATCCCAGGCATGATTGTGACACATGACAAAACTTCTCCTTGCCTTGGGTTCCTCATCTTTTAAAAGGAGAGAACAGAAGACCTCTAAGGTCTTTTCTGGTTCTAAATGTACAACCCTTCATTTACCCTACCTCCCCTACCCCCACCCAACCACCTATCAAATTCCTACCTCCCCCCACCCCCACCCAACCACCTATCAAGTCCTTCTGGTTCTATCTCTACAGTGTCCATCACCAATATTCTCCTCTCCACTTAACCCAGTCTATCTCCTAGTCTCTCCACCTCTCACCTAAACCACTAATGGATCTCTTTATATCTAGTCTCTCCTTCACAAAGCTATGGACATAATCTTCCTAATGTATACCTCCTGTTACCCTCCTGTTCAAAAATCTTCAGAGGCTCCCTGTTGTCTAACCCAACAATATGGCAGCAATCTATCTTTTCAGTCTTATATTATCTTCATGTATTCTATTTTCAAGTCAAACTGGGCTATCAGCTCCCACCACCACCACCACCACCAAGTCACTCTTGCTCTTCCATTTCCTACCTTGATGAATTCACACATCCCTGGAATGAACTGCAGCCCCCTCCTCTCTGCTGAAATGCTTCTCTTGCTACCTTGCCTCCTCCAGAGGAAAGTCTTCCTTGATTCCCCTCACCTAAAAGTGTTTTCTCTCTCCTCAAACATTTCTAGGGCACCTTGTCTAGATCTCTCCTTTGTGCTACTTACATTGTTCCTTGCATTAGATTTCTTCGCCTACAGGTCTGCCTAAGAGAATGTAAGCTTACTGTAGGAAGATACAGGGGCCAAGAATAAAGATTCTCCTTCATGCCTCAGCACAACATAGGTAGAAGCAGGTGCTACAAGGAAGAAATCATAAGATTTATCCTCAGCCTGCCTCTTGGGCCTATCCCTCTTTCACCCCACCTGCCTACTGATTCCCTTCCTATCCAAGGCCCTAGCTCAGGAAAAATGTGCCACAATAACCATATCCTCACCATCCCACCACAGAACATCACCATTGACCACTTACTCAAATAAACTTTTAAAACAAGAACCATTATTAATCTTCAGTCAGCCTCTTACTTCAAAGGGAGAAATTCCAGAGTTGTTCCAACTTTCAACTTTTATTGCTGTGAGGCATCAAAAGCTGGATTTTCTTGGACTTTTTGTTTCTGCTCCCAGAATAGACCGACTGGAACAGAAGGAACCTCAAAGGGAACCTTCTCTATTTTACTTCTATAATTCAATTCAACAGATATTTATTGAGCATTGTGTAGACCCTTCAGGAGACACAAAAGAAGAGAGCCTAGACCATGCCTTCAATGACTTTACAATCAAAACAGAGAAGATGACAAATTATATAAATAAGCAAGGGATGAGGAAAAGATGTTATAATGGCCATAAAGGAAAGGGAAAATACTGGAGGGGTTCAGAGGAGTGGATCATATTTGGTTAGAGAGAGCAAAAAAGGTATCATGTGGGATCTTAAGGACAGATAAAGTTTTTGAAAGGTTGAAGGGGGGGGAGATTGGCAGAAGGTGAGTCCATTCCAGAGAGGAAATAGCAGAAGGAAAGGGAAGAAAATCTGAGGTACCAACAGAAAGCAGAATGTAATCCAATTTGGCTGAATATTTTGGTGAAAACCTGGAAAAAACAGGTTGCAGACATAATGTGGAGATCACTGAGTGCCATGCTGATGAGTCTGGACTTTAATTCAGCCGGCATCAGATGGTTTGGATACCTGGTTATAGGTCTGATTGTTTTTAGGACAGTGGAAGGTAAATTCCTAGACACCAGTCTGTCTCTGGAGGGTTTAGGGAAAGAGAGAGAGAGAATGAGACAGGCTACTGTGTCCTTTTATATTACTGAGTGGTTGTTACCACAATCCATTCCCACCAATGATCTCCCATTTGGAACCAGGATCAGATGATATTGCTCTCATTCACCAGTCCTGGCAGAAACATCCAGTGGAAGGCGAGCACTACTTAATTCTTATTTATCCAATCCCCCTCTGATTACTGCCAGTAAGCTTCACTCACATCAACAGGTCATTAAGCTTCTCGCTGTCCAAAAGGCCCCAGCTTATCTCCGTTTCCCTATAGGGAAGAGCTGGCTTCTATTTTAGTATAAAACTTACAGAGCAAGAAAGAAAAAAAAAAAGAAACATAGTGCCTTTCAGCCTAGAGTAAAATTTCACCAAATGTAAATTGGGAATTCCTAGAAGCACCATAAAAGTCTCGTCAGACTCAATCAATAAACGAGCATTTACTAAGTGCTCATCTATGTGCCAGGCATGGGCTAGTCCCAGAGGATGCAAATACAAAAACAAAATGGCGCCTGCCTTCAAACAGTTTATGTTCTACTGAGAGGATATAATAGGTTCATAGAGAAGTAAATATGATATATACAAAATAAATACAAAGTTGGGGGGAGGGGACTACTAACAAGTAGGGGAATCAGCAAAGGTGTCTTGAAGGTGGTGGCACTTCAGCCATGCCACAAAAGGAGCTAGGAGATCCAATGGGGAGGAGAACAACCCAGAGACAGAATATTACTTATGAGGAATAGCAAGTACTCTGGTTTGGCTGGGATGTAGAGACTGTGACAGAGAGCAATGTTTTAATCAACTTGGAAAGCCTATGATCATTACAGTATTAATAATGATAATAATAATAGCAGCAGTAACAATGGCTGGCATTTGTATATTATTTTAAGGTTTACAGAGAGATCCTCTTAGACTTGGATAATTGAGAGAAGAATAGCACATGATTCAGCCAATAATGCAAGTTTTTTTTTCTCACAAAAGAAAAAGTTGCTACAATTTATGCATTTATTTCAATAAACTAAACACTAATTACTACTTTTTTAAAATAAGGCTTAGTCAAAATATCATGAGGCTAACTACAAGATGACACATTTTACAGCCACAGCAATTCTCATACTCCATCAACAAAATTATCACGTTTGTGGGCTGTGTTAATTATAGGAGTACAATGAAAACACAGATCCTTAAAGTATTTTGATCAAGGAGGTCACAGTAATAAAAGGCAAGATTTACAGAGCATACCTAGAGTCATGGATGTACTTTCTTCCCCTCAATTCAACCCTTACTTAAGTAAACTACCCACATGAGACGGTGGCTGTAAGGCTCTCTGGACACTGGTATGACATAACTAGCAGTCTGCCCAGGTCATTCTCCAGCTTCCCCTTCTAGGCAGCATTTTAAAAGTCCTTCCTGACCTGGCTCCTGCCTCCAAGATCATTACACTTTACTCCTCCCATGTATGAGCCTAACTGGGGTACTTGCTGGTCCCCAACGATGATGACATTCCATTTTCCACTTGAGCTTTTGTATATACTTTCCCAAATGCCTGGAATGATGTTCTTCCTTCCATGTACTTCTGGCAACCCCAGGCTCCCTTCAGGGCTTAGTTCCAATGGAAGTTTCTTTCAAAAAGGACTTTCTTGATTATCCCCAGCTATTAATCCTCCTCATTACCAAAATAACTTTGTATTAATTGTGTGTGTATCTACATCCTGTATTTAATTCATCTGGGAACACGTTGCATCTTGACCTTCCTCCAGTAAAACGTAAGCTCCTTTGAAGGCAGGGGCTATCTTATTTTGGAATCTGCATCCCCTGGCTTGTTGATTTAATATTATTATGATCGTTCTTTCCTTTCCACTCTCAGGAAAGCCTTTCATTTTTCTCACCTATTGTTCTCAGACATTTAAAATCCCATTCATGACTTGTGCTCTAAGAAATGATGAGCAGGATGATTTCAGAAAACCTGGAAAGACTTACATGAACTGATGCAGGGTGAAGGGAGCAGAACCAGGAGAACACTATACACAGTGATAGCAGTATTGTACGGCTATCACCTGTGAATGACTTAGCCGTTCTCAGCAATTCAATGATCTAAGACAATTCCAAAGGACTCATGATGAAAAATGCTATTCACCTCCAGAGAAAGAACTGATGGAGTCTGAGTGCAGATCAAGGCAAACTGTTTTTCACTTTATGTTTTTTCTTTTGGTCTGTTCTTCTTTTACAACATGACTAATATGGAAAAATATTTTACATTATTGCACACACACAGCCAATATCAAACTGCTTACCATCTTTGGGAAGGAGAAAGCAACAGAGGGAGAATGGGAGAAAAACTGGAACTCAAATTTTTTTAACTTATTGTTAAAAACTGTCTTTACATGTAATAGGGAAAAATAAAATACTATTTAATTTTTTTTAAAAAGAGAATTGTACAGAATAAAATAAAATCCCATTCATAGTTTCCAAGCAGGCCATCTCTAGCTTAAGCACTACCAGCCCTAGAGCAGGAGTCCTTAGCCTGAGGTCTGTGAACTTGTTTTTTAATATGTTTGATACCTGTATTTCAATATAATTGCTTTCCTTTGTAAGCCTATGGATTTTATTTTATACATTTACAAGCACTATTCTGAGAATGGGAGAGCAGTCTTCCTCAGCATGCCTAAGGAGATTGTGATACACAGGAAAGTTTAGGGACCATCCTAAAGCATTCTCTCTCCTAGCCTGAGTTAACAGGTTTGGTTTTTTTGGTTTTGTTCTTTTAGAGAGCAAAGCCTCGATGCTTCCCTGCGACTAGGATCCACTAATTTGATTTTCTATTTTTAAGAGACAGCTCAACTGCCATGGTAGCCTTCTACATTTTTCCCCTTTCCCATATAAGAAGAGAAAAAAGAAACCACAGGAACTCTGCACATTTGGAAGAGATGAAGTAAAACCCCTTCTCTTTTGGTCTCCTCCCAATCAGGAAAACAATTTCCTTAGCAACCAAGGTACTGATCCTGCGAGTCCAGTGGACGGAGCACTGGGCCTGGAGTCAGGACAATCTGAGTTCAAATCTGGCCTCTCTCTCTGGCCGTGTGATCCTGGACAAGACATTTCACCTCTGTTTAACTCAGTTTCCTCAACTGTAAAGTGGGGAGTAATAATACCTTCCTCTCAGGGTTGTTGTGAAGATATTGAGCTAATCTTTGTCAAGTGCTTAGCACAGTGCCAGGCACATAAGAGGTGCTATACAAATCCTGCTTCCCTTCTCTTTCCCTCCAATTAACCACTTACATATCAATACTCTATTTGCAGTGAATCAGTGTTTCATTCGTTAACGTATTTGATATATGTTTAAGAAGCACCTTTTCTGAGATGGGCGATAGAAGAGATACAAAGTTTAAGTAACACACAATCCCTGCTCTCACCAAGCCTTGAACACAAAAAGGGAATGAGAAATAAACACAGATAGCAGGAATACAGACTATTTTATAAGAGCATTAGAGACTTGTAAAATAAAGTCCTATGGAAGGTCCAAGGGGGAAGGTCATTTATCTACCAAGAAAGCCTTTCTAGAGGAAATGGCATTTAAGCTTTACTATGGAGAAGAAATTAACAGGCAAAAAGAACAAGGAAGGGAACCTTAGACACGGGAGATAATAAGATCAAAGTCATGGACACGGGAGCACTCAGTATTACAATGGCAGGGAGCTGTCCGCTTTAGCTGGAGCACAAAAAGTAATGAGGGGACACAAGAAGAAGGCAGCAAAGAAAGTGGCCCTGAACTAAGGAAAGCCAGGAATGCTGAGCAGTGCACAATAGGCCAGGCAGGTGGGTCTCTGGTTAATGCTCTAATTTTATAAAACACCCAAGTCAAATGACTTCCTCCTTCGTGGGGGCCAGGCCCTTTTTCTTTCTGAACAATGAGCACCATGTCTGAACATAAAAGGAGATTTTAAAAATACAGTTACATATTGGTCTCTTCACAGGGCAACTGTTTATCGACCACAAAAGGGTAAGAAGTTCAAACTGACAATAACTCTGTCTCTCTCTTCTCTCTCCTCCTCCCCCTCCTTTCTCTCTTCCTCTCTCTCCCCCCTCTCTTCTCCTCTTTCTCTCTTCTCTTTTTTCTTCTATTTCTTCTTCTCTCCCCTATTCTTTTCTCTCTCCCTCTCCTTTCTCCTCCCTCTCCTTCTCTCTCTATTCTCATCTCTCTTCTCTTTTTTTCTTTCTCTCTCTTCCATTCTTCTGTCTCTTCTATCCCCTATTCTCTTTTCTCTCTCCCCCTCCTCTCCTGTCTTTCTCTCTCCCTCCCTCCCTCTCTTTCCTATTCTCTATCCCTTCTCTTTCTCCTCTCTCTTTCCTCTTCTCTCCTTTCCTCTTTACACAATCAGAGAATCTACACTGAAAAAGGCCTGTGTTAAGTTCTTTGGGATCATAAATGATTTCACTTGTTTTGTAGATTATTTTTAACATTTCATTTGTTCTAATCGGTCAAAATCTGCCTTCTCACCCTCTCATTCCACGCTGACCCCCAACTGAGAACACAAGAAAAAACAAAATCCTTTACAAACATGTATAGAGAGTATTCCATTTTTACTTGGCACAGCATCTGGTATACAGCAGGCACTTAATGTACGATGATTGAAAGATCAAATCTAGGTCCCTGCCATGAATTTTATGGTACTCCTAGGAAATCCCAGTTTGTATTTTGTGGCTCAAGATAAGTAAAGGGACCTCAAGGTCCAGGCAGGGGTGGGGAGCCTGTGGCCTTGAAGCCACATGTGGCCCTCTAGGTCCTCAAGTGCAGTCCTTCGACTAAATCCAAACTTCACAGAACAAATTCCCTTTGTTTTGTGATTTGTTCTGTGAAGTCTGGATTCAGTCAAAGGGTCACACGTGGCCTTGAGGCCACACTCCTGCAGGTAGTATGGAACAGAGCCAATTTTGAACCCAGGCCTTCTAACCCCTATAGATCCTTTCTCCTGAAGTATACAGAGAATAAAGCCACTGGTAAAACACGTCTTTGTGGAAAATAGAGCAAAGTCTAAATCACTAGTGATTAGAGAAATGCAAATCAAAACAACTCTTAGACACCACATCTCTCCCATCAGATTGGCTAAAATAACAAAACAGGAAAATGATAAATGCTGGAGAGGATGTGGGAAAATTGGAACATTGTTACATTGCTGGTGGAGTTGTGAGATGATCAAGCCATTTTGGAGAGTAATTTGGAACTACGCCCAAAGGGCTATAAAAATGTTCATACCCTTTGACCCAGCAATACCACTTCTAGGGTTGTATCCCAAAGAAATCACACAAGCGGGAAAAGGACCCATATGTACAAAAATATTTATAGCGGCTCTTTTTGTGGTAGCTAGGAATTGGAAATCAAAGGGATGCCCATCAATTGGGCAATGGCTGAACAAGCTGTGGTATATGAAGGTAATGGAATACTACTGTGCCATAAGAAATGGGGATGATATGGACTTCATAACAACCTGGAAAAACCTACGCGACATAATGCTGAGTGAACGGAGGAGAGTCAGGAGAACATTATACACAACCACAGATATATGGATTCTGTGATGACTAACCCTGAGACAGACTTTGCTCTTCTCAGCAACACAAGGTACAAAGACAATTCCAAAGGACTCACGATGGAGAACGCTATCTACATCCAGAGAAAGAACTATGAAGTTCGAATGCAGATTGAGGCAAACTTCATGCTCACCTTTTTTCCCCCTTTTTTCCTTCTCTTTTGTTTTTGTTTTTGGGGTTTTTTTGGTTCTGTTTCTTCTTTCTCACGATTCATTCCATTGGTCATAATTCTTCTCCACAACTTGACTAGTGTATAAATTAATTCAATGCGAAGTTATACGTGGTAGTTATATGAGATTCCATGCCGTCTTGGGGAGGGAGGGGGGAGAGAGAGGAGAAAATCTGGAACTCAAAATTATGTAGAACCGTGTGTTGTAAACTAAAACTAAAATTAATAAAAAAAATAATAAAAAAAGAAAATAGAGCAAAGTAACACGGCAGAAACACAGACGGGAGCCTCTTCCCAAATATACCAAACATAGGCATCACAGAAGTTTGACAAGCAAAGGAAAGTTAGGATAATTAAGAAACTACCCCTCTCCCGATGGGCTTGTATAAGGAGAGCACGTGTGGGAACAAAAGAGCTTTCACCAGTCCTTGGAGTGTCTCCTTTTTGGGTGGGGTTGGGAGAGAAAGGGAGGAAGGCCGGCTTATGACATTGATCTAGAATGGGAAAAGACCTCTGAGACTGATTTTTAAAATAGTGAAAATGAGGCTACACCAATAGCAACCCAGAACTCAGTCCTCTGCTTCCAAATCCAGCCTGCTTTCCTTTGCCCCTCCCCCCACCAGGGACCTGTGGTCTTTCCCATCAGGGAGGAGCTGATGGTTCTCCCATAAGGTCACACGTGGAGCAGTGCATAGAGTGCCCAGCCTGGAATCAGGATGATTCAAGTTCAAATTCAGCCTCGGATGGCTCCTAGCTGTGTGACCCTGGGTACGGCATTTTACCTCTGCCTCAGTTTCTTCAACTGTAAAATGAGGATAATAACAGCATTGACCTTGCAGGTTTGTTATGAGGATCAAATGAGATAATGTTTGAAAAAGGCGCTTAGCACAGTGCCTGGTATATAGTCGGTACTATATAAATGCTTATTCCCTTCCCTCTCAACCCCACCCCCACCCCGCAATCCACAGTTTAGGCCTTTGCAATGCAGCATTTAGTTCTTCCCTAAAATAGTTAAAGGCACAGAATTAAAATCCTTTTTTAGAAATGCCAGTATCATTTCCAGATAAGAAGTTATACAAGAAGTAAGCTGCACAAGAAGCTCCCTTCCTAGTTTCAAAGAAAATATATGGTCAACCCTCACTTTAGTACTCTGCTCACCCTGTAATTGCTTAGTATTTATTTTTTACATATTTCATATTCATTTGACTGCATACTTGTTGTTTAACCCCAGTAAAATGTAATCTCCCTGAGGGCAGGGGCTGTTTTGTTTCTGTCTTTGCATCCCTAACACAGAGCCTGGAACACAGGAGACACTTAGTATCTGTTGAACTGAATTTTTCTTCCTCCCTCATGAAAAGGACCTGTTTACCTGCTGTGACCCAGGGGGCTGAGGCTGTTCACATCCCCAGGTTAGTTCCTACCCTAGAAAGAAGCCTCTGCCTGGGTCAGAATGGCCTTGCTCTAATTATCGCTGCCTTGGAAAGGCTCTTCCGTGGGCGTCTCCAATTCCTACCCGGCTGCCTACTTTGACCTACAATAATAAAAAGCTTCTCCAACTGTATATGGCCTTCCTGGATCACTCTGCTGCTGCCTGCAGTGACTGGACCCTCCTTGTGAAGCCTAGGCCCTTAGGCGCATCTCTGGACCTCACTTTCTTCAGTAAAGTAAGGCGTTTTGATAACCTCTAGGATGTCTTTCTGCTCTAACTCTCTGACTGTGCAGTTCTGGTTCCAGCCCCAGCACCTCGCAATCCCACCATGCTAAGGATTTTCAAGAGTAGCTTGCACACCACAGCTCATTCAGTCAAACAGAAGAGAACGGTATGATGAAATGAGAACAGCAGGAGAGGGAAGGTATAATATATTGACTTAACATACAAATGTATGCAGTTGGCCATTAGCTCACCGCTCTGCCTACCTCACAGTACACCTTTGTTAGTATAATTTGCCTGAGAAACTAAATAGGATAAAATTCCTATGCAAACAGTAATAACGGCAGGGCTAAATGTGAAACCAACTTTTCTTTCGAGCTATATATTTTTTAAAATGTGGATATATGGATAGATGAAAAATAGCAATATTTAACAATTTCTCCTACAAATAAAGATAACTAGAACAGTGCGGTGCTCTGGAGAGAGTCAGAAGCCCACGTTCTCCTCTCAGGTTTCCCCTATGCCCTTGGTTAGAGAAAACACTGAAATCTCGGACCCTCAGTCTTCTTAGCGATAAAATGAGGGATTTAGTGGGAGACCAGACTAGACAGTGTGATGTAGTGGAAGTCACTGAAATAGGAAGAGAGAGACCCAGACTCAAATCCCACCCCTGACACTAGCTGTGATTAGGAGCAAGTCCTTGGAGCTCTGTTTCCATTCCCTATAAAATGGGGATAAATGAATTAATGAATAAATTTCTTTAAAATGGGGATAATAACGGCTGCAGACTCCACCCAACAGTGAGGCTCAAAATGTGAATATCAAGCACTCTGCCAACTTTAAAACCCTACAGAAGTGTCTGCCATTATTATCTTCAGCATCTCCTCCATAGCTCACCTCCTGGGATTCCAACACACATCATTTCAAGAGCTACTTTTCAGGGCTGAATTGTTAAAGGGGTTCCACGTAAATTAAGGAGCACGGTATTTTCACACTGCAAACCACTACAATAAAGTAATCATGAAATTCTAATTACACAGGGGCTTTGTCATAGCACCATTCTCATGAAGGATAGCATTCCCAGCAAAACAAAGTTGTATCTGTAGCAAAGTCCTTCTGCCATATTCCAGTAACAACCTTATTGGATGGTGACCAAAACATTCCTGCCTTTTGCCAAATATCCCTCTATAGCTCAACTAACATTATATATTAAGACCTTATTGTAGTTACTAAATAGGACTTACAAAGTCATTTTGAGCAGTGATGTCAAACACAAATAGAAACAAAGGCCACTAAACTATATATAAGGATCGCTGTAGGCCACATGTCAACTTAGAAAATCACATATTAACATTATCCATGTTTTATTCTATTTTTATTTATTTTGTTAAATATCTCCCAATTGAAACAAAAATTCACAAGCTTTCCATTTCTCAAAGGTCTCATTTCTCAAATACATGGAGAACTGTATCAAATTTATAAAATAAGAGGCATTCCCCAATTGAGAAATGGGCAAGGGATATGAACAAGCAGTTTTCAAAAAAAAGAAACCAAAGTTTTCAATACTTACATGAAAAAAATACTCTAAATCTTTGTTGGAGAAATGCAAATTAAAACAACTCTGAGGTACCACCTCATACTTCTCAGATTGGCTAACATAACAGAAAAGGACAATGACAAATCCAGAATGGGATGTGGAAAAGTTGGGACACTAATGCACTGTTGATAGAGTGGTGAACTGGTCCAACTATTCTATAAAGTAATTTGGAACTATGCCCAAAGGGCTATAAAACTGTGCATACCCTTTGACCCAGCAATACCACTACTATGTCTTTATCCCAAAGAGATCAAAGAAAAAGGAAAAGGACCTATAAATGCAAAAATATTTAGAGCAGTTCTTTTTGTGGTTTCAAAGAAGTGGAAATTAAGGGGATGCCCATTCACTGGGCAGTGGCTGAACCAGTTGTGTACTGATTCTGATGGAATACCACTGTGCTATAAGAAATGATGAAGGGGATAGTATCGGAAAAACCCGGGAAGACTTATATGAGCTGATGGAAAGTGCTAAGAGCAGAACCAGCAGCAGCAAAATTGTAATGATCAACTGTGAAAGACTTAGCTCCCTCCAGAGAAAAAACTGGTGAACTCTAAAAGGAGAATGAAGCACATTATTTTTCCATTTTCTTTAATTTTCTTGCTTCTGCCTCCTTTCCTCTCCACCCCTCCCCACTCACCCCCTACAACATGTCTAATGTAGAAATAAATACATTTTGCATGACTTCACACGTATAAAGAATATTGTATTTCTTGCCTTCTCAAAGTGAAGGAGAGGGAGAGCACAAGAGAAAGTGGAACAGAAAATAAAAATAAATATTTCCCAATTACATTTTAATCTGGTTCTGATCACAGGCAGGCATGCTGCATGTCTGACATGTCTGACTTAGAGTGCATTAATTTCCAAAACTATTTGTGTTATTTGCTAATGCACTTTTTTATTTACTCTTCCCAATTTTTAGAAACACAGTACGGTTCAGGGGGAAAGAATTCTAGACTGAGTCAGAAGACGCTGGTTTTAGTCTAGGCTCTGACACTAACTTGCTGTAATTTTGGGCCAGTCATTTCACTTATTCCGGCCTGGTCTCCTCCTAACAATGACAATAGCTGGAATTTGTATAGTGTGTTTTAAGCTTTGCAAAGCACTTTACAAACACTCTCTCGTTTTATTCTCAGGACAACCCTGAGAGGTGGGTGCTGTTCTTTACCGACGAGGAAACGGAGACAGAAGTTAAATAATTTGCTGATGGTCATACAGCTAGTAAATGTTTTAAGGCCGGATATGAACCTGGGTCTTCCTGATTCCGGGTCCAGCATTCATCACACATGAAGAGGGTAACTAAATTAATATTCCTGAGACACCTCCTTGTGGCACTCCCCTGCTCCAAAATTTCACTTAGAGCCAGAAGGGGCTGGGGAGGCCGTCTGACCCACCCCCCTCATTCTACAGAGAAGAAACTGAAGAATCTCAGAAAAATGAAGTGACTTGGACCAAGTGTCACAGGTAAGGATTGAACCCAGGTTTCCCTGGCTCAGAGTCCAATACTATGCATTACAATATGCTGCCTTTCCAATGCTCCTAAATTAAAACCACAAAGGTCTGCACAATCTAGCTTTCACTCACTTTTCTAGACTTATCTCACTGTCCTGCCCTTCATGCACTCTGCGTTCCAGCCAAACTGGCTCCCTGAGCATTCTGTCCCCACGTATCAACACTCTCCCTCCCCAAGTTTCCACATCCGTGTACATATTTTATCTGCCCCTGGTAAGTAGAAGCAAGGTTCATAAGGGCAGGAAGTAATTCATGTTCTTAGCCCAGGGCTTTGCATACAGTAGGCACTTAATAAATACTTGTAAACTGCAAGCTGTAATCAATGGAATGACTGTCACTAAAATGATGGTGTCACAGTTGTCATAGCATACAGTAAAATAACAAATGACCATCATGCATGCAAGAGACACAAATGAACAACTACATTTTCAGTTCAGGTTTGGGGTAGAGTTTGTTTGCTTTAAAAAAAAAAAAGGCTGAACCAAAGAATAATGAAAACATACCACCGCCCAAAAGAGGGGGGAGTTTCCTGGTATCAAAAGAGACAAATGGAACTTTAATTCCAACATTTCCAGTTCTTAAGGCAATAATCTAAGGGCCACTATGGCTAAAATGAACCAAAAAAAAAAAAAACAGAACTCCAATACAAACAAAAAACCCAACAACAATCACCTACGAAAGGAAGAACCAATGCTTACATGAGGAGGAGGAAGAAGAGACCAGGACAAAAGCACAGTGTCTATCAGCTTCCCTGTGTTTCTCCAGACTCTTAAAATTAAAAGTGACTCACAATAACTTGGGCAGCCTGTGTTTAGGGTCCCATATGATTGTGGTAATAACTTGCAGTGGAAAAAACACCTAAAACATTAATGCGTAAGATAAATAAATATGAAAAAAATGAAAAGAGAGGGATCGTGGACTTAACATTCATTTTTTCCAATTCTGAATTCCAAATTCTCTCCCTCCTGCCCACCCCTCCCTCGCCCATTGAGAAGGCAGGCAATGTCTATTATACATGATCACGGACATTCTCAGGGAGATGATGCAATCTGAGCAGAGCCTGGAAGATACGGACTTCTGCATAACCCAAATGGTGGGAAGCTCAAAAACAGACCCCTAGGAAGTGTGCAAAGCACTTTACAAATATCATTGCGTTCGATACTCACGAGTAGCCTAGGAGGCCAAGGGGTCCTAATAGCTGGGGCCGGGGGCAAGCGAAGGGCTGACATTTGGGGCCATTAAAAAGGGGTCCTCATACCTTAAAAGGCTGGGAGTTTACAGCTGTAAATTCTAAAAGAGTCAATAGCAATATATATAGCAATGAGCCTTTTGGAGATCAGAGGGAGACTCCATGGAGATTGGAGCTTTGGCCCACTTCCAGCTCCAGCCATCTCTTCACTCTCTGGCCTGTCTCTTTCCCTCCTCTCCCCCCACTCTTCCTGCTCAGTGGTACCAGATGTGGAGTCAAGGAGACTAGAGTTCAAATCCAGCCTCAGACACCGACCACCTGTGTGACTCTGGGGAGGTCATTTACCCCATAGCGGTTACATCAACTGCAGAAAGGAAACAATGGTGGCACCTACCTCCCAGGGTCGTCACGACTATCAAACAAAATATTGATAAAGTGCTTTGCAAACTTTAAATCACTATACAAATGCACACTGTTACTATTATTTCTGGGTTTTTCATATTGCTCATATCACTGTGAAAGCATTTATGTTGGGCAAGTAGGTGGCACAGCGCCAGCCCTGAGTCAAGAGGGCATGAGTTCAAATCTGGCCTCAGACACTGGCTGTGAGACCTTGGGCAAGTCACGTAACCCCTCAGTTTGCCTCAGTTTCCTCATCTGTAAAATGAGCTGAGAAGGAAATGGCAAACGGCTCCAGGATCTTTGTCAAGAAAACCCCACATGGGGTCACGGAGAGCTGGACTTGACTGAAATGACTCATCGACAACAACGTATTTTTTGTTACGAGCTACACTGAGCAGCCAAGGTACACGCCACTCAGATGATCAAAGCAGGGAACATCACTGATCAGTGACTCACCTAAGATTGTGCAGATCACAGATAAAGGCTCAGTCAGAACCTGAACCCAGGTCCTCTGGCTCCAAATCTAGCCCTTCTCAAGGGGCCAGGAAGAAGGAACGACATCCAGAGGGCCAGGGGGGCTAAGGGACTCCATCATCCACGAGGTGCCCAGACCAACAAAGTTCACACCTAAGCGCTTCTGCCCAAATGTGTTCCCCAGCATAGGTCATGGCGAAGGAGATGCAAATCCAGCAGTCTCGGCCTCTACAAAGGAGTTAATGACTGGGTAAAACCACCGGCATTTTCACTTAGTAACCCAGCCAACAAGCTCAGAAGAAAAGCTGGGGCTGAACAGACGTCCCTGGGAATCATCTGCACAGAGATCATAACTGAACCCACGGGGGCTGGTGAGGTCACAAGCCTAAGAGCATGCGGGGAGAGGGGCAGGGAGCCTCAGACAGAACCTGGGGTACACCATGGCTTCTGGGTGTGACGACAGGATCAAAGAAGGGTTCGTTTGGTTTTTAAGCATGGCAGGTGGGAGGAACATCTCACGCTCATTCTAATCTCAAAAGGCACATGCAGAGGACATCCCTGGTTCTTGTGGGGGGCTGTCGCCCACGCTGGTAACTTTCAGCTTCTCAATTTATAGTCCAAGCAGTTGAATGGCTGACAGAGAGAAGGAGAAAGCTCCGGAGTTCGTGTCTGTTAACATGGTGAACACAGCACTGAATTTAGAGTTAGAAGATGCTGCTATCTCCTAAGTCTGTGACCTCAGGTATAAATGAGGTCCCTTCACAGCTCTGGGACCCATTGTCCTCATCTATAAATTTAGGAAGTTAGACCACTAGGTGGTGCAATGTATCGAGTTCTAGGCCTCCAGTCAGCAAGACCGGAGTTCAAATCCAGCCTCAACCCTTACTGGCCGTGTGGTCCCTGGGCCAATTGCTTCACCTCTGTCTGCCTGAGTTTCCTCACCTGGAAAATGGCACCCACCTCCCAGGGTTGCTGTGAGGATCAAATGAGATTTTAAAGTGCTGACCGCTGTGCCTGGTATGTCAAGGCACTATACAAATGCTTATTTCCTTACCCCTCCCCTCGATAGAGCGCTGGACCTGGAATTGGGAAGAACTGAGTTCAAATGTGCCACATAGTAGACACTACACAAATGCTTTTTTCCTCGCCCCTTCCCAGGATAGAGTGTTAAACCTAGAGTCAGGAAGATCTGAGTTCAAATCTGCCCTCAGACACTTGCTAGCTGTGTAACCCTAGGTAAGCCACTTAACCTCTGTCTGCCATCTGAAAAATGGCGACAGAAATAGCACCTACTTCCTAAGGATGCAGAGAGCTTTACAAGCCTTCAAACACCACATAAGTGCTAGCTATCATTACTATCGGCTATTCTACTTCCCCGTTCAGCGGCTGGCTCTTTGCCCTCTCTATCCCGCTTCCTAAAAGGGATCTCTGGCAGGGGGACTGTCAGGTTTCGTGGTACAACAAGGTCCACCAGCACGGGGCCAGACCAGATATGACCGGCTGAGCCACACAAGGAGAGATCAGAGAACGAACCAAGGCACCCCGCCGCACGAAGCGTCACATGACGGACAACAGACTGACCACCCAGCAGACCAGCGACCCAACAGAGTGGTTCCCCGGGACCATAACTATCTGATCTGGGAGCCAAAGGTTTGATGGGATGAGACCGCTGTCTCATGCACCCTTCCCTTTCAAATACTCAAATCAAACTGGAATGTTTGGACAAGACAAGAGCTGTCCATTCTGGAGTTCAATGGATCCGTATCTGCATCATGTATACCATTTGTACAGAAAAAAATTAAATATATAACTTTGGCACTTGGTGGATAATAATGGATAAAGGGGAAAGCAGGAGGCACAGAAGAGAGAGAGAATTTTCCATCCTCTGCTGTCAGATAGAAGCCTTGGGGGCAGAGAGCCATTACTACAGCCATTACTACTACTGAATGATGCAGAAGGACGTATTATTGGAGGTCGGAAGGACCTAGGCTCAAATCCTGTGAGTGCTACTTACTAGCTGTATGACCTTGAAAAAAATCACTTAAGCTTTCTGGATCTTAGTTTCCTCATTTGTAAAATAGTAACAATTAAAACATACTAAGTGTAAGTATTGTTATGTAGCACTTTAAGGTTTGCAAAGTGTTCACATATGTGTATATACCTCGTTTGCTAATAAAATTAAAATAAGATATCTGAAAATAAAATTTAGAATTAGACTAGATAATGTCCTTCTATGATCCTTTGAGGGCACGCAATGGAATTAAACCACAGTAGAAAGCACCTGTAAAAATGTGGAGCTCTATGATTCCCAAGAACTTTTTCAAATAAGCAGCAATCGGATCTGAAATTCATGTCTTCCAGATCCATTTGCAGCACGCTTGCTAGCTACCTGAGAGATGCCAATCTCCATGCTGAAAATCCTCAAAATTATCACTTCAGCAAATGGAAGCATTTCTTCTGTGCCAACTGTGTACAAGAAATTTTAGCATATATATGTATGTGCATATATATTGTGTATAATAAATTTATATATATATATATATATATATAAACGTATACATATATACACATGTGTGTAGGGGAAGAGAGAGCAAGAGAAAAAGCAAGAGAAGAGACAGAGAGAGACAGCACACTTTAAATGACCCGGAAGAGATTGCTTGCCTCCTCAAAACACCTGATCTCCTAATAAGCCCTTAACTCCACTCATCCTCCCAGTATATTAGGAAGCACCCCAGTCTGACCCAAAACATGTGGCAGGAAAGTTGACTCAGATGGGAGAGTGGGGAAAGAGTTCTGTTGTCCTCACATGCTGCTGCTCTGGACGCCCAAGCGATGAAAGAAGGAACTTTCCATCCTTCTCTTCCAAAAACAAGGCTTAGGTCGGGAGCCATTACCATCCCCTCACGCCCCATGCCTTCCAAAGAGACGGCAGCGCCTAATTAAAGGAGCCCTGGGTTGGAATCACATAACTGGGATTCGAATCTCAGCTCCGCCATTTTGGCCTGATCTTGGCCATCTGTAAAATGTGGAAGTTGGACAAGGTTCTCTCTCTCTATGACATATTCCACTAGCACCGGGGTACCAGATTCCTCAGCTATGCCCCTGGGGAGTGATACTAGAAACAATGTGGCACAGGGGACAGAACACTGGACTTGCAATCTGCATGACCTGAGTTCTAATCTTACCTCAGACACTTCCCAAATATATATCCCTGAACAAGTCACTAAACCTCAGTTGCCTCAACCATAAAATAAGGATAATAACAGCACCTATCTCACAGGGTTACTATGAGCATCCAAAGAGATGATGTGCATAAAGGAACCTTGTAAACCTCACAGCACTATAGAAATTATTTATATATACATATATATACACACACATATATATGTGTGTGTGTGTGTGTGTGTACATATACATAATAATGCCATATAATATGCATTATATGGCACTGTTATTATTAAGGCTAAAGGCACTGAAGATAATCTGGCTCATTATTTAAACCTTTTACAGAAAAATAAAATAAAAACCAAGCAAAACGAATGATGAATAAAAAATAAAATTCTAAAAAGAAATAAAATTAAAATTTACAGAAAAATTAAATTAAAATTTAAAAAAAAAACAACTGGAAAGGTTTGGTGATTTGTTGAATCCAAGCCAGGGAGCCAGAGTGAAAGAACTTCATACTTCTGAACTGTCACAAGCACTCTGTAAGCATTCTACCCGATAGTAACTACCTTTATAAATGTTTTAAGGAATCTCATCTTCATGCCTAGGATTCGCACTATTAAGTCCCCACTGATGATGCGAAATAACCAGGCAATCTTTCATGCTGCGGTGATATGCCAGACACTGAACTTTCAGACTCCAGTTGGTCTACTATGAACTTGATCTTTCACCTCTAACAAAAACTCTCTCATAAGTGTAATTTTAAAGTTAGTAATGAGAACTTCATTTGCTTTCCAAGCAGACACAAAACCTTTTTGAAATACACTCTGGCTGCCATGACCTTGGTCTATGACTTAAAGAGTTCACTTCATGTAATAATTTTCCTTGCCCAGGAGACACCTGATGTTTCCTTTGAAAAGACTGGGGAACTAATCCCAGAGATGGAACTGAAAACACATATATTTTCAACTCATTACCTTCCTGCTTCAGGGAGGGCAAGGATCAAAGTATTTCGTTTTTATCGTGTCATGAATTTCTGATCAACTATCAATGTTTACAAATCCTCTAATTTGCCAATGAAAATATGCCAATAAAAGCGGAAATAGAAATATTTCCTTCCCTTCAGCCAAAAATTCAAAACTAGGTAAGAAAGTAGAGAAAGTGCTGAGTTTGTGGATTTTTAAAATTTAATTTGTTTCAACAAACAAATATACTTCTCTCCCTCCCATCACCATCCACCCACTTTTCACATTCACCCACATATGTGTACTGAAAAACAAAAGCCTTACAACAGATGTGTAATGAAGCAAAACAAATCTCTACCGTGTTTATATCTAAAAAAAAAAAATACGTGTCTCAATGAAACCCTGAGTCCATCAACTGTCAGGAAGTATGTAGCAGGCTTCATTGGAATTGTGGGTGGTCATTGCACTGATCACAGTTCTTAAGTTTTTGAAATTAGTTTTTTACAATACTGTTACTATATAAATTGTTTTCTTGGTTCTGCTCATTTCCCTCCGCATCAGTTCATACAAGTCTTCCTAGGTTTCTCTGAAACTCCATCATATTCATATAACAATCTGTTCAATCATTCCCTAATGGATGACACCATATAGTTCTTTGACAGTAAAAGCCGCATTTTATTTATTTACAGGTGTACATTCAGCTTTCAAACAGTTTGTGAATTATTTTTAAAAAAAACCCTAGGCTCACAACTAGGGTTCTATAATACTTTTTTCTTTTGTTTTCACAGGTCAAAGGAAACCTAAGCCTCAGTGGTTAACTAAGTAAAGTTAGAAAACTTTTCCTTTCCTTTTCTTTTTGGTTTTATTTTGTCCAAAAATTATAACTCTGGATTTATCAACAACACTATATTTAAAACTGATACACGTAGAGGTTTTCAACAAGCATACATCTAGCATGATTTGTCTTGAGCTATACTGAGAGCAACTGCAAGACCCAAGAAGGGACAGGATTTGTCATCAGAGCTCAACTACTTAGCTCCTATTTTTCTGGCAAGTAGTTTGTACAAATATGCACTTATGCAATTCATATCTGTCATGTGTGTATTTTTAATATGCACTTTCTCTCCCATTAGAATGGAAGCCCCTTCTGAGAAGGAACTGTGTTATTCTTTATACATATGTCCCCAGCACCTAGCAGAGTGTCTGGGATATAACAGGTACTTTACAAATTTTTGTTGATTCACTGAATTTTTTTCTTCCAAGGACAACTACCTTTTGACTACCTTATTGACACTATTGTGTATAAATATTCCTTCCTTATTTCAGTTAAATATCCCCCCAAATTAACCCTCCTTTTCCAGCATTATAGCCAATTTATATGGTAACAGGTTAACCTACATTGTCCTCCCGGCACACAGAAAAACTAACAAAAACTGTGAAATTAAAAATAAACTTTCAAAGAAACACCAAGAAAAGGAATGGATAGGACAACATACCAACAGATTGCTGCATGGCATAAGAACTATATTTAACATATAAAGGCATTCAGAATAAGACTAGGTGGATGGAACAAAATCTACCATGCTTCAAGTGACTATAGAAAACAGAAGCTGGAATCAATCTCAGATAAGGTAACAAATAATTGATAAAGTCAAGAAAGGCAAATAGGGAAACAGCACCACAGATGAAGAAAAAATAACAAAAAATGAAACAACACTTACGAGAAACAAACAAGGAACCATTTAAAATGTTAAATTATTAACATATTACACTGATGTAAAGAACAATATGCATCATGCTGATAAATACCCTTTGAAAGCTAATATCTAAGTATACTTCAGGGGTATGGAATCAACCTTAAGAGACAGTGTGAGCACTGAATTTACGCAATGTCATTTCGTACATGTATTTTTTTTTAACTAGGATTTTTTATTTTTAGTTTACAACACTCAGTTCCATATGATTTTGAGTTCCAGATTTTCTCCCTCCTCTTCCCCACCCCCTCCCCAAGACGGTATGGAATCCGATATGTCTTCTACATATAACTTCGCATTAAACCTATTTATACAATAGTCAAATTGTAATGAGGAATTATGACCAATGGAATGAATCATGAGAAAGAAGAAACAAAACCAAAAAAAAAGAGGAAAAAAAAAAGCAAGCACGAAGTATGCCTCAATCTGCATTCAGACTCCATAGTTCTTTCTCCGGATGTAGATAGCCCTCTCCATCATGAATCCTTTGCAGTTGTCTTTGAACCTTGTGTTGCTGAGAAGAGCGAAGTCTATCAGGGTTAATCATCACATAATCCATGTATCTGTGGTTGTAAAATGCTCTCCTGGTTCTGCTCCATTCACTCAGCATTATATCTTGTAGGTTTTTCCAGGTTATTAGGAAGTCCGTATCTTCCCCATTTCTTGTAGCACAATAGTATTCCATTACCTTCATATCCCGCAACTTGCTCAGCCGTTCCCCAATTGAAGGGCATCCCTTGATTTCCAATTCTTTGCTACTACAAAAAGAGCCGCTATAAATATTTTTGTACATATGGGTCCTTTTCCCACTTGTGTGATCTCTTTGGGATGCAGGCCTAGAAGTGGTATTGCTGGGTCAAAAGGCTATGAACATCTTTATAGCCCTTTGGGCATAGTTCCAAATTGCTCTCCAGAATGGCTGGATCAGTTCACAACTCCACCAGCAATGTAACAGTGTTCCAATTTTCCCACATCCTCTCCAGCATTTATCACTTTCTTGTTTTGTCATTTTAGCCAATCTGACAGGAGAAATGTGGTACCTAAGAGTTGTTCTGATTTGCATTTCTCTAATCAGGAGTGATCTAGTACATTTTTTCATATGCCTATAGATATCTTTAATTTCTTCCTCTGAAAACTGCCTGTTCGTATCCTTTGACCATTTCTCAATTGGGGAATGACTTTTATTCCTATAAATTTGGCTTAATTCCATGTATATTTTAGAGATGAGGCCTTTAACAGAGATACTAGTTGTAAAGATTTTCTCCCAATTTTCTGCTTCCCTCCTAATCTTTGTTGCATTGGCTCTTTTTATACAAAATCTTTTCAATTTAACATAATCAGAATTATCCATTTTGCATTTTGTAATGCTCTCTATCTCTTGTTGGGTCATGAATTCTTTGCTTTCCCATAAATCTGATAGGTAAACTATTCCTTGCTCTACCAAATTGCTTATAGTATCAGCCTTTATTCCTAAATCATGAACCCATTTTGACTCTATTTTGGTATACGATGTAAGATATTGGTCTATGCCCAGTTTCTGCCCTACCATTTTCCAATTTTCCCATTCTCAGCCCAGAAGCTGGATTCTTTGGGTTTATCAAAGGGTAGATTGCTATCGTCATTGACTACTGCGTCTTGTGTACCTAACCTATTCCATTGATTGACCATTCTGTTTCTTAGCCGGTACCAGGTAGTTTTGATGACTGCTGCTTTACAGTACAATTTAATATCTGGTATGGCTAGCCACCTTCTCTAGCATTTCTTTTCATTAATTCCCTAGATATTCTAGACCTCTTGTTCTTCCAGATAAATTTTGTTATTATTTTATCCAGCTCTGTAAAATAATTTTTTGGTAGTTCAATCGTATGGTGCCGAATGAATAAATCAATTTGGGTAAAATTGTCATTTTTATTATATTAGCTCGGCCTAATCATGAGCAACTGATATTTTTCCATTTATTTAGATCTGACTATTTGTGTGAAAAGCATTTCATGATTATGTTCATATAGGCCCTGGGTTTGTCTTGGCAGATAGACTCCCAAATATTTTATAGTGCCTACAGTAACTTTGAATGGAATTTCTCTATCTCTTGCTGTTGAGCTTTGTTAGCAATGTACAGGAATGCCAAGGATTTACGTGGGTTTATTTTATATCCTGCAACTTTGCTAAAGTTGTTTATTGTTTCAAGTAGTTTTTTACTTGATTCTCTAGGATTCTCTAAGTAAATCATCATATCATCTGCAAAAAGTGGTAATTTAGTTTCTTCTTTGCCTATTCTAATTCCTTCAATTTTTTTTTCTTCTCTTATTGCTACAGCTAACATTTCTAGTACCAAATTGAATAATGGGGGTGATAATGGACATCCTTGTTTCATCCCTGATCTTATTGGGAATGCATCTAGCTTATCCCTATTACAAATAATGCTTGTTGATGGTTTTAGGTAGATGCTATTTATAATTTTAAGGAACGCTCCATTTATTCCTATGCTTTCCAGTGTTTTTAATAGGAATGGGTGTTATATTTTGTCGAAAGCTTTTTTCTGTAGTCTTTCAATCATATGCTATTGCTTTAAAGGGGCTCCCCTTCACAAACTACATCCTAGCCAAACCGGACGATGAGGCATTCCTTCAATGGGATACTGTCCTTTAGCTACCTGCATCCATAAATGCCCTTTCCAATTCTGAGAATATACTCCTCTTCCTTATCTCCACCCCTCAGAATACTTGTCTTCCTTCCCTTCGGTGTGGCCTCTTACATGAAACCTTGACTGATCCTCAGCTTTGGTTAGTACTCTCTCCTCCATTTTCCTAGTCATATTGTTACTTGCCTATAAATTGTAAACTCCCCGTAGAATGTAAATTAGTTGTCTATTTCATTTTTACCTTTGAAGAATGATCAATCTAGAGCAAGAAGGAAACCTAAGAAGTCATGACGCAGCTAGATAAAGGACTTGGAGGCGGAAGACATGAGTTCAAATTAAGCCTTAGACACGTAACTAGATTTGTGACCCTGGGCAAGTCACTTAGATGCTGTGTGCCTCAGTTTCCTTATCTGTTAAAATGAGAATAACAATAGCACCCACCTCGTAGGTTTGTTGTGATAATCAAATGAGTTCATGTATAGCTTTCTGCAAACCTTAAAATGCTATGAAATAATGGTAATTAACTTATTATTTTTTATATAGGCTATCTCCATACTTTATAGACGAGGGCATTGAGGTGCAGAAGTGAGCAAATCTGCCCAAAGTCACACTGGTTTTAAGTAGCAAAGCCAAGATTTGAACCTAAGTGTTCATGACTCCAAATACAATGTTCTTCTTGCTCACAACAGATGCTTAATAAAGGATGGCTGAATTGAATTGTTAAACACAAAAGACTCTTTCATTTCAAATCAATGCAACGTATACAGCTTTTGTAGGAATCAAATGAGAAAAAGCCTCTAATTAGAATGACACCTTAAATGCCTATTACATTGGACTTAAAAACACAAGTCACTTCCCCCAGGAACAGTTTTCAGAAAGCCTTCTCATGTTGTGACCCCTAAACAGATAACCAACACAGTAAGCAATTAGCAAGCGGCACCAATTCACAGTACTTTCATTAAGATCGTTAATTAGGCAGGGTGAAAAGACAAATGTGAAAAGTCACTGTGCAAAAATGATGTCTAAGTTGTAGAATATAATAAACACTGAAGTGATGCTATAATTTCCAACAATACGCTGGTGTAATTGGTATAAGATTCATAATTTATTTACTGAAGTTAAGTCTGCCCTGACAACATTTTTACTACTAGAGATGTGGCTCCTATCATCCTACCCTATTCTCTCTATGATAAATATCTTACCAGTTTACATTACTCTGCTTCCTTTAAGAGCCTACAAAGATTCCTAACTCTTTTCATAGACATATTATGGAAAAACCTTTTTTAACCCTTTGACTCACTTTTGGTACATACTCCAAGAAAGGCAAAGCAAATAAGGTCTCATATAACTCCTAAAATTTGTAACATCACTTGTCATGGTAGCAAAAATACACAAAATAACTGGGTACACATTTAAGGTATAATAGTCGACTAAGCTGAGAGAGAGAAAGTAAATACAATGGAGCATTAATCTAAATCAGCCATAGGAAACACGTGGAATTCAAAGAAACCCAGGAAGATATGTATGAATTGATACAGAGTAAAGTAAGCATAACCATGAGAATATACAATAATGTAAACAAAAATAACAATGAAGGGCAGCTCCCTTTATGACAGAGGTTCCCAAACTTGTTTGGCCTACCACTACCTTTAAAAAAAACTACTCAGCACTCCTCTGCAAATCTACTCTTTAAAAAAGATTTCATGTTTTTATTTGTGACATTTCAAAAAATATATAAATTTTTTTAAATGATGCATCTTAAATTTAGTCATTTATTGTAAACTTGTAGGTTTTTTCCTGCATTGAAATTTTGATGATGCAATATTGCTTCATGTAACTGCATCATATTGTAAACAAGTCATTACACACACACATATTCCTACTGATCCATCTGGACTTTCCAACAATGCATGACATGCTCACCTGTCAACACTTGCTTGTTAAGACCTGTCAGTGGACTTGACTACTGATCAGTTATAACTTACATTGTGTGTCTTTATTTGGCAAATAATGTAGTCACTTTAACTCTGTTACACAATAGACGAAAGAGGTACAAACGGTTTTTCAAATTTCTCTTCTTTCCTTATGCTTCCACTGCCCCCTTATTTTTATTCAATACCTCCCAATTGCACCCAAGGCTACTACCACCACCACCCAAGCATTCTGGCACCCCCCGCAGTGGTACAGCCCACTTTGGGAACCTCTCTTGCAATGAACAATCTTGGTACTAAAAAACAGAGGTGAAATACACTTTCCTCCTCTTAGAAGAGAGGCAGGGAAATTAGGGTGTCATCAGATATGGCCATTTTATCTGTTCGTTTTTCTTAACTCTTTTGTTGATTTCAAGGAAGGGCACAGTGTGGGGCCCTGGGGTAATTTCAGGAAATGATTATGACATAAAAGCAGAAGGTGTTAAAAATATTTTAAATGTTTTAAGAACAACCAGGGAAAAAATATTTATAATGACTACAACAATGTGAATAGAAGAAACAAAACCATTGAAACTGAATGTTGTGAAATTATAATGACCAAACCTGGTCACAAAGAAGAGACATGATGAACATAGACTTCCTCTCTTTCTCTACAGAGTTGTGGAGACTATGGGCATGGAACACCGCACTGTCAGACTCGGCTGATGTATTTGGTTAGTCTTCTTGAACTTTTCTTTTCTATTCTCCAATTTACTGTGATAAGGGATGGCTCTCTGGGAGAGGGGCGAGGGATATACTGAGCAATACAAGTTATGTTTAAAAAAGACATCAATAAAAATGTTTTAAAAGCAAGTGCAAAATTTAAAAAATGGTCATGAATAGTGTTTTCTATTTATTCTTAGTTATTATAATTTGCATAATGTTTTCCTAAAGATAAATATTTTTCATTTTTCTACAATAAGAGCCAGCCTGTTCCCTTCTAAATATTTCTCCACATTGACCAGGGTCACTTTAATCTAATCTTCTCTAAAATTCTAGAGAACCTCCATGAAAGTTGATAAGACCTCTGTATTTTAAAAGCTCATTCTCTATTCCATTATCTAAGAAAATTAATTAGTCCTCACAACTGACCCTCCTCCCCCATCGGGCATCATTGGGTAAGGCTCCCCATTTAACAGTGAACTGTCTATAATTACTTTTCATATCCAACCTTTTGAGCAGTTATACATCGATCTCCCAGGAGAATAATCTAAGTACATCACATTTTCCTAGAATGTAAATGGCCACATCACAAGAGATGAAACTTAAAGACTTATAAAAATGAGGATATCTTGAGATCTCATCTTTTCCCATAACCGGGATACAAATTCCTGAGCCTGGCACTCATAGTCTTATGCACTTTTCCAAGCTTACTAACAGTATTTCCCAAAACAGATCTTTTACCTGGGCCAGAAAACAGAGGGTTCTACAACCTGCCCTGCTCAGCCACAGCCTTCCTTCATGATGTCTACCTACCTTTCCATCTCTTCATGGACAAAATCCTACCTATGCTTCAAGCCCCAGATCAACTACTGCCACCTCTATGACTCCTTCCCTGACCATCCCAGCATGCCCAAATAGTACCTATTTCCTGTACCAATCATCTGACTTTTAATCAGATAGTGAGCCATGATTATGTTTAACTTTTCATTCATGTACATGTGAGCTTCTAAGTCTCAAAGAAAGACACATCGGAATATGAAAGAGGGCCAAAGGTAAACACTGAACATTTCAAACAGTGATAAGAAAGAAGGCAGTTTGCTTCTTTCTCCCCTTCCCTCCTCCTACATTAAATGGCTTCCCACTTTCCAAACTCAGAACACAACAGGGAAACTATAGTCCTGCTATATTATAGACTAAAGAGGATAGAAAAGGCTGGCCTCAAAACCCATCCACCATTTAAAACACTACTTTTATGAGAAATATGCTCTTAGTCCAAAATAATTTATAAAACAACTTTTAAAACAGAACTTGGTTAAAAAAATGAAGACTATGTGTCTTCCACACATACTAATAATAATAAACCAAAATTTATTTGCAAATATTTCCTAACTTAAACATTGCACTAATTAAAGGGAAGCTCAACCTATTATCTTATCTAATTTACTTCAACTGCATAGTAAATAAGTACAGCATTTCCTCTTGCCATTCTATATAAACCAGCCAGCACACAACTCTAAATGAAAAAAAATAAAAGTAAGGAAAGGGGAGGAAAGGAAATGAAAAAAGAATCAACTATGGAACCTTGAGCGTTTCTTCATAGTCTATCTCCAATCCCTTGTGCTATTTGCTCTGATTATCAAATTATAATTGACTTTTTTATAAAAGTATCTGCCATCTGTTATTGGTTCCCTTTCTCCATCTAATAAGAAATCATTTCCTTCGTTCCCCTCTTAAGCTTGATAGAACTAAAGCATATTTTCCCATTGTCATTTGTGTCCCTGGGGCACCATGGCTATGTCTGTCTCTACAGCACGAATCTAAATGGTTGAGGGTGGTATAAAGAGGTTGATCCAACTAGACAGTCTATTGGTTGTCAGCCTCTGATCAATAATGTGTTGGTGGCTTAAAACGAAGTAATTTTTTTTTTTCATTTAAACCACCTAAGATATTGTATTCACTTTCATTACTTCTACTGTCACTCCAAATTTCCTGTATGCACTACACTGGATCAGTTTTGGTTAATGGGCAAGGTGTGAAGAACATCAACTTAGATCAGGGATGGGGAACCTGTGGCCTCAGGCCACATGTGGCCTTCTAGGTCCTTGGGTGCAGCCTTTTGGCTGAGTCCAAGTTTTACAGAATAAATCCTTTTATTAAGGGAATTTGTTCTGTGAATACTGGATTCGGTCAATGCGTAGCACTTGAGGACCTAGAGGGCCACATGTGACCTCAAGGCCACCCCTGACCCTGACTTAGATTCAGTAAAGTCACCCTAGAGAAATTTTTTAAAATTGTTAATGGCTTCTGCTTTTGTTTTTGTGTCTGTTACTAAGGGACCAACCTGACGAGGTTCAGGAAGGTCTATGATCTTGGGCTACCACATGCTGAAATTTTTGGTTTCTAGCAACCCACTAACTCATCTGCAAAAGGCATGAGGGGATAGGACCTACATCAACAAAAGGAGGCCCTACACAGGTGAGGGAGAGAACCAGATTCACTTAACAATCATTTAAACCAAAACCCAGAGCTATCTTGCAAATGTCTGTGTAACACAGACACAGCCTTCTATTTCATTCCAGGTTTGTTCTGATGACCTTCCCCAAGCTCACATTAGTTCTCTTCTGGAAAAATTTCCTAATTTTCCCCTTGGAAATCACTCCAACAACTTTTAATGCTGTTTGATTATTTTTCCCCTTTAGTCACCCTAGTTTCTCCCAATTTTGTTACAAATCAGGTTAGTTTTTGCTTGTGGTCTTAGAGCTGAAGAAAATCCAGTTCCACCGGGCTCCTTTGTTACTAAATGTCTTTAATTCATTACACTACTTCACTGAACATCAGGAAATCATCCTTAATTTGTCCACTTCCCTTCTTTAATTTTTGTGAATCTCAGATCCTTTAATAGCGGTTTCAGCATCATCCTAACATGAGAATGCACCTACTTTTTTCATAATTTGCTAGGTGGGGAGGAGAAAGGGATTATGTTCGGACGTGAATGTGTTATAAAAAGATATCAATAAATTATTTTTTACAAGAAATGAAAACAAATCTGCCGTGGTAAGTTCCACCCCATCCCTTGTCCCCCATCCCCAGCTCTGTAATATAAGCCTTAAAGGCAGAATTAGGAAAAATGAGTAGAAGATTTAAAGAGGCAAATTTCTTGATGCAAAGAAAAACTCCCTAACAATCTGAACTCTACCAAAGTGTCCTGGGATGCCTTGAGAAGTAGTTGGATTCCCCTCATTGAAGGTGTTCAAACAAAGGCTGGATGACCACTTGTTGGGGATGTATTAGAAAGGACTCTTGATCTAGCTGGACAATTGGACAAGATGACCCCTAAGGTCACTTCCAACCCTGAGATTCTGCAAAAATATGTATTGACAAGGAGTAACCACTTTATCTTTAAAATAAGTTGGCCCAGGACTCACCTCATTGCCACCAACAGCTTTGGTTAAGATCACTGCAGAAGAAACAGGAGGTGGCATGCAACCAACTGTTTGTAAACTGAAAAACAAAATATGAAATAACACATAAATAAGCTTTTTATTTCATCCACTCAACTGAACTGAGAGCCAAGCAAATGAAAATACAGAAATGTGAATGTATATTCAAACCCTGGTGACTTTCAATGACGACATATACTGTTTTAAGGTTTTCAAAGTATCCCAATTTACAGATTTGGAAACTCGGGCAGAGATCATTTAAGTGACTTCTTCAGCTAGTAAGTGTCAGAGGCAGGATTTGAATGCTGATGTTCCTGACACGAAATCCAACATTCTGTTCACTGTGCCACAATCTATTAGCTACTTGACCTCCACCCTGGGCAGCAGGCCTCAAAGGGCTGAACAAGAATTCCCACATACACAAGCTCAGAATTTTCTCTCGGGACTAGCACCAAATATATATGACTTTATACGTTAGGTAATTCTGAGCATTAAAAGTAATTATTTCATTTCTTTGAAAAGACATTAAAAACATCACACAATAAAGTGGAAAAAAATCAGTCAAGAGAGATTTTGCAACACAGCCCAAGCTAAATGTAACTGATCTCTCTGGGTAGTATCCTCCATAAAGTTTTAAATGAGGTAAAAACTTCAGGTTGAATTCTGAGTCTGAAAACATAAGGGAGGAAAGTATTTTGAAAAGAAGGCATTCAATAGTACGGCACATCCCAGAGAAAGCCAGGAGGAGGGAAAGGAGGAGAAAGATGGATGCATTGTGAGATCCAAAGGTAACCTTTGAGAAAGCTGCGATAGGAGCCAAACTTCTTGGTGTGACTGTGATCTGAGGAAACAAAGCAGTCACTGAAGAAGCCTGGGAGGGAAATGAGAGAGAGTTGTCCATCCACACTGGCCCTCAAGTTCCTCACAGAATTACTGGGGACGGCCTCCAGGTCTTTTCCAGCTCTAAATCTACAACAGTACAATTATATGACATGGGATGGCAGCTGAAAGGGGAACATTTTTTTCAAGATGAGGATCACAGTCTATTCCACACAGAAGAAGGAGCCAATGGAGAAAGTTAGATTAATGATCATAGTGAAGGAAACATGATATAATATTAATAAATTACTAAATAAATAAAAATAATAAAGAGAATAAAGTCCTGAAAGAGCCAAGAGGATGACGAAAACACATAGATGGTAAGGCCAAGAGGAAAAAAGACACTTCCCCTATGAGACAGGTACATCTAATAGGACCCAAAAAGAAGCCATCTGACCACATCATCCCCTCTCCTCAGGAGTCTCTAGTAGCTTCCTATTACCTCCAGGATCAAACATAAAATCCTCTCGTTGGCTTTTCAGAGCCCTCCATCACCCGCCCCTTGAGCCTTTCCAGGCTTCCTGCACCATATCCCCCATCACATACTCTGCAGTCCAGTGACACTGACCTCTGGCTGTTTCTTGAATAACACTTCACCTCCAGGTGTTTTCACCAGCTGTCCCACTCCCAGAATTCTCCTCCTCCCCAACTCCACCTCCTGGCTTCCCTGGCTTCCTTCAAGTCCCAACTAAAATCCTACTTTCTGCAGGAAGCCTTTCCTATTGCCCCTTAATTCTAGTGCCTTCCTCCTGTTGACTGTCTACAATATATCCTGTACTGCATATAGCTTGTTTGCACATGATTGTTTGCATGTTGTCTCCCTCAGTAGACTGTGAGCCTGGAAAGCAAGGCAGTTTTTTCTTTCTTTGTATCTCCAGTGTTTGGCACAGTGCCTGGCACACAAAAGGCATTTAATACACACTGACTAACTGACCCTTTGGGGCATATCTAGATAGTGCAATAATAGAGCACTGGGCCCAGAATGTGGAAGACTCATCTTTGTGAGTTCGAATCCCGCCTCAGACACTTATTAGCTGTGTGACTCTGGGCAAGTCACTTAACCCTATTTGCTTCAGTTTCCTCATCTGTAAAATGTGCCAGAGAAGGAAATGGCAAACCTCTAGTATCATTGCCAAGAAAACCCCAGAAGAGTTGGACACAACTGAAAAAACGACTAAACAACGGGTGGGGTCAATCCTTACCTTTCCAATCATTTCACACCTTCCTCCCCTGTTACCTAATGACATTAATCTCTATGCTAGAACCTCCCACAAGATCCTCCATTTGCCAAGAGGATCCTCTCCAGCCATCTCCCATGGCTGAAACACTCTTCCTCCTCATCCCTGTCTCCTGACCTCCCTGGCCTCCTTTACATCCCTGCTAAAGTCCCACCTTTATCCACAAGCCCTTCTAAGTTCTCTGGAACCTTACTGCCTTCCCTGAAGATCCTTTATCTTATCCGTATTTTATTTGCACATAGTTGTCTGAACCTTGTTTCTCCCATTAGATTGCAATGTCCTTGAAAGCAGGGACTTTCTTTTTTTTTTTTTTTTGCCCTTTTTTGTATCATCGGGGCTTGGCACAGCAAGAGCCAAATAGTAGGCACTTAATAAATGCTTGTAGACTTGACTTCTCCAACTTTATGAATGTAAAATACAGAGTGTTCCAAAAGTCTTTTTTTTTAAACAGTTTTTAAAAGCTTAAAGCGGCACTAAGATTTTTAGAATAGCTTGTACAAGAAGTAGGAAGTACTGTTCCAGGGGTGGGGAAACTGTAGCCTTGAGGCCAGATGTGGCCCTCTAGGTCCTCATGTGAGACCCTTTGATTGAATGTGGTCCTCTAGGTTTTCAAGTGTGGCCCTTCGACAGAATTCAAACTGGATTCTGCACTTGAGGACCTAGAAGGCCACAGGATCCCCACCCCTGCATTAGGCTACGTGAATGCTATTTGTTACAGAATTACAACAACATACCACAATATAGAAGAACATCGCTGTGGTAGTGAATATAATCCACTGATATTACTTCTAGGCCCATTTCAGGCAGAAACCTATTATTTTTATATTGTCCTATTAAAAGCAAGACATTCATTCTACACCATATAATTACAAAAGGACAGATGGTTTACTTTCTTTTTTTTTTAAATATTCGGTGCCTGAATTAAGTGTATTATTTCACATGGTTATCATGTACTTTGATGTCAAAAGCTATCCCTTTTCCATGTCATGAGTTAAGGACTCCTGTAGCCTTTTCCACGCTCAAACCATCACTCCATTTTCACAAGTACTGCAGATGTTGCAATCATCATAAAGTTACTAACATTACGGTATTATAAGCTTTTCTCCTGCATTTTTGTAGGACTCACAGGAACTGGATTGAGCAGGAAAGACTGTGAGAAACAGAACCAGGAGGCAGAATCTACTGCGTGCTACTGGTATTTCTAAACTCAAGTTGGAAGTTCCTAATTGCTCTCAAGGAAACATTAGACACTGTTTTACACACACACACACACACACACACACACACACACACACACACACACACCCTGCATTTTCCCCCCACCCAAAAGAACTTGTAACAAAAATAACCTTTCTTCGTTCATTTTTTAAGATACTGGAATGAAAATAATTATGAAATAAATGTTATGAGGTAAAAGTGAAAGAGAAATATTAAAGACAGTTTTAATTTCAAAGAAACAAGAGAATCAAAATAAACATTTCTGGGAATCAACACATTTTGCTCAGTATCTTTTTGGGGGAGGGTAGGGGGCAGTCACAGGTAATGGTTCAGATAAAAGCATTAACTGAAGCATGCAATGTACAGTACATAACGTCCCAAAGCATAATGCTGAGTTTTGATTTCTTGGTTAAGATATGCTTAAAATTCAGGCGAGGATTAAGGGGGAAAGAATATCATACTCTGCAACTATCCTGCCAAGAAGGTCTAGCTCGGGACACTGTCTGTCCATGGAATGTCTTACCATTTTTACATATACAAATAAACTGCTTCCCTAGACTATAAGCTATTATTCTTTGTGATAATTAGGGATATTAGCATCCCAAATATAGTAGGGTTCACAATAAATAGATTTCTTGAGAGCAGCATGACTAGACGTTGGAGTCAGGCAGGAGACGTGTTTAAATCCGGCCTCAAACACTTACTGGCTGTGTGATCACCTACATGTCACTTAAGCTCTCAGTTTTTTTGTCTGTAAAATGGAATCATGCTTGCATGATCTACCTCAAGGGTCGTTGTAAGGAAAGCACTGTATAAAAATTTAAAGTGCTACAAAAACTTTATTTATTATTTGTTGAGCCAAACCAGTAAATATTTTCAAATACCACTTTATACTTTTCAAATTGAATTTTACATTCATTTGAGCCTCACAGAAAACAACAACAACAACAAAAAAACAAACCTGTGAGTAAATAGAGAATGATTATGCCTATTTTACTGTTGAGGAAACAGACCCACAACAGTAAGTGATTTCCTCAAAGCCAGAGCCAGTCACTCGCAGCAGTGTTGGGTCTGAAGCCTCCTCATTCTAAGTCTATTTTTTCCCCTCTCTATTTGCTACACCATGACCTGAAAGCACAATTTTAGATGCTTCCCCCCAAAAACGCACTTAAATCACCACGCCAATCTTTAAGTCTGGGGCAACATTTTTAAACTTTACAGGGAAAAGGAGTCCTTTGTTAATACAACTGGTGTTCTTAGCACAGAAGGGAACAATTCACTAAAAAAAAAATAAATATCTGTCCTATAGGTAAACTCCTACATATGTTAAAAACATGAAAAAAAAATTTGGTTTGAAATAAATTCTCCTCAGTTTCCCCACCCACCCAAAAATAACCACTTTCAAAAAATGCACCGCTTTTTTTCAACCTACCCTTTTAAAAGCCACTCGTTGATGGGTGTAACTGAGAGCAACTGAAGAAAAAGCCATATTGTTGTTGGGAAGAATGCAAGTGTAAAGATCTGAACAAAAAGATGTAATTTTATATGCATCAAAGCACTAGTCAGCTCCTGGAAAAAAAATGAAAAACACATTTTAAAATCCTTTGGAAGAGAGATATCTACAGAAAGACCACTAAACCCAGTTATTTTATTTTGGTATTTATTTGTAACTTATTTTTATATAAAATAATAAATCATAATAGATAAGACTCTAAGGGGAGAAAATGTTCCGTATAGTGCTTAGAAGGCATTTTAATTTAAACTGCTAAAATAGCCTGATTTTTCTTGAAAATACAACCAACTTAATTTAGACCAGGGAAAAGCTTTTTACCTTTGCAAATCTATACGAAAAGTCTATGTTAAGCAAAATACTACTATAAAAAGTTTGCTTTTTAACCTACTTAAGGGAGAATTTTTTTCTGGAAGCCTTTTGATTTTTATTGCTACTTTTTGGTCTTATATCACCTTTGTTTCCAAATATACTTCTCTCCTTTCACCCATCCAGAAACTCTTTCCTTGTAGTAAAGAATAAAAGAGAAAAAGAGAGGGAAGAAAGTAGTTCAGCAAAACTAACTTATGAATCACCAAACCTAAGAGTATATACCACATTCCTCCCCCTAGCCCACCACCACCACCTCCCTCACCCTCCAGCAAAGAACAGGGTATTTTCTTAATGCTTTGAATTCTTTTAAACATTTTATGAGCACTAATTTGCAAAAAATGCTCTGCTGGTTACAGATGATCCTTATCTAATCATTAAAACTGACTTCACTACAACTGCAACCAGGTAATTCTACAATCTGTCACTAGTTTGTATTGGTGAATCTTCTCATAAATGCTTAAATAGCTGGATGGCTCAGTAACTGCCTCAGTGTTAGTACTCCTAGACCATGACCCATCCCGACTTTCTTAAGCTGTGTGATTCCAGTCTGTTCCAGTTCCGGTCCGGTCCAGCTGAGAATCTACCCACTGAAGGCCATCTTTCTTCTAGACCAGGGCTTCTTAACCTTTTCTCCCCCATAGACCGCTTCAGCAACCTGGTGAAGCCTATGGACCCCCTTCTCATAACCATGTTTTTAAGTAATTAAAGAAATACTCTATTTAAACTAGAAGTTAGTAAAAATCAGGGTATAATTTTTTTCCCCATCCAAGTTCTCTGACCCCCTGAATTTTATCCACAGCACCCTGGGAATCCATAGATCCTAGGTCAAGAACTTCCATTGATGGTCAACAATTCAAACTGGCCTTTTCCCGGCCCTTCGAGCCTTCAGTTAATTCAAATCAGTGATATTTTTTATTGTATTTGGTAATGATTTTTTTAAAGTAAAAACCAATGAAAAAGACATGAAATCAAAGCACAAATATCTTGTGAGTTTCACACATAAAGAAGCACAGTCAACCATTAACAGAGTTCAAGGTTCAAATATGCAAACTTATATGGATGACAGTGCAAGTATGGACATTCCCATTTTGCAGACAATAAAACTGAGGATCACAGAAAGAAAATGAAGTGCCTACAACCACAAAGCTAGCAAGTATCAGAAGCCAAACCCAGTCATCTGACACCGTGCCCAACACTGCACTAATTCTGTGGCTCTTCTTTCCATTCAAATAAATACTTACTTCAAACAATGCACTGATGACACATTCATTTTCATCAACTGAGAGAATTTACAACCCTTCCACGGCATCAGCAGACCAGTTAACTGCTATGACGGAAAACAAATCACCCTATGGCCAATGTTCTGGTTCTGGCTAGACAGGTGGCATCTCTGTTGTCTAAGGACTCCCTCCAGGTCCATATTAGAATTTCTTCCATTTAGGTAAGTCACTGTTGTAATGACTCTAGGAGGAAGATGAGCTCAGGATTATATTACCCCCCAAATCCCAAGAATTAGATTTATTCAAAAGTGAACTGGCTGGCTTGGAAGGCAGTGGCTTCCTCCTCACTGGAGAGGAGGGAAGGAGAGGAAACGGGACTAAGAGGAAATCACTGAAACTTAGTATTAGCCGCAGTAAGGTTTATTACTCAGTTTCTCAAGGCTCCTAGGAGCTTTAGCCTGGTTACACTAAAGGAAGGACCCTGGGAATTCAGGCCCCTTGAATTCTATCAGAACAGAGCAGAATTTCCATCTGACACCCATCCCACCAACCAGTCTGAAGTCTTCAGTGCCTGACTAGGAAGTAGGAAGACCTGAGTTCCAATCTTCCTTCAGATACTTATTAACTGTTATCCTGGGTGACTTATCTGTAAAACGGGGATAATAACAGCACATATGTCACAGGGTTATTATAAGAATCCAATGAGATGATATATGCAAAGTGCTTCGCAAACCTTAAAGGTACTAGAGAAAAGCAAGCTATTATTTTATTATTATTGTGGGTGGGGTGGTCAAATGAGATAACATGAAAAGCACTTTGCAAGCCTTAAAGTGCTATAAAAATCATTAACATTATTAATTATAATAACTATCATTCAAAGATGAGACCAGAAACATCTCTAGACCTGATGGAAGCACCCAGCCTCTACTTCAGAGAAGGACACACTTCTCACCTATCTTGGGAATCAATTTCATGCCAGCACAACCCCCTGGGCATTTTAGACATACAAACAGAGTGAGTCTAGGTTGGACCTGGGGACCCATGCCAAGGAAGTGAAACAATGCAGTGTCCAGCACGATTCTTACCAAGTCACCCATCCATGGTGGTCCATGACGTTACCTCTAGGGCCTAGAAACTATCACGGAGGCTGAAGCATTTTCAAGATTGCCCCAGTATCCCAATGTTGGACACTTTCCATATACATTTCATATATTCAAGAAGATAAAATGAGACTTCACATATTTTTAAAAAGCTATAAAACACAAAATTTTGTTAATAATAGCCAGCATTTTATAGCACTTCAAGGTTTGCAAAATACTTTCTACACATTAGTCTCATGTGATCCTCACAACCACCCTGGGAGGTTGGCACTATTATTATCCCTGTTTTATATACACAGAAACTGAGTTTCAGAGAAGTTAACTGATCTACCCAAGGTCATACAATTAGTTAAGTGTCTGACTCAGGATTCTAACTCAAGCCTTCCTGACTCCAAATCCACATTCTAGCACCTAGCATGTCAGCATGTAGAGTTTAAAATTTCATATTCAGATAAGTACCAGATCATACGAATGACTCCCCAATGCACAGTGCCTAGCATATAGTCAGTGCCTAATAAATGCTTCTTGACCGCTTGACCTTGGAGAGAGTACTAACTCCTCAGCTTGTCGTGTAAAGCCCTTCGCACCAGGGCTTCAGCTCACCTTTCCCGACATTTCATTTTGTCCCTTTCTTCCTTCCTCATCAACATCGTCACCATAACGTCTCGCCATTAGAGTGCAGGAGCTATCTTTTCCCTCTTTTTGTACCCTTAGCCCTCAGCACAGTGGCCAGCACACAGTAAGTGCTTCATAAATGTTTACTGACTGACGGATTAATGATAACATTAATAACAGCAGCAGCTAACACATATATCGTACTCTAAGCCCTGCAGAATGGGGAGACAGGAGCTATTCTTATCCCCATTTTACAGGTGAGGAAACAAGGCAGGCAGAAGTTAAATGACTTGCCCAGATTCTAAGTGTCTGAGGCAAGACTCGAACTCAAGTCTTCCCAACTCCCAGCCCAGGGCTTTATCCACTGCCGCACTGAAGAATGCACTTCAATAGCACGCTCAAGTCTGCAAAGCACTTGACATACTGTTGGTGCTTCCAAAAACCCCAGGAGATAAAAACTAAAGGTATGATTACCCCCTTTTAACAGAGAAGGGCACCGGCTCAAAGGGGCTGACTGAGCCACACTTCTACACAGAAAGTGTCAGAGGCAGGATTTGAACCCAAGACTTCCTGCCTCCAAGGCCAGCCCTCTCTGTCCTGCAGCACCCACCGTCGCTCCCCATCCTGCTTCTCTATCTACCCCCCTAAGTAAAAAGAGCAAGAACGGCTTTGTGGAACGAGGAAAGGTTACCAGTTCCTGGGCTAAATAAGTTGTTAGTGCTGTTTTCAGTTGTTTCAGACTCTTTGTGACTCCACTGGGGGTTGGCAAAGATACTGGAGCGGTTTGCCATTTCCTTCTCTGGCTCATTTTACAGATGAGGAAATTGTGGCAAACAGGGTTCAGTGACCTGTCCAGGGTCACACGGCTAGGAAGTGTCTTAAGGCCACATCTGAACTCAGGTCTTCCAGTGACTCTAGGCCTGGCATTCTACCCACTGAGTCACCCAGCTGCCCCCTAAATAAGTTTGTTGGACATAAAACGTCATTCCCTGCTATGACCTCACCTCCGTTCCACACAATTTTAGCAGCCATTTCCACAAGTAATTTATGAACAAGAAGCCATCATCATTCATGAGCTCGGACTTCCTGAGTCATGTCACTCTCCCCTTTTAGTATAGATGGTGAACTAGTAAAACCCGGAAACTCAGACGGGAATCCACTGGCACAAGCTGTGATTAACACAAGTGGAACAGCCAAGGCAAACAAGCTTTGAGGGGAGCCGTGCTTTGAAGCAGAGTCAAGCCAGCCAGGATTTCTTGAGCATCTCCTACCCACAGAGCATCTGATCCTCACAATTACCCTGGAAGGCACGTGCTGTTTATTATCCCCATTTTACAAATGACAAACCTGAGGCAAACAGCAGTTAACTGACTTGCCCGGGGTCACATGGCTAGTAAGTGCCTGAGGCCAAATTTGAACCCATCTTCCTGACTCCAGGCACCAAATATAGCAGCTCAATTATTAACCAGGCAGCAGGGGATGCATTTTAGGATAAAACCTCAGGTCTGAAGAGAGGTGCTCTACAAACAGTGCAGGAAGAGAGTGCTCAGAGCCAGATCACTATAGTGCCACCATGGTGGCCCATGGCTTTCTATTAGGTCTCAGGGCAAGATCACTATAGTGCCACCGTGGTGGCCAAGGGATTTCTCTTATGTCTCAGGGCAAGATCACTATAGTGCCACCATGGTGGCCAATGGCTTTCTCTTATGTCCCAGGGCAAGATCACTATAGTGCCACCATGGTGGCCGAGGGCTTTCTCTTATGTCTCAGGGCAAGATCACTGTAGTGCCACCATGGTGGCCGATGGCTTTCTCTTATGTTCCAGTGCCCCAGATTCTGGAACCAAGAGAACAACTCTCAAAAGCGTCTTTTGTCTATAAGACATTATAGACATTCACATAAGTGCCTTTGTCTGTGAGCATCCATCAGGATCCCTTCATTTGTGTGGAAACTAAGAGACCTGCAGATACTCACCACACACAAAATCTGAGACATCTGCAAGCATGGAGAAGTTTGTTTAAAGTATCTTTCTCTGGCATAGGAAGCTTGTTTACATGAAGACGAGTACGCCAGTATTTCCTTTAAATCTCAGCTCAGTCATCACCTTTGACATAAGGCCTTCTCTGATTTCCCCCTCCCCAAAATTACCTTCAATATATCTTATGTATACTTTGTATCTGTTTACATACATTATCTCCCCCAACTAAATGCAAACTCCCCGAGGGCAGAGACTCAATGTCTGATACATAGTTGTTGTTGAGTCATTTTTCAGTTGTGTCCAACTCTTTGTGACCTCATTTGGGATTTTCTTGGCAAGGATACTGGAATGGTTTGCCATTTCTTTCTCCAGCTCACTTTACAGATAAGGAAACGGAGGCAAATAGGGTTGAGTGACTCACCCAAAGTCACACAGTGTCTGAGGCCAGATTTGAACTCAAGAGGAGGAGTCTTCCTGCCTCCAGGCTTAGTACTCTAACCACTCCACCAGCTAGTCGCCCTAATATATAGTAGGAGCTTCCTAAGCTGACTGAGTTCTAACACAGCAGCTCTTAACTTTTTCTTCAAGAGCACCTTTTCTCTATTGTTCAGATTTTTACCCCCTTCAAGAACAGACTGCTCTTTCCCGTAAAAATCTCATCACCTTCACATTTAGAGACTTCTTTGCCCAGAAACACCTCGACCACCAGGAAACAATACCTTTTATTGCTAGATAATGCCCTGTGAACCTCCCTCTGCCCAGGTAGGTCACAAGTCATTTCCAACTTAGTGGAATCCCACATTCAGAGCAGGAAGGGACCTCAGGTCCCTCAGGAAGGGACCCACTTCCCAACACTCATTTTACACATGAAGAGTAGAAATGACTCAACAACAACTAATTGTTAAACACTTTGTACACTTAAAGTGTTCTCTGACCATGCACCATTATTTCATGTGACCTTCACAACCACGCGGGGAGACAGGTACCAAGATTACCTCTATTTTGCAACAAAGAAACTGAGGATTAGAGGGTTACACAGTTCATAAGTATCAGAGGCAGGATTTGAACCCAGGCATTCCCAACTCCAAGTCTGACACTCTATTCACAATACCAGGACTTGCCTAAGGCAGAGGGCAAATGTCTTATCTAGGCACACACAGTGAGTGAGTGAGTGAGTTTCTGAAGCAGGTCTTCCAACCACTAAGCCCAGTACTCTAACCATTATGCCATATGGCCCTCATCCCTCCTTAGCCTTGAGATAGATAGATAGATAGATAGATATACACACACACACATATATACATATACACATATACATATGTGCTTGTGTCTACACACACACACACACACACACACACACACACACATATATACACTCATTTGGGGCAACTAGGTGGCTCAGTAGATAAAGTGCTGGACCTGAGTTCAAATCTGCATTCAGACACTTACTAGCTGAGTGACCCTGGGCAACTCACTTAATCCCGTTTGGCTCAGTTTTCCCATCTGTAAAATGGCTGGAGGAGGAACCGGCAAACCCCTCCAGTATCTCTGCCAAGAAAATCCCAAATGGGGACTGAACAACAACAACAAAATACATTCATTTATTTGCCTGTTTATCTCAAAACATGAACTAGAATTTAGATATACAGCTCCACAAGCATGCTGATCTCTAAGGTCCTTCCAACTACAAATCTAGGATCCTGGGGTTAAAATGTCATGTTGTAACGAGCTCCGAGTCTAGACAAATGATGTAGAAGAGTTACAGGGACCTGCACATAGCAGCTCCAACACGCTAAAACTCAGCCTGTGGCAAGGGGTGTGAATAGAAGGCAGTTCTAATCATAAGGCAAACAAGGGCCCAGGATATCTTTAGTCCTGTGGCTACATTAATTATACTCAAAATAAATCCAATGAAAAGACAATCACCCCACAGGCCTCCTAGAACATGCAATAATCCAGCCCCTTTTGCCAGGACCGAAGATGACAGACAAATTATCTTCACTAATACTGAAGCACGATACTTCATAATAAGGCACCGATGGAGTCAAGCTTGGGTTCTCTTCTGTCAACTGGGAGTATGGACAGTGTGGTGGTTACCCGTTGTTGTGAGGATCCAGTGAGCTGACAGAGGAGCATAGAGATCTTCACTGACACTCCTTAAACAGGGGCTATTTATTATTGCTGGTATTATTATACACTTTCAACTACAGACAGGCTTACTCAGGGCCACTGACATTGCGAAACAGATGCCTAAGGTTAGATGTTCCTGACTCCTCCTTTCCGTGCCCCCTTTTTGTTGACAATACCTCTGTTTTTAGTGACAGTCCACTGTTAAAGAATATGGCTGAAACTGCAATGTAGGTTATAGTCACTTCAGGCTTCAGTGGTCCTAAAAAAAGAGAGAGAGAGAGACAAAGGGAGAGAATGAATATAATGAAGTTCTCCACCACTCCCGCAGAATTGGCAGTTTGGGCACTGAGGTAGCACAGTGGATAGAGTGCCTGGAGTCAGGAAGAGTTACCTTCCTGAGTCAAATCTGGCCTCAGACACTTCCTAGCCGTGTGACCTGGGGCAAGTTATTTAATCCTGGTTGCCTCAGTTTCCTCATCTGTAAAAGGAGCTGGAGAAGGAAATGGCAAACCATTCCAGCATCTCTGCCAAGAAAACCCCAAACGGGGTCATAAAGAATTGGGCATAAAGAGTTTTTTTTTTAAATAAAATGACTGAACAACGAAAGTTTATGAGGCAGAACTATTTGGTCAACGACTCCCAGAATTAGAAGGAAGAACATAAATATGAGCGCAGAAGGCATTCTCCCGATTTCTCACCAAAACAAACTGATCTTAACCCTACCAAAACACTGGACATGGCGTAAGGAAGACTATGGAGCTACTTACCAACATAAATCCCAGGACCGGAAAATAATGCACGGAAACCTTCTCCCCTGTCTAGCAGACAGCTAGAAGTCCAAAGCTCTGTCATGGGCCCCTCTCCTCTCCCTACACTCACTCACTCTCTCCCTCTCTCTCTCTCTGTGACCCCATCAATTCCCAGGGGTTTAATTTTCATCTCTATACGCATGGTTCACAAATCTATATAGTCACACGCTGTTGCTCCCCTGAGCTCAAATTCTATATTACCAACCACCCACTGGATATTTCAAACTGGATATCCCACAGGCACATCAGACTCAACATATCTGAAAAAGAATCCATTATCTTTCCTCCAAACCCATTCCTGTTCCAAATGTCACCATTTCTGACAACAGCACCACCGTTCTTCCAGTCTCCAAGGTTTGTAACTTCACCCCGCCCTTGATTCCTCCCTCCCCATATCTGGTCAGTTGTTGAATTTTGCCATTTCTACCTCTACGTTCTCATATCCGACTCCCCCCCTTCCCCCCGCCCCCCCCCCCCCACACACAGTGTTCCCTGGTACAATGTAAGCTCCCTGAAAGTAAAATCTTTTGTTTTTTTGTATTTGCATCTCCAGCACCAAGTCAGTGTTTGGAACATACATAGTAGGCACTTAATAAATGCTTGCTAATGCGTTGGTTTTTACACATGAGGAAACCCGGGCTAACCAAAGTTATCTGACTTACCCAAGGTCTACTAGGAAATGTCTGAGGCAAGTGCTGAACACAGGTCTTCCTGATACAGAACAACTTTTTGTCTATTTATTAAACACTACCTGAAAACTTTTGATTTCTGTATAACACAGAGCCCTAAGACAATATTCTGTCCTTAGTAGGCTAAAAAAAATGTTTGTTGACACATTTATAGTACCACTCATCATCACTTATAAGGGAGCAGTAGTATGCCTTTTTATAGTAGAAGTATGGACTTTGTATTTAGTACCAGATACTCCTGGTTCTCCTCCTTCGAGGTTCGTGTCATTCATCTCTACAGACCAATCAAAATCCTAGTAGCCTCTTCCAGATTACTCCCCAGACTTCCTCAATAAGTTTGGTACATGGCTCACAATTTTTCTCTCCTCCCCAACTCCTTCCCTTTTACTAGGGGATTTCAGTATCAATACTGGCTCTCCCTCAAACACCCTAACCATTCAGTTCCTCAACCTCCTCACTTTCCACGATCTATTCCACCCCACCTCAGTCACACACAAAGATGGTCATCCCCTTGATCTCACCATGACCCACAAATGCACCATCTCCATCCTCTTATCTGACCAGATTCTATTGGCTTTCCATCTCTCCCTCTTCCTTCTCTTACCAAACCCAATTCTTTGTCTACACCGTGACTTCCAATCCCCTGACCCCTCAATATGCTGCTACCAGGCTATCTCTCCTCTATTACCCACCGTCTCCTCTTCTCCCCATCTTGACCCCTTGGTGACCCAACTCAACTCTACACTGTCCTCTCCTCTGCTGAGCTCCTACCCCTCCTTAGCATTTTGCTGATTGTGCCCTGCAAGCCTCAGTCTTGGATCACTCCCACCATCTACCACTTTTGCTCCTACACCTGAGCTATTGAACAATGGTGGAGAAAAATCATACAAGCATTCTGACTGGGTCCACTACAAATTTGTGTTACACAACCTCCACTGTGCCTTCACTTTGGCTATGCAATCCTACTACAATTCCCTTATCAACTCACTTTCCCACTCTCCACAGTGGCTCCTTTTTGTGTCTCCTCATATCTCTCATGGCTACCTATCTCAGATGAGAATCTTGCTCCATATTTTACAGGAAAAAAAAGCAAGGCCACTCACTGTGAACTCCCTCTTCTTCTTCCTTCATCTCATGTCACTCAGATGCATTCTGCCACCATCTCCTCCTTTACCCCTTCTCAGACAATAAGGTGACCTTTCCCCTTGCCAAGGCTAATCCCTCTACCTGCCCAACAGATCCTATTCCATCCCATTTCTCCCAACAAATTGATGCCTGTCATTTCTACTCTATCAATCATTTTCAATCTGGGCCTATCTACTGGCTCCTTCCCTGCTGCCTATGAACATGCCCATATTTCCTCATCTGAAAAAACCCTCCCTTGACCCTTCCATCCCCAATAACTTCTGCCCTATAACTCTGCTGCCATTTATAACTAAACTCCTTAAGAAGGTCACCTACAATGGGTGCCTCCACTTTCTCTCCTCTCACTCTGTTGTTAACCCTTTATGAAGCTTCTACCTAAACTCCTCTCTCCAAAGTTACCAGTGGTCTCTTAGTGGCCAAATCCAATGGCCTTTTCTGAATCCTCATTCTCCTTGACCTCTCTGCAGCCTCTGAAATTTGATCACTCTTCCTCCTTGATACTCTCTTCTCTCTAGGTTTTCAGGACACCACTCTCCTGGTTCTCCTCCTATCTGACCACCCCTCTGTCTCCTTTGCTGGATCTTCCTTCAGATCACACCCTCTAACCATAGGTGTCCCTAGGGGTTCTGTCCTGGGTCCTCTCCTCCTCTCCCTCTATACTACTTCACTTAGTGATCCCACCAGATTCCATGGATTTAGTTACCATCTCTAAGCTAATGATTCCCAAAGGTATCTATCGTGCCCTAACCTCTTTGTAGCTCTCCAATCTTCACATTTCCAAATTCCTTTCAGATTATCTCCAAGTAGATATCTAGTAGATATCTTAAACTCAACATGTCCAAAACTAAACTTTTTCTCTTTCCCCCTAAGCCCTCCCCCTTCGTCCTACCCTCCCTAAAGGACAACAACATCCTTCCAGTCCATCAGGCTCACAACCTAAGAGTCATCCTGGACTTCTCACTATCTCCTCACCCCCCACATCCAAGCTGGTGCCAAGGCCTGTGGATTTCACCTCTGCAACATCTCAAGAACATGTCCCCTTCTCAGCTGTCACTGCCCCTTCTCTGATGCAGGCCCTCATCACCTCCCATCTGGATTACCACAATATCAGCTGGTGAATCTGTCTACCTCAAGCCTCTCCCCACTCCCATCCATCCTTCATTCAGCCACCAAAGTGATTTTCCTAAAGTGCAGGTCCAATCATGTCACCCTTCTACTCAGTAAACCCCAGGGGTTCCCTATTGCCTCCAAGATCCAATGCAGAATCCTCTGCTGTTCAAAGCCCTTCATCACCTAGTCCTCTCCTCCATTTCCAGTCTTCTTACACCTTACTTTACAACACATATCTTTGATCCAGTGCCACTGGCCTCCTGGCTGTTCCACAAATGAAATACTCATTATCTCTGGCTGTCCCATGACTGGAATGCTCTCTGTCCTTGTCTCTGCCTTGCGGTTTCCTGGGCTTCCTTTAAGACTCAACTAAAATCATATCTTCTACAAAAAGCCTTTCTCAGCCCCTCTTAATTCTGGTGCCTTCCCTCTCTCAATTATTTCCAAACTATTCTGTATATAGTTTGTTTATACATATTTACTTATCTCCCATTAGACTCTTCCTCTTTTGCCTGACTTTGTATCTACAATGATTAGCATGCTTCCTAGTACATAGCAGTCACTTAATAAATGTTTTTTTTCACTCTCTGACCAACTAATGTCCTCTAATCTAAACTTCTTTGATCCTAGGTAGGCATAAGCCCACTAAATTCACAGTATTTTTGAATGTGCAAAAGAGTATGGATTTTTCATACCCTTGGCATACTGTGGGTCAACTAACACTGTAAGGAGGTCATGGCCAGCAAGTGTCCACTGAATAAAACTCTGCAATTCAATGAAACCTAACATATTCTCTGCAGGGTCTATGTCACAATCCCACAGCATGAAGCATGGTTTTTCTGCAATACAGACTTGTAAATGAAAAGAAAAAGTAGCTTCCTTTTTAAAATTCATGCTTTATTCACAGTAATCACTCAAGCTAACTAAATCTGCAGCTGAAAACCAGAAACTTACTCTGTATTTCCAAAGAAGAGAGCCACCTTTCTCCTTCTGTGAAGGCATCATGTTGAATCTATCCAGGAAGCTCTATGCTGGACAGGGATCAATGCTCCTGCACTTCTGAGCAGGGTACATCACATCCAGGTTATCATTATATCAAGTACCTACAACTGGGAACTGACTGCATCAAGGAGCTGTAATTTTCATTGCTGAGAGGTCCTTACACGGAAGCAGATCAGAAGGCATCTACAACTTACAGTCTTGGAGAGTGGCTTCAGGCTCAGAAAGGTTAACTAACTTGCTTGTGGTCACAAAGGTAGTATTTGTGAGAGGAGGAGACTCAGATCCTTTCCTGACTCCAGCCCAGTTCTCTATTTATATGTCTCATATCCAGCAGCTGTATAATATCTGCATTTAATACAGCACACTGTTCTCATCCTTGATCTATGTGAGTTTTTAAAAATCCAACGAGGGGCATTTTGCACTAAGACTTAAGACATCTAAGCGCTAACCACAATTTGAAGGGGTTTCTATTCTAGGAAGCTGCTCAACTTAGATTCACAGAAACTGTTAGAAGAAATCTTAAACCCTAATCTACTAGTTTTACCGAAGGGGAAACTGAGACCTAAAGAATTTAAGGAACTGGCCCAAGGGCAGCACACAGTCTCTATTATTACTTCTACATAAAATGAAACTACTAACACCTATTCTAATTAACTCACAGAGTGGTTGTGAGCAGTTAGGTGCACCTGGAGTTGTGATGATCTGAGTTCACACATAGCCTCAGACAGTTACCAGCTGAGTGTGACCCTGGGCAAGTCACTTAATGTGTCCACCTCAGTCTCCTACGCATTTACTAGCTATGTGACCTTGGGCAAGTCACTTAACCTGTCTGCTTCAGTTTCCTCATTTGTAAAAAGGAGGTAACAGAAACCTTCCTGTCAGGGTTGTTAGGAAGGGAAAATATTTGTAAAGTTCATTGTAAACCTGAAAGCACCATATCTATGGCAAGCTAGCTATTTTATTTTCAAAAGAATTCAACAGCAAGCATCCTAATCCCCTTTGAAAGTAAAAATACAATACTATGTACAGCCAGGACCAAACCTCAACCCTCATTAGAGATGAAGCCAAATACTCATTACAAAAATTAGAAATATGGCCATCCACCAAGACTTTTCACAAATGAATTAACAATCAGGCTTCTATTTGGAGGGATATCTAAGTTGATTTTGCTATAATGGGCTTTTGTTGAAATGAATATAACCCTTAAAATTGCACTCTCAATATGAGAGGCAGGTGTCAAGCATATATGATAATTCCTTCCCTTCCAGTTCCCAAGGGTTGTTTTGGTAGGTGACTTGGAGGCTTAAAATTTAGTTTGAAGTGGTTGAGATGTTTAAGCTAAGCAGGTTCAGAAGAAAGCCAAAGAATTGAGAGGGAGGGGAGAAGGAGAAATCTAATCTTAAACTGTGTTAACTTATCATCTTGGTTCAACTGCACTCTCTGACCAACAATACAAACAGCAAAAAAATGAAGTTCTTTATATCTAGAAAGTGAATATTATGTGACCAGGAAACAAAGAAATTACAAGTTGTACATATTTATCTAATGCTTTGTTCATCTATTTACTGCAGATTTGGCATATTATAGAGACAGACAGACATACAGTATTATGTGTTTTATATATATATATATATATATATATATATATATATATATACACACACACACATACATAACACAATATCAACTTTTGTATTTACACACATGTAATATATATGTATGTGTACACATCTATATGTGTGTAAATATGCACACATGCCTTATACCTGCCACTGACATGCAATCAGTGCTAGGGGAACAGATACTAGCGTCAACATGTGCCCAATATAACATGGTATTAAAATGGGAGCAAGTTTAATCTAATTACACTAAGCCTCTAAATGACTTAAATACACAATTCACACACTGTCCTTTAAAAAACAACAACTTTGAAGTCACACTGGTCCTACAAGATTTGTTCTCATGTTACATTCCAAAGATTCACTATAGACCTCATTTATTTCCCAGCTAGTATCAGTCCTTTTCAGGAAACTGAAACATTGCTTTAGAAATAAGTCCACACCCACCTAGTGAACTCCCATTATTAATGGCCAAATGGCTTTCCTAAAGTTTTCTTCCAACTTTACAACCCAGGCATCTGGATGTCACTTAGGATGCTACTTTCTTCTACACAAGGCAAACTGAAGCAAGAATATAATCTGCCCAAAATGTGTCCCTTTGACCAGAGACATTTCAGTTCAGGCTATAAAGGTGACCCCTTCTCCCCACTAAGTCCAACTCTCATGAATAACAGCTGACTTTTACTTAGGCTTTAAAGGTTTGCAGAGCATTTTACATACATTACAGTATCTCACTTATCTTCCACAACAACCCAATAGAAGTATGCTCTATGCATCTTACAGAACAGGAAACTGAGACTTCCAAAGGTTATGTGACTTGCCCAAGACCACATAGCTAGTAATCCTCAGAGGTCTCTTCTGTCTTACTATCACCTGAGAGGTAAAGGAGTGGTCTTCATTTGACAGAAACTGACACAAAAATTACTGCATTTGCCTAAAGGTCACAGAGAATCTTTGTCGAAAGAGAAGCCAGTGGTACTTTCTGTGTCCCATAGAATGAAGGAATGACAGCCCTGCTTTCAGCATAGTTAGTTCTAGTGGACAGAGTTCTATTTCTTGCTTCAACTAGCTGTTGGGCAAATCATGTCTGTTCTTCAGACTTCTATTTCCTTCCTGTGAACTAATGCTTATAGTCATTCTAAAATAATAAGTTAAACCTAGTAAAGTAACTAATACTAGAGAAGGGGAAAACAGAAAAGCATGGTTCTCTGTAAAGCTTTCTATGCTGTCGACTTCAAGAAGCTCTCCAGGGAGCTGACTTTTCAGCTTGGGGGTGGAGGTACCTACAAAACTTTGGTGCTGATTGGAATAACAAATAGCTTTCATTCATTTCTAAATTGCTTTTTATCAAAACAGTACAAATAACTTCAATGAGCACTTTGATGTCAAACCCCCAGGTGAAATTTAGACACCAACACACCGGATCTCGAAGACCCATCAAATACTGAAATTAAGTTAAGAGTTTCTTGAATGGGAAAAACTGATTAGATAAAAAGCGTAATTTTATCTGCTACTAAGTCACACTCTAACGTTAGAACAGACGAGAAGGTAGAGATAAGGGGAACTAATGAGACTGACTTCTAACTATTAGCTCCTCATATACAAGCCTCCCCTTATCTGGGAGCTGACTTGGTTTCAAACCTGGCTACATTGTATTAACCAGTTAATATCCGCACTCTGCAAAGATTTTCTTGGGAGGCGGAGGCAGCCTTTCTGTGTAGCGACTGAGCTGGCGCTGGGCACGAAGTGGGAAACACAGGTAACCTCTGTGCGAGCTACTAGCTCGAGCTGGGAATCAGACAGTCCCCGGGAGGAGAACACACGGAAGTAGTGTCCCAGCAAGAGTATGCAACGTGTCAGTCTGCCTGAGAGTTTCAATGAAGCCTGCATGTGGAGGGCAGGACATTTTCCTCCTCTCCCCCGACCTCCCCACGAGAAAAGGGGAGGTACACAGGGCAGGTTGAAGACGTTCAGGTCCCCACGTGGTGGAAAGCTTCAAGGACCCCGGGAATCAGGGCGATGCCAGGTCCCACCCGACGGGTTCTAGCTCCGGGCTGAGGCTCTCATTCTGACACTTACACACTAGCTCTACCCCCCAGATGCTGGACACTCCTGCAAGTCCACGTGCAAGGTGGACGCCCCCACGGGGATGGGGGGGGGAGAGGTTGGTTCTCCCGGGGTTACCTCGAGCAAGGTGCAGAGCTAAGGTGGGGGGCCTCCTTCCCGGGGCCAGGTACGTACACTTCGGCAGCACCGTCCCCCCTCCCTCCCTCCCTCGCGGAGCTGGATTCTCGCGTGGGTCGTGGGAAGGGGCCGCACTCACCGCCCTTGGCCCCAACGGACGGATCCATCTTCGCCAGCACGATCACCAGCACGATGCCGAGCATGAACCATTCCTTGGCCAGCCTCTCCCGCAGCCCCATGGTGGCCTGGGCCGGCGGCTGGGCTCCTCCGAGGAGTGCTTGCTGCGCCCGCCCGCCCCGCGGCGCGCGCCCCGGCTCGCCCCGGACCCGCGGCACCAGCCAGCGAAATTGCTACTTGTAAACTAAGGGCGAGGGGGGGGCGGGGGCGGGTGGGGTGGAGCCGCCGCCGCCGCCGCCGGCGGGCCGGGAGGAGTAGTATCCAGTGACAGGGAAGTCTCCCAGAGAGCCGCCATCGCTACCACGCGCCTGCTAATAGACTCGCAAGACCAACGGCGGAAGCTCGGCCGGGGCTTGGGAAACCGCAGCTCCTCGGCCGGGGCCCGGACGCGAGCGCGCACGCGCCTCCCTCTCCATCCCGCGAGGCGGGGGAGAGGGGGGGGGGGGCTCCCGAGGTCCCGCGCGCTGGCGCCGCCTGTCCCGGCCGGGGACCGCTTTGGGAAGTTATACTAGAGGGCTGCAGCTGCGGCCGTTACCCGAGCGGCAGAGAGAGCCCCTCTCTCACCGAGCGGAGGCTGCTCCTGCTCTAGCACTGCCCAAGGCTTGAGAAAGGGAGGGCAGGCTTTATTTTACTTATGACTGATGGGGGAGGGGAAATCCAGCTGCGGCTGCTGCAGCGGCAGCTGCCGGGGAGATTCTCGGGGTGCGCTGTTTTGATACATTACAATGTTTCTTCTGACGTCCGGCGTTTGACGTGGGAGCCGGCGAGGAGGGTTGGACTCCTGCTTACAGTTCCTGATCCCCGGCACAAGTGTTTTCCTTGGCTTCGCGTGGAAGAGGCTTCCCCGGGAGTGGGTCGCCTTGAAGTCCTCGGAACCGGGGCCCGAACACGTTTTCTTTGCAATGCATCGGAGGGTCTTGGAGAGGCGTCGCACTGCAGCCTTTAGCTGGACCAGGGAGGAGGAGGAGAGGGGAGCCGGGCTCCCATCGGGGGAACCCCCCTGAAGCTGTTGCTGGCGTGGAGCCGGCGGGCCATGCATTTGCAGAATAGCTCTTTACAGAGGTTGGGGTGGGGAGGGGAGGCTCTCCCTTTTTCCGGTGGAAAAACTTAAGTTGAGTCTCGTTCATCACTTTATTAAAGGACTACCCTCAGTGCTCCAAGGAAACTCTAAGGCTGTGAGCTCTAGAGCCGGTGGTGCAGAGATGCACCTCTGGGGAATTCCCCATACCAATGAAATCGCAAGACCAGTCCCAATCCCAACGGGCGAGGCACTGTCCTAGTGTTCTTTGGTCAGAGAGAGACAATGTAGAATTTTAAAAGGAGACTTGCTAAAAAAGAGACTTGGATTCTTTGGAGTAGAAAGTAGATAGTTTTCACTAAAGTCATTAGGAACTTCTGAATGTGGGACCTCCTTCCACAAATGAAGAAGAGCAGCTCTGGGGTAATTATAGTCATGGGGAGTTGTGTGGGGACACTAAGAAGTTTAAATTACTTCCCCAGAGTCTCATAGTCACTATGTGTGCGTCAGAGGCATGTCTTGAACCCAAATCTCCCCGACCCCAAGGCCAACATAACACACACACAAACACACACATCATGCTGTGTATACAAAGTCAAAAATGAAAAACAGTACACAACCCCAAGGAAGTGTATGGTCCCCAACTTGGGTTAATCCCAGGATGGGTGTGTGCAAAGGTGATCTGGGATGTTAGAAGGACAAGGTGTCTGATGTTTTAGACAGCTTTCAGGTTAACCTTCAGAGCTGTGCCTAATAGTTACAATAAAGGTCCAAATTACAATGCATCTCTGTCTTCCACCACTTACCCCATCTCTGGAAAAAAAAAGTGAAAACAAAAAAGACAGTGAATACTACTAGGTCTGTATCACAAAGGGATCATTAAAAAAAAAAAAGGAAAAGGACCCACATGTACAGAAATATTTGTAGCAGCTCTTTTTGTGGTGGCCAAGAATTGGAAATTGAGGGGACACCCATCAACTGAGAAATGGCTGATCAAGTTGTGGTATATGAATGTAATGGAATACTATTGTGCAAGCAGGAGAATTTCAGAAAAACCTGAAGAGACTTAAATGAACTGATGCTGAGTGAAGTGAGCAGAACCACGGAGAGCATTGAACACAGTAACAGCATTTGTGCTATGACCAGCTCTGATAAACTTAGCTCTTCTCGGCAATGTAATGATCTAAGACAATTCCAAAAGACTTATGATGGAAAACGCTATCCACATCCAGAGAAAGAACTATGGAATCTAAATGTAGATCACTGCATGCTATTTTTTACTCTTCTTTTTTTCTTTCTTGTGATTTTTCCCTTTTGATCCAATTCTCCTTTCACAACATGACAGCCTGTATCAGATTGCATGCCATCTTGGGTGGGAAGATTGGACCAAAAATCTTATAAAAGTGAATGTCGAAAACTAAAAATAAATAAATTTTAAAAAGAAAAGAAAAAAAGTCAGTGAATAGAATAGGTTAAGAGAGGACGCCCTTTTCCAGTGCCTCTCACTGCCAGTATCTTGACTGCAGGTCCAACACTATCCACTACACCACCCATTCTTCTTTCTGTTGCCTCCATTGAAATTTTTTCCCAAGGTCATCTATGATTTCTTAATCATGAGAGGCAGTGAACGTTTTTTCAATCTCTTCTTGGCATGCCAACCACACTCTCAAACTGACTACCATCTGACTTTGGCTTCAAAGGTGTCAGTACTTTCCTAGGTTGACCCCTATAACCAGTTACTGATGCTTTCTCAAGAATCTGTCATCAGTACATTTCTCTGGCAATCTCATTCTCATGGATTCAACCACATCTTTACCTGGACGACTCCCTAACTTCTTCAACTCTAAGACTGTGGCTTCAGGGAGCATCTTTTACCCAATTTAGAAAACTTAAGAAGGATGCTCACTTGCAAAGAAAAAAACAATTGATTTCCTTTGCCTGTTCTTGCTGCATGTGTACCAAAGAGAGTATGACCAACTTCCAGAAGCCAGTTTTCACTCCAAGTGTAATTTGGAATATTCCAAGGTTATTTAGGTAATCACCTGTTGCAACAATTCGGCTAGCAGCTGCTGTGGGCGTGAAAAACCAACACAAGCCCAACAACAAGAATGCAGCAAGCACAAGTTCTTTTGATCTGCTTTACTAAGGAAAGTAGCATTAAGGGGTTAACAATCTTACTTTAATCCAACAGATACATATATCATTCACTTAGTTCAGGGGGAAAAGCCAACACCCTGAACTTCAGAGAAAATACAAACAAATTACAAACATACATTTATAAACGGACCAAATACAATTCACAGTCACCAAGAAACCATCAACATCTGAGTTCAGCTGGGAGGCCCTTAAAGCGGATGCCCAGAGTCCCTCTCCTCCAGGAGTGAGAGCCTCCAAGAGAACGCCAACCTCTGGATTTGTATATCTTGTTCAGGGTCACATGAACCTAAAAGTGGCACAAAAATTCGACTTAAACCCACATGGTCTAAAAGCCTCTGATGTCACAAACATATCACTCAAACTCATGTAAACTAGGCTTTCCCTTGAGGCAAGGAGGTCATCGAGGACTCCTAATTTAATCAAGGAAACAAAGGCCAAACTCTTCAAGGGCACTTGATTGAATAAGTGCTAAAAGCCGGTCCTGATTGCCAATACACTACCTTAAGATAATCTACACCTTTTAACAATACTTTCCTGAACATTAAAAAAAAGTACCCCATTCTGCCACTGGCATAGTTGGTTTATTTTTTGTCCCCAATAACTTATTGCAGTTTAAATCTATGTGATAGTCCAACTCCTTGTCTGATCATAACCATCTTAAATAAAGTCTCTTGGGCCACTTGTTGCATGAAGATTTTTGCAAGCAAAACACTGCAACCTACTGTTCTTTATATATAAGAATTGTCTGTAGCTATTGACTTTTCTACAAAGTATTTTAAAATGTAGGTCCCACCTTTTTTGGAAGACAGTAATAACCTGAAGAATGTGTGGAGGAGAATGACTAGGTTGGTGAGAGTCCTTGAGTGCTGGGAGGTGGGGATTGGAGGCAATAGTATCTGTCTTCAAGCATTTAATTGGAAGAAGGATCAGCCTTACGGTTGGCTCCAGGAAGCAGAACTAGGAGCAACGACTGGAAATTGCATGGTGGAAAGTGTAGGCTTAATTGAAGGAAAACCCCCTCAAGTAGAGCTCTCTAAAACGGATGGGCAATTTAGACCTTGGGTCCCCCTCCCCTCCCAGGTATTTAAGGGAAGTCTCTACCACTTGTCAGCTTTCAGAAACTACCAAATACCCTGTTGTTGTAGAGGAAATTTTTACTAATATATTAGACAAAAACGGCCTTTGAGCTCCTTTCCTATTCTGAGATTCCATGACTGTTTCCTAAACACTTGTTTCAAAGCTAGGATACACTTTTGTACGTTAGAAAATTACTAGCTTTGTTATTGTTGCTTGTCCTTCAGTTCTTGAAGACATCAGGAAGGTGATGCCATGACTTGCAGGTGAATTGGATTTAAGTGAAGCAGGGTTATGTGAAGTCACCAGCCTCCCTTTCTCTTCCAGAACCATCTGGGTCCAGTGGCAAGATACAGATCAGGACAACTGGAGATGGCCCCACTAGCTTTGTTATATTGCCACTGAAAGAAGTTACTGACTGTTCCCTTTTTTCTAGGTATAGGAATTACAAAGACGTCGAATAATTTTGCCAGTTGCAGTGGAATGTTGACTTATATGAGCATAATATGAAAATGTAATGGTGCTGCCTAAATAATGGACAGAATAAATGTCCAAGAGCTTGTCTATGTGAATAAATCCAATGTGCTCTACAGGAATAAAAGACCCTTCCAGACTTTGATAACCTCCTTCCCCAACTCTCTTTACTTCCTTTTTATGTTTTATCTTCCCATTAGTATGTAAGCTCCTCAAGGGCAGAGATTGTCTTTCTTTTTGCTTGAATTTGTATCTGTAGCACAGTCCTAGTATATACTAAGTTCTTAATGTTTCATCTATCTGTTGGATCTATCTTATTGTATCATTTTCTGCAAGAAACCTCATCTCTTGTTAGATGGCACAGTGTATAGAGTGCTAGACCTGAAGTCAGGAAGACCTGAGTTCAAACCCGGCCTCAGATGATCACCAGCTGTGTGACCCTGGGCGGGTCACTTAACCTCTGTTTGCCTCAGTTTCTTCATCTGTTAAATGGGGGGTAATACTAGCACCTATCTCCCAGAGTCGTCATGAAAATTGAATGGGGTATGTGTAAAGTGTTTAGCACAGTGCCTGGCACATGTCAGAAGCTTAACAAATGCTTCCTTCCTTCCTTCCTCTCTCTGACCCACAACTGTTTTCTCATTTGTAACATGAGTGGTCTAGACCAGGTTATCCCCAAGGTCTCTCAGCTCTAACATTCTAGATTTCTGTAAGTCATCCAATCACTAGAATAATGGAAACTTACTTAACATCTCTGGGCCTTATAGATGAGTTTCCTCTTCTGTAAAATGAAGGTACTGGAGTAGATGGTCTCTAGCTAGGTAACAACTTCAAAGGGCCTGGAGTCAGGAAGATCTGAGTTCAAATCCAGCCTCAGACACTGACTAGTTGTGTGGTCCTGGGCAAGTCACTTAACCCTGTTTGCCTCAGTTTTCTCATCTGTAAAAAGAGCTGGAGAAGAAGATGACAAACCATGCCAGTATCTCTGCCAAGAAAACCCAAAATGGGGCCACAAAAAATCGGACATGACTGAACAGCTCTAAATCCATAAGCTTACGTATTATTTAATATTTATCTCTCATAATTTACACTAATATTCCGTAGTTATATAAGAATTCCAATTGAAATGTAGAGACATATCTGACACTCACACTGGGCAATGCTGCCCTCATTCTCTGCCCAGAAATGTAGGCATCTAGCCTCTAATCCATAAGTGCTGATGAGAGTCCTATGGCTATGAGCTGGGGTCTCACCACGGAGAGAAGATGTGTGTTTATCTGTTTGGAGGATGTCATGATACCATCTCTATTTTAACCTATGGCATGTGAATATGCCTCTCTCTAGAGGACCTCATACTTCCGTGGTTTGTGGAATCTCTTCATCTAATATTTTCTCAGTCTCTTAAGTGGAAAGCTGTCTCAGGAAATTAAGGACAAAGGGAAGAGTAGACAGCCTCGGATGATAAGCTATTGGGAAGCACAGTAAATAATGGAGGGGAAATGCAGCCAGAAAGAGAGAGATCATTTAAAGGCTATTAGATGACAAACCCACTTCAACGCTGTTATTATACCTGTAAATATAGAAAAATGATAATGTTGACAACTCTTCATCACACAATCTGTGTCATTAATAAATGATGAAGGATCGAAAGAGTGGAAGAAACAAAAGCCAACACACCATGCATAACAATATCACAGAAGGATTTAGAAAGTAGATGAACCAAAAACAAAGGACAGAACTTGGCACTGTTAATGAAACATGACTGGGATTTTTAAAAAGGCAACCTTGACGAGCTGTCATGTGCAGGAAAAACAGCAGTCGTGGTCATTTTCTGTTGTTTAAAGTACATCAAACACAAATCCACCTGGCCAAATACCTTAATCGACGATTAATTTAAAATAGAAATGGTGCCCCACCCCCAAAACAAAATTCAACTGGATACTCAGGGATAGGACAGCTACACACTGCTCCCCAGAATAGGACAAGGAGCATATGATGAATCTGATTGGTTAGTAAAATCATATTCCTAAAACTGCCAAATGTCAAATGGGTTGAGACCCTATCCAAATCATACCTAAGTTCAAAGATTAAGAGGTAGGAAGAACCCTTAGAGAGCGTTCTATCCCAACCCTCCCATTTTACAAATGAAGAAACTGAGACTCAATGATGTTGAGTAGGTTTCCATTATTCCAGTGATTGGATGACTTAGAGAAATTTAAAATTATAAAATGTTAAAGCTGGAAGGGACCTCAGTGATCATCTGGTCTAACCCCCTCATGTTACAGATGAACAAGTTTTGTCCCAGAGAAAGGAAGTAATTTGTCCAAAGTGAAATAGGTGAATTGGTCACTTTTCTTGCATAATTCCAAATTGGTAACCAGAAAGATTGGACCAAGTCATGGCAGCTCCAGCCACATTGTTTACCTTTTCCCCTGTAGACACTGTATCATTATTTTAGTCTTTTTTTGTCATTCTCATCAGTTTGCTAGGCATGGGGTGAAACCTCAGAGTTTAGAACACTACAATCTTGAAATAAGGATCGCAAAACTTTAAGGGGTTGGGAAAAATTTTGCAAGACACACTCTTACCAAAACTAAAAGACGCCAAGTCCACAAAATCCTTGAACCTTGTGTTTAAAAAAAAAAAAGTTATTTAGGAAGCCGCTAGATGGCACAGGGGATAGGACATTGAAGTTGGGGTCAGGAAGATGAGTTCAAATCTTGTCTCAGCTGCTTACTAGTCTTGTTGTTCGTCCTTCATTCTCAGAGAGGACCAATGATGTCTTGACTTGTGAGTGAACTGGACTTAAGTGAGGCAGAGCTGCCAAAGACATCCACTCACTCTCTCCTCCAGAGTCCTCGGGGTCCGGTGGCAAGACATAAATCAAGATGACTGGTGATGGCCCCTTACTAGTTTTATGGTCTTGAACAAGTCACTCAGCCTCAGTTTCATCATCTGTAAAATGTATGCCCATGGAGCATCAACTTCATGGAGTTGTTGTGAGGATCAAATGAGTTAAAATATAATAAAGCACTGTGCAAAACTTAAAGTGCTATATGAATGCCAGCTATCATTATTATCATCATTATTATTGTAACAACTTACCCTTAGCCTTGAACATCTCCCATCTGTGTATGTGGCTTGTCTGCATAAGGAGCAGACATGAGTTATTGTTCAAAGTTGTTAAAGCTAAGTTTCTCATACGGAGCAATCATTGGGTTGAGCTAATTCATGTTTCAATAAACCACAATTCCGATGTTTGTTTTTCAGCTATGCTTTCCCTAATGTGATCGATGGATATGTAATTCCTCCTACACAAAACGTTTGCACTGCTCTCTTGAAATAAGCACATGCACAAGTGTGAGTGCTTGAAAGCAATTTGGTGAGATGCACCATTGCCAAAGCTAAAAGACGTCCGGTTCAAAGATTCTTGTAATTTGTGCAAAAGAAGTACACGTCCGAGAAAAAATCATCCCTCTCAGCCCTTTTAGAGAGAGCCGATGTAGAATTTTAAAAGGAAGACTCTGGTTAACAACAACCAAGAAAAAGTGTCTTAAATGCTTGTGTGAAAAAATCAAATCCATTTTTATTTGTGGGCCAGACCTATTTAAATGCCATTTAATTCTTTAGGAGACGTGGCACTCCCCCTTAGTAATCCCTTTAATACTCCTGCCTTCCCTCTGTTGATTCTCTCCAATTTATCATATATATATATATATATATATATATATATATACATATATATATGTACACACACACACATTATATATATACACACACATATATGTATACGTGTGTATGTACATATAATCTTGTCTGCATATAGTTGTTTGCATATTGTCTCCCTGATTAGACTGTGAACTCCTAGAGAATAAGGAATGTCTTTTGCCTTTCTTCATACCCCCAGTGCTGACCACAGTGCCTGGCACCTAGGGGGAGCTTAATAAACACTATTGACTAACTTACTAGCAAAATCTAGTGCTATAGCTTTTGAAATCAGGCCATCAGCAGTATTTATTAAATTGCATGTATGTCAGGAGCAATGTGAGGAACTGGGGACACAAAGTCCTAAATGAGGGTGGTCCCTCCCCGTGAGGGACTTACATTTCATAGGAACAAATAAATACAGGCTAGGCCTGACTAGACTAGTCCTCTGGTAGCTTAGGTTCAATATCAGAATGAAATGGATCAATCATAGGAGATATGACAGTTAACTAAAGGAGATTTACTTAGCCGTAGCAGGGGAAGGAAAGGGGCGGCTAGGTGGTGCAATAGACAGAGAGCCTGAGGTCAGGAAGACTCATCTTCCTGAGTTTAAATCCAACCTCAGACGCTTAGTAGCTATGTGACCCTGAGGTCTCTTAACCCTGTTTGCCTCAGTTTCCTCATCTGTAAAATGAGCTGGAGAAGGGCATTTCAATGCACTCCAATGTGACAGAACCACAACAAATAGCAGAGAATGGATATTCAGTAAGGACACAGAGGTGATTCATCTGAGCAAAGCTCTCCTTCCTCTGTGTTGTCCAGGATGGTCTGCCAGTCAGGCATCAGGACCCAGCTGGAGTTCCTCCTGGCTTTTTGTATTCAGTTGACTAGTAAGCCAGATCAACAACCTGAGCCTTCGTCCCCTGAGCCAAATTCATTTCGAGTTTTTATGTCTTTTAAGGAAAAATTAGCCTAAGATGCACAAGGTAAAGCCTTAAGATAGTATTCCCACCACAACATATAAAGATATAACAGAGAGAGACAGAGGGGCATATGAGAGCAAATATATGCTTATAGTCATTTTCTTTTCACTTTTGGGATATGGAAGCATATACATCAGCCCTCATACAAGGACATCTTTCCTGATCCCCCCTGATTGCTAGTGCTCTCTACCTTCTCAAATTATTCAACTAAAGTGGAAAGAGAGCAGAATTTGGAGTCAGAGGACCTGGGTTCAAATGCTGATTTTGACATTTATTCTTTTTACATTTATTCTCTCTGGGCCTTAACTTCCTTATTTATAAAATGGGAGAAGTACATTAGATGACTTCTATCCCTTTCATCTCCAAATCTATCCATCCATCTGTCTGTCTAGCTATCTATGTCTATAGATATAGGTAATGCATCTATGTAAGTGTTCTATTCTTCCAGTAGAATATAAGCATCTTGAGGGCATGGACTGTTAGTTTTTTTTGTAATTTCATCTTTATATCTTCATTATCTAGTATGATGCTTCCTAAACATTTGTTGTTTAACCATTTCAGTTGTGTCCGACTCTCTGTGACCCCATCTGGGGTTTTCTTGGCAGGGATACTGGAGTGGTTTGCCATTTCCTTCTCTAGCTCATTTTGCGGATGAATAAACTGAGGCAAACAGGGTTAAGTGACTTACCCAGCATCACACAGTGTCAAAAATGAATATTCCTGATTCCAGGTCTGGCACTCTATCCACTGTGGCACCTGTCTGCCCAACTTTATACATAGCAGGAACTTAATAAATGTTTATTAATTTAAATTATATGCTTAAAACTGTTCCTATTATTCTTAAAACAATAAATGAAATTATATAACTAAAATGAATCCTCATTAATAATAATTCATTAACTAAACATCATAAATTCAAAAATCTGCCTTTCAGCAATGTTCTATCCAGTTCCCTCAGTTTTCCCCATTTTTACCATTTTTCAACTACATATTCATACTTACCTGAAAAGGATGTTCTCAATAAGCAGTAGAACATAAGCTTGGAATCAAGGAAGACCTGGGTTCAAATCCTACCTCTGAATTTTTTTTTTTGCCTTGCGATCCTGCATAGACAAGTCACTTAGCATTTTTGAGCCTTGGTTTCCTCATCTTTAAAAAGGCATAATAATAGCTGTAGTATGTACCTCACAGACTTGTGGCACACAAGTGAGATAGGATAAAGTCCTTTGTTAACCTTAAAACACTGTGCGGGATGTCCCAAAAATTTTAGTGCGTCTTTAAGCTTTAATAGCTCTTTTGAAGCCGGGGATGTTGTTGTTTTTAATTTTGTCTTTGTGTCTATTCAGCTATTCATAGCTTTAAGCTACACTCAGATTTTTGGGACATCCTATATAAATATCTGCTACTCATTCCATATATCAACACTTTCTCCTGGAGAAGCACCTATACCTTCTGTTATATCATCCCTAATATGAGTTCAGAGTAGGAAGAGATCTTAGAATGTATCTGGTCTAAACTCCACATTTTACACATGGATAAACTGAAACTTGGAAACATTAAGTAATTTGTTACAGTCCCAGCATTTGAACTCAGGTCCTTCGACTCCAATTTTCACCCCCCTAATGCAACAGCAGTTAGATTCAAAGGTTGAATTTCCCCACTATATGTTTAGGAGTAGTAACTAGGGAATAATTGTTACAATATTTCACTGGTTCTTTGTGGTCACAGCCCTTTGCAGCCCTTACAAGTTCACCTCTTTTGTCTCTACCTGAGTGGCAGACGCTGCTTTCCTGTGTCTCTGCTCAGGCTGGGCACCAGCTGCATTCTCCCAGTGGCTTTCAAAAGGAGACTAATGGGCCTAATCCATAAACACTGACTAGAAGCCCGAGTTGAGGCAGGGGGCTTTGTTTATTGGCCATTAGTCATCAATAAATGATGGCAGTGTTAAACAATAAACATAAGGCTCTCAGAATATCATTAACATTACTTACAAAATAAATGTTTCTGGGATATATTGGTGTTTAGTAGCCAAGTCCCCAGAGGGCTGCAGGGCTGAATTTGTTACCTGCTGGGTTTCAAACTGGAATATCCTTTCGAAAACCTCATTCAGGTTCCCTGCTTTGATGGCACTTTCTAAGAACTGGAATTTTATAGAAGAGTAGGTCTTTCTGTTCCCTCATGGCTTGGAGAAAATAGATTAACTAAGGAAAGATTGACATCCTTGTGGTAATTTTGGACAAGTATCATGGTCTCCTAAAAGTGGGGAAAAATATAGAAAAGATTCCTATAGTTGAGATATATATGATAAAAGAACGTTACTTTCAAAATCTTGGATTTGGATGAGGCCTTTGGTACCCAAAACAAGAATCCCGTCTATATTTTATGTGACAAGAAAAGAGATCACCTAGCTTCTGCTTGGAACAGAAGGTGAGGAAGATCTCGCTACTTCCCATCACGGCCCATGCACTTCTGATTGTCTCTAATTGTTAAGAAGTTTTCTGGGGGCAAATAGGTGGTGAAGTGAGTAGAGCACTGGCCCTGGAGTCAGGGGGACCTGAGTTCAAATCTGGCCTCAGACACTTGACACACTAACTGTGTGACCTTGGGCAAGTCACTTAACCCCAATTGCCCTGACAAAAAACAAACAAAAAAAGAAGTTTTCTGACATCAAATTTAAATTTGCCACATGGTAATTTAAGCTCATGGTTCCTAGTTCCACCCTCGGCAAGACAAATCTGATCCCATGTAATAGAGTTTATGTAGAATGCCTGAGATAGTTGGCCAGAACAAATTGGATATACCCATAGCAATCAATCAGCAAGCATTTATTAAGTACCTACTGTGTGCCAGGTATTATGCTATACAAACACAAAAAAGCTTACAGTTCCATATAGAAGATTACATACGTACAGAATAAATAGGCAATAAATTTAAGGAGGGAGGGCACTTGGAGCAGGAAGGATCAAGAAAGGCTTCATGTAGGAGGGGGCACTTGAGCTGAATCCTGAAGGACGCAAAGGATTCTATAAGGCAGATGAGAAAAGGGAAAAATTCCAGGCATTTGGACAGTAGTCCAAAAGTACCAAGATAAGAGATGGAATGCTCTGTGCGGAGAATGGCAAGGAGACTTAGAATGTGCAGGAAGGTGAGTAATCTACAAGGCTGGAAAGGTGAGCTGCTACAAGGTTGGGGAGGGTTTCGAAAGCCAAATAGAATTTATATTTTATAGGAAGGGACCTGTTCATACCTGTTCTTTAGGAAAATGACTTTGGCAAACTATATGGAGGATGAATATGGAGGGAGATGTGAGGCAAGGAATCCAACTATAAGACCATGGCCATAGTCCAGGCGAGAGGTGACGAGGGCTTGAAATACAATGATGGCTCACTAAAGTGGATGGTGACAAGGGGAGAGTAGTAAGTACATGAGAGATGGGGATAGAAGTAACCAGCTTTATTGATTGATCAGATATGTGGAGTGGAGGAACCAAGTCCTATTCTGAGATTGCAAACCTGGGAGACTAGAAGGATGGTGGAATGCTCTTCTACGTGACTGACTTCTAAACATTCACAGCTAGCCGTGTCAAGTGTCCCCCAAAACATGCACACACACACATGCATACATGCACGCCCATCGAACAACCCTCTCAGAGCTGAACCTGGAATCAGGAAGATCTGAGTTTAAATCTGGCCTCAGATACTTACTAGCTATGTCATCCTGGGCAAGTCGCTTATTTGCCTCAGTTTCCTCATCTGTAAAATGTAAATAATAATAGAACCCACCTCCCAGCATTGTTATGAAGATCCAACGAGATAATAATTGTAAGGGGCTCACACAGCACCTGGCACAGAGTAGGAACTATATAAATGTTAGCTATTATTATCATTATTAATTATTGTTCTCTAGGCTAAACTTCCTTAGCTTCTCTAAATAATCTTCCTATGGCATGGTATTGTCCTAAAGCCCTTTACCTTCCTGGTCATCCTCCTCTGGACACACTCTAGTTTGTCAATGCCCTCCATAAGAATGTGATATTCCAAACCAAGCACCATCCTACCCATGAGATCTGACCTTCGTGTCTGGGTCTGGATACTCTACGTCCTTTTCAATATAACCTAAGATCTCATTAGCTCTTTTGGCTGCCCTGTCAAAGTAACTCAGTTCAATTCAATAAACATTTTACTAAGTGACTGCTAAAGATAAACACAAACATTTATTAAGCACCTACTATGTGCCAGGCACTGCGCTAAGCCATGGGGATACAAAAAGGGGCAAAAGACAGTCCCTGCCCTCAAGGAGTTCCCAATCTAAAAAACATCTAAATAAGTACAAGACCCTAAAGATATAAACGGGGTGGGGGGTGGAGTGTAAGAGATTCACTTCTTATGAATTGATGAAGATAAAAACATATTTTTTTTCCCTCACATCCAACTGACCTGATAGGAATTGTGGTATTGTGGGTTGTTGTTGTTGTGTTTGTCCTTCATTCTCGAAGAGGACTATGACATCAGGGAAATGATGACGTGACCTATAATTGCCTTTGATTTGAGTGAGGGAGGGCGGGGTGTTGTGGGTAAAGCCTTGAAGTAAGACCAGGATCCAGGTTTGATCTCTATGACCCTGGACAAGTCGTATAATCTCTTAGTGCCCCAGGCAACCCTCTAGAACTAAATTATATGAGCATTATAGATCTTCTTGAATAGAGAAAATACCCACACCTGGGGTTCCCTCCCACTCCTGGAAATCACTAGTCTGAACCAACCTAACAAACAAAACTCTACCTAACCTTGGTTTAAGGTAAATTGAGTTTGGCAAAAAGCCCAATTCTGCTGTTTTCAGATTTGCAGAATCACAAAACATGGATTGCTTTCCAGAAAGCCTGGGGAGATCCTTCTAGGCTATTTGGGGATGGGGGAGGGGAAGGAAGTATTTTCCAAACACTCTGCCTTATTTTTTTTCCCTCTCTCTCAAGAACATGCCTTATAAAGTGCTGGAGACTGGCAAAATCTTCCACATCCCCGATTCTACTTGCTGAACTTCTGAAAGCCCAGGTGCTCTAAAATATAATTGAGAACCATAGGTTTTAAGGAAGGGACTTTAAGAGATTATCTAATCCAAATGTCTGGACAGGGATCTCATCCAACTCATTCATGTTACAGATGAGGAGATCAGTTTGATCCAACATTTATTAAGTACCTTCTACATGCAAAGCTCTTGCTAGGTGCTAAGGATAATAAGACAGACATACCACACAGACCGATCCTGGACAGTCGCCAGTCATCTTAGCCTTTGTGTTGCCACTGGACTTCAATGATCCTGGAGGAAAGTGAGGCTTAAATCCAACTGATGAGCAAGGCAAGAGGTACTAGATTCTTCAGCCAATTTGATTTTTCAGGGCATGGTTGGGCTACACTGACAGTTTCACTCTGCTGAGATCCTGAACCCTAATGGCTCCAGAAGGCAGGCTGCCCCGTCAAGAGTTAGAAGGAAGTAGAAGAGCTTAGGCAAAAGTGAGTCTGGACTACTGAGATGTCATTGATCCTCTTTGAGAACTAAAGGACAAACAGCAGCAACAACACACAGACCCTACTTTCAATGAGCATTAGCTTTATTTTTTTTTTTGGTTAGGTTATGTTTGCAAATGAGCACCTTTCCAAACAATACCTGGTGATACCTTATTTTAACCTTCTTAAAAAATGGAGAAGAGGAGCTTATGGGAGCTAGATCAAACTGAAAACCTAGAGGCTACAAATTCTAAACCTGCCTTTAAGCTGTAACCTAACCTCAGTTCAGCTCTTCATGACCCCATTGGGATTTTCCTTGGCAGAGATACTGGAGTGGTTTGCCATTTCCTTCTCTGGCTCATTTTACAAATGAGGAAACTGAGGCAAATAGGGTTAAGTGACTTGCCCAGGGTCATCCAGCTAGTGTCTGAGGCCACTGAGGCCACTGAGATTTGAACTCAGGAAGATGATTCTTTCTGACCCCAGGCCCTATGCTGTATCCAATGCACCACTTAGCTTCCTCGGTAACCTCAGTTACCTATTCCTTTATTCATAGTTGAATTTTGAAGAATTTTGCATCAAAGATCTAGCATGCCTAAAATTTTGGAGGCCAAAGGATAGGCTGGGTCCTCTACTTGCTATTTAAAGAAGTGCACAAAAATCTCACGCATCATTACCCATAAAAGCTGTCTATTTCCAGTGAGTCAGTCAGGGACACTTTTCTCATCTTTGTCTCCAGGGGACAAGAATTCAAGAGAAAACATCACATTCCAAACTGTTTTAGATTCAAATATGTCCACTTATTGTCCCAACCAATCTGGGAGAGAATATAAGTTTCTTCTATAGAATGCAAGCTCCTTCAATACAGGAATGATTTTTCATTTTGTCTTTGTATCACCCTCACCTAGCCATGTGTCGTGCATTGGAATGTTTAACGCATGCTTGTTAAAATAGATTGGACTGGGAGTCACAAAATAGGGAAAATGCCTTAAATTGTTTAATGACTAACAGCCGACTAATGCCTCTGTCCTGGACAGCTGCCATCACCCACATTTTTACAGATGTAGAGTCACAAAGAGGTTAATATCTCACCTCAGTTTACACAGGAGCAGAGCCAAGAACAAAATCTAGTACCTGTAACTCCAAATTTGAGATTCCAGCGATTGGCCCACATGCTCTCTCTGTTGGTACGTAGGTATCGAAATCACTCAGGAGTTCTTTAGGGCTGTATTTATATTAATAAATGAATCAACCCAGTTAGGTAGAGATGGGATCGTGAGGATCCTAGCATCTAGAGCCCTAAGAGACCTTAGAGTAAATAAACAAATGAATGAATGAATGCTTACTGTGTGCCAAGCACTTTTCTAAATGTCTTCTTTTTTCCTCTCTTCAGTCATTAGCTCCTCTGCCCTCATCTCCCCTCCTCATACCTTCCCTCTCTCTTCCATTCCAAGAACCACTCTATAGTGGAAACTTGAGACAAAGATGATGGGCATGTAAGTGAGCATGCTGAGGCCATTGTCATAGTAATCGTTTCAGCAGCTGTCATCCTGGCATCATCCCTTTTTGCCTCTCACTGAAAGAAAGCACCGATAGCCTGCAGCTGCCTAGCAGGCAGGCTTTCCTTCTCCATTGGGTCTGCTGAGCTCACCTGATGCTACTCTGGAGCCAGGTCCTATGCAGCCTCCACACATCTCCCTGCCAGCTTAGCTGGCTGCCATAGTCGCCAGGCTTGTCTTGGTCCTACACTCACTTTTTCCTAAGCTCATCTACTTCCTTCTAACTCATGACTGGGCAGCCTGCCTTCTGGAGCCATTAGGGTTCACGATTTCAGCAGAGTGAAACTGTCAGTGTAGCCCAACCATGCCCTAATAAATCAAAGGAAGTTGGCTGAAGAAACAAAGAGGCTACTGACTTGCCAAAGGCCACATGTGTTAGAGTTAATACATAAACCCAAGTTTTCCTGACTCGAGAGCAAAGGACTCCACCCACTACACAGAGATGCCTCTTTAGAATAATGACTGTGGATGTGATGTGAACCCACGCGTGTCCACATTGTCTCCTGACTTCATTACTGATGACTTCACCTTAGCACCCAAGCATTGCTCACCCCAGACACTGATAGGGCAGAACATGATGTCTTATGATATCCACTGCTAGACATCTCCTTTAACATGTTAGTGCCCTTAGGGCATGTTAGAACATCGTAGCTTCATGGGGCTAACATTTCTTTGCATTCTAGGACACAAGAAGCCTTTGGAAGACTCAAGCTTACTCCTCTAGAGTCTGATTCCATCGTAGGGTGCCCTTGGATCATTTCAGCACTACCTCATGGACATTTAGTCTTGCTTGCAGAATGCAGTTATCTCAGGTTATCTACTCCATGGTGGCATTTGACTGATGCCAGGAACTAGGAAAGCGTGTTAGTCATCCAATCATGACAATCATCTCTAGGATTCTTGTGTGTAGAAAGGAAGGAAATTTTCCTTATTTACCTTGCTACGCTATTTAATTAAATGCCTTTGCCTCTGGGATAAGGAGATGAGTGGGAGGGGAATGGGGAAAATGGGCTAACTCTAGAGGCCTCTGGGGGCTTCATTCTTTTCAAAGTTTGATCAGAAACCTGGTAGTTCAGAACATTCAAGATCATACTCTGCAGGATTCCAGCTGTGTCTAAGTGGATGAGAATCCCATCACAGGTTCTAGAACTAATCTGAAGGTCCCTGTTCAGAGGATGCATAATATAACGGAGAAACTTCTGGACATGGAGTCGGGAGAACAGGGTTTGAAGCCTCTGACACTAAGTGAACAGGAGGAAGTCAACTCACACCTCTGCTTGTCAGTGTTCTCATCTCTAACATGGGCATAATAATATCTGTACTAACTACCTCACACAGTTGTTTTGAGGAAAGTACTTTGTAAGCCTAAAAGCTGCATATGAATGAGTTATGATTATTCAATCTGGATCAGACCCTTTTTCTTGAAATAGCCCTGGAGCAGAACATGATACGCATTTGAAGCTGCATGCAAAGATTTAAACTAAAATATAGCCACATGATAGTAAAGACCTCTGGTATGCTGCCAGCCTGCTGCTGCTCCCAGGTGAAGTGTACTTGAATTTCAAACTGATATGTTTACTTCCCAGGCTTAAAGTAGTCAGCGATTTTTAGTATAAGTAGAAGTTGCAATAACTGGCCTCTTAAAATACTTCATATTTACAAAGGTACATTTTATACTCGCATCTTAAAGTAATGCCGGAACATTATTTCATCCATTTTCATCACATCCTTGTGTGGGAAGGTAGATTGGTATTGTTTCCTTCCAGAACTCTCCAGCCCCCATTTCCAGACGGGAGCTGCTGAAGCATGCATGCTTTAAAAGTGCCCGAGAGGGAAGTCAGTGGTAGAAAGCGGAGCAGAACCAGGGAAATGGCCTCTTAAAGTTATATTGAAAACTACAGGCCCACAGGGGCATGGAGTTCTATCAGCCTGAATGGGAACAGGGCATGCAAGGTGGTAGGGCCAGAGAGAGGCTCATTGCCATTGTCAGAATCCTTTCTCTGTCTCTCCCCCTTCAAGTCTCCATCATTGTCAGAGGAAGCCGTACTGAATGGCCAGAGAAGGATTCAGGCTGGTACATTGGAGAGAGGTCTGGAATTGAAGGTAAAGTACCTGAGTTACTTACTAGCCAAGGGACTTTGGGCAGGTTATTTTACTTGTCTGGATCTCAGTTTCCTCCCATGGAAACTGAGGCTGTGAGTCTGTATGAGCTCTAAGATCTCTTCCACCTCTCTCTCATTCTGTCACCAAAGTCTCTTCGTCCTGAAGCCCGAATTACCAACTTCAAACAGGGGTCACCTATGAACTAGATTAGCTATTTCCAGCTAAATTTATTTTCAATTTTCTGGATATAAAAGGAAGTAGGATAATCCTTTGGTAGTAGTCTAACTCCCTAGGCACCCTAGAATTCAATCAACTTGATGGCTTGCTTTTCCTAGATAAATGACTGAAAGAATAAATAAGTTTGCTGATTATACTAATATTGACAAAAGGAGTTGGGGAAATGACCCCATTGCCCTTCTGGAGAGAAAAAGAAAAGAAAACAGCTGTTGGATGGGGCTCAGATAGGTCTGGGGCTTACCCTTGAATGATAATGTGGAGCTATCCAAGTGTAATGATGTCTTTCTCTAATGGGGGCAACCCATTAACCAATTAACCACCTATTATTCTACCCAGCTGGTAAATGTGACCAGCGCTCCAGGGTGAGAGGAGGGTAGGCTGAAGGAGGAGGTGGGAGGAGCAGGCAACCATGAATTGGAAAGAGGGTTTGGGTATTATGGCTAGAAAGTGGAAACTAGGTGGAAAATTGGCTTTGCCCTGGAAACTTGGCCATTTTTATTCTTTAGGGTATGGGAAGGAGAGCCTATACCCTAAGTTAAAATTTCTTTTGAGAAATTACAGTATGTTAAATAAGGAGAGAGAAGGGTTGTCTGAACTTCAGTTAATATAAAGGGACGATCACTTTGTCCATGAATCTGGGTTCGGTGGCCTCCAAGACCATGCTGATCCAATCCAATAAACATTATTTAAGCTAATCCAATCCAATAAACATTTGAGCACCTACCATGTTCCAGGCACTTTGCTAGGTGAAGGAGATAAAATTAATCAAAAGAAAGACAGTTGCCAACTTCTAAATCAACGGAGCTGAGGCTAGAGAAAGGTGGTTGACATAGAACAGATAAAGTTGGGGCCATCTCTGGATTCTTCACTCTTCTCCTTCCCACCCCACCTCCTAACAATTAATCTATCCAAGTATTAAGCATTTATTTTTCTCCCTCCTCCCTCCAAAAAGAAAAAAAAAATAATAAAAACAAAATCTTGTAACATATACACGTTCCCCACGTTGGCTATGTCCAAAAATGTATGTCTCTTCCTGCATCTTGAATCCACCACTGCTCTATCAGGAGGTCAGTAGCATGCTTCATTGTGGTTCCTCTGGAGTCATGATGGGTGGTTACAGTGATCAGAATGCTTTGAAAGCAATTTGTTTTTACAATACTGTTGTTACAGTATAAATTGTTCTGGTTCTGCTTCCTTCACTCTGCAGCAGTTCATACAAGTCTCCCCAGGCTTCTCTGAAACTGCCTCATCATTTCTTATGGCACAATAATGTTCCATTATATTCACATATCTTAATTTGTTCAGCTGCTTGGCAGTTGATGGGCATTCCCTTAGTTTCCAGTTCTTTGCCACTAAAAAAGAGATGCTATAAATATTTTAGCACATTCCTCTTTCTTTTATTCCTTTGGAGCATAGATCTAATAGTGGTATTTCTGAGTCAAAGGGTTATGCACAGTTTAGTAATGTTTTAGTCATAGTCCTGAATTGCTTTCCACAATGTTTGTGGAGTGGCTCCACAAACAATGCATTAATGTGCCTGTTTTCCCAGAGTCCCTCCAACATTTGTCACTTTCCGTTTTTTGTCATTTTTGTGAATGTAGCCAATCTGATAGATACGAGGTAGTCCACAGCCCTCTTCTTGAGTAGTTGACCCATTACAAGAAGGGTCCTAGAAATATCACAGTATTTCAGCACTGGAAGAAACTTTAAAGATAACCTAGCCCAACCCCATGGGTTTTTTGTTTGTTTGGGCAGGGCAACTGGGGTTAAGTGACTTGGCCTGAGGTCACACAGCTAGTACATGTGCCAAGTGTCTGAGGCCAAATTTGAACTAAGGTCCTCCTGACTCCAGGGCTGATGTTCTACTCACTGCGCCACCTAGCTGCCCCAACTCCATGTTTTAAAGATGAAGAAATGAAGGCCCAAAGAAGTAGTAACTTGCCCAAGACTGCAAAGTTTGTTAGTGGAAGAATGAGTATTCAGATTCTTCGCATTAATCCTCCATTTGTGGATCCACTCAACATTCTAAGAGCCATCCTCTAGGTTTCTTCATGTTACTTGGGTAACAACGCAACATGCAGACTGTCCGCTGGTTGTCCTTCTATCTTGACCAGCCCATCTCCTTTTCCATTTTCTCTGAATAACACTAATTAATTCAATAATTACTCTGCTTCTTATATACAGGTCTTCATTGGTAGTATGCTACACCCTACTCTTGCCCACCATATACCAATCTATTGCCTTTTGGGTAATGCACAATTTAGGCTGTCCTCTACTGTGAAAAATATTGATTTTCATTTCACACGAAGTTAAAAACCATCAAGGGAAAGAATCGAGTGGATTACAATTTTCCATTAGCTTTAGTGTTTGTCTTTTTTACTTTCTATAAGAAAAAACAGACTTCATTTGCCCATGAATTTAACCTCCCTTTGAGAATAGAGACTTCTATCTTTTAAAAAAACATGTGGAATTAGTTATTCTTAAAACCTGAACTTTCTTTAATTTCTATAAGACATAGCGTACATTATTCATAGCACTGTGTAGAATTTTACTTTTCCCTCCCCCAAAACTACCTCTTTATTGGATATCAGATAGAGGTAGGAGCCAGGTTTGTTGCTGCTGCTGTTGTTTTTGCAATAATAGTACTTTGCATGTACTTGAGGCTCTATAGTTTGCCCAGTGTTTTCACATTGCATTCATTTATTTTATGCTCGTAATAACCCTGTAAAATAAGAGACATAGGTGGGGATGGAGCAGTGGGAAGGATGCTGGAAAAAATTTAACCTCCAGGATACCTGCACACATTTTTTTATGTTCTGGTCTCTGAAATTTATTAGCGTGTGATCTTTTTTTTAAAAAAAGATATTTTACTTTTTTCCCCAATTACATTCTAAAGCATTTTTTGACGTTTAAAAAAAGTTTTGAGTTCCAATTTCTATCCTTCCCTCCATGAGATGATAAGCAATCCGATATAGGTTATACATGTGCAAACATGTAAAACATTTCCATATTGATCCTCATATACAAGAAGACTTGAATAAAAGAAAGAGAATCTAGGAAAGAAAGTGAAAATAGCATGCTTCAGTCTGTATTTAAAGCATATCAGTTCTTTCTTTGGATAGTATGCTTAATCATTAGTCCTTTAGGATTCTCTTGGATCATTGTATTACTGAGAATAACAGTCATTCACAGTTCTTCATTGAACAGTATTGCTGTTACTGTGCACAGCATTATACTGGTTCTGTTCATTTCACTTTGTATCAGTTCATGTAAGTCTTTCCAGGTTGTTTTTTCTGAAATCATCCTTCTTGTCATTTCTTACAGTGCAATAATATTCCATTACAATCATATACCACAGCTTGTTTAGCCATTCTCCAATTGATGGACATCCTTTTGATTTCAATTCTTAGCCACTACAGAAAGGGCTGCTATAATTTTTTTTTGTACAAATAGGTCCTTTTCCCTTTTTAAAAAAATGCTTTGGGGATATAGACCTAGCAGTGGCATTGCTGGATCAAAGGGTATACACAGTTTTAAAGCCTTTTGGGCATAGCTCCAAAGTGCTTTCCAGAAGAGTTGAATCAGTTCATAGCTCCACCATTGGTGTCCCAGTTTTCCCACATCCCCTCCAACGTCCATCATTTTTCTTTTTTGTCACATTAGCCAATCTAATGGGTGTGAGGTGATACCTCAGTTATTTTAATTTCCATTTCTCTAATCAATAGTGATTTAGAGTATTTTTTTCATATAACTATAGATAGTTTTGATTTCTTTGTCTGAAAACTGCCTGTTTATATCTTTTGACCATTTATCAATTGGGAAATGACTTGTATTTTTTATGAATTTGACTCAGTTTTCTGTATATTTGAGAAATGAGGCCTTTATCAGAGATTATTGCAAAAAATTTTCCCCAGTTTTCTGTTTTCCTTTTAATTTTGGTTTTGTTGGGTTTATTTCTGAAAAAAGTTTTAAATTTTATATAATAAGTTATCTATTTTACATTTTGTAATGCTCTCCATATTTTCTTTGGTCCTAAATCCTTCCCTTATACATAAATCTGACACATAAACTATTCCATGTTCTCCTAATTTGCTTATGGCAAATATGTGTAAATTGTGTACCCATTTTGACCTTATCTTGCTATATGGTGTGAGATGTTGGTTTGTACCTAGTTTTTGCCATATTGTTTTCCAGTTTTCCCAGCAGTTTTTTGTCAAATAATTAGTTTTTGTTCCAAAACCTTGGACCTTTGGCTTTATCATATACCAAATTACTATAATCATTTACCGTGTCTTGTATGCCTAATCTATCCTACTTATTCACCATTCTATTTGTTTGTTTTTTGTTTGTTTTTTTGGAGGGGGAAAGGCAGGGCAATTGGGGTTAAGTGACTTACCCAAGGTCACACAGCTAGTAAGTGTGTCAAGTGTCTGAGGCCGGATTTGAATTCAGGTCCTGCTGACTCCAGGGGCGGTGCTCTACTCACTGCTCCACCTAGCTGCCCCCACCATTCTATTTCTTAGCCACTATCAGATTATTTTGATAATTACCACTTTATAACCCAATTTGAGATCTGGTACAGGTAGACTACCTTCCTTCACATTTTTTTCCCATTAATTCCCTTGATATGCTTTTACTCTTTCCAGATGAATTTTGTTATTTTTTTTAGCTCTATTAAATAATTTTTGATAGTTTGATTGATAAGGCACTGAATAAATAGTTTAATTTAGGAAGAATTGTCATTTTATTATATTGGCTTGGCCTATACATGAGCAATTAATATTTTTCCAATTCTCTAAATCTGACTATTTGACACACACATTTTTAAGTTTACTCTGCATTATTAACACTTTCTAAAGTCCAGATAATAAAAAATTAGTAAATCAATCCATGATTTGTAGCTATTGCCAATTTCTGACCAGTACATGATCATATTCAAAATTTAGCAATGGGTTCTAGCAAGCTAGTTAGAGCTGGCTCCAGCACATTCATGTGTAAGTAGCATAATCTTCAGTTGACAGAGGAGGAGATTGAGGTTGTCTTATAAGATGACAATGTTGCTTCTTATTTTCTGAAGTTGAAACAATTAAAGGCTTTGAGAATTTCTTAGGTCACATGGTATAAGGTTGCCTTGTATGTAGAGTTCATTGTGAAATGCTATAATGACTTTAAAAACCTCTTGATGGAGCCTAATTGATGTTTATAATGGACTAAAAGATGCTCTCATATTATAGTTAGACCCCTGTGAGGCAGGTAGTAGTAATGTCATTGTATCTCTTTAACACATAGGATAGCAAAGGCTCAAAGATTCTCTGGCTTGCCCATGCTCACATAGCAAGTAAGTGTCAGAGCCAACAGGTGAGTCAAGCCTTCTGACTCCAACACCTGCATTCTTCCAGCTAGACCAGTGGCCAGCAAACTCCAGCCTGTAGCCAAATCAAGTCCACTGCCTGTTTTTATATGACTGCTTGACCCAAGAATATTTTTTATGTTTTTAACTATAAATTTTAACTTACCTGTTAAATTTTAACTAATATTCTTAAACTAAAAATATTTTTAAAACCCACATTTTTTAATTGGGGGCCATACAAGTCTGGCCCACAGACAGTAAAACAAAGGGAATGCATGTAGCATAATATCTTCCATTTAGGGACTGTGGCTAGATCAGCCTTGTCTCATCCCTTGTTCTAAGGCAGGGACTGTCGTTTTTCTGCTTATATTTTTATGTTTAGTTCTGTGCCTGACACGTAGTAAACACTTAATAAATGCTTGTTGACTGACTGATTTTGTTCAGGGATTCAGCCTTTTTTTTGTCTCATGAACCCCTTTGGCAATCTATGCACTCCTTTTTCAGAATAGTGCTTTTTAAACAATTTATAAATGAAGGAAATACAAAATTTCAGTTGAGATTAATGAAAATAATGATGTATGGTTTTTCCCATCAAAGTTCACAGACCCCCTGAAATCTCTGCATGGACCCCTTCAGAGCTTATGGACTCCAAGTTAAGAATTTCTTCTTTAGTATATTTCTTGAATTTTGTATATCCTTAAATAAACATATATCTATAAATAAATATATTCCAATGCTGTGAGGCTGAATATCTCATCTGTAAAAATGAAAGGGCAGGACTAGGTGGTTCCCAAGATCTCTTCCAGCTCTAAATCCTGTGGTCCTACGATCCTTTAGAGTATTTATCTTTTAAAATATGTGATAAAATCTTAAATAGTAAATATATATGTACATAGATATCTCAAAAGGCAGGGTGGTATAGTAAATACAGAGTTAGCCTATGACTCAGGGAGATGAGTTCAAGTCCTGCCTCTGATACATATTGGCTGTGGTGCTGTGGGGAAACTACCTAATTTCCCAATGCCCCGAGGCTACTCTCCAAGACTATATATTGTGGAGCAGGTCCCCAACTTGTATTGATAGAAGGAGTTTCTTTGTTTGGGATTTCCCAAACCTAGTTTAAAAAAAAACTATTGATAAAGCAACATGACTTATTTGATAGAGGGCTAGCCGGGGAATCAGGAAGTCCTAGGTTCAAGGGCTATCTCTCACATATTAAATACCTTGGTGACCCCAGAGTAATTATTTAACCTCTGAGAGCTCCACACAACTCTCTTAAGACTATAAGTGATATCTATTGGTGGTGAAAATTTCCACAGTGGGAGTTCCTTTGAACCAATGATCACAGTTATGGGGGGTGGGGTGGAAGAGACAAGAAAGCAGAGACAGAGAGAAAGAGAGAGACTGATAAGTAGACAAAGACACACACAAAGAGTGAAAGAAGACAGAGAGACAGAAAATGAAGAACATATCTTCATCCTTTCCCTGGATGCACTGCTGACTCATCACAGGATTTTCTCTACCAGGTCCTGGAGCTGGGTACCTTCTCTCTCCCTTTCCCCCACTTCTTTTCAGTTCCCTTTTTTGTGTTGTCTTCCTGTAGAAGACTGTAATGCCCTTGAGGGAAGGGGCTGTCTTCTTTTCTGCTTCTATTTGTATTCCTTGTGTTCAGTACATAATAGTGCCTGGCATATAATAAATGCTTAATGGGAGTTTGTTGACTGACTGACTGACTGACATCTAGGCTCCAGTTTCCTGGCTATACTCCAACTGGTTACTAAGATCCTTCATGTAACTGTCCAGGTATCAGTGGCACTTGTGTGTACTAAGAGCATTGAGTACCAGACCAGAAGAGAAAATAGGCCATTCAGCAGAAATTCAATTCAATTTATTAAAATTGTCATAAAATTCAATTCATGTATTAAGTGCTTACTATGTGCCAGGCACTTTGCTAGGAGCTGGGGATACAATGACAAAAATTAACAAAAATCCTGTCCTTCGGGAGTCTTACATTCTGCTGGAATTAATCTATTCCCACTTGGTGCCCCAGAGAAAACCAAATGAGAGATGGTTCTAGTGATTTCTCTATCTAAAGGAGGAGTAGAGTCTTTCAAACTGAGTTAAACACTTTTTGAAGCCTGTCGGTGAGGTTTCTTGAGGTGTCTCATCAACAGCAGCAATCATTTACCCAGCATGGCAGAAAACCAGTCCTAGCACAAAAACAAACTCTGATCCTTCTCTATTTAATCTCTTGCCCAACAGCTCTGGGTAGAGACAGTTGCGAGCTCCAGGTGACGCACGTAGCAATAATCACAGCTTCTACGCCATATTCCCAGTGTGCTGTATATTAATGTCTGTCTGGTAATTTAATGGCACCTCTAGGCATAAACAAAGGTTTATTAAAATAGTAAGTAAAACATTCCTGAACACTGGACTACTTTTAAAAAAAATTTTATTCCACATTCTGAAATTAGAAACCCTTTCTTTGGACGAGAAAACAAAAGATACTGTGTGAATTAACACTGGAATAATTTTACTTCAGTTACTTATAACACAGCCCAGAGCAAAGACTTTACCTGCATTTGTATTCAGGATCAGTTGGTTTGGGTGGGGAAGAAAGATTTCATGACAGTAATCAATCAATAAACATTTTATTAAGCACCTACTATATGCCAGGCACTATGTGGAATTGACCTTGGAAGACCTAGGTTGAAGACCTACTTCTGACACACACTGACTGTCTGATCTTGTGCAAATCATTTAACCTCTTAGGGCCCCAGGGAATGCTCTAAAAGGGTAAGTTTCATAGAAGGGGCTGAACTACATTGAGAGAGGAAAGTTCCTCATTGGGAGCTCCCTACACTGATGAAATCATAGGAATCATAAGTGAGATAATAGAAAAAATGTGTTTGTATATGTATATTTGTGTGTAAGCATATACAGATAGCATGACTTAGTAGACAGTTGTTTCCCCCTCCCATGTGACCATGGGCAAATCACTTATATTCTTGGTGCCCATCCCACTCCCACCCCACCCCCACCTCTCTAAGACTACCAGTTGCACAAGAGACATTTGCTGATCAGCCTCAGAGGGGAGAGTTTCTAGGCTGGGAGTTTCCTACAAATCAAATCATAGTTCAAGACCCTCCAATAATGAAAGTGAAGGAATTCCCCCAAGATCATATATCTTTCTTGCACAGGCTCCTTTGGAATATTTCCAATTTCAATATAGTAACAATTTAGAGTCATTCTAACCTCCTTCAAAATTGATAGTTTGGAGTGGCTGATAGTAGCATTGCACTCTGCTGTATTGATCACCAGGGTCTAGAGTGCCGTGATATCATTAGGAGTATTGAGCCTGTTGGCTATTGCTTTACAGCTTGGGCTGGCAAACCCAAGACTCAGAGCAGTGAAGTCTCTCCCTAAGAGAACACTGACCTTCTCTTTCCCTCCTAAAACTTTTGAAGACACTAGACTCATTATTCTTAAGGTACTTCTAAGAATAAAGGCAAACAGTATAGTCATAAGTGAAGCCAATGGTATAAAAGCAGACATGTATACGTGGACCTGTGATTTCATCAGTATTGCAAGATTCCAGGTGAAGAAAGTCCCTCTTCCGATGTGGGTCAGTACCTGAGGCACCAAGAGATTAAGGGACTTGCTCAATGTTGTACGATGACTGTACGATGTTGTACAGTCAGTTTGTGTCAGAGGCAAGACTTGAACCCAGGTCTTTGTGGCTTCAAAGCTAACTCTCTACCCACTATACTACACTAGTCTTTCTCCTTCTCTCTAACTAAATATGTATGTGTTTATATATACACATATACATATGTATGTGAAAATGTACATGTATGTTATGATATTATATGTATATATTATACATACATACATGTCAAGGGGAATTTATTTAGGATGATTAAAGTCTTGTTATATAAAACTTTCTTATTTGTAGGGTGAGAACTGTTTGCAACTGGTAGAAACATGGAATCCTAGCATCTTGGAGGCAGAAGAAACTTGAAAGTTCATCTGGTCTAATCTCTCATCCCATGCAGAAATTTGTTGTTGTATATCCTTTAATCCGGCAATACCACTTCTAGGCCTATATCCCAAAGAGATCAGACAAGTGGGAAAAGGACCTGTATATACAAAAATATACATAGCAGCTATTCTTATGGTGACAAAGAATTGGAAATCAAGGGGATGCCTGTCAATTGGGGAATGGCTGAACAAGTTGTGGTATATGAATGTAATGGAATACTATTGTGCTATAAGAGATGAAGAGCAGATGGACTTCATAATAACCTGGAAAGACTTAGGTGATCTGATACCGAGTGAGGGGAGCAGAACCAGGAGAACATTATGCACAATTACAGACACACAGTATCTGTGATGACTTAACTTTGATAGACTTGGCTCTTCTCAGCAATACAAGGTTCTAAGACAGCTCCAAAAGACAAATGGAAAGAGCTATCCACATCCAGAGAAAGAACTACAGAGTCTGAATGCAGATTGAGGCCAACTATTTGCAATCTCTCTCTCTTTTTTTGTTTTGTTTCTTCTTTCTCATGGTTTATTCCATTGGTTATATTTCTTCTTTACAACTTGACTATTGTGAAAATAAGTTTTATGTGAAGGTATATGTAGAACCTATATAGGATTACATGCTATCTTGGGGGAGGAGGGGAGAGGAGAGGGGGAGAAAATTTGGAACTCAAAAACTTGTGGAACTGAGTGTTGTAAACTAAAAGTAAAAATAAACTTATAAAAAAAAAGAAATTTGTTGTTGTTATGTCATTTTTCAGTCACGTCCAACTCTTTGTGACCCCATTTGGGGTTTTCTTGGCAAAGATAGTAGAGCAGTTTGCCACTTCCTTCTCCAGCTCATTCTATAGATGAGGAAACTGAAACAAACAGGGTTAAGTGATTTGGCCAGGGTCACACAACTAGTGTCTGAGGGTGGATTTGAACTCAGGTCTTCCTGATTCCAGGTCCAGAACTCTATCCACTGTGCCACCCGGTTGCCTCATGCAAAAATAGTTTCTACCAAACAAATGGTTATCCAACCCCTATCTGAACACAGCTAGTATGCATTATCTCGTAAGAGATATTCCTTTTTTGATAGCTCTAATTATTATAAATTTCTTCCCAAATTGAACCCAAATTGGCCTTACTTCCAACCATTGATCCCTTCAACAAATTAAATTTAATAAAACAAACATTTGTTAATCAATCTGGGCAACAATTCAAAGAGCTAATTGGTCCTCTTGGGTCAGTCCCCAAGACTGGGCCTTGTGCATCTGAACCCAAATCTGGGGGCAGGAGCAGGGAGGGAGAAGAGCGGCCTGAGCCATAAATTACCCTCATTCGTAAGATTGGCATCCCTGTCCTGTCTATTGGGTGTAGTTACATACCCAGGGCAATATCCTGGGTCCTCTCCTCTTTTCTCCCTACATTCTTTCTCTTGGTGATCTTATCAACCCTGGCATGAGTTTAATTATCATCAATCCCGCAGTCTGCCCATCCGGACTTCATCTTTCTGCTGAGATCCAGCCCTGCATCTCCAACCACCCCCTGTATGTCTCCCCATGAATGTCCCATAGAAAATTCAAATTCAGAATATCTAAGACAGAACTTATCTTTCACCCTAAACACATCCCTCCTTCTATCTTCCCTATTCCTGCCATGGCCACTACCATTCTCCCTAACACCCGGGTTTAGAACCTAGGGATCATCCTCTACTCTTCACTCTTACTCACCACCCAAATCCGATCAGTTTCCAATTCTTGTCAACTCTGCCTCAACTAGCTCTTGCACAGAACCCTTCTCTTCACTCCCAAGGCCACCTCACTAGTTCAGATCCTTATCACCTCTTGCCAGGACTATCACCAGAGCCTCTGAAGTGCCTCAAGTCTCCCTTCTTTCCAACATATCCTCCACACAGCCGCCAAATTAATATATTCAAGGTACTTGTCTAACCATAGCATTCTCTGCTCAAGAAGCCACAGTGGCTCCCTATTAGCTCTAAGATAAAATACAAACTCCTGTCTTTGACATTAAAAACCACTCACAGTCAGACTCCAATTTATTTCTCCAGGCTGATTATACCCTTATTGACTTCATCCATACTCTATTCCAGTCAAGCTAGCCTGCTTGCCGATCTCCATACCTAACATTCTGTCCCCTATCTCTATGCCTTTGTATAGCTTGTATACAGCAGACCAATGTCTGGAATGCCCTTCCCCTTCACGTCTGCCTCTTGAAAATGTAGCTCCCATCAAGGCTGATCTGCTACCTCTTATTAGAGACTTTTCCTGGACTCCCCAATTGAGTGATCTCCAACTACTTTGTTTTCACTGTGTGTGTGTGTATATACATATATATACACAGATGTTTATAAACACACATATATACATATAAATATATACATACATTTACATACACATGTATGTATATATGTGTATCATGTATGTGTATATATATATGTGTACATTTTCTATTTACATATCCATATATATTTTTAGTTTCTTGAGGACACAGGACTACAGATTTAGAGATGGAAATTACCTTAGGGATCATTTAACCTAACCCACTTATTTTACATTTGAGGAAACTGAGGCCCAAAAGATAAGGTGACAATTGTTGGTGGAGCTAAAGATTACTCTAGTCATTTTGGGAAAGTAATTTGGAATGATGCAAAGAGACTGACTAAAATTTCTTACCCTTTGACCCAGAGATTCCACTGCCAGGCTCACTCAAGGAAGTTAAAGAGAAAAAAGATCGTCACATGCACCCCAAAATCTTTATATTGCTTTTTGATAATAGCAAAGAAATGGGGGAAAAGTTAAGTACGAAGAGACAACATGTACAATGACTTCAGTAATGGTCTTGTAGATGAACTGGACTCAAGGAGCCATTCCTTAGAGAATACAGATATTCTCTTCCTTTTCCCAACCAACAACATAGGATGGCAAGTGCCTGCATTGATGAAGAGTCCCCTAATTGCCTGTTAATTTATCATGTTTGAAGAGGCCTCCAAGTTCGCCATTTATCGTTCAGTTGTTCAGTCATGTCCGACTCTATGTGACCCCATGGACCATAATGTCTGTGGGTTTTTCTTGGCAAAGATACTGGAATGGTTTGCCATTTCCTCCTCCAGTGGATTAAGGCAAACAGAGTTTAAGTGACTTGCCCATGGTCACACAACTAGTTAAGTGTCTAAGGCTGAATTTGAACTTGGGTCTTCCTAACTCCAGGCCCAGTATTCTATCCACTGTACCACCTCACTGCCTCTAAGTCCACCATAACTGATACTAACTTCTTTATAACTCAGTACTCTGGAAGTTCAGTCTCAAGGATTGGAAATAGGTGGGCCCTGGGGTAGTGGCAGCCCAGTCAGTCTATGTGTGTGCCCCTGCCTGGATAGACCTTGGTATCTGTGTAGTCAGTCAGCCAATCAATAAGGATTTATTAAATGATTAAGTTGACATGGTAACTCTTGAGTTTTGATTTCTTCTTCTCTATACATGACAGTGTATGGTGGGTGGATTTGGAGGATCTGTCACATGTATGTCTGTGTTCCCCACCCCCAAAAAAAGTGGGACTCAATGGATATACATTACCAAACAAGAATGAACACCAGGTTATTTCATTGTGAGGAGAGGGTGACACCATGCCCTCTCAAAACTGCTCTAGCTCTAAGTCTACCATCCATGGATCCAACAGGGTAGGGATATTCCAGGTCAGGGAGGGTGGGAGGCAATGAAGGTTGGTTTTCCGAGGCACTCCCCCAAAAAAGAGGCACTGGGAAGAGTTCACCAATGGAAGAAGGGGGCTGGGATGGTAGAGAGATGTTCTAGGATAAGAAGGCTACAGGAGTCACCTCCAGGGTGAGGAGGCCCAGGGCATGAAGGAAAATTCCATGGTGAGATGGCAGCTAAGGTTCGGTGTCAAAGTCTGGAACATCAGAAGCAGAACCAAGATGGGGATGAAGGTTGACCAGCCTAGGCCTCTCCCTAAAATGGAGGCCCTGGAGGACCCACTGAGTTTTTGAGGGGCTTACCTACTATTTTCAGCTGCAAGTCTTTTGTTTGGAAGCAGGAAAATTCCATCATATTCTCCCTAGGCAGTGATAAAAGGGCAACCCTTCCTAAGGGCAAAGGGTTTGAATTGGAAGACAAGCAATTCTAAACCAAAAACCAGGCTGAGGTGGTACCAGAGTGTCTACAGAGTGATGAAATTCAGGAGGATAGGAAAAAGAGGAAAACCACAAAACCAAAAGATTCGGGCTAGAGGGTCAGTATTAGATTGAGTATTACCAAATTGCTTCTTCTGATTTTGAGGTATATCGCTTGTGAACTTTCCTCTTCTGATGCTTCTTTCCTTTGGCAAGGCTGCTGCTTGATATTTCTATTTGTAAAATAAAACTTAAAGGCAGGGAATGAATTTATGCAACACTTTGATATTAGCATTTTTACCCTGTAATCTTCTTGAATAAGAAGAAAGCTTCACTCACTGATAAGTGGTCATCACTATTCTGTCAAAACACCAATGGATTTTGCTTTATACAAATACATTTGGTATAAGAATGTTTAAGTGTTCTTATTTTAATAATTTTTTTCTCCCACAGAGAACTTTTTTGAAAATAAGACATTTTACATGAATTTTTTCTTCTGGCTATTTTACAGGGAAAAAAAGAAAAAGAAAAAACTTACCTCTATTTCCTTCCATGTCTTCTCCCCGCTTACCCCATTTCATAAAAAGCACATAGAATTGAAAAAGAAAAAGATTTGTTTAAAATAAATGTGGCAACAGGAAAGTAGAGCATGAATTCTTCACTATTCCCCATGGGTTTACTTCCTAAAAAGTTCCTGATAAAATGCAAACATCTTACTTGGGAAGGAAACCTGGGAATTTATTCAGTATCAATATTGCCCTACTTACCAGCAGCTTGTGTAGTAGATGAAGGGCTGGTCCTGGAGTCAGGGTGACCTCGCTCAAGTCTTATCTCTAATATGTACTAACTGTGTGACCATAAGGTGAGTGACCTTTCAGTGTTACCAGGCAACTCTCTAATTTTAAATTAGAGTCTTAGAGTTCAAGACTTGGAAGTTATATACAAATTGATGGTTTGCATCTGTGAAGGGAGTTTCCACACCAGGAATTCTCTATGCTGATAACTCCACACGGACATACCAGGAAAAAAAATTAATTAAAACAAATAAACGAACAAACCCTACCTGATTGGGAAGTCAGTAGAACTGGTGATAGCACAACAATGCAAAATTGTGTCGGCCATCGTGCTGTCTTCCATGCCATCATTCCATTCTGCAATCTAGTAACACCAGTCTCTTTGCTATTCTTCGAACATAACCCACCTTCTCCTGACTCTGAGCATTTTTACTGGTTTCCCCCCATGTCTGGAACTCTCCCTCCTCATCTCTCCCTCTTAGCTTCCCTGGCTTCCTTCAAGTCTCAGCTAACATCCTCCCTTCCGCAAAAAGCCTTTCTCAGTTCATCTTTCATCTCAGTGCCTTCTCACAGAGGCTACCCTCACTTTGTCCTGTACAGGGATACCTCATTTTACACTTTATTGTGCTGCACAGATACTGCGTTTTTTACAAATGGAAGGTTTGTGGTAACCCTGCCTTGAGCAAGTCTGCTGGCACCATTTTCCCAACAGCATGTGCTCACATTATATTTGTGTCATATTTTGGTAATTTTCACAATATTTCAAACTTTTTCATCATTATTATATCTGCTATGGTGATCTATGATCAGTGATCTTTGATGTTACTATTGTAATGGTTTTAAGGTACCACAAAAGGCACCCATATAAGATGGGGAACTTAATTGATAAATGTGTGTGTTCTGCTTCACCAACTGGCCCTTTCTGCCTCTCTCCCTCTCCCCAGGCCTCCCTATTCCCTGAGACACAACAATACTGAAATTAGGCCAATTAGTAACCCTACAATGGCCTCTAAGTGCTCAAGTGAAGGGAAGAGTCAATCTTTGTGGCAAACTTCATTGTTTTCTTATTTTGAGAATTTGCTGCAGCCACCCCAACCTTCAGCAACCACCAGCATGATCCGGAATCAGCCATCAGCATGAGGCAAGACACTCCACCAGCAAAAGGATTACAATTCCCTTGAAGGCTCAGATGATGGTGAGCATTTTTAGCAATAAAGTATTTTTTAAATAAGGTATTTACATATTTTTTTAGATGCAGTACAGTTGCATACTTAACAGACTATAGTATAGTGTGAAGGTAATTTTTATATGCACTGGGAAACAAAAAAAAAATTGTCTGACTTGCTTTATTGTGATATTTGCTTTATTGAGGTGGTCTGGAACCAAAATTCACAATATTTCCAAGCTATACCTGCATATAGCTTGTTTGTACTAAGTTGTTTGCATGTTGTTTGTCCCATCAGAATGTGAAATCTTTGAAAACAGAGACTGGTTGGTTTTTTTTTTTCTTTCTTTGTAGCCTTAGCACTTGGCACAGAGGCTAGCATACAGTATGTACTTAATAAATGCTAGCTGACTGACTGGTTTGGCTGGAATGCAGAGTGAATGAAGCCGAGTAAGGTTAGAGAAGCCTAAGAAGATATATTAGAGCCAGATTGTGTACCAAAGTAAACAAAGTAGCCTAAAGTACCAAACAGAGAAATTTGCATTTTATCCTAGGGGCAATGGAAACCACCTGAATTTCTTAAGGAGAAGCTAACCAAGGTCATACTTGTGCTTTCAGCAGCTAGGTGCTAGATAGATGGAGTTCTAGGTCCGGAGTCAGGAATATCTGAGCTAAGATACTACTTTAGATGTTAATGTTAAATATATAAATGCTAGTTAGCTTTACAAATGTTAATTTTGCAACTATTTGGAGGATAGATAAAAAAGGGGAAAGCCTGGAGGCTAAGAGACCAATTAGGAGGCTAATAGAAGAGTCCAGGTGAAAGGTGATAAGGACCTATTGTCCTTTAAACAATATGGAGAACGGGGATTGAAGTGAGACCATAGTAGGGATAGACTTGATCAGATAAGACAATCCATTGGATTCCGGAGATGAGGAAAAGTGAAAATTGGCATTACTGATTTAATAAGCAGCTTAATTAAAATTAAAAAAAAAAACCCTGTAAGGGAAGATAGTGCTATCATTACATGTCACAGGGTTAGAGTTTTCCTGGTTATTGCATTAATTTACATTTTGAAAGGGCGAAAGTTGTTAGCTTTTACTTTTCTCTACATTTCACAATATTTTGTGGGAGAGAAAGTTAGGCTTTTGCTGGCTACAAGCTTTCGACTCCTAAATCATTTAAAGTGAGAATGTGATCGGAGGGAGGGCAGACTGAGGGAAAAGAGAAATCTCTCCTCCTCAACTCGGATATGGGGGAAAAGCAAATCCTCTTTACTTAGGGGATTAACCGAAAGCAGAAAGTATGATTTTAAGTTTTGTCATTCCCTTTAGGAAAAGGTCTACTACCCACACTGTTGAACAATTATTGGGCCCATAAGGTGTGTAAGTTAAGTGTGATGGAAAAATCTGATACTCTCCATTTCCCAGGGTCACCACTTCTGTGAAAACATCTGCAAACGTTCTTCTGAATGAATCTATCCTCACAAGTACCGCAGCTAGAGAGACTCAGAGCACTTTGAGGTGTTTATAAAAGAAAACACCAGGGTCTGAAGCTTCATTAGGTTAATATCATCAGCCTCTGTTCCCAGGATGGGGAGCAGAGAGATATCCATTTCAATGAGCAAAGGAAGCTTTCTTTAACAGCTCTCTGGAAAAGGTTAAAGTAGAGAAATATTATTTTCCTTAGAAGGCTCAATAAATAATTCAGAACAGCTATAAATCTCAATGAAAATGAAACCTTTTGTTTGTTTGTTTGTTTTAGTGAGTCTCATTCCTAACTTTCTGGAATATCCCAATTAAGTTCATCTGACATCCACCATCTTTCTTTTCAAGTGATTGTCTTTGAGTCACCATCCCCAGGGTCTTACTCTGATGGGAGCCCTTTCCCAGGTCTCACTTTTCCTCCCAGCCCTGGAGGAGTGCAGACAACACCCTTTGACCAAGTGGGTACCCCCTCTTCTATCATGACTACACCTAGGGCAGATGGTCCCCCCTTGCTTCTGCTGGTCCCTAGCCTCCACCACCTTCCCCCTCAAGCTCCAAAATTCCTAGCTGTGGCTCAGATGCTATAAGCCAGGACGGATGCTCTTCCAATCAGTCAGACATGGGATTTCGTCCTCTCATTTTCACACAGTTGTACTACCACACACCTTAACCTGATTTTAACAAAATGTTGGAATTGATGTTAGTCTATGGTAGCTTCGTACCTTACATTTATGAGCTCGCTTCCCCTTTTCATGAACATTTCTCAGGGGGTTATACTCTCAGCATATTTCCCTGCCTTCAACCCCCATTTGAAGTGTCCCATACTCTCACTTCTCCCATAGTCCTCCTTTCTCTTT